>NC_135900.1:11172254-11772254 GCF_964194155.1 Cetorhinus maximus
CCCTTGCCCCCTCAGCTCCCCACTCACCTGCCTCCTTTGCTCCCCTCCCACAAATAACAATGAGTTAGAGACCAGAGAGCCTATGTTATTTTATAAATGTTTGGTGTAGTGTTTCTTACCCAGAGGGCAGCATTCTGCTATTGGTAACTATTGAAAGAATCATTTAAAAGTGACTCAAACTACAGCTGGCTCTTGATGGCTTGTGTGATAGCTGGAGGTGTGGGATTGGGCAGTGGGGGAAGTCTGATTGTCCACAGACATAGAAAATGTACTAAGTAATTGTTTGATTTCCATTAACTCAGACAACTAGCCATTAATATTTTATCTCGAGTGCTGCATTATTTGTTGACTGGGTTACCTTACCACCTGTTGTTGAAGTGGCAGGCTTTGTGTGTATTTAGCTTGCAAATTCCTTAATGGTCACCTTATTTAGATGAAATAGCCAAAAACAAAAGAATAACTCACTGTGGACAGGAATAAGCAATTGATTTCAGGTGTCAAAAACATCAGTGATAACCCTTTGACTTGTACTTGATGTTTTGTATTTCGAAGAGACATTCAAAGACAACTACAAAAAAAGACACTTAAATTCTCAGTGGTTCGTTCTTTTCCATCTCTAGAATTAATCCCATAAAATGTTAACATTGATTCCAAAAACGGGTCACCCGAAGTGTTTCAGCCTTCCATTCATCCACCAAGTGCACACCAAGATAGTGTCAGTGCTACCAAACCCAGTGACCCGTGACAGTTTAAGCTATCCATTGTATTAGTGATTATATGTGCTAATCTCAAACGACAATTTGCGGTCACAGCGCATTTAAAATAGAAAAATATCCCAGGGCATTTTTCAGGTGGTGTCAGGCAAAATTGGGCCACTGTGCCAGTTAACAGGGGAGATATTAGAAATGGTGACCAAAAGCTTGGCCAAAGATCACTTTTGCATGTAATCACTATTGCAACAGGAAATGTGGCAGCCAATTTGTGCACAGCAGGATCCCAAAAAAAACAGCAGTGAAATAATGACTGGATCATTTGTTTTAATGAAGATGGGTAAATATTTTCCAGGACACCGGGGAGAAGTTCCCTGGTGTTCTTTGAATAGTAGCCATGGGATCTTCCACACCTGAGAGGGAAGACCGGGCCTCACTTTATTGTTACCTCTGAAAGAAGGCATTTAAATGAGTGTAGCAGTCCCTCAGCTGTGCACTCTAGTGTCAGTTTAGATTATGTGCTCAAGCCTCTGCAGCAACCTTCTGAGCCATAGTTCAGTGGAGAAGGACGCAGAGCAATTCTGAGAGTAAAATATAGAATGTGGAGGGCACGTGTCTAAAGGCTCAACTGGCAGTTGGTGGCAGATGCATAAGAGGCTAGAGACTAAATGATCTGGGATCATTTATGACATTTTACAATTGTGTTTTGTTGCAGGCTATCGACTAGGGACAGAAGTAGGAACTTCCATTTAAATAGTACTTTTACACCCTCCTGATGTTCCAAAGTGTTTGAATTACTATTGAATATTGCTGAAAGAAGAGATATGTTGAAGCTTTTTGTCTTACACTCATCAAGGCACTTCACAAGAATATCAATATAAGGGGAAAACAACAATTTACACTATGTGAAGAGAGTGCTGATTGGTTGGCAAGTGGATTCTGATTGGTAGAGTTGTTGCCATGGGGAATGCACCAGTGATGGTGACTGACAAGCATTGTATGAAATTTAATCCAGGTAGCTTGACCCTGATTAGTCAAGACATTGCCCTGAGGAATGAGTCAGCGGATGGCTGAGATTTATTTTGTTTAGCTGAAACATGCGCAATGTGTGTACATGTTCTTTCTGTCTGCAAAGAACAGGGCCCTGTGTATTAATATATGTAGCTTCCAGTACATGCAAATGTGCCACACTGCGAACCCGACTGACTATGTTAAGTTGGCTGTCAATGTAATTCTTAGCGCACAGGATTATTTAGCAAATGTTGTTCAATTACAGAATCGCATCTAATGTTGGACACAGCGTTTTAAGTTTTGCAAGCACAGGCTGGCTGGGTATGGTTTGTAGCTTGCATGTTGTGATCAGCTGTTTGATACAATCCACCTATGCACCAAGCATCACACTGGCTCTGAAATTCATATGCTGCATTACTCATTTGTACGACAGAGCGTCTTTTTGGCTTAATGGCAGCATCCTGTTAGTGGCGAATACTACTTGTGTTGCTACTGCATAGTAGCACCTGTTGCTCAAATTTTTGTGATAACTTGCCCTCCTAGGGTAATCTGAGGTAGGCTGGGCACTTTTCAGGGCTGAAAGTGACGGCCTTAGGCCTGTTCATGAGTGTGCGTGATATACAGCGCAAAATGATCTGATCAGGGTAGATATTATCCTGTAGGATGCCTTTGTGCCTAGCAATATCAAATGAGCAAGCATATGGACACAGCATTGCTATCGACATGCAAGTCTTGTATGGCCTTCGCAAATGTAAAGGAATCCTTCACAGCGATGGACAACGTTTGCTAAATAATCCTCTGTGTGCTAAGAATTTAGCTGACAATCAATTTAAGATTGTCATTTGGGCTCGCAGTGTGGCACATTTACGGGTACTGGAAGCTACATATATTAAAACACAGGGCCCTGTTCTTTGCAGACAGAAAGAACATGTACACACGTTGTACCTGTTTCAGCTAAACAAAATAAGTGACAGCCATTTGCTGACTCATCCTCAGTGCAATGCTTTGACAAACCAGGGTCTAGCTGCCTGGTTTAAATTTCAAACAATGCTTGGCAGTTAACTGTCAGTCAACATTACTGGTGCATTCTCCATGGCAACGCCTCTACCAATCAGAGTCGATTTTCCAACCAATCGGCACTCTTCACATAATGTAAATTGTTGTTTTCCTCTTATATTGATATTCTTGTGAAGTGTCCTGATGAGTGTAAGATGAAAAGCTTCAACATGTCTTATTTTTTTTCAGCAATACTCAAGTTCTATATTACCAAACAACAGTTACTATTGACGTGCAGTCATTGTTGTGCAGACAAATGCTGAAGCCAGTTTGTAAGGTCCTACAGCCAGCAATGATGTGAATAGGGTGGGTAATTGGTGTTTTTTGGCGATGTTGGTTGACTGGGACACTGGGAGATCTCTTCCCCTCCCCCCTTCTCATTGACCAATCCCATGGGAGCTTTAGCATCCCCTTAGCTCACCTGAAGGATGGCTCTGACAACAGTGCAGCTCCCCATTGGTGCTGCACAGAACAGGGATTTATACTTGATCTATGGCTTGTGACATAAATGTAAGTTAGGCACTAATAACTCCAACAGGGAATTTAGGAGAAACATCTTTACTCAGAGTGTGGTGAGAATGTAGAGTGGCTGAGGTGAACATTATAGTTGTTTATAAGATAAACACAAGGCAGAAAGGAATAGAAGGAAATGCAGATAGGGCAAGTTGAAGAGGGGTGAGTGGAAGCTAATGTGAAGCATAAACATTGGTATGAACCATTTGGACTGAATGGTGTGTTACGGGGCTGTAAACTCTATGTAAACGGCCACAAAGACAAACGGATCGGATGCACCTGCTCTCTTGATAGTTTCAGATGACTGACAAGAACACAGCTCGAGGAGAGTTCCTGAATGTTGTGGCAGCCTCACACATAGTTGTAGAAGAGCACAGGAAGTTGCTGAGGGTCTCCTGGCAAAAAAAAGCACTTCTGAAGCCTCTCTCTATTGTAATGTGTACTGCACGATGTAAATGATGGCTTGTGTTTCAGGTCTGAAAGTTACAGATTTACTATTTTCTGAATTAAAGATTTAATTAGGGAATGTGAATCTGAGAAAGTATCATTCATCTTCGTGAGATATTCATCAGCACAGCTGAATTTTCTTTTGATTATGTTTGAGTTATAGGAAGGATACACAATATCTCTTAGAATCATTTGTCACTTTTTTTTTACTGATTTATATTTTCCTCCTCTGTATTAAAATGAGCCTTTGCCTTTTCAAACTGGATATCACACCCTGTATGCAGCAATCTTAATGACCTTCGCATAACCTCTTTTCCCTGTTCAAGTCATTTTGTGGGGTGGAATTTAGCTGCATTGGTGGATGTAGGTTTAGCAAGCATATCTTGTTTTACTGGAGATGTTAACATCTTCCTTCAAATGGCAAAGAAGAATTTCACATGAGCATATGGAGCACTTGTCCTCATTTTGGTACGAATTCACTTCAGTCTGGCCGTGTTGGTTTGTTCATAATCCGAATTAGAATGAAATTGGCTTCAGCAATAACAACTCACAATTGTACAGCACCTTTAACACCTCAAGGTGCTTCACAGGAGCATTATTAAGCAAAACATGACACTGACTCACATGAGTTATTAGGGTAGATAACCAAAAGTCTGGTCAAAAGGGGTAGGTTTAAAGGAGCATTGCGAAGGGGGAAAGAGAGGCAGATGGTTTTAGGGCCTTAGCACCTGAAGGTACGGCCACCAATGGTAGCGTGAGTAAAATTGGGGATGCTCATGAGGCCAGAAAAAGAGAAAGCAAATGTCTATCTGTTTTGGGTGGAGGAAGGGGGCCATAGTTTAGTGGGGAGGAGATTAAATTGTGCTAGAGAGGTTGAGGCCATGGAAGGATTTGAAACATGGGTGAGAGTTTTAAAATTGAGGTATTAGGTGAAAGGGACTTGGTACAAGTTAGGACACAGGTAGCAGAGGTTTGGATGAGGGTAGAACCTCCTGGCCAGGGGTGGCTTGGAATAGTCAAGTCTAGAGGCAACAGATGAGGGTTTCAGCAGCAGATGAGCTGAGGCCTGGAACAGAGGTGATCTTACTGAGGTGGAAATAGGCTGTCTTAATGAATATATGATAGGTAGCTCATCTCGGTGTCCAATATGTCAAGGTTTTGAGCAGTCTGTTCAGCCTCAGACAGTTGCCAGGGGAGAGATAGGGAGTTGGTGGCTAGAGTAACAGAGTTTGTGGTGGATACTGAAGACAGTGGCTTTGGTCTTCCCACTACTTATATGGAAGGAATATTTGCTCATCAGGCAAGCAGTGGGACAATTTAGAGTCAGGCAAGGTGATGGAAGCAGATGCGGGTGCCATCAATGAACTGTGGAAACCAATGTTGTGCTTTCGGATGATGTCACAGGGGGTAGCATATAGATAAGAAATAGAAAGTGACTTGAACCTTGCGGGGAGACAAAAGAACATAAGAAATAGGAACAGGAGTAGACCATTCGGTCCCCTGAGACTGCTCCACCATTTAATAAGATCATGGCTGATCATCTTGTGTTTCAATTTCCACGTTCCCATCTAACCCCGATAACCTTAGATTCTTGCTAGGCAAGGGAATCAGTCTACCTCTGCCCTAAAAATATTCAGTGACCTCGCCTCCACCACCATCTGAGGCAGAGAATTCCAAAGTTGCACAACCTTCAGAGAAAAATTTTCTCCTCATCTCTATCCTAAAAGGGCGATGCCTAATTTTAAAACTGCCCCCTAGCTCTGGACTCACCCACAAGAGGAAACATTCTTTCAACGTCCACCTTGTCAAGGCCGTTCAGGATCTTGTGTACTTCAATCAAATCACCCCTCACTCTTCTAAACCTCCGTGGAAACAAGCCCAGTCTGTCCAACCTTTCCTCATAAGACAACCCACTAACTCCAGGCATCAATCCAGTAAATCTCCTTTGACCCACCTCCAATGCATTTACATCCTTCCTTAAATAAGGAGACCAAAGCTGTACACAGTATTCGAGATGCGGTTTCATCAATGCCTTGTATAACTGAAGCATAACATCCTTACTTTTATGTTCAATCCCTCTCGTAATAAAGGATAGCATTCCATTAGTCTTAATTACTTGCTGTACCTGCAAATTAACTTTTTGTGTCTCATGTAGTAGAACACCTAGATCGCTCTGTATCTCAGAATTATGCAGCTGTCCTCCATTTAAGCAATACTCTGCTTCTTTGTTCTTCCTGCTAAAGTGAACAACTTCATATATTCCCACATTAAACTCCATTTGCCAGATCTTTGCCCACTCACTCAACCTATCTATATCTGTCCTCAACCTCCTCATGTCCTCTTCACAACATACTTCCCTACCTATCTTTGTGTCATCTGCAAATTTAGCTACCATGTCTTCACTCCCCTTTCGGAGTGACCTGAGGTCACTGTGCAGGAGTGAAACGAGAAGCCATTGCAGGTTTTCATACAAGCAATATTTAATGCATAATGTGGATTATCTAATACATCTCCTAATATCTCAATCATTCTATCTTCAGTATAAAGATCTTCAAGTGAACATTTCCAATCAGAGTGCAGCCATGAAAATACACAGCAGGTTGTCAGCACCTAGGGAGGAAAGCAGGTTAAGATTTTGGGTATATGAAATTCAAACTGAAAATGTTTCCGTTTGACCTGAAATTTTAGCCCGTTTTCTACCTTTACTGGACCAGTTGTGTATTCTCAGTGTTTTCACCACCTTTAATTTCAGATTTCCAGCATTTGTTTTCCTTCTATTTATTTGAATTCTATAGGGGAGATTAGCTACAGGCTTTTGTCATTGTGATATGATTCTGCTATTTCTAATTAAAAATACACAAGGAATTTAACAGTCAATCAATGTCATTTCAGTCAGATTTCAAAGCAGGTTTTGAGAATCAAGGTTTTTTTTTTCTGTTGACTTGCAATTTCTTAAGTCACCGAGCAAAATGATGTTATATACAGGTTAGCTAACAATTCACAGCAGTCGTTGTAACATGGGGATAAATACAGGTCAGTCAGCATCTAAAGAGAAAATAAAGACAGAAAATGCTGTGAAAACTCAGCAGATTTGGCAGCGTCTGTGGAGAGGGAAACAGAGTTAACGTTTCGAGTCCGTATGAGACGAGTCACACGGACTTTCTAATCAAACTAATTGGCTTTTAATAATAGATTTTACATGGTTTCTAATCAAGCTAATTGCACTGGATCCCACTAGAAACACTGCAAGCAGTTTACAAGCTATTTGATTCACCTGACAACAAGCCTAGGCAAGGAGATCACTGTATTGAATTAATAGATTTCAGTTGGTGCAGATGTTGTGAGGAAGTTCAGCGTGCAGAGCTTATAGTTGTGTGTCTTATGAATCTAGCTTTATTCTGACACTAGTGTTTTTAGAAGCCTCTCTGAGCAGTGCAGGTCCCCATTAAAATCTATATTTGCTCAAAACCTATTTATCAGATAAGCATTAAATATTTAAAGTCATGGGTGTTCAGTCATTTTCTTTTGTTTATATTTTTTTAAGGACTCTACTGCTGCTTTGAGCAGATAAGCTAGTCTGACACCTCAGTAGATCTGGGGGAATGTTGCATTGCCAGAGCTGGCGTGTTTCAGATGAGATATTAAACCGGGGCTATATTTGCCTTTTAGTAAAGGACTGTAAACAATCTCGCTGCTGTATGTGAAGAGGAGGTGTTGTGGTCAACACTCCCTTCAACTAACACCATGCGTAACAGGTCAATTGGTTATTCAGTTGGTTTGCTGGTTTCGGGCCCTTGCTGTATGCCAGTGGCTGCCATGTAATAATGACTGCAATTTAAAAATGCATTCATTGGTTGTAAAGTACTCTGAGTTGCCTCAAATGTGGAAAATCTGTCAAAATAAAATGCCTCAATACAACATCAGCATGAAATTGCCCAGAAATCGGCCACAGTTTTTCTGACTGTCTTAAGTTAATTTTCAAATGCGCAATATTGTTGATGGTCTATCAACAACATCATCTGTGTGCGACTATAGCTTGTCCCTGGCATCCGATTGCACCTTAATGCATTCCACAACCCCTCCAATCAGGTTTCCATCCCTGCCACAACATTGAAACAGTGTGTATCTCAATCACATGTTACACCCAATATGACTTTTTTCCTATTCATTCATGGGATCCGGGCATTGCTGGCTAGGTCAGCATTTATTGCTCTTGAGAAGGTGGTGGTGAGCGGATTTCTTGAACCGCTGCAGTCCATGTGGTGTAGGTACACTCACAGTCATGTTAGGGAGGGAGTTCCAGGATTTTGACCTAGTGACAGTGTAAGAACGGTGATATATTTCCAAATCAGGATGGTGAGTGGCTTGGAGGGGAACTTGCAGGTGGTGATGTTCCCATGTGTTTGCTGTGACTGTGACCATGATGAACTATCTCTGCTCATCCTTCCTGACCTGTTGGCAGCCTTTGACACAGTTGACCACATCATCTCCCTCTGACCCCTCTCCATTGTCTATCTGGTTAGGACTGTCCTCGCCTGGTTCTATTCCTATCTATCCATTCATAGCCAGGGAATCACCTGCGTTGGCTTCTCTTCCCACTCCTGCACCATTGCTTCTGAAGTCCCCCTCAAAGGTTTAACCTTAACTGCCTGCTATTTCTCACCTGCATGCTGCCTTGGCAATATCATCTGAAAATGGGTCAGTTTTTGTATATACACTGATGACACCCAGCTTTTTCTCACTACCATCTCACTCGCATCTGTCCTTGCCCCTGATTTGTAGAGCTCTTTGTCTGAAATATAGTATTAGATGAGCAGAAATATTCTCTGCACTAAGTTTTGGGAAAACTGAGGCCATTGTTTTCAGTCCCCAGCACAAACTCTTACTTAGCCATTGATTCTATCCCTCTCACTGGCAACTGCCTGAGGCTAAATCAAACCATTCGCAACCTTGGCATCTGATGTGATGCTGAGTTTCCATCCTCTGTATCTCTCCATCACCAAGACCGCCTCTCTTTTACCTCTGTAATATCGCTGGTCTCTGTCCCGACCTCAGTTCATCGATTAAAACCCTTATTCCTTCCTGATACGTCTAGATTCGACAATTCCAATGCTTTCCTGACTGCACCCTCCCACACCTCGCCCCCTCCAAAACCTTGAGTTCATCCAAAATTCTGCTGCCACACTCTAACTCACATCAAGTCCCATTCACCCATCACCCCTGCAATGACTGACCCACCTTAGTTCCCTGTCTTCCATTGCTTCGGTTTGAAAATTTCCCATTTTGATGTCAGATCCCTCCAGGGCCTCACCCCTTCCCTATCACTGTCATCCCTATAACTCACCAAGACATCTGCAGTCGACCTATCCTGACCTGTTCGTCACCCCCAGTTTCCTTCACCTTTACCAGCCATGCGTCAGCTGCCTGGGCATTAAGATCTAGAACTCCCTCCCTGAACCATTCCATCTCTCCAAAAAGCTTCTTTGGCCCAGCTTTTGGTTACCGGTTCCTATATTGCATCATGCAGTTTGGTGTCACATTTTGTCTGATGAGGCTGCTGTGAAGTGCTTTCTGATATTGTACAACATTAAGGAAGCTATGTAAATACAAGTTACCTTCAAAGTAGCCCAGTACACTCGAGATGAATTTCTGCCAATGCTTAAACCATTAGTGCTGAGGGTCTTTTGGACACCAGTTTATTTGTCAGTCCTTTCTCTTTTGGTTTGTATTTGTTTCATCAGTTTTCCCAGATGAGTTCTTGCCTCCAGTCCCACATTTACATTGTTAATTATTGCTGTGCCTCTCAGTTCATCCCATCTAAAGCATGCAGTCAGTGTAAGTGAATAACTTCAGTTAAAACAGGGGTGGATGTGCTATAGAATTCACCGACTAAATAGACTGTTCTTCGGAGTAGCTCCCTGTGGAACCAGTTCAATGCTCCTCACTCAGTAAGCTTTTCTTATAATCTCAACTATAAAATACCTACTGCACTTCTGGACTATTCTTGAATCTATTTGAAACAGGTGTTGCACATTTAGAAAATATTTTGAGCTATGCAATTTGTACAGGGTAAAGTTACAGAAGTAAAAGGCGTGACAGAATAGTTTAACAATACCTCCGTTTGTTTGCTTATTTGTCTCTTATGCTTAGATTTGCAGTCAAAAGGAAATTTTAATATATTTACACTATTTCAATGAGGAGGAGTGGAGTCACCTCACGACGCTCTGGTCAATATCTATCCCTCAGGCAAGGTCACAAAAACAGATTATCTGGCTGTGATCACATTGCTGTGGTAAAATTGGCTGCCATGATAATTACATTACAACAGTTACCACATTTCAAAAGTACTTCATTGGCTGTAAAATGCTTCGAGATGCCCTGTGATCATGAAAAGCGCTATAAATGAAAATCTTTCTGTTTAACACGTTTATTCCATCACTCGCATTTATCTATCATTAATAGCCTATAAAATACAAGGGATAGGAGCTGGAATAGACCATATGGCCTATTGAGCTTGCTCCGCCATTTAACACGATTATGGCTGATCTGGGGCTTCAGCTCCATTTTCCCGCCTGCTCCCATATCCCTTAATTCCCTGAGAGACCAAAAATCTGTCCATCCCAGCCTTAAATGTATTCAACAATGGATCATCCAGAGCCCCTGGGATAGAGAATTCCAAAGATTCGCAACCCTTTGAGTGAAGTAATTTCTCCTCATTTCAGTCCTAAATGATTGGCCCTTGACATTGAGACTGTGCTCCTGTGTTTTAGACTCCCTGACCCAGCGGAAACAATATCTCAGCATCTACCCTATCAAACCCCTTCAGAATTTTGTAGCTTTCAATGAAATCACCTCTCACTCTTCTAAACTCCAGCGAACATAAAACCAATTTACTTAACTTCTCATCATAGCATAACCCCCTCATCCCAGGGACCAATTAAGTGAACCTTCGCTGTACCGTCTCCAATGCAAGTATATCCTTTCTATGAAGACCAAAACTGCACACACTATTCCAGATGCGGTCTCACCAAAACCCGATTGTAGCAAGACTTCTTTATTCTTGTACTCCAATGTCCTAGCAGTAAAGGCCAACATGCCATTTACCTTCCCAATTTCTTGCTCCAACCTGTATGTGAACTTTTTGCATTCCTGATACTTTGAACATCAACGCTTACGGATTTCAAACTTTTTCAAAAATATCCTGCTTTTCTATTCTTATGACCAAAGTGGATAACTTTACACTTTGCTCCGTTATACTCCATCCGCCATCTTGTTTCCCACTCACTTAACCTGTCTATATCTCTTTGCAGCCTCTCTGTATCTTCTCTACAGCATATCTTCCCACCTAGCTTGGTATCATCAGCAAACTTTGATGCATACCCTCTGTCTCTTCATTTAATATAGATTGTAAATAGCTAAGGCCCCAGCATCGATCCTTGTGGCATTCCATCATTCAGTGCCTGCCAGGTTGAAAAACCCCTGTTTATGCTCACTCTTTGCCTTCTATCTGTTAACCAATCCTTTATACTTTGTATTATTCTAGATTTTAATAGGGTGAGTTGATTTGTATAAATTACATGCATGCGGACATAGTGCTATCACAGAAATAAACTGATGAAGGTATACAGTTTCCTGCAGAAGCCTCAGTTTATTTTCTAAACACACCTCAAAAGCATTTTGGTTTAACTGTTTCTGACTCAACATTTCTCAATTTTTCAGATGGATGGTGACAGTTCCACTACAGATGCTTCCCAGTTAGGAATCGCGGGTGATTACATTAGTGGAAGTCACTATGTTTTACAGTCTCACGAAGGTAAGACTTAATGTTTTGCCTTTGAGTAAAGGAGTATTGAAAATACTCTGATGGGTTTTTCTCCCCAGAACTGATATAGCCAAGATGACTCTTCAAGGCTCCCTATTTGAAATGGGCTCTGTTCCATTTTCATCACTGTGCCACTGCTAGCGTTGGTGCAGATATGTGGATGAGTTAGTTGTGCCGATGTTACATGGAGCCACTTCAAGAGGTCTTTTCTGTTTTTGTACCCCTTAAATACCCACAAGCAGAGCCTGAACACAACAGAAACGGCTGCTGGTGATGCACACTGCAAAGTGACAGCATTTTCTTTTAGCGATCCAGTCATACTGTGTGTTCAGCCAACCTCCAGTGTAGGTAAGCTGTTGCTGTCCCACGTGGACTGTCCCCATGTTTAAGAAAGAACTCATGATTCTGTAGCTCTTTGCACAACCTCAGGACATCTCAAAGCACTTTACAGCCAATGAAGTAATTTTTGAAGTATTGTTACTGTTATAATGTAGGAAGATGCAGAAATCAGCAAGCTTCAACAAACAGCAATGTGATGATGACCAGATTATCTGTTTTTAATGATAACTGATAGAGGGATATATATTGTCTGGCACACCGGTGAGACCTCCCCTGTTCAAAAGTGCTGTAGGGCAGACAGGGCCTCGGTTTAACGTCTCACCTGAAAGACAGCACCTCCAACAGTGCAGCACTCCCTTAATACTAACTGGAGTGTCAGGCTAGATTTTATGCTCGAGCCTCCGGAATGGGACATGAACCCACAATCTTTTGATTCGGAGGCGAGAGTGCTCGGATTAGGTGAAGACCTGTGATTTTTTTTTTATTATATTCGTTCATGGGATGTGGTAATTGCTGGCTAGACCAGCATTTATTGCCCATTCTTAACTGCCCTTGAGAAGGTGGTGGTGAACTGTCGTCTTGAGCTGCTGCAGTCCATGTTTTGTAGGTACACCCACAGTGTTGTTAGAGAGGGAGTTCTAGGATTTTGACCCAGCGGCAGTGAAGGAACGGCAATATAGTTCCAAGACTTGGAGGGAAACTTGAAGGTGGTGCATCTGCTGCCCTTGCCCTTGTAGGTGGTAAGGTCACGGGTTTGGAAGATGCTGTTGAAGGAACCTTGGTGAGTTGCATCTGTAACTGTTACTGTTGTCACAGTGCAGCAAGGATTCCATGAAATTGACAGCCAATGAAAAGGGAATTGGTTCTGTTTAAAATCTTGCAAAGTAATAAGTCAAGATACATTTACCATGGGGATATTTTGTTCTTATGTTCATGTGAAAGAATCAACATGCTGTAGACCAAATATTTGGAAACTCCATGTTAAACTGTAGATTTGAGAACCAGAACATCTGGAAATTTTGAGGAGGAAATAGCTATGTGCTCAGTGATTTAATCACAGATGCTTAAGGAGGATTTTAAAAAAATAGTTGAAGTTACATGTTTTGTTTTTAACAAACTATCACAGATGGTGTGAACTATTAGTTGTGGATAGTTTAAATAATTATAAATGAGCTCTTAAGAAAATTAATCACGTTTAAAATGTTCAGTCCAGGGGACTTAAGTGTCACTGTTTCACCACTTGTCACCTGTAGTTGTCCCAACACAGACTGAGATAGAAACAGACCTCTCCAACAACTACAGTGATATTGCATAAAATGACTTTGAGAAGTCTTAACTCAGTGATCAATACTTACAAGTCCACAGCTCAAAACTATTCTTAGTCAATCTTGCAAAACATCCAGAAGGCTGGTAATGATGGGTAGTGGAGGAGAAAAATCATGCTGATGCTTTAGAAAGTGCTTTTCCAGATATGTGTTTGGGTCAGAGGGGATACCTATCGACTGTTCAAGGGCCGAGCTTGAGCACAAAATTTAGCCATCTAGTAACAATGAGACGAACAGAGCCTTGGGCGTCTATTGTGTAGAAGGATGTCAAAGCCTTAGAGAAAGTGCAGAGGAGATTCGCCAGCATGATACCAGGGATGAGGGAATTCAGTTATGTAGAGCGACTAAAGAAGTGGAGATTTGGTTCTCCTCCAAGCAGAGAAGGCTAAGGGAGATTTTAATCGGGGTGTTCACAATTATGAAGGGTTTTGATAAAAGAGGAGGAATCAGATTTAAGATAACCAGCGGGGAGGTGAGAATTATTTACACAGCAGCTTCTATTCTGATTACACTACCTGAAAGTGTAGTGGAAGTAGATTCGATAGAAACTTTCAAAATGGATTAGGATATGTACTTGGGTAAGGAAAATATTGCAGGGCAATCGGGAAAGGGCAGGGAAGTGGGATTAACTGGATAGCCCTATCAAAGGCACGATGGGTTGCCTGATTCTAATTTTCCAGTGAAACTTCAAGTGCCTGATTTGCTTGTTTGGGGAATTGTATAATAACCAAGTTGTTATCTTGCAGGAGACACCGATGAGGGGCTTGGTGATCATGACGACACAAATGGTTCCAAAGAGTCCTACAGGGAACAAGACATCTATCTTCCAATTGCCAACGTCGCCCGGATAATGAAATCAGCTGTACCTGCAACAGGGAAGGTGGTGTACCACTTCTTCACTTGGCGTTAAAACTCTATAATGAGCCCTTCCTATAAGCATCCTACTTATTTCCCATCAGACATCACGCTTGTTTGGGTCAAAGTAACACAGCAGTAAATTAGAATAGACTGAGAGGAAATAAATTAATTAACTGTGATAAAAATAGCTGGGGTGGTCCTGCCAGTTCTTACAAAATACAGAAAAGCCATGAAACTCAGATCCATGCATTTCATTTGGAAATCCCAGGCATTCTGTTTTATAATGTGTCAGTTTCAATAAGTAATAGATTTTAATGCCAGTGATACATTAAGATTTTTACATTACAAAAATACTCACCTTAGTGACTTTGCAGGGGAATCTCTTGGAGAGACACAAACTGTACAGGGTTAATTGTCCCAGTTAGATGGATGCCATATCCCCTGTTATTTTGTCTGTAAAGTTACTAGGGGCTACAAGGCTTGGAATCAAATTGGAAGAAATATCCAAGATAGATTTCCAATGAATTTCAGCTTCGGGTTAAAACGCTGGCATGCTGGAAGTGCAAGTTGAGTCTTGCTCTTCCATGTACTGACATGGGGCACCTTTCCTGACGGGGGTAGCATTTGTGCATTTATGTAGTGCCTTAGTACATCCGCAGAAAACCTGAGTGATTCAGCGACAATGAAGTACTTTTGAAATGCTGCCACTGTTAATGTAGGCAAACCATGGAATTTCTGCGCAATAAGACCCTACAAAGAACAAATGAATCGGCAGATAATTGATTTCTGAACCTGTTAGTTGTGGGCAGAAGGTTGGCCAAGACACTTTGAATAGTGTCGTGGAATATCTATTTGAGTAAGGGGCAGAGCTTTGGTTTGACATCTCCTCCCACAGTGCCTCAATGCAAAATGATGATCTGGATACAAAGTAAAACTGTTTGCCCTGAAACACAAAAGAATATCCTTTCGGGCTTAAGCGCAGTGTTCAGTACATCATACTCCCCATAGCCATTCATAGAAAAGAAAGCTTATACTTCTTGGCTTTTCACATCCTCCAGTGCAGCTCAAAGCCCTTCAGAGCTAAGAAGGCCGTTTGAAGTTGCTGTGTGGAAAATTCTTTCCTGTGCTAGAGTGGGAAGTTGGTGATGAATTTTAGAAAATTATAATGTGAAATTGCAGCGTTGCTGTCTCTCTCGCTGTGCCTAATGAAACTGTCTCTCATTAGATCGCTAAAGATGCTAAAGAATGTGTTCAAGAGTGTGTGAGTGAGTTTATCAGCTTTATAACGTCTGAGGCTAGTGAGCGATGTCACCAAGAAAAGCGCAAAACCATCAATGGAGAAGATATCCTTTTTGCCATGTCCACACTGGGCTTCGATAGTTACGTGGAACCGTTAAAACTCTACCTGCAGAAGTTCAGAGAGGTGAAACTGTTTTCACTGTTATATTTTAATAAACCAGTATGTAAGTGGCCTTTGCGAATTGTTAGTGTTAAATGTTGGTATGCTGGTAAACAAGTAGCTTCCTTGCGTTTGATTTCTGGCTGTTTTGGGAAGGCAGGCTTCCACACTCCTGTTGGGGCATTTTTGCTGTCAGCCTACCAGAAAAGAAAGTATACTCCTGTGAAATGAATTCACCCTCGGATATTAGCCCGCCCAGTGGTGAAGTGCTTGCTCAGGACTGTCACGGTCAACGTGCCTGAAATGAGGAGCTGTCTGGGGAAGCAAAGACACCAGCTGTGGTCCTTCTACTTGATCGCTGTGGCACTACGCCATCTGAATATTTTATGAGAATTTTAAACTTCCCATCCTTGTTTTCGTTTCCTGTGGCCTCGCCCGTCTCTGTTTTTGTAATCCGCTCCAAGATCTCTGCACTTCTCCAATGCCGGTCTCTTGTGCATCCCCTGATTTTCCTCGCTCTACCATTGACAGCCATTCCTTCAGCCGCCTGGGCCCTAAGCTCTGGAATTCCCTCCCTAAAGCTCTCTGGCTCTCTCTTCTCCTCAAGACACTCCTTGAAATCTACCTCTCTGACCAAGCTTTTGGTCACCTGTCCTGATACCTCCTTACATGGCTCAGTGTCAGATGTTGTTTGACAACACTTCTGTGAAGCGCCTTGGGACATTTAACTATGTTAAAGGCGCTATATAAATGCAAGTTGTTGTGGAGAGAGTGCTAAAACCATGTTGGATCATGTTTTAAAAGTAAACCTTTTTTTTTCCAATCACGCTTTTCATTTAAATAAAAAAAAATAAAACTGAATTGAATTGTGCAGGCAATGAAGGGGGAGAAAGGATTAAACACATCTACAGGTGGAGGCACAGATGGCCTTGGCGAAGAACTCACAGAAGAAACTTTCTGTAAGTGCTGCATATGACCATTGAATTTTTTAAAGAACTTTTATTCAAGACTGTCTACTGGACAAAAAAGGAACCAGAAGGAAATGGAATAAATTGTTTCTTTAAACAAAGGATAGTCACTTTGGAAGGCCATCTTAATGACAGAATGCTGTCAGATCAGAACAGTGTTCATATTTAACCCATCTTTCTACAGTGCGTTGCTATTATTCAACTTGCATTATACAGCAACTTTAACACAGAGAACACATTTCAACAGTTCACATTCACACCTGTGTGGTCCTGAGTCAAAAAAGTTTGAGTGTAGGAGGGACAAGCTTTGTTGTAAATGACGCAGACTCCGAGAAGCAGAGAAAGTTGGAGAGGTTGAGGGATTTCCACAGAGTGGGACCCAGGCAGACGAAGGCCTGACTGACAGTGGTGAGGCAAAAGGGGAGGATTCACAAGATGGTCCCTCCATCTGGAGAGGGAGATGATTATTTTCCTGACTTTTAATTGAAAGCTGTATTCTTTTCTTTTTATTGGAGGTTTGCGGCAGCTGATGCAGACATGTTGGAGGAACTGGACTCCTGCACTTGGTTGTTCCCTAACCTTCCTCTGAATAGTTATCCCATGAAATTACTAGGGATGTTTTCCACGGCTGTTTAACATGAGTATAGGAGGGACAAGTAGCTTCCCTGCGTTTGATTTCTGTTTAACAGCAGGGAGAGCAGTCATTGACGTTAAAACTGGCGGAAAAATTGGGAGATGAACTGCGTCTGGCAGTTATTTTTTCCCCTTTACTGCACCACTTCTTCCTTTAAACAATCGTAGAATGGTTACCGCACAAAAGGAAGCCATTGAACCCATTGTATCATTGCCAGCTCTCTGCAAGAGCAACTCAGCTAGTCCCTGTCCCCCAGCTTTTCTCTGTAGCTCTGCGATTTATTCGCTTCGGATATTTAACCAATATCCTTTGGAAAGATCATGATTGAATCCACCTCCACCACGCTCTCAGGCAGTGCTTTCGAAATACGAACCACTCATCACGTATGAAAAGAAGGGTTTTCCTCACGTTGCCTTTGGTTCTTTTGCCAACCACCTTAAATCTGTGCCCCCTGGCTCTTGGCCCTTCTGCCAATGGGGAACAGTTTCTGCCCATCTACTCTGTCCAGACCCCCATGATTTTGAACATCTCTATCAAATCTCCTTCCCAACCTTCTCTAAGGAGAACAGCCCCAGTTTATCCTCGTAACTGAAGTCCCTCCTCGTTTAAGTTTTGCACCCAAAAAAAGGGGCGCAAAGTCACTAAAAGTAGTTTACGTTTCTGATTTTGGAATTTCTGGGGTGGATTACATACTAGAGGAGGTACTGGGGTTCCATGAAGTAGGGCTGGAGTTGGCTGCTGCAGAGCACAAACAACCAGCATAGACTTTTTGGGGCAAATGGCCTGCCTCTGTGCTGTAAATTCTGTGTTATGTAATGTTTTCAATGAGAAGAAAATGTTCCTCTGAATATTAAAAGAAATCAGAGGTCTGCGTTGTGTAGGTACAATTCCTTAGAAAATGTGACTTAAATCTTTATCTCCTAGCATGTTTGCACCCAGTGATCCAAACTATCTGTCTGGTTTTAGTCATGTAGCAGCCAAATTAAGTGCTTTCTGTGAATATTAATTTCAGTCAGAGAAATGCATCAGCCCAGTGAACATTTTGCTTTAATGCACAATACTAATGGCACTTTAATTACAGCAAAAATACGACTGCACTTTTCAAAACCTTAATACATTTCTTATTACCATCAACAGCTAATCAGTTAACAACGGGATTAATCACTGCAGATGGCCAGCCACAAAATGTCATGGTGTATACCACATCGTATCAACAGGTGAGTGATCACCTTTTCAATGTTCAAATATTTTTATGCAAAAGTGATGAGTGTTTGTAATTTATAACATTGTTTCTCATTTTCTTAATGGTGGAATTTATTCTCTTTAATGCACAGAGTTTTAAATCAAACTGTACAACAGGAGGCCATTTGGCCCATTATCGCTACGCCAGCTCTTTGAAAAAGCTACCAGTTAGTCCCACTTCCTTCTGTTTCCCGATAGGAGGAAAGACTTGAATTCCTGTAGTGCCTTTCACACCTCATGGCACTCCAAAGCGTTTTACAGCCTACGATATGTTTATGAAGTGTGATCACTGCTGTAAGAAATGCAGCAGCCAATTTATGCACAGCAAGGTCGTACAAATAGCAATGTGATAATGACCAGGTAATGTTTGTAATGATCTTGGTCGAGAGATAAATATTAGCCAGAACACTGGGGAGAAATCTCTTGCTCTTCTTTGATATACCATGACATCCTCAGTTTAATGTTTCCTCTGAAAGGAGCCATAGCTGACAGTGCTTCTCTGGGAGTGTCAGACTAGATTATGTGCAAAAGTCTCTGGAGTGGGACTTGAACCCTCAACCTCCTGACTCTGAGGTGAAAATGCTACCCATTAAACCACCATACAATTTTTTTTCTTTTTAAGTAATATAAAAACAGACAAGTTTGAAAGTAAATCTCCAGAGAAGTCAGTTTGACTGCAAGCAAACAATAGATAGTTTATCAATTATTTATATAAACCCTCTGGCTGATCAGATGAGGTGAGGGCAAGCGTAGTTTGTGGTTTGGTAGTGAGCTACATAAACTATGAAGGTTGCAGGATCAGGCTCTGGTCTGTGCTGATTTCACTCATTGCAGCCAAGGTATTGGTGAGCTGCTTGGCTTCAATATTCCTGAACGGGGGAGAGCAGCGTTTTTAATTTATTTTTAAAAAATGAAGAGGATTTCCTTTTCCTGATTGGAAAGGGGGAAGATCCTGATCTCGGCTGCAGCAGACTCTGTGGTACTTTCCAGGGTCGTGCCTGTGGAATAATCGCTGAGGTGAGGTAGGTGCTGGTGAGATGTCAGCACTTGAGCAGCCACTATTTTCAGGAGAGGAAGAATAAGAGGGAAAGAAATTCATTCTCTGTGTTTTATGCTTTGGAGTCACATCTACTACAGATCCAAGAAAGATCAGATGGGAATGATGAGAAGTTAGGAATTGTGGAGGAGCAGAGAGAGATTTTGTAGGTGCATGTACAGAAATCACTAAAAGCTAGTGGACAGATACAAAGAATAATTAAGAGGCTAATGGAACGTTAGCTTTATTTCAAGGGGATTGGAGATATGTTACCGATGTATAAAGCTCTGATTAGACCACATCTCCAGTAGTGTTCACTTCTGGGCATCGCACGTCGGGAAAGATACATTGACCTTGGAGGAGCTGCAGCGCAGATTGACCAGAATGATACTTGGGTTAAATAGGTTAAATTATGAACACAAGCCATATAGACCAGGCTTGTAGTCCCTCAGATGTAGCAGATTGTGGGGTGATTTAATTGAAGTGTTTAAAATGATTAAAGGAGTTGATAGGTTAGATAGAGAGAAATTATTACCTCTGGTGGGTGGGAGTCCAGAACAAGGGGGCAGAATCTTCTAATTAGAGCCAGGTCATTCAGGGGAGATGTCAGAAAGCACTTCTTCACACCAAAGGTAGTGAAAATCTGGAACTCTGTTTCTCCCACTCCCAGAAAAAGATATTGAGGCTGGAGTTTAATTGAAAATGTGATTTTTGTTAAGTAAGAGTATTAAGGGATATGGTGTTGAGACAGGTTAATGGAACTGAGGTACAGATGAGTCGTGGTCTAATTGAAGGGTGGGATTGCCTGAGGGGCTGAACGGCCTACTCTTAAGTAAACCCTGAGGGTGGTGATTGGGAACGAGAGAATCCTCAATACAAGGGTCAAAATGCTGGGCCAGTTGGAAGTAAGATGCAATGAAGTTTCACATGGGAATACCTTCACCCAAACCTTAATGAGTATTTTCCTACCCAGTTATACTTAGTTCCCTGCACCACTTGGGCCTGATTTATCTGAGCAGGTGCTGCTGCTGGGAAATCTCACCCCTTGGCTGCATATATCAGAATCATGCCCAGTGTGTCTACACTTTACCAATAGGCTGGGCTGTGTTGGCACTTGGATAATTCACCCTTTTGTATACACTGAGATTAAAATCATTGGGAGAAGTTAACTATTGGCAAATAAAATTCTGTTAAATCCTACCAGTTAAAACTAAATTTCTGCCATAACTCCTTATCACCACTTAGAAGAAATCTAGAACATGTAAATTTACTCATTTTAATAGTTATTTTTAAACTTGGGTCTGCTGTGACGTGGACTTCATTAGCATCATTATTGTTACAATTTTCAGTGACTCTTAAACTGCAAATATCAAAGTGTTTAAAAAGATAAGAATATAGATCACATGGGTCAACTTATATAAAGTGAAAAAGACAGATTAATGTCTCCCCCAGGGTCCTAAAGGAAGTTGTGATGTTTACCCATCACTCCTGTGCTCACTGACCTTTGTTCTCTCTCAGTGAAGCAATGTCCCAATTTGAAAATTCTCATTCTTGTTTTCAAACCTCTCTATGATCTCACCCCTCCCCATCTCTGTAATCTCCTCCAGCCCACAACCCTCAGAGATATCTGTGCTTCTCTAATTCTGACCTCTGAGCATCCCTGATTGTAATCGCTCCACTGTTGGTGGCTGTACCTTCAGCTGCCTGGGCCGTAAGCTCTAGAATTCATTCCCTAAACTTCTCTACCTCTCTACTTTAGTCATAATGCTAATTAAAACCTCTATCGTTGATCAAGCTTTTGGTCATCTGCCCTAATACCTCATGTGGCCTGATGTCAAATTTTGATTGGTATGTTTCTGTGAAGCACCTTGGGATGTTTTATTACATTAAAAGCGTTATATAAATACAAGTTACTGTTGTCTGACCCGCTGTCTATTTCCACATTTTCTATTTTGATTTCGGTTTTCCAGTATTATCTTTGCTTTTTGTTTACTCTGTTTAAATTCAGTTCAGTGTTACAGTTGCTGTTTGAGAGCTGGTGCAGACATGATGGGTCAAATGTCCTCATACTGTGCCTTTAAGATTCTGTGATTCTCTGAATCTGAGTTCTCGTTTTAAAAAAGATAAAAGAAATGAGCTCACTTTGAAAGTGTGTATGGTACTTAACGGAAACTGACTGCATCTCCTTGGTTCTGGCAGATTTCGGGTGTACAGCCCATACAGTTCTCCTGATGGATCACACTGAAGACTTAGAAACATATCAACCCCTGCGATAACAAGATGACTGGCTGAAAGAAAGGCAAACAAATCAGCAAGGATAAGAGCAGTTGAATGGTCAGCTGAGCCGAAGATGATGATCTTTAGCTGCTCTTGTATTATATTCTTCTGAATAGTTGTAGATGCTTTGACAGATTCCTGGGGTGCGACCAAGAAATCCAGTTTCTGACCCCACCTGAAGGATCATTTCTTATTTACCAGTTTTAAAAAACTGAATCTTTATAATGTATCACAGTTACAAAGTACTTTTGTTTTGTACAAGAGTTGTTCAGTTTTGTGTGGATACATGCAGGAAGCTGATGTCATTGGCCGCTGTGTGTCTGATTTATTACTGTCAGAACTTACTGGGCAGTATCTTATTTTCATATTGAATCATGTTGCTCCTTTTGTAATTCAAATAAGTAATTTCACTAGATGTACCCTTTTAATAAAACAGGTGTATAATAAATTGTTTTTGAGAGTACGAAAGCTCATGTTTCTGTCCCGTTCACTAACAATTTACAAGTTGGAGGTCAGTCTATGTAAATACTTTGTTCAGCACAACTTCGAGCGAATCCTTGGACTTAAAGAGTGGCCTTTTCCTCAGTTTTCCCCTTCCAAATAGAAGTGGCCATTAAATGGTGATTTACTGCACTGCATTTGCAGATTTATTCAGGAATCAATACATCCACACTATCAATTTGTGCTGGAGTGAGTGACCAGTGTACTAACTGGGCTTAACAAGTTACACTTATGAAGTAGCTTAATTTCCCCCTCCAGTTTGACTCTGAGACTATCTGCAATTAATGTTTCAATGGTTTGCTGTGACTCATGTAAAACATCAATCATTTCAGTTGATCTAGCCAAAGTAGAGCTATGAAGAAATTTCGTGTGACACACAGCCCTTTGCATTGGAGTGGTGTGACCAATGCAAGAGTGTAATGAGCACTAGTACAAACAGTATTAGGGCTTAATCCAAGAACATGCAGGTAAGAACATGAGGTGTGGCACTCTTGTGGGGACGAGGGGGAATTTTAACCTAAAGGATTTGGATTGACTGCCCATTTTAAGGCGCCTCCATTTTATTTTCCATCGAGGCGGCCTGAAAATCTCAATGGGATGTTGTCCAGTCGTTTATTGATGATTTCCTCCCTCCCCTCTCCCCAACATCGCGCCGGCAGTGAAAAGCCACCCAATTGACAAACCATTTGTGGGGAAAAAATTCACCCCCTGTCCACCCACTCCTTGTCCCCAGTTCAGAGCTTCACCTCCCACACCCCCACTGGTCGCTCAGCTGCGCCCCTACCCCTCCACCCCGTTTGTCCCCAACTTGGAGCTGTGCCTCCAACAACACCCCCACTAGTCACCCTCCCTGTCCTTGTCTCCAATTCGGAGCTGACACTCCAGAACCCCTACTGGTCACCCTGGCTCCCCTTGTCCCCAATTCGGAGCTGCACCTCCAACCTCTCGCTGCTCTCCTCCCCTCTCCAGGCTTTGAAGGCATTACTGACCTCCTACTGAATTCCCAGCACGGAACTGCAGTGTGAGGACCTAATGTATTTGAATGCACTAACCGAATACAACCTAATTTGCAGTTCCTTGGTTAGAAGCCCACATTATTTGAAGACACTGTTTCCACTTGAATTGACGAATGTGTAGGGGTGATGCCCCCTTTCTCTCTCAGAGACCCTCCCCACACTCAGGTTCGTGACACCAGATTCACAAGCCTATGGCTTGAACAGAATGGCCAGCGAGACCAGTTTCTTCTGATAATTCACAATTGCTTTATCGAATTTACCCACAGCCCTCAGACAAGGGCTGCATTAAGCAATCATGACATACAGGAGGCCGTGACTAGCATTCCAGAGACCCAGGGTAATGCTCTGGAGACCCAGGTTCAAATCCCGCCACAGCGGATGGTGAGATTTGAATTCAATAAAAATCTGGAATTAAAAGTCTGATGATGACCATGAAACCATTGCCGATTGTCATAAAAACCCACCTGGTTCACTAATGTCCTTTAGGGAAGGAAATCTGCCTGGCCTGGCCTACGTGTGACTCCAGACCCACTCTTAAATGGCCTCTGAACAAGAGAAATTTGGGATGGGCAATAAATGCTGGCCTAGCCAACAATGCCCACATCCCATAAACAACAGGTCTTATCAGAGGCTAAACCCCCACTTAGTTCCTAACTTAATACTTAAATCTTTATATTCTAACTTAATACTTTAAATCACCCCTAGTTAATCCTCCATTCGTGTTGTAGGTGCCTTGGTGTTGTTGACCGGATTCTACCAACTTCGTTGACTGCCTGCAGACAACAGTGGTGTCCAATGATTTCTGTCCCCAAGTTTACCATATCTGCTGCTGGCCTGACCAACACATTTCAAAGTCCAGTAGTTAGCACTCCTAGTTTATTCTACATATAGTCCAGATGAATATGATCAGCTCACGCTGGTCGAAACAATAGCCTTTCCATGGTAATAGATCCTGGATAAATATGATCAGCTCTCACATTGTTTAAACAATTTTCCTGCTGTTTATGACACAGTGCAGTGATAGCACCTGACCCCAAGGTCAATCGTGGTTTGAGTATTAATGGCCTGTTCCTTGTGCCATTGTATCGGGTAATCAGTCTCTTAATTGCGCTAGTCAATGGCAGGTAATGGTACTTCCCTGGTACCATTGTTCAATGATAGCAATCAGTCAATGTCCAAAAGAAAAACAGAATTACCTGGAAAAACTCAGCAGGTCTGGCAGCATCGGTGGAGAAGAAAAGAGTCGACGTTTCGAGTCCTCACGACCTTTCAACAAACACTTTTGATGAGCCACTGTCTTTTGCTCAGTGCCTGAGTTAGCCCCTTGTTGCACAGCCCTGCGCTGTTGGCTGCGGCTTGGTTTCTGTATTGTGTGGCAATAAACATGAGGTCAAAAAATGTCCGTGGGTTTGTGTTTCATATGCCATAAATTTCCCAGTTGGAGGGGATTCCAATCCTACAAATGTCACAAACATAAACCCGCAATTTTGATCTAAGAGCCAAATATAAAAATAAGCACATTTCATGGCAAACAGAATGATAACAATCTTTTGTTACTTTGAGTTTAAAATTCCCTAGGTGATTTAGCACAACCATGCAGAGCAGAAAAGTAGTAACCCAAGATGGGGTGAATTACTAATTCCAGCCAATGTGGGTCTAGGAGAAGTGCAATTAGCTTTAAGAAGTTGCAAACTCATTAAGGTTCTTGCTACTTATATGTATCCAGCAGTGACCCCTGCTGCTGGATTGTCAGTATGTGAGTGGCGAGGGCAGGATTAAATTCATAAGAATCATAAAATTATGGAGCTCTGGAGGAGGCCATTCAGCCCTTCACGCCTGTGCCAACTTCCTGCAAGAATTCCTAATTAGTCCCACACCCCGCCCTCTAAACAAAGCCCTGCATACTCTTTTTAAGTATGGATCCAATTCTCTCTTGTAAGTTATTAATAATCTGCTTTACCACCCTTTCAGGCAGTGCATTCGAGATCATAGTTCCTCGCTCCTGACGAAAAGAAATTCTCATCTCCCCCACCGTTTTTTCCAATAACCACAATTTTGTATCTCTCTGGTTACGAGTTATACTGTGATTGGAATCACGGAATTGTTATGATGTAGGAGGAGGCCATTCGGCCCATCGTGTCTGCACCGGCTCTCTGAGCATTTTAACTTAGTGCCAATCTCCTGCCTTTTCCCCGTAACCCTGCACATTGTTTCTATTTAAATAATCATCCAATGCCCACATGAATGCCTCAATTGAACCTGCCTCCACCACACTTCCAGGCAGTGCATTCTAAACCTGAACTACTCATTGTGTGAATGAGTTTTTCCTTACCTCACATTTGCAAAACACTTTAAAACTGTGCCCTCTGGTCCTCAATCCGTTTACAAGCAGGAACAGTATCTCCCTATCTACTCTGTCCAGACCCCTCATGATTTCGAAAATTTCTATCAAATCTCCTCTTAGCCTTCTCCTCTCCAAGGAAAACAGTCCCAACTTCTCCAATCTTTCCTCATAACTGAAGTGTCTTATCCCTGGAACCATTCTCGTAAACCCCTTTTGCCCTCTCTCCAATGCGTTCACATCCTTCCTATTGTGTGGCGCCCAGAACTGTACATAATACTCCAGCTAACGTCTAAGTTCATCATAACCTCCCTGCTCTTGTACTCTATGCCCCTATTAATGAAGCCTAGAATACTGATTGCTTTAGAAACTACCTGTCCTGCCACCTCTAATGACTTATGTACATATACACCCAGGTCTCTCTGCTCCTTCACACCCCTTAGAATAGTATCCTTTATTTTATACTGTCTCTGCGTGTTCTTTGTACTAAAGTGTATCACCTCACACTTTTCCACATTGAACTTTATCTGCCACCTATCTGCTCACTCCACCAATGTGTCAATGTTCTTTTGAAGTTCTACACTGTCCTCCTCACAGTTTACAATTCTCCCAAGTTTTGTGTCATCCACAAACTTTGAAATTGTTCCCAGCACACCAAGATCTAGGTCATTTATATATACCAGGAAAAGCAAGGGTCCCAATACTGACCCATGGGAATTCCACTACAACCCTTCTTCCAGCCCGAAAAATACCCATTAATCATTACTGCCTGTTTCCTATCCTTCAGCCAATTTTGTATCCATGTTGCTATTGTCCCTTTTATTCCATGACCTATAACTTTCCTCACAAGTCTGTTGTGTGGCACTGTATTGAATGCCTTTTGGAAGTCCATATACACCACAACAACGGCCTTGACCTCATCAACCATCTCTGTTACCTCTTCAAAAAACACCAGCAAGTTAGTTAGACGTAATTTTCCTTTAACAAATCCATGCTGACTCTTCCAAATTAATCCACATTTTTTCATGTAGATATTACTTCTATCCTGAATAATTGTTTCTAGAAGTTTCCCCACCACCGAAATCAAACTGACTGGTCTTAATTGCAGGGCAGATCTTTACAACCTTTTTTAAACAAGGGCATAATGTTTGCAATTCTCCAGTCCTCCAGCACTTCCCCTGAATCCAGGGAACATTGAAAGATTATTGCCAGTGCCTCTGCAATTTCCACTCTCACTTCCTTCAATATTCTTGGATGCATCTCATCCGGTCCCGGTGCCTTATCAACTTTAAGTACCGACAGCTTATCCAATATCTCCTCCTTATCAATTTTAAACCCTTCCAGTGACTGGGTTTCCTCCTCTGTCACCATGGCCTGGGCAGCATCTACCCAATAGGTAAAGACAGATGCAAAGTATTCATTTAACACCTCAGCCATGCCTCTTGCCTCTATGTGTAAATCCCCTTTTTGGTCCATAATCGACCCTACTCCTCCTTTTACCACCTTTTTACTATTGATGCCCTTTAGAACGCTTTGAGATTTCTTTTTTTGATAGCTGCCAGTCTTTCTTCAGAATCCCTTTTTGCTTCTCGTATTTTCTTTCTCACATCCCGTTTTACTCTATCCAAATCCCTTTGGATCACCTTTATTAAACCTTCCCTTATCTTATTCTGTTCTAAGGAGAATGATCTCAGTCTTCCCCAGTCTCTCTACATATCTGAAGTCCCTCACCTTATGGTCCTTAGAAGAAAATGACGATAAAGTACCGGAGCTGGAAGCAAAACCAAAGAAACAAATCAAGGGAAGGAACCAACCGGACTCAGCACAAATGTCAATCTTCGAGGAGTCTATGAATTCGCTTTTTAAAAATTCTTTAATGGGACGTGGGCATCACTGGCTAGGCCAGCATTTGTTGCCCATCCCTTATTGCCCTTGAGAAGGTGGTGGTGAGCAGCCTTCTTGAATTGTTCCAGTCCGTGTAGGTACACCCACAGTGATAATTAGCAGGTGGTGTTTGTGCCACACAAGTGCCAGGTTAATGACCACCTCCAACAAAAGAATCTAACCACCTCATCGTGACATTCAATGGCACTACCATCGATGAATTCCCCTACCATCAACATCCTGGAGGCTACCATTGGCCAGGAACTTAACTGGATGAGGCATACAGGTCCAAATCTTCCAATCAGGATCTGAACCCATATTTCTGACACTGATCAGACAAAAAAAATAACCACCTACCTTCCTCCAATCTTCCTGTGCAATCTTCCGATGGAGGATCCTTCCAAACCGAGAGTGCGGCAAACCTCAGAGGGAGCAGCAGAGAGAATCTGTGCAGAAGCCATGCCCCCTTTTAACAGCACTGGCTGGTAAGTAAAGAGTTTAAATGTCCCAAAACTTCTTTGAAAAGCTATGAAGAGAAGGTAAGTGGGTAAGGGGGTAGGTTGGGTAAGGTAAGTGGGTAAGGGGGGGAGGGAGTATGGTGGGTGAAGGGGTAGGGTGGATTAGATAAAGGGGTAGGGTAGCAAATGGGTAGAGTGGCAGGATGGCAGCTGGGTGAGGTGGGAAGGGTGACAGGGAGGGAGATTGGTGAGGTGGCAGGGAAGCAGGTGGGTAGGGTGGCAGGTGTGTAGAGTGGCAGGTGTGTGATTGGGCAGGTGGGCTGGGCGTCTAGTCAGTTCGAGAGAGGTTGTAAAGTCAGGGGCTAGTCAGGTTGGGTCCTGGGGTAGTTAGGGCCAGGGTGTCGGGGGAGTACACACAGTCCCTGACCATACAGAGACTGAAAGACCAGGGCCATACATACCGTGACTACAAGAGCTGTTCAGAGGCTTGTACTGCCTTCTACAACATACAAGTCAGGAGCGTGTTGGAATATTCTCCACTTACCTGGATGAGTGGAGCTCCAACAACACGCTAGAAACTCAACACCACCCAGGACAAAGCAGCCCGCTTGATTGGCACCCCATCCACGACCAGATTAAACATTCATTCTGTTCACCATTGGTGCACCATGGCTGCAGTATACACCCACGTAGAAGATGCACTGCAGCAATTTTCCAAGGCTCATTTGCTCAGCACATTTCAAGCCCACAACGCCCACTGCCTCTTGAAGAAAAAAGGCAGCAAGAGCATGGGAATGTGACCACGTCTAATTTCCCCTCCGAGCTATACACTGACCTGAAATTATATTATTTTGCCTTCATCATCGCTGGGTCAAAATCCTGAAACTCCCCACCCTAATAGCCATGATGGTGTACATACACCACATGGATTTCAGTGGCTCACCATCACCTTCCTAAGGGCAATTAGGGATGTGCAATAAATGCTGACCTTGCCAGTGATGCTCACATCCCATGAACAAATGAAAAAGAGCTTCTTCTCCATATCCCAGTGTGGAGCTGCATCTATAGGTCAGACACGCTCTCTTTCTTAGAAATCAGTGTGGGAGCTGCACCTCCATGACAAACGCCTCTCTGCCCAGGTTCCATTAAGGATCTGTACCTCCAGGACAGACACCCTCTCTGCCAAGGTCTCAGTGTGGAGCTGCACCTCTAGAACAGACACCCTCTCTGCCGAGATCTCAGTGTGGAGCTGCACCTCTAGAACAGACACCCTCCCTGTCCCAGATCTCAGTGTGGAGCTGCACCTCTAGAACAGACACCCTCCCTGTCCCAGATCTCAGTGTAGAGCTGCACCTCTAGAACAGACACCCTCCCTGTCCCAGGTCTCAGTGTGGAGCTGCACCTCTAGAACAGACACCCTCCCTGTCCCAGATCTCAGTGTAGAGCTGCACCTCTAGAACAGACACCCTCTCTGCTGAGGTCTCAGTGTGGAGCTGCACCTCTAGAACAGACACCCTCTCTGTCCCAGGTCTCAGTGTGGAGCTGCACCTCTAGAACAGACACCCTCTCTGCCGAGGTCTCAGTGTGGAGCTGCACCTCTAGAACAGACACCCTCTCTGCCGAGGTCTCAGTGTGGAGCTGCACCTCTAGAACAGACACCCTCTCTGCCGAGGTCTCAGTGTGGAGCTGCACCTCTAGAACAGACACCCTCTCTGCCGAGGTCTCAGTGTGGAGCTGCACCTCTAGAACAGACACCCTCTCTGCCGAAGTCTCAGTGTGGAGCTGCACCTCTAGAACAGACACCCTCTCTGCCGAGGTCTCAGTGTGGAGCTGCACCTCTAGAACAGACACCCTCTCTGCCGAGGTCTCAGTGTGGAGCTGCACCTCTAGAACAGACACCCTCTCTGCCGAAGTCTCAGTGTGGAGCTGCACCTCTAGAACAGACACCCTCTCTGCCGAGGTCTCAGTGTGGAGCTGCACCTCTAGAACAGACACCCTCTCTGCTGAGGTCTCAGTGTGGAGCTGCACCTCTAGAACAGACACCCTCTCTGCCGAGGTCTCAGTGTGGAGCTGCACCTCTAGAACAGACACCCTCTCTGCTGAGGTCTCAGTGTGGAGCTGCACCTCTAGAACAGACAAACTGGTTGTGTCAGGAAACAAAATGACAATTTTTTCTCCCAGTAGTTTTATTATAATTCGATCTTATAATTTGGGAACTTTAGCAAGGGCACAGTTGTAGCTTAAGTGATTCCGAGTAATTATCTAATCATCCAAATTGATAGGCACTGTTTGGGTCATGAGGACTCGAAACGTCAACTTTACTCTTCTCCGCCGATGCTGCCAGACCTGCTGAGTTTTTCCAGGTAATTTTGTTTTTGTTTTGGATTTCCAGCATCCGCAGTTTTTTGTTTTTATCCCTATATTCAATGTTGTCTATAGACTTTCCTGAAGTGGATAATATGGATTTATCACGACAATTTTGTTAAATCAGAGTCTCAGGAGAAGGTGCTCAGCATTTACTAGATAGTCCTTCCATAGATCTGTATAACTGATGGATGGCAGTGTGGTCATCTGACAGTGTATCTTTGATGCCACCCGGTATTGGGAAGATCACCTTTGCCCCTCTTTTTTGGCCTTCCTCTTAATCAGGCCACAACAACCCGCTCACTGATGCTCAGTTGGGGTTCCGTAAGGAACACTTGGCTCTAAACTTCATTACAGCCTTTGTCCGGTTGTGGTCAAAACAGCTGAACTCAAGGGGTGAGGTGAAAGTGACTGCCCTTGACATCGAGGCCGCATTTGACCGAGTGTGGCATCAAGGAGCCCTGGCAAAATTGAAGTCAATAGGAAGTGTGGGAAAACTCTCCACTGGCTGGAGTCATGTTTAGTGCAAAGGAAGATGGCTGAGGTTGTTGGAGTCCAATCATCTCAGCCCTGGGACATCACTACAGGACATTTGCCTTTTCAAAGTAATACCCGAGGATCAACCACCTTCAGCTGCTTCATCAATTATCTCCTCTCCTTCTGAGGTCAGGAAAGGGGATGTTCGCTGCTGATTGTACAGCGTTCAGTACCATTTGCAACTCCTCAGACACTGAAGCAGTCTTTGCTCATACACAGCAAGACCTGGACAACATTTAGGCTTGGATTAATAAGTGGTAAGAACCTTCACACCACACAGTGTCAGCCAGTGACCATCTCCAATAAGAATCTAACCATCTCCAACAAGAGAGAATCTAACCATCTCCCCTTGACATCCAATGGCATTACCATTGCTGAATTCCGCACCATCAAAATCCTGGGGGTTTTACCATTGACTAGAAACTGAACTGGACCAGCCACATAAACTCTGTGGCTACAAGAGCAGGTCAGAGGCTGGGAATTCTGTGACCAGTGACTCATCTCCTGTCTCCCCAAAGCTTGTCCTGAAAGTCCAGAGGTGAGTTGCTTGGATGAGTCAGTTCCACAGTATTCAGGAATCTTGACACCGCCCAGGATAAAGCAGCTCACTTGGCACCCCATTCACCACCTTAAACATTCACTCCCTCCGCCACTGACGCACAGTATCAGTGTGTGCCATCTACAAGATACACTGCACTAAATCACTCAGGCTCCTTTGACAGCACCTTCCAAACCTGCAACCTCTACCGCCTAGAAGGACAAGGGCAGCAGATGCGTGGGAACACATCCAAGTTCCCCTCCAAGTCACACACCCACCCTGACTTGAACAAATATCGTCGCTGGGTCAAAATCCTGAAACTTGCCCCTAATAGCACTGTGGCTATACCTATACAAGATGGATTGCAGCTCACCGCTACCCCCTCAAGGGCAGGTAGGGATGGGCAATAAATGCTGTCCTAGCCAGCGATGCCCACATCCCTTGAATGAATAAAAAAAGACCAAGGAAGTAGTGAAAACAATCAGCATCATAGTGTGCTGATGTCCTGCATAAACCACATGAACATGCAGCCAGTTACTTTCTATATCCCAGCATAGAAGAACCTGCCCTGCCCTAGCTATAATGTCCGTTTCAGACATGTGGAGGTAGCAACTTGCGCACAATCCGTTAAGATTGGAATTAAAACACAAAATGGTGGAAATACTCAGCAGGTCTGGCAGCATCTGTGGAGAGAGAAACAGAGTTAACGTGTCAGGTGGAGATGACCCTTGCAGGAGATCGGGGATTGTAGGATCCATCCTAAAAATAACGAGAACCAGGGATGATGATATGCCTTTTAAATGCCCTGTGTTGCTTCTATGACAAGTAGGAAATGCATTAGTGCAATAGAAATTCAGGACAGACAGAAATGATGAATTTACCAAACTGCCAACAGCACAAAACCTCTCTGCCAACAGGGACTTCCTGGCTCTGGTGTCATGTTCAATTTTAGCACCCTCTGCTGTCCCTTGCACACAGTTGCAACCCTTCCCCATGACATGACGATCTGCATTATCCTTAAGAGTAATTGCAGCATTCATCTCTTGCTCCTTTGTGTGGAGCTTGCTCCGCACAGTCCTTCTTATGGATTTATTCTTGGGATATGGGCGTTGCTGGTAAGCGGGCATTTATTGCCCGTCCCTAGTTGCCCTTGAGAAGGTGGTGGTGAGCTGCCTTCTTGAACTGCTGCAGCCCATGCAGTGATCATATTGTATTGTAGGTGTTTGCCGGCTCATTTGTGAGGACAGTTAAGAATGAACCGCATTGCTGTGGGTCAGGAGTCACATAAAAGGCCAGGCAGGGTAAGGGTGGCAGATTTCCTTCCCTAAAGAGCATTAGTGAGGCAGTTGTGCTTTTACAACAGTCGCTTCATGGTTGCCATTACTGATACTAACTTTACATTTCAGATTTTTAAAAATTGCTGTTTTGTCTTTAAATTGAGTATAAAGTCACAACGCACCATTGTGGGATTTGAACTTACATCTCCTGATTATTAGTCCAGGCTTACTATGCCAATACACGATCGTATCTGTTCATATACTGCTGTTAGCCGAATACTGGCATCGGCAGAAATGTGGAAATGTGCCATAGACTTAGGGGAATATAAAAAAGCTGTATCTAAAACATGGAATGCTTCCCTCCCCTGTACTGGGGGCTCCTAATGGAAATAAACTCTGTAATTAAAGAATATTTGTAGCGCCTCGTCAAATCTTTCAGAAATGTTTCAAAGCACATCACAGTCAGCAAATTAATTTGAATGAAAGAAAAACTTGTGTTTATATTGCGCCTTTTATGATTTCAGGATGTCTCAAAGTGCCCTACAGCCAATGAGGTACTGTTGAAGTGTCTTCACTGTTGCAATGTAGGATGTAGCGGCCAATCTACACACAGCAGGCCCCCCACAAACAGCAATATGATAGTGACCAAATAACCTGTTTCAGTGATAGTGATTCAGGAATAAATATTGGCCAGAACACCAGGGAAAATTCTCCTGGGCTTCTTTGATTGGTGCCTTTGGTATCTTTTTGTCCACTAAAAAAAGCCACCTGGGATCTTGGTTTAATGTCTAAATCTGATAAACGGCACCTCAGACAGCGCAGCACTCCCTCAGAGCTGCACTGAGTGTGTCAGCCTTGATTCTTGTGCCTAAGTCTCTGGATTAGGACTCAAAGCCACAATCTTCTGATTCAGAGGCCAAAGTGCTACCCACTGCATGTGTGAACATCTGGTTCGAGGCGGATCAGAAGTGGATACACATCCATTTCACTATCGAATGGCGCGAGGATACTGACTGTCAGACTCACAATTGGTTGAAGTCTCAGAGTTTGGCTGGCATGGAATTGTATGCTGGCTACCATTGGTGTAGATGAAAACAGGAAACAAAATTATCTGCGCTAACCTTTGGCTCAAATCTGTAAGCACTGGTCAGGTTAAGCACTAAACAGGCCAGTTTTGTTATGCTTTTACACTGTGGTGCAGTGGTAGTGTCCCTATCTCTGGGCTAGAAGCTCTGGGTTCAACTCCCACCCCAGGACTTAATGGCTACAGAAGATGTGTTCACAGCAAAGCCAAACAGGTTGATTATCAGCTTGTAAATCCTTCCAATTTGCCTGATGGCAGGGTGTAAGAGCAGGAGAATTTTCTGCTCAGCTATACTGCAGAAGGCAACTGCAGTACTTTACCAAGCATAATCATGGACCAATCCAATGGAAGTCCATTGTTGCCCTCTTTGGGCATGGCACCTGGAGGAAGATGCAAGGTGACAGCCATCCCAATGAAAACCAGCTGTTGTGTTCAATTGTTCTGTGTTTGATTTTGGAGCTGGTTTAATATTGATGCTCACCATGCCCTTGATTGATTAAGCCTAGGCGCGGACTCAGAAAAAAAGTAAACAAAGCTGTTGATTAGGCTGGAGCCAGAACCGAAGCATGGAGTAGACATTTCAAAGCGTTGTATAAAGTTCATGTAAATGAAGTTCCTACTTGCATAGAAATTAGTGTTGACTCTACATAGATCCAAGATATAAAATGTACAACACCAGCTGCAGAAACTCCAGAACTGGATATTGTCCAGGTCTTGCTGCATTTGCACGTGGGCTGCTTCAGTATTGAGGAGTCATGAATGGTGCTGAATATTGTACAATCATCATCGAAAATCCCCACTTCTGACCTATGATGGAAGGAAGGTCATTGACGAAACAGCTGAAGGTGGTTGGCCCTAGGACACTACCCTGAGGAACTCCTGCAGTAATGTCCTGGAGCTGAGATGACTGACCTCTAACAACCACAACCATCCGTCCTTTGTGCTCGGTATGACTCCATCCAGAGGAGAGTTTTCCCCCTGATTCCCATTGACCCCAATTTTGCTAGGGCTCCTTGATGCCACACTCGGTTAAATGTGGCCTTGATGTCTAGGGCAGTCACTCTCACCTCACCCCTGGAGTTCAACTCTTTGTCCATGTTTGAACCTAGGCTGTAATGAGGTCAGGAGCTGAGTGGCCCTGGCAGAACCCAAACTGGGCGTCAGTGAGCAGGTTATTGCTAAGCAAGTGCTGCTTGATAGCACTGTTGATGACCCCTTCCATTACTTTACTGATTATGGAGAGTAGACTGATGGAGCTGTAATTGGCCGGGTTGAATTTGTCCTGCTTTTTGTGTACAGGACATACCTGGGCAATTTTCCACATAGCCGGGTAGTTGCCAGTGTTGTAACTGTACTGGAACAGCTTGGCTAGGGGCGCAGCAAGTTCTGGAGCACAAGTCTTCAGTACTATTGCCGGAATATTGTCAGGGCCCATAGCCTTTGCAGTATCCAGTGCCTTCAGCCCTTTCTTTATATCATGTGGAGTGAATTGAATTGGCTGAAGACTGGCATCTGTGATGCTGGGGACCTCCGGAGGAGGCCAGGATGGATCATCCACTCGGCACTTGTAGCTGATGATTGTAGCAAATGCTTCAGCCTTATCTTCAGCACTGATGTGCTGGGCTCCCCCATCATTGAGGATGGGGATATTTGTGGAGTCTCCTCCTCCAGTGATTTGTTCAACTGTCCATCACCATTTACGACTGGATGTGGCAGAACTGCAGAGCTTAGATCTGATCCGTTGTTTGTAGCATTGCTTTGCTTTGTCTATCACTTGCTGCTTATGCTGTTTGGCACGCAGTCCTGTGTTATGGCTTCACCAGGTTGACACCTCATTTTTAGGTATGCCTGGTGCTGCTCCTGGCATGCCCTCCTGCACTCTTCATTGAACCAGGGTTGATCCCCTGCTGGCTGGATGGTAATGGTAGAGTGGGGGATATGCCAGGCAATGAGGTTACAGATTGTGTTCGAGTACAATTCTGCTGCTGCTGATGGCCCACAGTGCCTCATGGATGCCCACTTTTGAGTTGCTAAATCTGTTTAGTACAGTGGTAGTACCACACAACATGATGGAGGGTATCCTCAATGTTAAGGCGGGACTTCATCTCCACAACGACTGCGCCATGGTCACTCCTACCGATGCTGACATGGACAGATGCATCTGTGGCAGGCAAGTTGGTGAGGATGAGGTCAAGTATGTTTTTCCCTCTTGTTGGTTCCCTCACCACCTGCCACAGACTGTCTAGCAGTTATGTCCTTTAGGACTCAGCCACCTCGGTCTGTGGTGGTGCTACCGAGCCACTCTTGGTGATGGACATTGAAGTTCCCCACCCAGAGTACATTCTGTGCCCTTGCCACCCTCAGAGCTTCCTCCAAGTGATTTTTAACTTGGAGGAAGCACTGATTCATCAGCTGAGGAAGGGCAGTACGTGGTAATCAGCAGGAGGTTTCCTTGCCCATGTTTGACCTGATGCCATGAGACTTCATGGGGTCCAGAGTCGACGTTGAGGACTCCCAGGGCAACTCCCTCCCGACTGTATACCACTGTGCCACCACCTCTGCTGGGTCCGTCCTGCCGATGGGACAGGACATACCCAGGGATCGTGATGGAGGAGTCTGGGACATTATCTGTAAGGTATGATTCCGTGAGGATGAGTATGTCAGGCTGGTGCTTGACTAGTCTGTGAGACAGCTCTCCCAATTTTGGCACTAGCCCCCAGATGTTAGTAAGGAGGACTTTGCAGGGTCGACAGGGCTGAGTTTGCTGTTGTTGTTTCTGGTGCCTAGGTCGATGCCGGGTGGTCCATCTGGTTTCATTGCTGAAGAACAGACACCTGATTAATATGTTAGAGGAGGTTAATATTCTTGGAGTGTATGTCAGTATGGGACATTGCTTTCATTAGGTGGGTGATGGGTAAGAATTAGAAAGATAGTGGCTCGTTCATCCAACATATTCAAGCACCCACATCCTCTAATTAAATGTGTTTATTGTGGATTAACAATGTGTATGTAACAGCAAGGACTTCTATCCTGGAACTAGGTGTGACTGAGGGAAACAAATCTTCCAATTTCTATTTATTTGCAATCACTTGTGGCAATGTCAAAATATGGGCCAAACTTATTTTGACTCTGGTCATTGATCTCTCTGCTGTTCATGGGATCTAGCCATGCGTAAATTGGCTTCTGTGCTTCCCCAAATTTTAGCAATTCAGTCGTTTTTTTAAATTCTTCCATGGGATGTGGGCGTCGCTGGCAACCGAGTGGCAGTTAAGAGCCAACCAAAGAGTGCTTTAGGGCATAAAAAAAGAAAATGCTGGAAGAACTCAGCAGGTCTGGCAGCATCTGCGGAGAGAGAAACAGAGCAACATTTTGAGTCTGATATGACCCTTCATCAGAACTGGAGAGAGGTAGAAATGAGGTGGGTTTTGTGCTGTTGAAAAGAGGGGAGGGGGGAGGGGCAGGTGGAGCAAAGTGGGAGGTCAGGGACAGGTTAGAGGTCAGGAGAGATTAAATGAGAAAGATGTCATGGATCACAAGACAAAGAGGGTGGTAACTCCAGTTCCGATGAAGTCATGCTAAACTTGAAACGTTAACTCTGTTTCTCTCTGCACAGACGCTGCCAGACCTGCCGAGTGTTTCCAACAGTTTCTGTTTTTATTTCAGATTTCCAGCATCCACGGTATTTTGCTTTTATTTTAGTGCTTTAAGCCATCCTAAAGATATCAAAGGCGCCATCTAAATACAAAGGTGTTTTGTGTTGGTGGCATCAATTGAACACTTCAACGAACGACATTGATTTTGACCAGATATTACTGACCTGCACCTCTTGTCATTGATGTGAAAATCAATTTGCTGTCTCAGGGCATGAAATTGGGTAAGGGCACTCGCCTCACAACAGAGTTTCAGCAGGAGCCTAATAGGACCCCTTAGCAAACCGCTGGGTGGTGCGCGGTAAAGCCAGAATCTTAGCTCCCAATCTGGCAACACCTCGATTTAAATGTTTTTCAGATTCCGACATGGCGTCTCCCATCCCTCTCTCTCCAGCCCTACATCCCCTCTCAAATCTTTACTCCCCTTCAGTTCTGGACTCTTGCACACCCCTGATTTCCTTTGCTCCATTATTGGTGGTCATACCTTCGGCTGCCTCGGCCTTTAGCTCTGGAACTCCCCCTCTAAAACCCTCTGCTTCTCTCTCTTTCTTCAAGACACTCCTTAAGACCCCCCCCCGCCCTTCTAACCAAGCTTTTGGGCACCCTATGCCTCACGGTGTCAAACTTTGTTTGATATTGCTGCTGTGAAGCAACGCGGGATGTTTTTCTACATTGAGGCCCGCTCGATAAATTCAAGCTGCTGTTTACTTCGGGTCTCCACAGCTTTTGCGTCGCCTAGTAAGAGGCAGAACCACCACTGGGAGGGGGATTGCCAGGGAATTAGTGGTTTCCCGTTCCAGCCTAGATTCGGGATATCAGTGGCAGCTGGCGCACACACACTGAGCGATGGAGGCACCCCAACCTTTCCAAGGGTGAACGTTGGCACTTCTTTTGGGGCTTTTTGAGCCTGGCAAAGAGCGTGAACAAGAGCACGGACTGGCAAAGCTTCCTCCTACATGTGGCAGGCAGATGTCATCAAAGCCTCGCAGGTGCCCCTTCTGCCCACTGACCTCATGCGCACTTCCAACCCCCTCCCGTTAATATTCAGGACATAATTCCCTTGAGGAAAAAATATTTTAAAAAACTTCCGTTTATATAGCATCTTTGTTGACCACCGGACATCTCAAAGTGTTTTACAGCCAGCGAAGTACTTTTTGAAACATAGTCACTGTTGCAATGCAGGAAGCTCAGTAGCCAATTTAGTGCTTAGCAAACAGCCACAAAACAGCAAGGAGTTAATAACTTGATAATCTGTTCTTGTAATGTTGATTGAGGGATAAATATTGCCCAGAGCACCAGGGATATCTCCCCTGCTGTTATTCAAAATAGCACCATTGGATCTTTTACAGACAGGGCCTCAGTTTAACATCTCATCCAAAACATGGCACCTCTGACAGTGTAGCATTCCCTGTGTGTTGCACTAGCATGGTCAGCCTGGATTTTTGCACTCAAGTTTTGGAGCAGGACACAAACCCAGAACCTTATGATTTGGAGACAAGAGTGCAGCCAACCGAGGCACGGCTGACAGTTAAATGCTAAATATTTTTTGGTATACGCTCAGGGGTGATTCAGGGCTGAACATGGTCTCAGTGTTCACCCATGCAGAAATGATTGTGCTTGCTTGCTAGAGTTCACTGTGGATTTTTGCATTGTCATCGTGACTCTGGCAGTCAGCCTAATCCTTCAGGGAGCAGCTGCTGACTTGTTTGCCTTATCAGTGCACCCAGTATCGAGGAAGTAAAGGAGCTGTGCAGTTGGACTCAACACTTATAAACTGGCAAGTGATCTTTCAAAAGCCTAATGCCGACAATAAAAAATCTGCTTTGTTTTAGATGTTTTTATGTGCTTTGTGCATTATTGAACAACAACTTTAACTTGTATTTATATAGGCCCTTTAAGAGCACTTTGAGACATTCAGTGGTCATGAAAAGCACCTACTTTTCTTTCTTTCCTTCTCTCATCCTTCCTTCCTTCCTTTCTTTCTTTCTTTCTTTCTTACTTTATTTCTCCCTTCCTTTCTTCCTTTCATTCATTCTTTCTTTTTCTTTCATCCTTCCTTTATTTCTCCCTTCCTTTCTTCCTTTCATTCATTCTTTCTTTCTTACTTTCCTTCTTTCTTTCTTTCTTTCATCCTTCCTTTATTTCTCTTTCTTTATTCCCTTCTTTCTTTCACCCTTCCTTTATTTCTCCCTTCCTTTCTTCTTTTCATTCATTCATTCTTTTTCTTTCATCCTTCCTTCTTTCCGTCCTTCCTTCATCTTTCTTTCATCTTTTCTTCCTTTCATTCGCTCATCCTTTCCATCCCAAAGCTCTTCACAGGAGTGTGATTCAAGAAAATTTGATAGTCAAGCAGTATGTTATATTAGGGCAGATGACCAAAAGTTTGGCCAAAGAGGTAGGTTTTAAAGGAGGAGAGAGAGGGGGAGAGATTTCGGGGAGAGAATCCAGAGTTTAGTAGTTCAGGCAGTTGAAGGTATGTCCACCAATGGTGGAGCAACTAAAATCTGGGGCGCTTATGTTGCCAGAATTAGACACGCGCATATCTCTTGACAGGTTGCGCGGTTGGAGGAGGCAACAGAGATAGGGAGGGCCAAGGTCATGGAGGGATTCGAAGATAAGGATGAGAATTTTAAAATCAAGGCTTTGCTTGAACTGGAGACGGTGTCAGTCAACGAGCTCAGGGGTGATGGGTGAACAGGACAGTGCAGTAAGGACACGGACTGCAGAGTTTTGGATGACCTCAAGCTTAAGGAAGGTAGAATGTGGGACGTCAACCAGAAGTAAAATGCCCAAGGCACTTAACAGGGGCATTGTTAAAAATAATTGGTACCCAACCAGGTAAGGAAATAATGATGGTGGTGTAGTGTAATGTTGCTAGCCTAGTAAGACCTAAGCTAATGCTCTGGGGACATGGGTTCAAATCCCACCACAGTGGCTGGTGAAATTCAATTAATTAAGAAAAAAAATTGGGAATTAAAAGTGTCATGGACAGAATTTGTGTGTTTTTTCTCTCTCTGCCCGTGATCAGTATTTTTGTACGTAAGTGTCTGTTGTGTTTTGTGTGCTCTCTTACCCTCAGATTGATTGTCCCAATTAAATAATTCCAGCAGCAAGCTTTTGGTGAACTATAAAATAAAGGAAGTTAAAAGCAAAAAAATATAAAATAAAAATAAAACTATAAAAATAAAAATAAAATTATAAAATAAAGAACTATAAAATAAAGAAAGTTGTTCATTATCAGACATTTACACCGGATGTTTAAAATGTGTTTAAAGTGAGATATCACACACAAAAAGACTAGATAAAGATGAAGGTAAAACAATATGGTTACAACTGAGAGGTGAGATAATTATAAGTTGTAACCATATTGTTTTACCTTCATCTTTATCTAGTCTTTTTGGGTGTGATATCTCACTTTAAACACGTTTTAAACATCCGGGGTAAATGTCTGATAATGAACAACTTTCTTTATTTTATAGTTCACCAAAAGCTTGCTGCTGGAATTATTTAATTGGGACAATCACTCTGAGGGTAAGAAAGCACACAATACACAACAGACACTTACATACAAAAATACTGATCACGGGCAGAGAAAAAAAACACACAGATTCTGTAGATTCTTAGATAAGTTGGTTGAAGTGAAAGTCTTGTAAAGCAGAGGATTCTCAGTAAGCTGAGAGGCTTCTTATAGTTGAATTTCCAGCATGTTGGTTCTCAGGTGAACTTGAAGTTAGAAAAAGTTGAAGGAGTGGTTCTCCCACTTTCAAAGAATTGCTGTTTATTACCTCAGCTGCTTGCATGACTTACAATGGGTTTGATGGCTTTCGGTGGGACTTTGTCTGTAGACCAGCTTCCGCTATTTTTAAAAGCAAACAGAAAGTAGGGTTGTCTCATGATGTGACTTGTACAAGTTCAAAGTCCTTTTTAAATAAAGTGGGTGGTTAGGCCGATTATACATCCTGCGTTTTGGATTTCACACTTTGAGTGTTTGAGACGGCCAGTGTCTTTGTATTTGGAAAAACCATTCAATTGATATTACCCTTTCGAATTAGTTTGAGGAAAGGCATTGTGGCAACATCAGTCTGGCAGGTTCCTCTTGAGAGAGGGCACTGGTTTCAATCACGAGAAATCAGGTGATTCTCAAGCGGCCATATTTTTGTAGCCTTTTGTGGTCAGTTTTTAAAATATGAAAATTGATTTTAATTTCAGAATATACAGGAACGTGGCAAAACCTAGTCTCAGTAAAGGTAACCATGAAACTATCATCGATTGTCATAAAAACCCAACTGGTTCACTAATGTCCTTTAGGGAAGGAAATCTTTAGGGAAGGAGGCTTGGCCTGGTCTGGTCTACATGTGACTCCAGACCCACAGCAATGTGGTTGACTCTGAACTGCTGTCAAGGCCAGTTAGAAATTGGCAACAAATGCTGGTCATGTCAGCGATGCCCACATCCCATGAATGAATGTGTTAAAAATTAGGACAGGTGAAGGGGTAGGTCTTAAGGAGTGCCTGAAAGGAGGAGAGAGAGAGGTTTAGATTTAGGGAGGCAATTCTCACGTCGTCACTGACACAAAAGAAACATTCTGATGTTAACCGCTAAAACTGCTGTGATTTCTGCAGCAGAATCACTGGAATATAATCATATTTTTAAATTGCAGTTACGAGAGTGCAAAGCCCAAATTCCAAGCTACATGCACGGCTGCAAAACAGTGCATAAAACCACTTATACCGGTTGAGTGGTATTACTGCTAAGAGTTTTCAATAGTAATAATTCTGTACACTGAACGTGCTGCATAAACTTGTATCATTCCAAAGCATTTCTCTTTGGAGCCAGACTCAAGTAGAGGTGGAAGTTAACTGGGGGAGGTGGCAAAGATTACAACAGAAGAGGTAAGTTTTAAGGAAGCTTTTTAAGGTGGAGAGAAGTAGCAAGGTGGAGCAGGGTGTGGGGTGCTGGGTTTGGGGAGCTAGTTTGGGATAACTTAAGACTTGACCACTGACCGTGGTAGAAAAGAGAGAGAGGAACACAGTTGGAAGAGGGGTGACTGTGGTCGGCAACACAGGACTTGTGCACTTTGCAAATGTTTCACAACAACAACTTGCCTTTATCGAGCTTCTTTTACAATAAGAAGGTGTCCCCAGGCACCATAGAGGGGCATAATCAGGTGGAAATTGGAACTCAGCCAAAGAAGGATAGGTGATTAAACGTTTGGCCAAAGAGGTAAGTTTTAAGGTATGTATTAAAGGGGAAGAGCGTGCTAGAGGCACAGAGAAGTTTAGGAGGGAATTCCAGAACTTTGGACCTAGACAGCTGAAAGCAGGGATGCCAATGACAGGGTGGAGGAAGTAGAGAGTTGGACAAGGGTCCAGACTTGGAGGAATGCAGAGTCTTGGAATGTTGTAGAGCAGGTCGCAGTTGCAGAGATAGGGAGTGGAAAGGCTATGGAGGGATTTGAACATGAGGGTGAGAATTTTAAACTCAGGACATTGGTGAACCAGGAGCCAATGCAGATGGTCGAGCACTGGGATGTGGGAGGGACCCAGGCCGTGGAGCGATTTGTACACAAACGTGAGGATTTTGAAGTCAGTGTCCTGAGGGTCAGATGTTTTTGGAAGAATTGGGTTAATGCTAGGGCCAGTGGCTGTACACTCTGACATAGTGCATCCTCAGCCACATTTAGAATGTATCTAGGTAATCTATTGTAAGTCTTTATGATTGCGAATAGTATAGTATAGAGAAGGCTGATGTAGATGTAGAAATCAGGGTGGGGGACTGGGATATACTTGAACAAATTAGCATTGAAAGGGAGGAGGTATTAGCGGTTTTAGCAGGCTTAAAACGGAATAAATCCCCAGGCCCAGGTGAGATGTACCTCCGACTGCTATGTGAGGCAAGGGAGGAGATTGCAGGGGCTCTGACACTAATTTTCAAATCCTCTCTGGCCATAGGAGAGGTGCCATAGGACTGGAGGACAGCGAATGTGGTACCATTATTCAAGAAAGGCAGTAGGGATAAACCAGGTAATTACAGGCCAGTGAGTCTAACATCAGTGGTAGGGAAACTAGTGGAAAAAATTCTGAGGGACAAGATTAATCTCCACTTGGAAAGGCAGGGATTAATCAGGGATAGTCAGCATGGCTTTGTCAGAGGGAGATCATGTCCAACAAATTTGATTGAATTTTTTGAGGAGGTGACAGTTGTGTAGATGAGGGTAGTGCAGTGGATGTAGTCTACATGGACTTAGTAAGGCTTTTGACAAGGCCCCACATGGATAAATGGTCAAGAAGGTAAGAGCCCATGGGATCCAGGGCAATTTGGCAAATTGGATTGAAAATGAGCTTAGTGGCAGGAGGCAGAGGGTGATGGTTGAAGGTTGTTTTTGCAATTGGAAGCCTGTGACAAGTGGTGTACCACAGGGATCGGTGCTGGGACCCTTGCTGTTTGTAGTGTACGTTAATGATTTAGACGTGAATATAGGATATATGATCAGTAAGTTCGCAGATGACACGAAAATTGGTGGTGTTGTAAATAGAACAAAGAACAAAGAAAAGTACAGCACAGGAACAGGCCCTTCGGCCCTCCAAGCCTGCGTCGATCATATTGCCCGTCAACTAAAACATTTTGCACTTCCGGGGTCCGTATCCCTCTATTCCCATCGTACTTGCTTCCACCACCTCCTCTGGCAGCGAATTCCAGACACTCACTACCCTCTGCGTAAAAAACTTGCTCCTCTATAGTTTTCTCCTCTCACCTTAAATCTATGTCCCCTGGTAATTGACTCTTCCACCCTGGGAAAAAGCTTCTGACCATCTACTCTGTCCATGCCACTCATAATTTTGTAAATTTCTATCAAGTCGCCCCTCAATCTCCATCGCTCTAGTGAGAACAATCCGAGTTTCTCCAATCTCTCCTCATAGCTAATAACCTCCAGACCAGGCAGCATCCTGGTAAACTTCCTCTGCACCCTCTCCAACGCCTCCATATCCTTCTGGTAATGTGGTGACCAGAATTGCATGCAATATTCCAAGTGTGGCCTAACCAAGGTTCTATAATGAGGAAGAAAGCCTTAGATTACAGGACAATATAGATGGGCTGGTAAAATGGGCAGAGCAGTGACAAATGGAATTTAATCCTGAGAAGTGTGAGGTGATGCATTTTGGGAGGACTAACATGGCAAAGGAGTACACAATGAATTGTAGGACCCTAGGAAGTACAGAGGATCAGAGGGACCTTGATATACATGCCCATTGATCCTTGAAGGCAGCAGCACAGGTAGATAAGGTGGTTAAGAAGGCATATGGGATACTTGCCTTTATTAGCCTAGGCATAGAATATAAGAGTAGAGAGGTTACGTTGGAGCTGTATAAAACCCTTGTTAGGCCACAGCTGGAATACTGTGTGCAGTTCTGGTTGCCACACAAAGGAAGGATGTGATTACGCTGGAGAGGGTGCAGAGGAGATTCACCAGGATGTTGCCTGGGCTGGAGCGTTTCAGCTATGAAGAGAGACTGGATAGGGTGGGGTTGTTTTCCTTAGAGCAGAGAAGGCTAAGGGGGGACCTGATAGAGGTATACAAAATTACGTGGGGTGTAGATAGGGTGGATAGGAAGAAACTTTTCTCCTTAGTAGAGGGGTCAATTACCAGGGGGCATAGATTTAAGGTAAGGGGCAGGAGGTTTAAAGGGGATTTGAGGAAAAGTTTTTTTTCACCCATAGGGCGGTTGGAATCTGGAACACACTGCCTGAGGGGGTGGGAGAGGCAGGAACCCTCACAACATTTAAGAAGTATTTAGATGAGCACTTGAAACGCCATAGCATACAGGGCTACGGGCCAAGTGCTGGAAAATGGGATTAGAATAGAGAGGGGCTTGATGGCTGGCACGGACACGTACCCTGTTTCTGTGCTGTATAACCCTCTGACTCTATGACGGCTATCACACAGCTTAGCTTGGCCCCAGTCCGGATTTAGAAGACATCTGTTTCAGATCTCCCACTCAAGACAGTTGTGGTCATATCATCATGAAGCAGTTGCAGGATTGTGATGATGCTTCTTGGACATCCAAAGCCTCTGGAGAACCACCTGCCTTCACAGGTGGGTGTAAAAGACCCCGTGGCAACTATTCTGAAGAAGAGCAGGGGAGATCTCACCGGTGTCCTGGTCAATATTTACCCCTCAGCCAACATCATGAAAAGAGATTACCTGGTCATTATCACAGTGCTGTTTGTGGGAGCTGGCTACCCGTGCCACACTGGCTGCCCTGTTTCCTACACACAACAGTGACTGCCCTTGAAAACCACGCCATCGGCGCACTGAGACACCCGGTGATTGTGAAAAGCGCTATATCAATGCAAGTTCGCAACTCATCCACTCCCATGGGGCGGGGGGGGGGGGGTTTAAATGCGGACCCATACCTTTTCCCATAGGCTAGAAATGCAATACACAAAAAAATAGTCGGTGATTTGGAATATTTTCCTTGGGAGGGAGGAAGGGAGGGACTTTAGCCACAGACCAAAGATGAGGAGGACGATTGAGAAATTCTGCTGATTCATACAGCCTTCATTTTCTCACGTTTTAAAAAAAAAATTTGCCTGTAATCTCAGCAATGAAGTGTTATCTGGGTGGGTCCTGGCCAAACTGAGTTAGAGCCCTGGGGGGGAGGGGAGTGATTAAAGGCATGGTGGGGGGAAGTGATTAAAGGCATGGGGGGGGAGTGATTAAAGGCATTGAGGGGGTGATTAAAGGCATGGTGGGGGGAAGTGATTAAAGGGGGGGGAGTGATTAGGGGGGGAGGGAAGTGATTAGGGGGGGGGAGTGATTAGGGGGGGGAAGTGATTAAAGGCATGGGGGTGGTGGTGGTTGATTACACAGTGTGTTTAATCTCTCTGTGTGAGAGAGGCTGGGAATGTAAATGGTTCTGAGTAAGAGACTCCTCCTCCTCCTGTGGTTGCGACACTGGGGTTGGGAGAAAGGGTGAGAGTTCTGCAGCAGCTTTTGTCTTTATTTCGTCAGTGGAAAGGAGGGAGAGCGGTTCAGGAAACCCCTGAACGCAGTGAACAAAGGCAGGAGGTTTTTTTTTGTGCCAAATGTGTTCGCTGGAAAGCCGCATATAAGACAGAGCAGCAAAAAAAAAACACACAAACCAGAAACTCCGGCAGGTAAGGAGACACGTTTTAAAAAAAGGAAACTATTCAGGTTTTTATCCAGAAGCGGCTTGATGCGGGTCCCCAGCATTGAATCAATGCGGCCAGTGTTCAGTGTGAGAGCTTTTGCAACCCTTATCTGGGTAAAGTTAGTCGATAAGCCATTTTCTCTTTTGTTATATATATATATATATATATATAGAGCAGAGTGAGATTTGAAAGATAAGGAGCAGCGCGATTGGTGCTTTCAGCATCTGTTAGGTTTTTAGAGCCGATTAATCGGCGTGTGACTGGGGGGTGGGGGTGGAAATAAGCACCGGGGGTGGGGTTTGCAATGTAACTGAGCCCAGTTCGCCTCCTCTCTCTCTCTCTCTCTGTGTGGCTGATGCGTTCTGGGCTTGAAGGCCATTCGGGCCATCGAGTCTGTACTGGCTCTCTGAAAGAGTGTTCCACCTAGTCCCCCCCTCCCTGCCTTATCCCTTTAACCTGACACGTTGGCTCTTTTTCAGGTAGCAATCCAACTCCCTTCTGGATACAAACAAAAAAAACTACTGTGGATGCTGGAAATCCAAAACAAAAACAGAATTACCTGGAAAAACTCAGCAGGTCTGGCAGCATTGATGCTGCCAGACCTGCTGAGTTTTTCCAGGTAATTCTGTTTTTGTTTTCCCTTTTGGATACCTCGATCGAACCTGCTTCCTCCACCCTTCCAGGTAGTTTGTTACAGACTCCAACCATCCTCTGGGTGAAAATACTTTTTTTTCCCCCACCCCCCCCTTATGTCATATCTACTTCTTTTGCCAATCATTTTGAATCTGTGCCCTCTAGTTCTTGGTCTCTTGAGTGGCCACAGTTTCTCACTATTTATCCTGTCCATGTCCCTCGGGATCTTGAATACTTCCTATCAAGTCTCCTCTCAACTGCCTTTTTCTCCAAGGAAAGGAGTCCCTTAACTCTCCAATCTATCCTCGTGGCTGCAGGTCTTCATTCTGGGAATCTGGGGTGAGAGGGAAATCGTGAAGGGGTTGGGGTGGGGGGAGCTTTTACATCGGTTAAAACAACAAGTAGAGGGGATTTGTTTTCTTCATTGAGCTGGGATGGCTGTTAATGTGACTTGATAAAATCCACATCTCGTACCAGTTTACCGTAGATTTTTATCTGGGCAGGCTTTGTTATCCGCCTCCGATCTTTACTTTGCTTTACGATCTCTCTTTCGTTAGATTGTAGAAAGAGGGATGATCTACCCACTGATGATGTGCACCCGTTCCTTCAATGGTACAAGTGACAGGACTGATAACAGAACTAGGGTTAAAGAAATGGCTTCATTCACGACCATTTGAAAGTGGATATCGCTTGGTGTCCCACAATGCCTTCCGGGGGAGGAGGGTGTGGAACTTGAGGATGCAGTTACATGTAAAATTGCACAATGAAAGTCGAGCTGCTTGTGTTGCACTGTGGAAGTAGACTCCACTTCCTCTCGTGAGGATGACAAAGCGAAACTTTGCTACAAGGCAGGTGGTGTGAATGTGTAATAGGCTGAAATTTTGTTTTTGTTACAGATTACAAATAGACGTGTGGGTGTTCATGTGTAATACCCATGTATCTGAGTAGCGGTGCTAAATTAACTCCTCCCAACTTCCTTCCATCTTGGAATTAAATTGACAGTTTACAGCACAATTGTTTACAACTTGATACCTACAACACCTTTCTGGGACTTTGGGAGACTTGGGCTATCCAATAAGAACTCAAACGACTGCCATGATCTCTAAATGCCAATGCCTTGCACCTTTTCCCAGTAAAACAATCCGAGCCTTTGATCTCTAATGAGCAAACCGCCCAGGCTTGCTGTTGGTGAGCTGCAGAACAGATCGCATGATTAGCACATCCTTTAGATAATATCACCATCATCAACACCATGAGGGAGGTGTCAGCTGTGGCTCAGTTCATAGCACCCTCACCTTTGAATCAGAGGGTTGTGGGTTCATGTCCCACTCCCGGAAAACCAAGAACTGTGATTGTACTCGAAAGAGTTGCAATCTGTGACTGTTGATAACTCGAAAGAGTATCATCAACACCATTTTGTCTATGACATATTTAGCAGTCTCTTCTTGGCCTCCACCTATCACTGGCCCCCTATTGAGCTCTACCTGTCCCACCCACCCCCCTCTACCAGCTTATATTTCACCTCATTTCTATATGTCTTAGTTCTGATGAAGGGTCATACGGACTCGAAACGTCAACTGTATCCCTCTCCGCAGATGCTGTCAGACCTGCTGAGTTTTTCCAGGTGTTTTTGTTTTTGTTCTAGATTTCAGATTTCCAGCATCCGCAGTATTTTGCTTTTTATCACATGACCCTCTCCATTACCCTAAGTTTAAAGCTACAGTCCCAAAATATAATCTTAACCTCACAATTGTAACAATTTCAATATTGAAATGAGTTGCACAGGTGACTTGGCCACAGTTGAATGTCAAAATGAAGAATGCTCCAGGAGACGATGTTTATAACCTCGATAACACTTACTGTAGCAAAATTTCCACCAGAATCCTGCATCTTAGAAATGGATTGGATTGGACTTGGTGGCAGCCTGAGAGCATCACCTGCTAGGGCAGAGCATATGGGAGCTTTCCTCCCCCACCCTGAACCAAATTTAAGCCAAAAAACATTGGGGATCAGCTTCCGAGTTTCTCACTCTCTGAACAGATTGAACTTGTCGACTCAAACTTTCTTTCCCTAACCTAGATGGGTTTCTGCAGGCAGAGCTGCTCGTGATTTGAACAGAGGGAGAATGTTGACAGCAAATTTCCTATGTTGAGAATGAGTAAGAAAATGGTCTTCTGTGCTGTTATATGGCTGAGAGATGTTGGATAAGCAAAGGAGGAGGCTATCACTTTGCTTAAGGATTGCGAACGAGAGGGCACAGATTTTAAAGTGATTCGCAAGAGAAGCAAATGTGGCGTGAGAAAAAACTTTGTCTCGCAACGAGCAGTTCGGGCCTGTAATGTGCTGCCTGGAAGTATGGGGGAGGCAGGTTCAATCGAAGCATTCAAGAGCATAATGTGCACAAGTATGGGGGGGAAGAGGCAGTGCAACAGCACTAGGTCATAATGCTCATTTATAGAGCCAGTGCAGACACGATGGGCTGTATGGCCTCCTTCTGTGCTATTAAAATTCTGTGAATTTGGTGGTTGAAATTTGACAATTTGTTAGCCTAACAGGCTTTAGCTGACTGAGGACATAAGCACTGACAGATGATCAGTGGAAAAACACAGCTGAGAGAGATCACTTAAACTCATTTTAAAGGGATGTTTTTTTTTGAAGGATTTAACTGATGATCAGGTTGTACTTTAAATTGCCTTCCAAGTTTTCCAGCTTTTTATTTCTTTTAAATACAGCATTGTGGCTAGAAATTTTAAATGAAAAATGCCTATAGAGTTTCTTGCTGTTGGTGATTTTATGCAATAATTCAATTGTGAAATGAGATCCTTTAGTCAGGAAACTGAATATAAATGTTCTCCAGTTGCGTATGCCTTTGTGGGAGTGTCCCCTTCCTGTAATAGATCACAGGTACAACTACTGTCGGTTTGTGTAATGCAGAATTACTGATACTGAGCCACTATAGTTGAAAAACTGCCTTATATTGATTTTTTTTCATAAGACCAATAAAGAATTGCTGTTTTGATTTGTGTTCTGTAGAAATTTTTACTGCCTTTCATGCAGATGAATTAAATGATTCCCCCCCCTCCCACTCTCCTTCATGCCCCCCTTCTCTGCTTTCTCTTTCTCTCCCCATACACTTCATTCAAGTTTCCTTTGCATTGTGTATCAACCACTTTTCATCCCTCAGTTAAATAACTCCTGTAGTATTTTCCTCTAGGTTTTCAACTTCTTTTCCACAAAGCTATTATTTTTACACTTGAGTACTGCATTTGCTGCTTCATACTGCTAGTAAAATATAAGCACGGCCTAAGTCCACATCTCCCTTGGTCAAATTGGAAGGACATCGTGCTGGGGGGGGGGAAGGACCCTCACTCCTGAGTTGGGTTAACTCTGGAGTTGTTCTGTACAAATTTAGCGTTGGTAGGTAGGAGGAAACCATTTTTCAGGCAGCAAATGCACCCTTAATTTTGATGTTTGCATTATCAAAGCCCTCAATTTTTCTAAAATGAGGTAAATAAGGAGAAATTGATTCCTGTGGTGAAGGAGAATGTGTTAACTAACTTCCATCCTTCCTGAAGGTTCACGAAGGCAACAAGCTTGGAAATTGACTGACGATGAATGAAGCCAATGAAATAAAGGGACCCTATGACTATGATCTGATCGTCATTGGAGGAGGCTCTGGGGGACTAGCTGCTTCCAAGGTACAGTTCTGTGCAGATGTAATGTAGAAATGACCACAGAGCTCACAGCATATTTTACATTGCTTTGTGTGAAAGTGAACGAGATGTCTGACTATACAGAGTATAGAATTGAAGTGAAGGATTCTGCATTGTCTTTCATGCACAGGAGTCACTGGGCTTGTGGGTAAAAAAATAAACCCAGAAATGACTAGAAGGAAGTTATTCATGGACGGTCATAATATCTCTGAGTAGGATATAACACTTTAAACCAAAATTGTTCAGGGCAGATAAATATTGAGAAACGTTTTAAAAATAACTTTGCATTGCTGTGATCTCAAGAGAGACCATTAGCTGAGTTTGGGTTTCTTTTTTTAAAGTTACTAACCCGAATTATGCCACAAGGTTTCATGTTTTAAAACATTATTTTATTGTACAACAATTAAACAAAGTAAGCACAATTAACTTTCATAAACGCTTATTCTTTAAGCCCGAAAAGTGTCAATGGGCCTCTCTTCCCATTCTACTGATATTTCCACCCAAGAGTTCCCTAATATGTTACAGGATCTTGAGGGTTCCTTCAATTCACTTCTCCTGGGGCCAAACAAAGATGTGCCACAGCTATCAGCGATTCACATACCTCAGTGTTCCTGCTATTCCTGAGGTATGAGATTTTTTGGGGTCCTTCCACCAGCATTTGGCCAGGTGACCCTCTAACTCTCCTTAAGCACCTCAGGATTTTAGACACCTGTGTGAGCATAGGCTACACCGTTGTCTTGCTTGGTGGTCTCGAGCTCCTAGCTCTGTGCCTGGTTCCAAACTGTTACAGCTCCAGATATAGACTTGCCCTTGAGGTAATGCACAGATAAACCAACAGAAAAGGTTATCTCCATGAAACCTATCCCCATAGCAACATGGCACTCCTTCATAGCCCCAAATAAAGATCCAAACTAATTAACTTTACCTTCCCAAATCTGTCCTTTTTTATCTGAAAAGTAAATGGATACTTTAAAACCTTCCCATTACAAGTTGCTTTCCAACCTTTCTTTGTTCTGGAAAATAGCATGAATAATTTGTCGAATGGGACTAACTGCAATCTTACCGGACTTACTGACTCTGCTCCAAAGCTAAAAGAAGACCACAATATTGTTTGTTTTCATGCCTTTATAACTCCTTTAAATAAACATGGAACATCCTTTGGTAGTTATTTTAGGGGTGTTTACCAGTTTCTCAAACCCCAGGTTTTTCCCCATTAATCTTGCATATGTTTTGAGAATTGAATTTTTAAATGTGTCATGAAATTAAATATTTTTCAGCATTGTGAATCCATTTTTTTTTTTGACATCTGGGCAAAAGTATTTTTACTCAATTTTTGAGTCCTCCATGGGAGTGGAACTCCTCTTGGGGCCAGAACACAATGGGCAGTATCTCGTCTGGCACCTGTTATGTCCCACATAATATTTAGTGCCATTGACTTCAGTGGGGACAAATGGAGTGGGCGGATTGGTGAGTAACTGGTGGTAGATACACTCCTTAGACTTGTCTATTTCAGAGCTCTGGACAGCCTCCATTGTCCATCCTCCGGTCATACAAACCCTGCTCGTGTCATAGACTTGGTGCAAGTTTATCACGCCCCTGACCTATATCGCCTGCTGCCTTGATTTTAAAGATTCTTGTACAACCCTCCGATTTCTATGCTTGTCTAATTCTTGTGTCTCCCTGATGTTAATTGCTCCACCATTGGATATGCTGTCCATTGCCTAGGCCTAAGCCTTGGAATTTCCTCTCTACCTTTCACCTTTTAAGACACTTTTTTAAAAAAAAATCAAACCTAGCTCATAGGACAACGGGCAAAAATTTGTCCAGAGATCTCATTGTGTCATGTGTCAAATTTAGTTAATGTTGCTGGGAATCATTGGGATCTTTTAACCTGGTAAAGGTGTTATATAAATGGAAGAGGTTGCTTCCCATCCACAAGTTGAATTTTGCCTTCTTTCCAATGCGTTTTGCAGTGAATCAAACCTTTAGGCTTCATTTTCTCCTGATTCTGCTTGTTTTGTGTTTTCTTTTTCCAATGACACACCTGCTCAATGACTGCCTTGGACAGTGAAGCTAGAAACAAGCAGAATGTAGCATGAAGCCTACACCTGATTCTCTGGAGAGGTTGTGTCCCAGCAGAGCAAAGCTGCCCACTTTTGATGTCCAGTGGGTTCCTTTCTCCCACGCCCTGGGTGACAGCGCCACAGGTAGTCTATGATAATGACAGTCACAAGGTGGCCTTGCAGCTTCTGTTAAGGCCAGCCAGCTCCTTGCACTGAATCCCACACCAGCAGAGCGATGGCTTCAGCCACTGTTAAGCCAGGATCCATCCTCAATTGTGTCTGTGCCCAACTCATTAGCATTGATTTTAAATGACCTTTTCTTTTATGTAGAGCAAGTTTCAGATCAAAGATCTACACCTGGCACGGGGGGGGGTGCATTCAGCCCATCATGCCCTTGGTGACTCTCGAAGAGCTATCCAATTAGGCCTACTCTTGCCCCTACAAACGTCTCCCGCATCAAATATATTCATCTGATTTCTTTTTGAAGTTGCTATTGAATTTGCTTCCTCTGTCCTTTTAGGCAGTGCATTCTAGATCATAATTTGCTGCATTTTTATATTACCTCGTGATCTCCTCTTGTCCTCTCCCTGGCTTTTTTGTCAGTTTATTTTAACTCTTACTGACCCAATGGTTTAGTTTCTGTAAGATTAATATGTTTTCTATTTCTTTGCCCCATATTTCTCTCTTTGCACCCAGTAAGTAAATGTTAAATAAATCAGTTATTCTTCATGTCCTTAAGTACCATGAAGGTGTAATTCTTGAAGAAATTGAGCTGGAAATCCTGAAGTAAAAACTATACCACATGATCCAGGTGCTTTAGTTGGTCCTACGCTTAACTAAGTCATAAGGTGTGGGTTCAATTCCCCACCCTGCCCCCCCTGCCATTCTAGAGAAGGTGAGCTCAAAATCGAGGTTGACGTTGAGGGAGTGGCCTTGCTATTTTACAAAGCATTGGTGGGGCCACACCTGGAGAACTATGTAGTTTTGCAACATCTTAGCTAAGGGAGGACATACTTCTAGAAGGCATGCAACAAAGAAGATATTGCATATATTCAGACTTGTGCATTGGGAGCAGGACTAGGGCACTTGGACCTTCGAGCCTGTTGCACCATTCAATAAGACCGTGGCTGATCTGATTTTAACCTCAACTCAACATTCCCACCTATGCCGGATAAGCAAGGAGGTGAAAGGTTACCAAGAATCTGTCCACCTCTGCCGTAAAAATATTCAAAGACTCTGTTTCCGCCACCTTTTGAGGAAGAGTTCAGACTCGCAATCCTTGGAGGGGGGAATTCTATTCGTCTGTCTTAAATGGGTGACCCCATTATTTTTAAATAGTGACCCCCTAGTTCTAGATTCTCCCACAAGAGGAAACATCCTCTCCACATCCACCCTGTCAAGACCCCTCAGGATCTTAAAGGCTTCAATCAAGTCACCTCTTACTCTTCTAAACTCCATTGGATACAAGCCTAACCTGTCTAACCTTTCTTCACCAGACAGCCCCACCCATTCCAGGTGTTGGTCTGGTAAACCTCCTCTGAACTGTTTCCAATGCCTTTACGTCCTTCCTTAAATAAGGTGATTCATGCAGAGAGATCTGGGTGTCCCAGTGCTGAGCTCTGCAATCTCTATTTGGATAATATGCTGGGTTTTTTTTGATTCGTGCTGCCAAAGTGCACAATTCCACATTTTCCCACATATGCACCATTTGCCAGATCTTTGCCTGCTCACCGAACCTATATATGTCCCTTTGTAGCCTCCTTATACTCTTTCACGTACTTTCCTATCTTTGTCACCAGCAAATTTAGCAACCATACCTTTGGTCCCTTCATTCAAGTCATTCGTATAAATTGTAAAAAGTTGAAGTCCCAGCACTGACCCCTGTTACTCCACTCGTTACATCCTGCTGAACAGAAAAAGACCCATTTATGCCAACTCTGCTTCCTGTTAGCCAGCCAATCTTCTATCCATGCCAATATGTTACCGTCTACACCGTGAGCTTTTATTTTCTGCAATAACCTTTGAGGTGGCACCTTATCAAATGCCTTCTGGAAATCTAATTACAATACATCCACTGGTTCCCCTTTTTTCTATGCGTGTAGAACTCCGAAACATTGGTCAAACGTGACCTGCCTTTCACAAAACCAAGTTGACTTGGCCTGATGCTGAGAAAATGTTTCTCCTGGTTGGGGAAATCTGGAACATAGGGTCATAGTAAGGGGTTAGCCATTTAGGACCGGGATGAGAAGGTTGTGAATCTTTGCGATTCTCTACCCAGGAGGGCTGTGGATGCTCAGTTGGTGAGTATATTTAAGGCAGAGGAGGAGAGAATATTTCGATTATGGGGACAGTGTGGGAAGTTGGAGTTGAAGATAATCTATGATCATGAATGGTGGAGGAGGCATGAAAGACCAAATGATCCACTCTAGCTCCTATTATGTTCTTCATGCACTGAAAAGTGGATTTTTGTTTTGATACATGGTTACATCTCATGCACATTGCTCTCATTATTTCACAGGAAGCTGCCAAGTATGGGAAGAAAGTACTGGTCTTGGATTATGTTACGCCCACACCTCTCGGGACTACATGGGGTAAATGTTTAATAATGCTTTCCTATATCTTTTCACCCAAACTATATTTTTAATGGATTTTCAGGGACTTGGCGAGGGCCTTTCCTTTTGCATAAGGTTTCTTTAGCATGTTGCCGAACATTCAAACTAATTAATTCCCTCTGATTTAAGAACATGGAAATTGCTGAACCATGAGACAGAGGCCCATCTAGTTTGCCAGCTACTATCCTGATTGTTACATGATGTCTATGGAGTTGTTGACCAATCATGGCAATCAATTTTTAAATTTATTCTTTGGGATGTGGGCATTTCCGATGAGGCCAGCATTTATTGCCCATCCCTAAGTGCCCTTGAACTCAGTGGCTTGTTATGCTATTCCAAAGGGCAGTTAGTCACATCTAGGCCAGACTGGGTAACAATAGCAGTTTTCCTTCTCTAAAGGGCATTGGTCTGCTAGATGGGTTTTTACAACAATCAGTGATAGTCTCAGTAATGATGACCATAACTACCTTTTCAATTCCAGGTTTATTAATTAATTTAAATTCCAGGAGCTGCTGCAGTGGGATTTGAACCCATGACCCCAGAGCATTCTGGATTATTAGTCCAGTGAAGTTAGCACTTCATAATCACATGCACACATGAATTAGGAGCAGAGTAGGCCTTTTGGCTGCTCATGCCCACGCTGCCGTTTAGATCATGGCCGACTTTGGTTGTTGCCTCGACTCCACTTTCCTGTATGCTAGGCAACAAGAGGCTAAGAAAGGCCCCAACCTTGGAACCTCGGGGGAGAATTTTCTCCCCGTCGGTTCGGTGCGGCCGGGCGTGGAGTTGATCGCCGCCTGCGATCGGCTGTGCGCTGCCGTTTTACGTGGGCAGGCCAATTAAGGCCTGCCCAGCATGGCGCATGGCCGGCAGTGCTCGGCGCTACCTATGCAGGGGGAGGAGTGAAAGTCAGGGCCTGCGTGTGAAAGAGCACGGAAATCTCTGCAGCACACGGGAGGAGGGAGAGTTGGGGCCTGCGCTGTTTTGCGCGTGCGTGCGAAAGAGCGCAGAAATCTCCGAGGCAGAGTTCCCTCAGGGAGATCAAGTTCAGTTTCAAGTTTTAAAAAAAAAAATAATTTACACATGTCCCTTCATGTGACAGCGTCACGTGAGTTGGGACATGTTTATGGAATGTTTTAAAAAAAAAAAGTATTGTTTTAATAAACCCTTCATGAAACCTCATCCCATGAAAAATGCGAAGGCCGCCTGGGTTCTTCACCTGTCCGCCAGCCAAAGGTTGGATGGGCAGCCCTGTCAAATTAAGTGGTTAACTAATGGCCTTAACAGGACTTTGACAGTTCGGGTGCCCACTAAATGGAGGATCAGAATGACGCGCAGTGACGTCAGGACGCATGCCCAACATCACCGCACATCATTTTACGCATTGGCGTGCGGGGCCTGCCCCCTCATGCTGAACAGAAAATGCTGCCCTCGGGTTCCAAGCCTGCCACACTCACCACATGCAATGCCCCAAAACAGTTGACCAGTGTCCCAAAATGTTATTTTCTGGACGAAATCTAATTTGCATTAGAATGAAGCCATAGTAACTCCTTCCACTGTCCCTCTGAGTTTGTTCCACTTACTCACTGGTTATTGTGTGGCAGGTGATATGTGCCAGGCAGACCAAACCCATAAGGGAAACTTGACCGTGCTATTACAATGGTTTTGCAATTTGTATTTATTACAAAGATTTGTGCACTGAATTCAGAAGTAAAGAATCCACTTTAGTGATTTTAAAAATTAAATTAAAACATATAAGAATTTAAATGCTAGATTAGTTACTTGATATTATAACAAATCCAAAAATTCTTAATTAACCTGACTCCCAATTACACCCCCCCTTTTAAGGCAACAGTCCAACGTAGATTTTAAATTTAAATAAGCTATCCAGCAAGGTTACCGGAACACCCACTTGACGGTGAAATTCCAAAGGCTTTTAACACAACTTTGGAGAAGTGCCACTTCAGTAACTAGAGTGGCAAGGGCTTCTTCCAAGCCTGTCACATGGTGTACCTATCAAGATTTTACACTACCAACCCCACCTCCTATCCTTTCACCCTTCTTTATTTCTCTCTTTAATGTGTAAACTCTCATTATTCTACATGTATATGGAAATTTACTTTCCCCATAATATAAAAAAGTCTTTCATGTTGTCATTGTGGTCACCACTTCCAGGAAAAAATGTATTGTTTTGCCTCACTTCTCTTTTCTTAGTTAAACATGACGTCATCCCTTTGAAAATCAAACAACCCTTTCACTTATCTAAAAATGCAAATTTCATTCACACGTCGTCTGTGGAACCCTCAACCTAGCCTGTCCATCTCCATTTCAAAAGTCTGCTCTCTTGATAATTTCAAACTTGTAGCCTAAGCATCTCTAGTCTAATTAAATCAGTCACACAGAACCATCCACACTTACACCCATAAGCCTACAATAATAATATGAAAAATAATAGTTTTGTGACAGCCTGAAATACTGTTTCCATAGCAACATGTTTCTTGCCCTCTGAGCAGGAAGGGTGTGACTAATTGAATAACTTTCTAAGAGCCAGCATATGTACAGTGGGCCACATGGCCTCCTTACTATGATTCTAAAATAGCAGGCAATGTGTGCCCTTAATTTTGATTCACACTGTTGGTGGGTAAGACTCACTGCTAGCAACCTGAATCCATAAAGGTGAGAACGTAGTGGTTACAATCAAATCAGCCATGATCTTAATTGAATGGCAGAACAGGCTTGAGGGGCTGAGTGGCCTACTGCTGCTCCTAATTCATACGTTTGTATAAAATTACCCTTGGTGTGTTTTTTGATCTCACTTCCATCTGGTGAGGTTGAATCAGCCCAGGTATTTCTTCCAAATTTTACCTGGATTTGGGTGTTTTGGCAATATTTAAATAAGGAAGGTTTGTGAAATCCAGATTTTTTTTTATATATAAAGAAAAGGAAAGTTTGCAGTATTGTGTATTTTTTTTTTCACTATCAGGTCTTGGAGGGACATGTGTCAACGTGGGTTGTATCCCAAAAAAGCTGATGCATCAAGCTGCAATTCTACACCAAAGTCTACAGGATGCCAGGAAGTTTGGCTGGATGTTTGATGAACAAGGTTTGTAAAACAGATATGGATGCGAGATTGCAGTAGTACAACTTGTTTTAATCGTGCATCCAATCTCATTGTTATCAAGAAGGCAAGTTTCCACCTTTAGTAAAGCTATCTGTCTCTACCCCTGTCGTGGCTCATCTGCTGAAAACCTCCCCCCACCCCCACTGCCGCCTGCTGTTACTGCCGTTCCAGTGTTCTCCTGACCGGCCTCCCACTATTTCACCCTCCATAAAGCTGAGCTCATCTGAAACTCTGCTGCCTATATCCTAACTTGCATCAATTCCCATTCGTCCATGAACCCTATGCTCACTGACTTGGACTGTCAGCCTGGCAAGCCTCAGTTTTCAAATTCGCATCCTTTGCATTTAAATCCCTCCCAAACCTCAACCCCTTCCTAATCTCCAACCTCTACCAGCCCTACAATCCTTGGGTATCTGTGCCCGTCCAACTCTTTCACATTCCCAGTTTTATAGTGCTGCACTATTGGAAGGTGTGCTTTCAGCTGTTAATCTTTCTAATTCCCTCGGCCTCTACCTCTGCCTATCTTCCTTTTTAAGATTCTGTAAAACCCACTTCCATGACCAAATTTTGATGATTTCCTTTGGTGGCTCTGTCAAATTCTATACGATAATGCTCCTGTAAAGCACCAAGGTCTATGTAAACGTGCTGTTACTTCAAATTGGTCCAATCCAATAGACACTGCTAATTAGTGGTAATGAAATGCTTATCCTTCATAGATCTATAAATCACATCATTTCTCTCTGGTTTTTGGGAAAATAAATTAATGAACTTAAGTTATCCTTGTATTAAGATTGAAGACAGTTTTTGTCTTGTGGTGGGATGGGGGTGCAGAGGAAATTTGCCAACGCCTGGAATGAGGGGCTTCAATATGTGGAGAGATTAGTGAAGCTGATTGCTGCTTTTGGAGCACAGAAGGTTGATGGGAGACTTAATGGAGGTGCTCAAAATTTTTGAGGGGCTTTGAGAAACTAAATGAGAAACTGACTTCCTCTGGCAAGTGGGCAGGTGACTGAAGAAATTTAAGGTTTGCAAAGCTATGGGGAAGGAACAGGGAAATGGGACTAATTGGATTGTTCCTTCGAAGGACTAGTACAGGCATGATGGGCTGATTATGATTCTGTGAAGGCTTTTCAGAGGAAGTGGCATTGACAGTTGATTGTGGGAGGCTATAATGTTGCGCACTGAGAGATTTTGACAGAGCACTCGACAGTGTTCTGAGAGTTTGATCAAACTCAAGTCGTGAGGATGAGGTAAAATTTTGGAAATGGACAAGAAATTGACTGGAAGTGTAGGAAGGAAGTTACTTGTTGGAATTGAGGAGCACCAAGGATCCATGATGGAATTCCTCATGATGCTTCAAGTTTACATCAAAATTTCAGGCACAGAAACCCAATGCCAAGTGAACAGGAGTGGTTGAATGTGAGGGGGCTTGGGAGTTTCAAAATGATTGAATGGCAGATGTGAAACAGTGGCATGCAGAGCTTAAAATGGATAAATGAAAAATTCTTAAATTTGAGGAAGAATATTTAAATTCTTAAATTTGAGGAAGAAAGTTAAATGTCCCCAGCAATGGTTTGAATGGTGTTAAGAGATTTAAAGGTCTTGTAATATGATGTTCAAACTATGCAGCCACTAGACCTGCAATTAAAAATGCAAGTGCAATGTATAGCCAAGACAGAAGTCTAACTTGTGCTTTAAACCATATAGCTCCCTGGTAATGGCACCTTAAGCCCTGGGGTGTAGGAAAGCGCCAGGATTGATTGAATTTCTCTTGAGGGAAGGCTGGATAAACTCAGGGTAGAGTTTTGAGCCAAATTCCAAGACTAAAACAAGGGAACTTCTGGTTTGAACTAATAAAAGGCAAATTTGGGAGCTATTTCATAGAGGTAAACACATGGAATAGATTTAAGAGTTAGAGGAATGGAGGGGAAGGAACCCTAAAATAATTGGATGCTGTGAGAAGGAGGGCTTTGGAATTATAGGGCCTTGCTGCTTGGATGAGCTGAAATTGGGCAAATCATACAAAATTACCGTGTAATATTGTGAATCTCTGTGTCAAAGTGAAGGCAGTTAGCTGTGCAGTGTGCCTCCACCTCTGCTTCAGTCTGAGGTACAGATGTATTCTAAGCTAAATGGCATTGGAGCAGAGCTCCATCTTAAACAAGCATAGAGTAGAAGGATAGGGGACCAGTTACCCAGTCTATTGCTCCAAACCTCATTGTCTAAGTGCCATGCTGAGTGGCATAGGTGACCATGGTCTTTCAAACTTTCCAATCATAGCAATAGTGCATGACTTTGCTGTTGAAATTCTAGTTAATAGGATATTTAATGACACACCTACACCTGTGTTTAGCAGTATATTTACCAATTCTAGGTACCAAATGAGTTTTTTTTTCTTGATGCTAATGCATAATGGTTGAGGTTTTATGTTTGGGAAAAATTGGGAGCATCGTGAACCTCTCTCCAATTCTTTGATCTGTAGACCTAGTGCAAACCTCTGGCCCATGGCTTGCTAAATTTGCACTTTACTGTATTGTATAAATATTGTATTTACTGTCTTTTTAAAAAAAAAAACACAGTTTACCACTCCTGTTTGTTCCCCTCTATAAAGGTTAAGAACTAAAAAAAAAAAAAAATTCTACCTACCAAATAACATTTGTTTTCTCTACAGTTAGTCATGACTGGACAACTATGAAAGATGCGGTTAAGGATTACATAGGCTCCTTGAACTGGGGCTACAGAGTTTCTTTAAGAGACAAAGGTGTTACCTATGTGAATGCTTGTGGAGAATTTGTTGGACCTCACAAGATCAAGGTACCTGCTCCATGAGTTATTTCTAAGGTAGTGTTAGTGAATGTAACTAATGAAGCCAGCTGGAAATTTAAATTCAAGTGAGATGTCTCAAATGTCCAGCAGTGCACTGTACCACTGGAGAAACTCACCAAGGGTTCATTGGTAGCATCTTGCAACCCACAGCCCATCTAGATGGGCAAGGGCAGCAGATGAATAAGCACACCATTATCTATTTCCCCAACTCCATCTTGACTTGGACATGTATTGTCATTCTTTACTCATTGGATCAAAATCCAGGACCTCCCCATTTGACAGCACCATGGGAGTAGCTTCACCATGATTCCAACGCTGATCTATGTAGCACATTGTTCAGTGATGCCCCTTTTCATCAACATCCTCTTCTTTGTACTTTTGTACTTTTTTTTCTTTAAATGTATTCATTTGGCAAATCCAGCATTATTGCCCACCCCTAACTACACTTGAAGATGATGAGCTGCTGTCTTGAACTACTGGCATCCATGTGGTGTAGCTATATGCATGGTGCTGCTAGGGAGGGAGTTCCAGGATTTTGATTCAGCAACTGTGAAAGAATGGTGATATAGTTCCAAACCAGGATGTGTGGCTTGGAGGGGAACTTGCAGGTGCCCATGTGATGTGTTCTGCTAGGTGCTAGAAGTTACAGGTTTGGCAGGGACTAATCCTTCATAGGCTGATTTTTGCTTTGCACCTTTTCTCTCAGATTTATTATGAGGCTGTAGCGAGTGTGAAGGAAGGACTAATCCTGTGGTCAGACACTCGGTTATGTGGCTGGGAAACTGCAGTTCCTCAGTTACTAGGAACTAACTTGGTTGGTGGGTCTGCACCTGTACTCACAGCCAGTACTTTTCTTCACTGGAAATTCCCCGATCACAATAATTCCTCCTATTGTTTGAGTGAACCAGTTGAATTTTAAAGTTCAACTCCATTATTTGACATTCTGAGCCCTTGATTTACAAACATCATTGATGCCATATAGATCAATTTTCAGTCTTGTATCAACTCCCATTAGGTTGGTAGCTTGTTTTATTTTCTCCCCCCTCGAATTTCCTGACCCCATTGATCCTCTGGTAGAAATTTATCAACGTCCTAATGTGTCCATAATGTACACCCAAACAGAGGTCCAAAATTGGGCCCCATTAATTGGGTGAGGTACTGGTGCCTTCTCGAGCTGCTCTCACCATTTAAGCAATGGTTGGCTGTTTGTCTTGCTGGCAGCCATCCATGCCCAAAAGCCCCACTAAGGGGAAGAGGGGGTAGAGTGGCAATGGGAGTGGTTTGGAGGGCATGAGTTGTTGCTCTTGGCTCCACAACAGAACTCTTGGTTTTGTTTTCAACAGCCCCAGTTTTGAACAGGAGAGACTTGAGCACATCATCCAGGCTGACACTCCAGTGAAGCAGTGCTTCACTGTTGCCTTTGAAGTGAGACATTGAATCAAGGCCTCATCTGCCCTGTTGGGTGGAGGTAAATATCATCTGACACCCTTGAAAGAAGGGCAGGGTAGTTCTCCCCAGTGCCTTGGCCAATATTCTTCATCCAACACCCTTGAACTTTGCTGTGCATAAAATTGACTACAGCATGTCTGATGTCACAACAGTGAACTAAACATCGGAAGTTGATTGTAAAGCACTTGGGACATCCTGAGGTCATGAGCACTATATATAAATGCAAGTTTGTTCTTATTCTTTCCCTAACACTGGGATGTTGTAGCTAATTGCAGCGCTCATTCCACCTCCCCAGACCAGACATAGAAGGAATTGAACCTTCATTCGGAGATGGCCCAGAGTTGCTGCTAATCTGAGAATGGGCACAATCTGGCTAAAACCAGTGTCAAAGATTGCAGGATTTTAAACCTGAGTTCGAGCCCAACCATGGTAACTGGGAAATCAATTAATCGAAAATCTGGGATGAAAAGCCAGCAACAATAGTGACAAACTAGTAAATTATCATTTTTAAAAACCCAGTTGAAGGAAATCTGCCATCCTTGCCTGGCCTGGCCTACATGTGACTCCTGACCACAGCAAAGTGGTTGACTCTTTAACTGCCTCTGAAAAGGCCACTTGGTTGTTTTCAAGAAGGCAGCTCTCCACTGTCATTGAGGGCAATTGAAGATGGGCAAGAAATATTGGCATTCCCATAATGAATGTTTTAAGAATCCTACCCCAGCTGTAGTAGCCTCCATTATCTTTAATGCTCATTTTTGTAATAAAAATTGTACTTGAAGTAGGTTCTGGCAGTACCTCCAGATTGGAATAAGAACCATGATGTGTTTCCTCTGACTGCAAGGCTCTTAACTGTTTTAAAACATGCCCAAGTTTTTAAAACCCATTTTTAAAATTAATTTGCTAATAGTAAATAGCCCCATAGCTGTCTAGATAATATATCAAAAACAGAATCTGGAATAACAACAGGAAATGCTCAGTATGGTGTCATGGAGAAACAGTTAATGTTTCAGATCAGTTGATTTATCGTTTTTAAGTTGCTTTCATTAATTTGGGACGTGATTATTCACAAGTGGCATGCAAGACTAAATGTTTGTGATAAACCCATTTTCAGCTGTATTAATGAACCTGCACCAGGTTAACATTTAAATATACATCAATGAATATTTTCAATGCAATAAAAAGCAATTTACATTCTATTACACTGGCTCTTGGAGGATTTACATTATGTAAATTTATTAGCATTATGCAATGAGCAGAAACTTGAATAACAAAAAAACTCTACCTCCTAAGGGTGACTTTCCCCTTGTGAGCCACCTGGGATTGATTGAAGGAAGCATTTGTCATGAGCTGTTACAAACATAGGAACAGAAGGAGGTTATTTAGCCCCTTGAGCCTGTTTTCTCACTCTGATCCTGGCTGATCGGACCTGCCTTTGCCCCATATCCCTTAATACCTTTTTTAGATGATCTTTGATTCTGCGACAATTGATCATCCCTAAATCCATGGCCACTTGCTGCATGTGTGTGCGGGTTTGAATATGGAGACTGTGCCTTCTACTTCTGGAATCCCAAGCAGCAGAAGCCATTTACCCCTATCATGCTCCCCTTCACAGATTTTAACATTTTTGATTTAATCGTCCCTTAACCTTCTAAATTCCAGGAAATAAGCCCTAAGTTTGTTTAACCTTTTCCTTGATGCTTAACCCCTGGAGTCCAGGAATGATTGTAGCCAATCGACTAACTTTCCTTTTTGTTTTAAGGCCACGAACAAAAAAGGAAAAGAAACATTTTACACGGCAGAAACGTTCATATTAGCCACTGGAGAGAGGCCTCGGTACCTGGGAATTCTGGGTGATAAGGAGCATTGCATCACCAGGTACTCCTAAAATCTCCAACACAAATTATTTTCAGTATTTAGATATGAATATATGCATAGTATTAGACCAGCTATGTCGCCAAGCAGGGTACAGGAACGTGGTGGATGTTCCCCTGGTAACCCAGAGGCCTAGATTGTTGATCTGGAGACCTGGGTTCAAATCGCGCCATGGCAACTGGAGAATTCAATTCATCAAAAAGCCGGAATAAAAAGCCAGCATCGATAGCGACTATGACACTAGCAGGTTATTATTTTAAAAACTCGACTGGAGCAAATCAGCCATCCTTACCTGGTCTGACCCACGTGTGACTCCAGACCCACAGCAATGTGGTTGACTCTTAACTGCCCCTGGAATAGCCACTTTGAGAAAGCAGCTGACTGCCTCATGGAGGGCAGTTCAGGATGGGCAATAAATGCTGCCCATTTCCATTATATGGGGGGCGGGGGGGCGGAATCGGGGGGAATCCTGCCTCATACCGTGATGTCTGGAGCCTATAAGCACTTTGTCCCAACCAGCTCCCTCTGCAGCTGTGTAATCTGTTGGGAGAGTAAAAGCACCAGATGAAAAACAGAGCATATGTTAAAAATGCATAAATTTCATTAATGTCAGCTGTAGGGGTCTGAAAGTAGCAGATTAACCACTTCAGAAGTCAAAGCATCTCTGATCTTAACTCGGGCACTACATCATAGGAAACATTCAATAATAGAGAATTGTATAGTAATGGTATATGCTACACTGGAGAAAGATGCATTTACAACTCTCACCACTCGTACAGGAGGCTGTTCTAGTGAAGGGGTATTGTATCTTGGCATTTACTGAGTTGTACAAACACTGGACTATGTTTATAGTAAATGGATGATGCTTAATCGGAGGTGTGTAGACTGGAGTGTTGTACTGAAGGGCTGATGTACACTGCATTTACTGTAGCAGTTATTATAAAATCTGATACTCTTAATTCAAAGTATCTGATCATTTAATTTATTTCACCTTCAATCAAGTTAGATTAAATTTGGGAAGGTGGTGGCACAGTGGTCATGTCAGGAGACTAGTAATCCAGAGGCCCCGGCTAATGCTCTGCTGACATGGGTTCAAATCCCACCATGGTAGCTGGTGGAATTTAAATTCAATTAATAAATCTGGAATTTAAAACTGGTCTAATGGTGACCATGAAACAATTGTCGTAAAAATCCATCTAGTTCACTAATTCCCTTTTTTTAGGGAAGGAACTTGCCTGGCCTACATGTGACTCCAGACCTACAACAATTAACTGCCTCTGAAATGGCCTGGCAAATTGATTCTAGTAAAAGGAATGACACCAGATGGACCACCCAGCCCTGTCAACCCTGCAATGTCCTCCTTACTGACTCCTGGGGCCTTGCACCAAAATTGGGAGAGCTTTCTCACAGACTAATCAAACAAACTGACATAGACTCAGAATCATACCTTGCAGATGAGTCTCAGGCACCCCCAGCACCATCTGAATATGTTCTGTCCCCATTGACAGGACAAACCCGCCAAGGGGTGGTGGCACCATGGCATACAGTTGGAGGGAGTTGCTCTGAGTCCTCAAAATTGAGTCTGGACCCCATGAATCCTCGTAGCATCAGGTGAAACATAGGCAAGGAAACCTCCTGGTTACCATCTACCATCCTCCGTCAGCTGATGAATTGGTACTCCTCCATGTTGAATGCCACTTGGAGGAAGCACAGAGTAGCAAGGGCACAGAATGTACTCTGGGTGGGGGCCTTCAATGTCCATCACCAAGTGGCTCAGTAGCACCACTACTGCCCAAGTCCTAAAGGACGTAGCTGCTAGCCTGGGTTTTCGGCAGGTGGTGAGGGAACCAACAAGGGAAAATCCTGCTTGACCTCATCCTCATCAATCTACTTGTTGCAGATGCATCTGTCCGTGGCAGTATTGGTATGAGTGACCACTGCACAGTCCTTGTGGAAACACAATCCTGTCTTCACATGGAGGATACCCTCCATGTTGTGGCACCACCACTGTTAAATGGGTTTCAAGCTGATCTAGCGACTCCAGACTGGGCATCCATGAGGTGCTGTGGACCATCAACAGAATTGTATTTAACCTCACAGCCTGAGACAGCCCCCACTCTACCATTACCATCAAGCCAGGGGTTCAACCCTGGTTCAATTAAAGTGCAGGAGAGCATGCCAGGAGCAGCACCAGGCATACCTAAATCAGTTGTCAACTAGTGAAACTACAAAACAAGACTGCATGCCAAACAGCAGAGGCATCATGCAATAAACAAGATTTAAGCAATCCCACAAGTACAGATCAGATCTTAGCTCTGCAGTCCTGCCACATCCAGTCGTGAATGGTGGTGGACAATTAAACAATTCACTGGAGGAGGAGGCTTCACAAATCCCCATCCTTAAAGATGGAGGAGCCCAGCACATCAGTACAAAAGATAAGGCTGAAGCAGGTGAAGCCATCTTGAGCCAGAAGTGCTGTGTGGATAATCCATCTGAGCCTCTACAGAGGTCCTCAGCATCACAGATGCCAGTTGTCAGCCAATTCGGTGTTCTCCACATGATATCAAGAAACGGCTGAAGCCATTGGATAGAGCAATGGGCTCTGGACAACATTCTGGCAATAGCAGTGCCCCTAGCCAGGCTGTCCCAGTACAGCTACAACACAGGCATCTACTCAACAATGTGGAAAGTTGGCCAGGTATGTCCTGTACACACAGCAGAACAAAACCAACCCAGTCAATTACCACCCTATCAGTCTACTCTCATTTGCAAAGTGATGGAAAGTGTCATTAACAACCTGGCACTCAGTTTGGGTTTCGCCAGGGCTCTGGGCTTCTGATCTCATTACAACCTTAGTCCAAACATGGACTAAAGAGCTGAACTTGGTGAGGCGAGTGACTGCCCTTGACATCAAGGCTGTATTTGACAGTGGCATCAAGCAGAAGCAAAATTGGAGTTGATGGGAATTGGGGAAGGGGGGTGGTGGATGGAAGCTCTTCTCCTCCTGGTTAGTCACACGTAACACAAAGGAAGATGGTTGTAGTTGTTGGTGAGTCATCTGTCCCAGGGCATCACTGCAGGAGTTCCTCAGCATAGTAGGTTCAACCATCTTCAGATGTTTCATCAATGATCTTCCATCATAAGGTCAAGTGGGAATGTTTGATGATGTTCACCATTCATGACTCGTCAGATACTGAAGCAGTCTATGTTCATTTGCAGCAAGACCTGGACAATATTCCAGGCTTGGGCTGATGTGTGGTGCAAATGTTACTTGCCACTGAGTGCCACCTCCAAGAGAATGTACCCTATTTCCTTTTGCTGTTCAATGGCATTAGTCACTGAATCCACACTATCAACATTCTGGGGGTTACCATTTACCAGATACTGGACTAGCCATATAAATACTGTGGCTACAAGAGTATATCCAAGGCTAGGAATCCTGCGATAGGGAACTCGCTGCCTGACTCCCCAAAGCCTGTCCGCCATCTACAAGGCACAAGTCAGGAGTGTGATGGAATACATTCCTTGCCTGGATGAGTGCAGCTCCCACAACACAAGAAGCTTGGCACCATCCAGGACAAAGCAGCCTGCTTGATTGGCACCCCATCCACCAGAAATATTCACTTCCTCCACCACAACTGACTCAGTGGTAGCAGAGTACTATCTACAAGATGCACTGCAGCAACTCAACAAAGTTTCTTTGACAGCACCTTCCAAACCCACTACCATCTAGAAGGACAAGGGCAGCAGACACATGGCATTGCCACACCTGGAAGTCTCGCTCCAAGCCGCACACCTTCCTGACTTGGAACTATATTGCTGTTCCTTCACTGCCACTGGATCCAAATCTTGGAACTCACACCCACAGTGCTGTTAGAATCTGCACCATATGGACTGTAGCGGTTCAAGAAGGCAGCTCACCACCACTGGGCAATTCAGGATGGGCAATGAATGCTGGCCTAGCCAGTGATGCCCACATCCCATGAATATGGGGAATAAAAAAATTACTACCTTGTCATGTTGCTTAATTCAAGTTAGATAATGAATTTGTCCAGAACAACAAAAGTTGAATTGTTAGGAATAAACTACAAAATAGAGCAAACCTCTCATTCCAAACCCATTCTCCAGGTCTAAATATTCTGGCATTTTAGAAGGAATGAGGGAATATCATTGAAAGGCATAAAATTGAGGCTAGAGACTTTTTCTTCCAGAATTGGAAGAGCAAGGGAGTTCTCCCTGGTGTGCTGGCAAATATTTATCCCTCCATCAATATCCCAAACAGATTTTCTGGTCGTTATCACATTGCTCTTAGTGGAGGCTTAAGTGCAAATTGGCTGCTGCATTTCCTATATGTGTTAAACAAAAAGTACATTGTTGTAAAGCACTTTCAGACATCTGGTGCTTGGGTTATAGAAATAAGTCTTTAAAGTCTCAGTGAAGGATGTTCCCCTCGTTCATTCTGGTTTTTCATACAAATTCTAGTGACGATCTGTTCTCGCTCCCCTACTGTCCTGGGAAGACCTTGGTGGTCGGAGCTTCCTACGTTGCCCTGGAGTGTGCCGGGTTTCTCGCGGGACTGGGGCTGGATGTGACCGTGATGGTTCGCTCCATCCTGCTCCGGGGGTTTGACCAACAAATGGCAAACCTGATTGGAGACTACCTAGAGTCCCATGGGGTCAAAATCATTTGGCAGTTTGTACCATCCAAGGTAAGCGTCGTGTTTGTGTGCCTGTGCTGGAGTTGGAGCAGTGGTGAGGATGCTGCGTTTAAAAAGGCTCTCCATTTGTATCTCATTTAGTGTTTATTTGATTTCTAATTTAGAAAATGCATTGGCCGCAACAGAGAACGCGCATCAGGAATCTGGTCAGCTTAAGTGGTTAAATTTCTCTCCAAATGCATCCAACTGACCACGTTGCTCGAACACTTTTTTTTAACGTGCAAATTTTAGCACTTTAGCCACTGAGTCAGAAGGTTATAGATTAAAGACCCTGTCCAGGGACATGTGTGCACAATCCAGGGAGTGCTACACTGCTGGGGGTGCCATCTTTCAAACGATGTTGAGTAGAGGCCCATCTGCCTTCTGTTCGATGTAAAAATCCCCTGGTGCTGTTCCAAAGAGGGGCAGAGAAGTCCTCTCCGGTGTCCTGGCCAATATTTCATCCCTCATCTAACATCACTCAAACAACTATCAGGTGAACATCACATTGCAGGTATGTAGGCGCTTGCTGTGGGCAAATTGGTTGCCATGTTTCCTAATTTCTAATGAATAATGACTGCTTCAAAAAGGTACACACAGTGCAGTTAGGGAGGGAGTTCCAGGATTTTGACCCAGTGACCGTGAAAGAACAGCGATAGTTCCAAGTTGGGATGGTGTGTGGCTTGAAGGGGAACTTCCAGGCAGTAGCATTCCCATATGTCTACTGCCCTTGTCTTTGTAATGAATGATGACTCTGCTTCAAAAAGTACTTCATTTGCACTTTGGGATGTCCTGAAAACATAAGTTTGTTTTTTTTCCCCTTTTTTCAAGCTGAATTTAAAAAAAAAAAAGGATATCACAACTTAACACTTGCCATTAAGCAGTAAAAGTTAAGAATTTAACATTGAAATGATAATTGTGATTTATAAATGCAGTGAAACAGCAGCACGAAAATTCTATTTCAACACATGTAACTTGTTCCCTCTCCTTTTTAATAGATCGAACAAATTGAACAAGGAACTCCAGGGAAGTTGAAAGTAACAGCTCAATCTGTAGATGGCTCTGGGAAAATGGAAGAGGAATATAACACAGTAAGTGAGAGCGAAACTGTGGACAGATCACTACTGGAGAGTATTTTATGCATTTGTGCTCTTGGCACTGAGCTTTGCCTGGAAGAATTGATGGTGGAAGTACGACAAAGGTGTAGCACAGAAAAAGGCCATTTGGCCCAACTAGTCTGTGCTAGCGTTTCTGCTTCAGGTGAACCACCACCTAGCTTAATTCGTTCTTCCCCGCTGGCTTAACCTCAAAGATCTGGGTGTGAGAGTCTGGAGGGCAGTTGGCCCCAAAGATGTTCCTCCATTTTAATGATCAGAAGGTGGGTCCCATTCATGCCTGGTTGCCCCTGTCAAGTGAAACTCAGTGGAAAAATATGCCCTTGAGGTTCTAAAAAGAGCTTTTAAAGTTAGTGGAAAACTTTCACAACAATGTTTGACTTTGTAAATGACAAGTCCCTGGAAATAGTTGCTTGCCTTGGAGTGTTCTCATGAAGCTGGTTTTGTTTTTGCAGGTGTTGCTGGCAGTTGGGAGGGATGCTAACACCAAAAATATTGGTTTGGAGAAAGTGGGAGTAAAGATCAATGAAAAGTGAGTGAGATGCTGTTTCTGGTAACCCTAGTAACAATCCAGTCCTCCTGTAGGCGCTCTTCCTGTGCATAACCTTTACTTGCTGTTGTTACAGAACTTTCGCAGATTAGTCTGTATCCTGTTCAATTTTACTAATCAGTGTATTTTCAGGCTCTGACTAGTGGGTGGCCTGAAGTCTCAGCTCTCTCTAAATTGAAAGCCTAGGGAAGAATATAAAAACAGAAGGCCATTCAGCCCCTCAAACCTGTTGTACCATTGTTAGATTGTGGCTGATCTGCACTTTGGCTTGGCCTGAATTGGTTCAATAACCCATAATACTCTTGCCTAACAATCAACTGATCTCTGTTTTGAAGTTTTCATTTGATCCCCAAAATCAAAAGCTTTTTACGTGAGAATTCTGGATTTCCTCCGCCCACACTGACTCTTATTTTTTTTGATGACTCTCGCAAAGTGTGCAGTCTAAGCGATTTGCATCAGACTCCGTCTGTACAAGCTGGGTTACAATGACCTCCACAGTTTGTTTGCTAAAGATTTGAAAAGCTCAGGCTAATTCATTTAATCAAGAGTATGCAATGTTTAAACCATTAAAACACAGCAATGCCTGAAAGACAATGGGACAAACTTTTTTAATCTGAAGGGCTGCTGTTGCCTGAAGTCTCTATCTTTCCCCAATTTGATGCTTCAGTGAAGAAAGTCTACTCCTACGTGTTTTTCATCTGACAAAGTAAGCAAGATTAGAAATGTATTTTCATTATACCACCTGTGGCTATCATTGGGAGCACTCAGTTCTGAGTCAGAAGGTTGAGTTCAAGTCCCAGTGCAGTACCTGAGCACAAAGAAATAAAGCTGATCATCTAGTGCATGTACTGAGGAAGTGCTGCACTCCAAGATCTGCCATTTTTCACATGAGATGGAAAACCAAGATGCCCTTGGGTGGACATGAAAGATCTGGCACTATTACAAGTTGGTGGGGTGGGGGAAATGGTGGTTTATTCCTAGTGTCCCGACCAATATTCATCCCTCAATCAAGATGATGACCAGATCGTCTGCTGTAGTTATCACCATTGCTGCCTGGGAGCTTGCTGTGTGCAAATTAGCTGTTGCATTTCATACATTACAATAGTGCTTACACTTCAAGAAGTGCTTTTGCTTGTGACCACAGGACAAAAGGTGCTATATAAATGCAATCGGGGAAACTGAGGCAAGTTCAAATCCTATAAAAGGTCAATGAGCTGTCCTGTCAACCAAACCAAAAAAGTAAAATTGGCAGAATTTGATCTGCCTCAGGGTGGAACTGTGAATGTTTCTACAGCTGTTCAAATACCAAATATTCTGACAGGTGAATTTGACTTGGAGTGCATTGCTAAAAAGGATGGATCCTGTCCTCACTCTGTCTAGCTCGTGGATCATTTAACATTTTGCAGCAATGCATTTCAGTTCCAACTTGAGCAGGCATCTGTTTCAAATCCTGGCCTTGATTTCTGTTCCAAATTCACTCTGCTTTCAGTGGATGAGTTTTTAAATCTCTGGCTTGCCTGCTGGGTTGCTGCAGAGCTGAGCTCTCCGTGGCAGTGCCTGTCAGCAGTTGCTGATACAGTAACCATGGCATTTAGACACCCATGACCATCCCTTCAGGGGGGCAAGGTTTATTGCAATTAGATAAAAGCAAAATACCGTGGATGCTGGAAATCTGAAACCAAAACTAAAATAGCTGGAAAAACTCAGCAGGTCTGACATCTGCGGAGAGGAACACAGTTAACGTTTCGAGTCCGTATGACTCTTCATCAGAAGGTTCATTGCAACATTACTTGCGTTTTACCAATATTGGGTTAGCCAAAGATACTGAAGACTTTAAATCTAAATTTAAAGTGGTGAATCCTTAGATGCAGGATTAAGGATTGGTTCACAGGCAGAATAGTAGGAATAAGCAGGTCATTTTCATGTTGGTAAGCTGTGACTAGTGGGGCACCACAAGGATCATTACCTGGGCCACCGCTGTTCACGATATAGATCAATGATTTGGATGTGGGGACCAAAATGTAATATTTCCAAGTTCACGGATGGCACACAACTTGGTGGGAATGTGTGTCATGAGTAAGATGCAAAGCGGCTTCAAGGGGATTTGGACAGACTTAGTGAGTGGACAAGAACATGGCAGATGGAATATAACGTGGAACAATGAGGGTTCCTACTTTGGTAGGAGGAACAGATGTGTAGAGTATTTCATAAATGGTAAAACTTTAGGAAGCGTAGATGTACAAAGGGACCTGGGTGTCCTTGTCTGAGTCACTGAAGGTTAACATGCAGGTGCAGCAGGCAATTAGGAAGGCTAATGGAATGTTAGCCTTTATTGCAAGAGGATTTGAGTACAGGAGTAGCGAAGTCTTGCTTCAATTGTATAGAATCTTGGTTAGACTGCACCTGGAGTACTGTGTGCAGTTTGGGTCCCCTTACCTTAGGAAGGATATTATTGCCATAGAGGGAGTGCAATGACAGTTCACCAGACTTGTTCCCGGGATGGCAGGACTGTCTTATGAAGAGAGATTGGGGAAACTGGGCCTGTATTCTGTAGAATTTAGAAGAATGAGAAGTGACCTCATTGAAACCTACAAAATACTTAAAGGAATAGACAGGGTAGATGCAGGTAAGATGTTTCCCCTGGTTGGGGAGTCTAGAACCAGGGGACACAATTTCAAAATAAGGGGGAAGCCACTTAGGACTGAGATGAGGGGAGTTTTTTTTTAAACAAAGGGTTGTGGAAGCTCTGTCATTTGAGTGTGTTTAAAGCAGAGATTGTCGTTGACAGATTTTGGAATAACCATATAAGGATATGGAGAGGAGGGGGGAAGGCAATGAAATGGATGATCAGCCATGATCGTATTGAATGGCCTACTCCTGTTCCTAGGTTTGCGGTTTGACCTGAGTGCAGAACTGAACTTTTTTCTATTCACGGATACTGTGGGACCTGATGAATGTGTTCCAGCATTTCTTTTGTGTTTTAGGTCTGGTAAGATTCCCGTCAATGACTTGGAACAAACAAATGTACCCAACATTTATGCCATTGGAGACATACTAGATGGCAAGTTGGAGCTCACACCTGTGGCAATCCAGGCTGGTCGCTTACTTGCCGGAAGGCTCTATGGAGGGTCTTCAGTCAAGGTATAAACTTGAATTTTAATTGCTATCTTCCTTAGCACCCAAAGCTGCTTAAAAGCCCATTATGGGCAAAAAATTGTTGACGTTTTTTCAATGAGTGTCCTTGTGGGTAGAAGTTTCAGCCTGCACGTCACAAAATTGCAGACTCCCACTCAATGATTTGCATCTATTTGATGAAAAGTGAGGATTATGAATGCTCAGGTTTAATTGCTCCCTGCCTGGTGAGTTCCACATAGCCTTAATTCTAGAAAGCTAAGGTAAAGTGCAGTTTAAAAGAACCTTAGTGGCATAATGATTGTATTACCGCACTAGTAATCCAGAGGCCTGGAATAATGTTCCAGAGTGTTCAAATCCCACCTTGGCAGCAGGGGAAAATTAAATTCCATTAATTAATGAATCTGGAATAAAATTCTAGTCCCAATAATAATCACTAAACTACCAGATTATTTTTTTTTTAAAAATCTAGTTCACTAATGTCCTTCAGGGTAAGAAACCTGCCATCCTTGTCCTGGCTGGGCTGATGCATGACTTGAGATCCACAGCCCTTTGAAACTGCCCAGAAACCACCCTGAACCCATTACAGAAACTGTACCGTGTGTGTACCTACACCTTATGGACTGCAGTTCAAGAATGTGGCTCACTACCTTTTGAGAGCAATTGGGGGTGGACAATTAATGCTTGTCTTGCCAGCAATGCTGACATCCAAGAACAAACAATTTAATAAATCACTAAGAACTCCTGCTTTAAAAACATTTGGATTCCAGTCAATGACAAGTTATATAAGTAGCTAGCTAGGCTTTGCAAATTAATGTGATGGTGTTTCAGTGAAGATTTCTTTTCGATAAATACATTTTTCATATTGTTCTTGGCTATTGGTGGCCAAAGACTTAACTCAACTCCACAATATCTATAAAGTTCACTTTCTTGTATACTTCACTGGTTGGAGTCATACCTAGCACAAAGGAAAATGGTTGTGGTTGTTGGAGGTCAACTACCACAGCTCCAGGACATCATTGTAGGAGCTCCTTAGGGTAGTGTCCTAGGCTCAACCATCTTCAACTGCTTCATCAAGACCTTCCCTCCATAAGGTCTGAAGTGGGGATGTTTGCCGATGATTGGCAATGTTCAGTACCATTCACAATTCCTCAGAGTGAAGCAGCCAGTGTCCAGATACAGCAAGACCTGGACAGGCTTGGGTTGATAAGTGGCAAGTAACATTTGTGCTGTGCAATGGCCATCTTCAGTGAGAGAATCTAACCATCACCCCATGACATTCAATGGCATTATCATTGTTGAATCCCCCACTATCCTGGGGGTTACCGTTGACCAGAAACTGAACTGGACTAGCCAGCAAGTTCTAGTTTTTGTAGAAAACTGGATGGAATTGTAGAATGTGATCTCCAAAATACCAGTAAAAATGAGAGTTCCACTTAAATTTTGATTTGATCAGTCAACAGACTAGTGACCCCAAGAATAATTAGGACCTTGAACCATGAAGCGGCCTTTAAGTCATCTATATGTCATCCATAAATGGACAATATTGGCTGTGTCAGTTGTCTAGGCTTTAAGTTCTGAAATTCCCTCCTAAACTTCTCTCCACCTTTTAAGGTGCTCCTTAAAACCTACCTCTTTGACCAAGCTTTTGGTTACTTAGTTCAGAGTTAGCATCAATTTTTGCCTGGGATGTTAAAGTCGCCATATAAATGCAAGTTATCTCTTTTTTTAAAAAAAAAAGTAGACTTCTAAAAGAAATGCCCATAAGAATACATTTGTAAGTTTTTGGAGTCTATGTTGCACTGGGATTAACTTTCTTTCTGATTATAATTGGACAGTGTGACTATGTAAACGTGCCCACCACTGTCTTCACTCCCTTGGAATATGGAGCCTGTGGTTATTCAGAAGAAAAAGCTATAGAAAAGCATGGCACGGAGAATGTGGAGGTAAGTCACCAGATTGTCAAGTGGAGAATCTTGCTACGTTTTTTTTTTCCCCAGTAACCCTAATCATTCCAGCCTTTCATATTTTCAGGTCTATCACAGTTACTTCTGGCCTCTGGAGTGGACTGTTCCATCAAGGGATAACAATAAGTGTTACGCCAAGGTTATCTGCAACAAGCAAGATCATGTATGTATTCCAAACTGCTAATTTATGGGTCTTTTTCCAATGCTGGTTGGAAGTTATTGATTAGAAAGGAGTTATGATTAAATTTAATAGCTGTAATATCCCATACAAAGCACTGCACTAGAGTGTCAGTCTGGATCTTTGGACTCTTGTTTCCACAGTGGGATTTGAACCCACAACCTATTGACACGGAGGTGAATGCTTCCCACTGAGCCACAGCTGACATCAGTAAGGGAAGGGTGGAGTGAGAGTGGTGGAGTGAGTGTCGAACATGGCTCACAGACAGGAGAGGTTGGTCTAGTGCCTGCTGCCTTGCCTTTTATGTGGGGGAGGGGGTGATGGGAGGAAGAACAGCAGGGGGGAGGTAAAAGGTACCTTGGAGTTGATTTTTCTTTTCAAAGTCGCTTTACAGCTGTAAACGTGAGATTAAATCAGAGTGCACTTTCCTTTTCAGAATCGGGTAATAGGCTTCCACGTGTTGGGTCCGAATGCAGGAGAAATTACGCAGGGGTTTGGAGCTGCAATGAAATGTGGAATGACCAAGGAGCAGTTGGATAGTACAATAGGAATTCACCCAGTCTGTGCGGAGGTATTAACACAACACTTAACATTATACCAAGTTTGTTTTTTTTATTGATTTTGAGATACTTGAGCATGTTGATGTTAATCCTGTATTTCTTGTGGCACAGTGGGTAGTGTCCCTACCTCTGGGCTTGAAGCTCCCATTTCAGGACTCTATGGCCATGGAAGGTGTATTCATAACGTGGCCAAACAGGTTGATTATCAGCCCCTAAATCCTTCCAATATGCCTGATGGCAGGTGGTAAAGTGTGGGAGAGTTTCCTGGTCAGCCATGCTACAGAAGGCAAAGGCAAGCCACTGCAATACTTTGCCAGCATAATCATGGACCAATCCAATGGAAGTCCATGGTTGCCAATGCTATCTTAGGACATGTTACCTGAAGGAGGAGGATTTTGTTATGCAGCCCATTAGCAGGTACAACAGAAACCACTTGCCTCTATGTGGCATCTTATAACATAGCAAAACATCTCTGCTTCACAGGAGCAACTTAACGTTCCATGCCAGGAGATAGTAGGACAGGTGGTCAGAGATTTTAAGCCTATTGGGAGGATAGTGATGTTTTTTAAGGGGAGAATTCCATAACAAGGGTCTCAGCAGCTAGTGTATTATCAGGGGTTAGGGTTGAGGGGTGATCTGGTATAGGTGCTTAAAATAATCGGGATTCAGTAGGGTAGATATGGGGAAATATTCAACCCTGGTGAGGGAATCGAGAACAAAAGGATAAAATCTTAATTTTAGCTGGGCTGTTTGAGAGTGAACTCGGTAGTGGAAATCTATAACATTCTCCGAAAAGGCTTTTGATGCTGGGGGCACCTGGAACCTTCAAGAGTGAGATTGATAATAAGGGTATTGAGGATTTTGGAATTCGGGTGGCAAAGTGGGTGAGTTACAGACCAGCTGTGATCTCATTGAATGACCTGAATAGGCTTGGGGCTGAATAGCCTACTCTTATTCTGGTAACTAATTATAAATTCTTTAATCTGAATGTAGATCGGAAGGCAGTTTATAAAACTGAAAGTTACAATTCACAAATGCAATGTTACTGATTAGTACAGGATTACTTATTGTGATTAACAAGCGACATCTATATATCAGCATCAATCTAGATTTAAATTGAAACTTTCATCTTGTCCCACCATGCTATTTTACAGCACAATTGCACTATTGTGTCTGTCAGGCAACAAGTATAAGGTTTTAATGAGTAGGTAAAAATTACAGACACATTAGGCAATATTTAATGTACTTGGTATTATAATTCAAAACACCTTTGTTTTTAAAAGTTACTGTAAACACAAGTTCTTGCATCTCATTACCCTTTGCCATGACATGATAACCAACTGACTCAGATGAGATATTTTGTACGTGAATGTTTTTAAAGCATTTGCAAATCTTTTTGAGGGGAAAATTGTCATGATTCAATTAACAGCATTTGCCTCAACCACTCAATTAAATTCATGCTGAGGTAGTTGAACCTTTTTCTTGTGTTCCATATTAAAATGAACAGTTTCGGCTAATTATCCATATTGATGTTAAATCCTTTCCCTTCGGATGAAAATTTAATTCTTGGATTCTTTTGTGGAGGAGTCTTGCTTTGAAGATTCCTTGAGTATTTTCCTTTCAGGCTATATCTTCAAAAGGCCCACACTTCATTCAAAACGATGATTCCTCCTTTCACTCCTTTTAAAAATAGCACAGCTCAATTTCATTTTGATTGGTTTGGAAATTATGACCGGGATTTTTTTTATTCATGGGATGTCACCAGATGAGCCACTAGGCCAGCATTTATTGCCCTTGTTCAGGGGACAGTTAAGAGTCAACCACATTGCTGTGGGGTCTGGAGTCACATGTAGGCTAGGCCAGACCAGGTAAGAATGGGCAGGTTGCCTTCCCTACAGGTCATTAGTGAACCAGATGGGTTTATAACAACAATTGACAATAGTTTGATGGTCACCATTACTGAGACTAGCTTTCAATCCACCAGCTGCCTTGGTGGGATTTGAACCCATGGCCCCAGAGCATTCGCCTGGGCCTCCTGGATTGCTCATCTAGTGACATTACCACTACACCACCATCTCTCCTCTCACCACTGCTAGTTCATATGTTTGTTCCTAACACCTTCCCTTTATGCAGTGCCTCTTAATATAGGAAAGGACTTCACAGTCAAAGGAGTCGTACATAGATAAAAGCAAAATACTGCATATGCTGGAAATCTGAAACTAAAACGGAAAATGCTGGAAAAACTCAGGTCTAACAACATCTGTGGAGGAAAAAAAACAGTTAACGTTTCAGGTCTTCAGAAGAGTCGTACGGACTTGAAACGTTAACTGTTTTTTTTCCACAGATGTTATTAGACCTGAGTTTTTTCAGTATTTTCTGTTTTAGTTGGAGCCATACATAGACAGTAGGGTCAGTACTGAAGTGGGTTTGAAGGGCTATCAAAGCACTGGGCTTTAAGGATGAATTTGAAGATGTGGAGAAAGATGGCACAATAAACATTTTGGAAATGCCTGAAGGTGCACACAAACCAGGATGGACAGATGAAGACCCTCGTCTGTCTGTCTGTCCATCCATCCAGGCTATCTCACCTACAATATGTGATTATTTTATATATCTCCCTGCCCCACCCCGAGCCATGTGATCTGGGAGATTGATTTAAAGGAAAAACAACTTAAAACCCAGGAGAATCTAGGAAATTCCCCTTCCTGAGCAGTCACCCTGAAGGCAGGTCCGACCAACAACATGACAACCTTCCGTGTGCAGGACAGGGAGATAGATCCTGAATCCATCCCAGGCCAGACTGGGGATTGAACACTGTTATCAGCACCAAATCTGGTCCACACTGGCCACCCAGCCAGCTGCCACTGTTTCTCTTTACACCCCACGCGCCCCCCCCCCCCCCCCCCCCCCCCAAAAAAACACCTGTAAAGACAGTCACAATTGAGGTAAGCTCCGATAAGAGGTAACTCAAACTTCATTTAAAAACTAGATCATATTTGTTTTCCATAATGCTGTAGATAACCGCTCATTTGTAGTCAATTAAAGATGGAATTTCTCTTTTTTATAGATATTCACCACACTATCGGTCACTAAGCAGTCGGGTGAAAATGTCCAACAGTCCGGCTGTTGAGGTTAAATCCCTGCTGTTGTCACTGTTGCCGTAATGGATCACTTTGTCTCCTCGAATAACACCGGTCAGATCTGGAAACCCCTCCCATCAATCCTGCCTAAGACCCTATCCTTCCTCCCTGTCCCACTCCATTATTGAGGGATCTGCTGCAGAGATGATGTGAACTTCCATTTGGCAACTAGTACAATGGTGGGGTAATGACTCGTCCACTGAAGCAAGCTGCTGCTCTGTAGGAGCATCACCCTGGTGCTTTCATGAAGTCCCAGCCTGGAACCAGTTTCGAATGGAAGGCTGTGATGGAAAAACTGCAAGCGCAGTCTAGCAATTTTCAGCAAATACAGACATCAAGGGCTTCCACTATCACTGGAGAACTCATTAATAGCAGACCAAAATTAGAAACCAGAAGAGGAAAAAAAAAAACAGATTTATATTCTTGAATTTTGGGTACTTTCCACTGAAGTTTCCTTTTAACGTAATTTTTCAATTTCACTCTGTTCACGTCCTTTTGGTTTGAGTGAACTTTTTAGATATCATGTTTACTATTGAAGCTGAATATATTTATTCTAGTTCTCTTTAACTTTGCATTCAGTGTAAAAAGGCTGACATTTTGTCTCGGGCAATTAGTTGATAGCCAACCTATTTCATGCTGCCTTTTAGGCAACTTGTTTTGCACTCACAGCCCAGTTATCAGTTCACTGTCACCCACGGCACTAATTTCAACCCCGATTATTTGTAGATGTTGGGCATTAGTGGTTCACAGCAAGTCGGTTCATCCCTAAAGACATCTCTTCACTCAGATTCCAAGGTGAAGACTCCAAGATGCTGTGCTTGCTTGTAGATCTCTTAATAAGCCAGGTTCAGGGTCCCTTTTTCTCCACCTCCCTAGAATAAAAATTTGTATGGATCCATATTTAGCTCAACACAAAGCCCTGTGCCTTCTAGAATAAAATGATGGGCTCTTTTTGGGGGTGAAATTAAAGGTCATTAAAGTGTCATTGAATGAGATTGGGCTTGGCATTGCACTCGAGCGTTTGTGCAAGTAGTAGTTTTGGTTCGTGCTTGTGCTAAGGTTTTGGTGTAAATCTGGAGCAAAGCAAGACTTTTTGAGGTGGTGAATCTAGCATCACTGTGCTTTGACCCAAGATTCAGTCAGGCTCTGACTTTAAACAGCAACTTTTACTGTGCATGTGTGTAAACTCCTTGCTCCGCTGCTGCTGTTGGCGTAGCCTCTGACTTGAGACTGCAGGCTTGAATTCCTCAGTCTCTGGGCTTAAGAGCCGAGGAGCAAAGAGAATGAGATGCCCTGCGGCCAAAACACTTGCTGACGCATCAGGCGGAGTACAATTGCCGCCTAGATTTAGATCTGTCGCAGCTTATTGGAGAAACTTTTGAGAGAAGCTATTTCTCGAACCCCAAGTTGGAATAATTAATGCCCCCAACTCCTGCATTGGACAAACCTTAGACTTTAGACTATTGTAGCCATTATAGTTTCAAGCGCTGACTAGCCTTAATGCTTGGGTGTTTGACTGTTCTGGAAGCAAGTAAATCTGTAAACCAGTGTTGGCTGCCTAATGGGAGTACTGGTCACACCCTGAACAAGGAATGTTGACCTTGTTAGAGTAACTTGTGCCTGCTTGCAACACTCAAGTTTACAAGAATTTTACACACCAATGGTGACCGATTAATACTGTATATTTGCATCAAAAGTCACAGATTAGACAATGCAGAAGTATTGAATTATTTCTGTTGCAGATTTGAATTGAGTGATTTTTGCCTTTTTAAAAAGGTTGTACCCAATTCTCTTGCTTCAATTGTACCTCTTTTCTACATCCGCCTCTGTTCCATATTCATGCATATAATTTAAATGTTCCTGATGTGCTGTTTTACAAAACAAATTGACTTGCATATTAAAGAAAAATCAAATGATGGAAGCACGTGCTATGTTTTCTTACAAATGAGACAGGCGGAGGTCAGTAGTTCAAGGTAGGGCTACATAATGGTGGTGGCAGATCAGCCATTGCCTTCATAGGAATGGGCAAACCAGGCAGGAAGGTGTGGAACAGGGCGGAGGGTACAAATGGACAGCTGACATTGAATGTTTAGCCTTTGTTTCTCTTTTGGCTGCCACATCACAGGCCACTGCTCCCTCTGGAGACACAGCTTTTTTTTTTGGCAGTTTTTGCTGTAAGTGAGCCCCCATATCTGAACAGAACAAAGTATTTTGGGGAGAATGACGGAACAACCTGCTCCCCACTCAGGTCAAGTAGCCTTTAGAATTACAAGCGGTGCACTTTCATTGCAGTAGTGAGGGAGTGCTTCACGGTCAGGCATACTGCCTTTCAGATGAGCTGTTAATTCGAGGTCCTGTCTTGGACAGATGTAGAAAGTCACACTTGGTGCTCTTTTGAAGATCAGGGAATTTCTTTTTGGTGTCCTGGCCAATGTTTGTTCATCCCTCAAGTAACCTCTCTCAAAACTCAATCTCATCGCAGTTTGGAGGAACTTTTACTTTGAATGGATTGGCTGCTGTGTTTCCTGTTTCAGAATAACCAAAAGCTTGGTCAAAGATGTAAATTTTAAGGAGCCTCTTGGGAAAAGTGGAGTGAATACCAGAGCTTGGGGCCTAGGCAACTTGAAGGCACAGCCACGAATAGAGGGGCAATTAAAATCAGACATTGAAGAGGCTGGAATTGGAGCCTCACGTTGTGAGGCTGGTGGAGATTAGGGATGGGGAGGCCACGGAGGGATTTGAATCAATTCCGCAATCATTATGGGGCTTTGTAACTTAGTTGATGGATGAGGGGTGGAAGTGCAGTAAAATAGGATTTTTCCTTTGGCGCGACTGGCTTCAGGCTTTGTATCAAATCCCAGGGATGGGTCATTTAAATATCTGGGGTTGGAGGGGGGAGAGTTAGGTATCCGCATTTTGTAATGGCACAAGAGGGGTATTCAACCTGTTGAGTATGGAGCTTGAGAGTAGAGGCTGATGCCTGCAAAATAAAATGAGATCTTCCATCACACCAGGAGGCTGCTCGGCCCACCATCCCTGTGCTAGCATTTGAAAGAGCTGTGCAATTAACCTCACCCGGGACACAATTTGGTTAAGGCAATTCGCCCTTGTGATCAACATAACAACAGGGTCGGGCATATGGTGCACCAATGCCCCCTGGAGCGCAGTTGTTCCTCCTCCTGTCTGCAATGGGCTAGAAATCCAATAGCTCAAGATTCCACCCCAAGGTCTGGCCATTCCTATATGAATTGCATCCTGGTCCTGCCCCCCCACTGTCCCATCACAACATCTTCAGAGCCTTTTTCAATGCAGTGAAAAATGCTGTTGCAAAAATCAATACTCATCTTTCCCCGAGTGCATTCTGTTTGAACAAATGGAAATATCTTGTCAGTTAAGCAATAATCTTGAGGGCAGGATACGGTGGATCCCAAAGCCAAACCATTCTTGTTCATTATCTATAATTTACGATGCTTGCTTTGGCAGAGTGCTGAATCATCAGGTTTTTCAGTGCCGAGGTACAGGAAGGGTGTGGAAGAGTCCAAAAATTCCTGGATTAGCTAGTGGGACTCCAGGAGATTGCATGTACTGAGAGCATGCAATCTGACAATACTTAGTGCCTGAAAAATGGAATTAATGGCAAATCAAGTTCTGAAAAATTAGATTTTCTTCCCCCTTCCATCCCGCCCTCGAGTTAGCGAGGCCCTAGAAAGAGTACCGGAATTAGTTATTGAGGGTTAATATTGGGATCAGTCCATAGTGAAGATCTGTATTGGGATTAGTGAATGAGGGTCCAAAGTCAGGGTCTGTACTGGGATTAGTGAAGATCCATAGTAAGGGTCAGTACTGGGATCAGCGAGTGAGGGTTGGTCAGTACCAGGATTAGTGAGTGAGGGTTGGTCAGCACCAGGATTAGTGAGTGAGGGTTGGTCAGTACCAGGATTAGTGAGTGAGGGTTGGTCAACACCAGGATTAGTGGGTGAGGGTCAGCACTGGCATCAGTGAGTGAGGGTACAAAATGAGAGTCAGTACTGGGATCAGTGAGTGAGGGTCTGCAGTGATGCATCAGTACTGTTGCCAATTGGTTTATGTCTGTGCACATTAATATTTAATAGCAGATCAAGCGTGCTGGCAAACTGATAATGGACCAACTATCACAAATGCAACACTTTCAAGAAATATGAGTTATATTGAAGAATTTCAATTATTAATATGGAAATGTATTTCATAGAATTACCCACATTAACAACTAACGCTTTCACATTTATTCCAAAAAAAACTTCCTGCATGAATGTAAAATATGAAGTTACTGCCAGCATAAATATTGAGTGGTGAGCATTAATAAAAGTTATTTATTAGACATCCGCTGATTTTAGAATATAAATCGGCCTTTGGTTATGAATATTAATAAATGAATAATTATACAAAAAGTTATCTAAAGCAATAGAAAGGCTTTGTTTGCTTATTTGTATAATTGAATTAGCCTCAATTTAAAAAAAAATGCACTCAATGTGATCGAATGGAAAATGCCATGCATCTGTTTAATAAATTAACATGTTAAAATCGGACATCTTTTTGATGTCCTTATTACTCTAGTATTTTGTCAAATGAAAATATTCTACCCCTTAACCCCGAAACAAGACCAAAGATGTGAAGATTAGTTTTGCAAATTAAGTGTTACATTGTGTTGAGTTTCGTAAGCTCAATGGATTTCTTTTCCCCATCACAGAATTGCAAGTTAAAACAAAAAGCCATCTCCTTCAAAAATAATGAATGCTGCCATTGCTGAGATTGTGGTGAACACAGGCTAAAAATTTGCAAGCTACGAGACAAGTCAACACCCTGTACTTAACACCCCTGACCTTATTGCCTCCAGCTCTCTCACAGTGTTCAAAAGCCTCATTAAGGGGTTAAGCACTATTCGAACCAGGCTAACAATGAGACAGAACTGAAGGGCCATGAAGGCTCGAAACGTTAACTGATTTCTTCTCCGCTGATGCTGCCAGACTTGCTGAGTTTTTCCAGGTAATTCTGTTTTTGTTTTGGATTTCCAGCATCCGCAGTAGCTTTTAGCTTTTTGTTTTTAACAATGAGACAGTCTAGGCTCTCCCCATTTTCTTGCCCAACTTGCCTGAGTGTTACCATTGACCAGAACTGGACCTGCCAAATAAAAACTGTGGCTACAAAAGTAGGTCGGAGGCTGGGAATTCTGCAGAGAGAAACTCACCTCCTGACACTCCCCAAAGCCTGTCCACTATCTACAAGGCACAAGTCAGGAGTGTGATGGAATACTCCCCACTTGCCTGGATGAGTGCAGCTCCAACCTCACTCAAGAAGCTCGACACCATCCAGAACAAAGAAGTCTGCTTGATTGGCACCCCATCCACAAACATTCACTTTCTCCATCACCGATGCCAGTGTCTACGATCTACAAGATGCACTGCAGCAACTCACCAAGGCTCCTTCGACAGCACCTTCCAAACCCACGACCTCTACCAACTAAAAGGACAAAGGCAGCAGATACATGGGAACACCATCACCTGTAAGTTCCCCTCCAAGCCATTCACCAACCTTTATTGGAAATATATTGCAATTCCTTCACTGTCACTGGGTCAAAATCCTGGAACTCCCTAACAGCACTGTGGGTGTACTTACACTACATGGACTGCAGCGGTTCAAGAAGGCAGCTCACCACCACCTTCTCAAGGGCAATTAGGGATGGACAACAAACGTTGGCCTTGCCAGCGAGGCCCACATTTTGTGAATGAATTAAAAAAAAATTTCACTGTGTAGATTAGTTAAGGCCAGTTTTAAGTATTCAGCGCCAAAGTTATGAAACATTGGGTCTTCCCTGCAGTATTGTGTCTAATTCTGGGAACTGCACTTTAGGAAGGATGTGAAGGTGTTAGAGAGAGTTCAAAAAAATTTATGAGACTGATTCAAGGAATCAGGAACTTCAGTTAGCTGGATAGATTGGAGAAGCTGGGGCTGCTGTTCACAGAGAGGAGAAGGTTGAGCAGAGATTAGAGGTATTCAAAATTGTGAAGGTTCTAGACAGAGTAAATAGGGAGAAAGTGTTCCCATTGGTGGAAGGATCAAGAACCAGAAGACACCGATTTAAAGTGATTGGCAAAAGAACCAATGGCAACATGAGGAAAAGTAATTTTACCCAGCAGGTGGCTAGGATCTGGAATGCACTCCCTGAGAGTGTGGTGGAGGCAGATTCAATTTTGGTTTTCAAAAGTGAATTGGATAAGCACCTGAAGAGAAAACATTTGCAGGGCTAGGGGGAAAGGGCCGAGGTGCGGGGCTAATTAAATTGCTCTTGCGAGAACTGGCATGAACATGCCAGGCCAAATGGTCTCCTTCATTGCTCGAACAATTCTACGATTCAGTGAAAATTTCAGTCTTTGGAGAAAGAAATATCTTGATTTCAAGTGAAGTATAACATAGTTTAACCATTTCAGCTCTAGAGTGCTCAGTGATGCATTTATTGACGAAGGGTCAGAGTATAGAATAATTTTGTCACACTGGTATTGAAATCGGTGGGGGCTAAATTGGGCCATTTAGCGCCCTTTTTTGGTGATACGCAGCCAAATAAAGATTGAAAATGGGGTCCCAGGTGTGCACGTACACTTCCAACAGGGAAGTTTGCAGGATGCCTTTTTGTTTTAACCTGCTTCACCTTGCACAGCTGAACACAACAGAGAGAGAGGGAGAGACTGAAGGAGGTGCAGGGAGAGAAGGAAATAGGAACTGAGAGAGAAAGACCAACACGGGGAGCAAGAAAGAGATAGAGGCACATAGAAAGAAAGGGGCAGAAAGGGAGATACACAAAGGAACATGGGGGAAAAGAGAGATAAAAGGAGAGAAGCATACAGAGAGTAAGAGTGAGAGAGAGCGAGGCACAGAGAGAAAGAGGCACAGAGAGAGAGGGGGAGGCACAGAGAGAGAGGGGGGCACAGAGGGAAGGAGGGACAGAGAGAGTGAGACAGAGAGAGAGAGACAGAGAGGCACATAGAGAGAAAGGGACAGAGAGGGAGACATGCAAAGGAACACAGGGGAAAAGACAGATACACAGAGAGAGAAGCATACAGAGAGCAAGAGTGAGAGAGAGCGAGGCACAGAGAGAGAAGGAGGCACAGAGAGAAGGAGGGACATAGAGGAATGCAGTGAGAAGCAGCGAGAGAGAGAGAGGCACAGAGAGAGAAACAGATGTTTTATGACTTTGCACCGGAGGCCTTGATACAATTTTTGGAAGAGAGATGTCCTACATCTGCAGAGGAGGAGGTGGTGTGGGGGAGGGGGTGGAAGAGGGGTGGGTGGTGGTAGAGGATACCTTTCGTACATATACCTAGAAGGCAGCAGGAAGAAGTAGCAGCAGAGGCCAGTGCCAGGATTATATCCCCAAGTACATCTTGCAGTCCAAGAAGAAGTCTAACGATTTGGCACAAGCTGTCAAGGTGAGCGAGTCCAATCTTCAAATGATATATCCTACCAATTGCACCACTCGCTTCATCTGCTGTTCAATTCATTACAGCCCCATCACCCACCTACCAAAAAATCTTTCTTGAATCAATCAGGACTCAACCTTTGCCTCTATCCTCTGAAACTGTGTGAATGGATCTGTTCTGTTAGTTAAAAACATGTGCTTTACGTCACCCTCATTCTTAGCACAGTTACAAACCAGTAGACACTGGCAGTTATTCATCCATGACAACCACATTAGCCAAACAAAGCGCAGGGAACTCTCTGACACACTTGCCTCTTTCTTGCAGGGGAAGGAACAGGCAGCAGCAAAGATCTCTGGCAAAGGGAATGAGATGGAAATGTTTCTTTGTGTTTTGAAAGCCTCGCTCACACAACAATGTACTGCAAATTATGAGATGTTGCTTAGTTCTTCAATAGCAGCCTAGGAGGCACCAGAGGCATAAAAGAACCACAATCATGTTGACAACGTCAAGCTAGTCAGCCCTTACCCTACTCTGAGATTGGAGTTGTGGCTGGCGCAGTTGGCAGATTTAAATCACAACCTAAAGTGAAGAGGACCAGTATTGGTCCTCACTGAAGCTGAGCTACAAGGACTAGTCCCTGGAAACCATCAGCAGCTATGGCCTCCTGCTGAGAACCCTTCTCCCATTCCTCCTCCTTCCTCTTCCAGCAGTGTGTCCTGCTCTGCGTGACCTCTTTTCCTTCTCTCTGTAACACTCAATTCCCAGAGGAAGCTCTGCCTGGCCACCTATGTCTGAAAGAAAGTTGCTTCAGTGCTAGATTTTAAATGACCAGAAACACCAGCCAGACAACTCCCTGTGGAACACTCAAACTATAACCAAGTATAGGCAAGCTTCAAAGACACATACAATTGCCCTGGCAACCAGTGGAAGTAATCCAGCAATTAATCTGTAAGCATTTGCTGTTCCCTTTAAATAGAACTGGTGGGCAGAGGTCCTTCATGCAATTTAATGTTACGCTCGCTCTTTCACCCATTCTTCAAAGTATCACAGCACTAGCTTCATTTTTCAGAAAGCTCCCAACACTTCTTACGGCCTCAGTGCACTTCCCCTTTAAGAGGTGTCAACTACCTTTAAATAGCAGCAGCCACTCCTGGTTTTGGGCTCCCTGCTGATATATTCAGCCAGTAAAGAGAGTGGGGAGCAATACTTGCACACAGCAATCATTTAAAACAACAGGCAGCATGGATTCAACCTGCTGCCTGCATTGCAATTGTGAAAATGGATGTTATTTTCTTATTATTTTGGGGAGTATTGTGTTATTCTGTAAAGAAGACTGGGGGTCTGTGTCTGTGTGTGTGTGTGTGTGATTTAATTAAGCTGAGCAGGAGTTTGTTAGGAGTCAGGGTGTCTGGAGGTTTGGAAACATGAAAAGGTTAAAGGTGTTATGTTTGAGGTGCAAGTAAATAGGTTAGATCTACTATTTGCACTTCTAGATAAGTTGAGAGGTTGTTTGAATTTCAAAGGAGAAGTAGAGCTACAAAGGAAAATGTTTGCACCTTGCAGGAGTCCATAGGTAAATAGCAGTGGGATCATTATATTTTTATTGACCCAAAAGCAAAGGCAAGATGGAAACATGAAATATCAACTACATTTCGAAGGGTTTGAGTTTCAGAGGGTGTGGGAACAATAGGACTGAGACGAAAGGGAAAAGGTATATTAGAGTTTCTGTGGATAGCTGCTGAGGTAGAGAGAACTAGAGATGGCTCGATAACTTTGCAGCTCAATAGCTGTTTAGCTGGAGATGGCTGGAAACAGCTGGAGCTGTTGAGAAGACTTGGGTTGCAGCAAGCAGTTTTATTCTGAAGTGAATTCCATAACAAAGTGGAAGAGGGTGCAGGTCATGTGGTCCACCTTTATTGAAGCTACAGCAGTTTGCCTTGTGTGATATTACTGGATTTAATATTTAAATAACTATAAGGGAGTGTTGCCTGGAAAATGTTTACTTGTGGGTTTGACCAAATAGAGAGTTTTGGGGGAATGTTTTGCAAGGCAAACCTTAATTGTGTAACTGTAATCTTGTGTGTTTAAGTTTTCTTTTTTTTTTGGGTTTGTTAATAAAACTTTTATTTTTAATTTTTAAAAGACCCAAAAGTGTTACTGGATCTCTTACTGCTGAGATTGGTATGTCTTCTTCTCATTATTAAAATATAAAAAAAAGGTTATGGTCCTTAAGCCAAGTTTCCCTCTGAGATTTAGTTTGTGCAGCAGCTAACACCGGCTGTGGTCCCAACACAATGAACAGGCAGGGGTTCATGAAGCACCACGATCTCCATGCTGTTTTTTTCATTCATTCACGGGATGTGGGCTTCGCTGGCTGGGCCATACTTAGTTGCCCTTGAGAAGGTGGTGGTGAGCTGCCTTCTTGAACCGCTGCAGTCCAAGTGGCATAGGTACACCCAGAGTACTGTTAGCAAGGGAGCTCCAGGATTTTGACCCAGCGACAGTGAAGGAACATATTATTTCCAAGTCAGGAAGGTGAGTGAATTGGAGGGAAACTTCCAGGTGGTGGTGTTCCCTTGTGTCTGCTGCCCTTGTCCTTCTAGGTGGTAGTGGTCGTGGGTTTCGAAGACGCTGTCTAAGGAGCCTTGGTGAATTCCTGCAATGCATCTTGTAGATGGTACACACTGCTGCCACTGTGCGTCGGTGGTGTAGGGAGTGAATGTTTGTGGATGTGGCACCAATCAAGCGGGGCTGCTTTGGCCTGGTTGCTGTCAAGGTTCACAGCAGTGCAGCTGTTGTGGGGGCTACACTCATCCAGGCAAGTGGAGAGTATTCCATCACACTCCTGACTTGTGCCCTGTAAACGGTTGACAAGCTTTGAGGAGTCAGGAGGCGAGTTACTCGTCGCACGATTCCTAGCCTCTGACCTGCTCTTGTAGCCACAGTATTTATATGGCTAGTCCAGTTCAGTTTCTGGTCAATGGTAACTCCAGAGGATGTTGATAGTGGGGGATTCAGTGATGGTAATGCCATTGAACATCAAGGGCTGATGGTTGGATTCTCTCTTGTTGGAGATGGTCATTGCCTGGCACTTGTGTGGCATGAATGTTACTTGCCACTTGTCAGCCCAAGTCTGGATATTGTCCAGGTCTTGCTGCATTTGGACATGAACTGCTTCATCCCATATCTGAGGAGTCACAAGTGGTGCTGAACATTGTGCAATCATCAGCGAACATTCCTACTTCTGACCTTATGATGGAAGGAAGGTCATTGATGAAGCAGCTGAAGATGTTTGGGCCTGGGACACTACTCTGAGGAGCTCCTGCAGTGATGTCCTGGCTATGGTGTTTGTAGTTTATACTGAGCTGTGGGTTAGACATGGAGAAGATGTTTCCATTTGTAGGGGAGTCCAAAACCTATGAGCCATAAGTGTAAGATGGTTACTAATAAATCCAATTGTGAAGTAAAGACATTTTTTTTTAACCCAGAGAATGGTGAGAATGTGGAACTCACTACCACAGGGAGTAGTTTAGGCGAATAGCATAGATGCATTTAAGGAGAAACTAGATAAGAGATGAAGGAGAAATAAATTGAGGAATATGTTGATGGAATAAGATAAGAATAAGAAAAGGATTGTGACATTGTGGAGCTGCTTTGAGTGCAAAAGAATAAGAGAATGTGGAACAACAGCAACCTGACTGAGAATACCAAACTGCGAGTCTACCAAGCCTTTATCCTCAGACACCACCCCCCCACCTCCCCCAGCAGTAGTGAGACCCGGACAAAATATGCTAGGCAGGAGAAAAGGCTGAATAGTTTCCACCTTCACTGTCTCAGGTGTATCCTTGGCATCTTTCGACAGATGGAGTAAGGTCGGAGGAGGCTCGTTTGGAGCATAAACACTGACATGTGGGCTGAATGGCCTGTTCCTGTGCTGTAACTACGAGGAAACTCTCCGGGCAGAATTTTGCCCTTGGTGGGCAGGCTCGGTGGGGGCGGGCGGGAGTGGGTGGGGGCGGGCTGGAAGCTGACCACTGCCCGCGATCGGCACTGGACCGCGATTTCACACTCAGTGCGGGAGGAGGGCTGGGGGGTGGGGGTGGGGGGAGGGGGTGAGGAGGGCGAGTGGGCCGAGCGTTGAACTTTGCACATCAGTGAGCGGTTCGTAACCCCCCCCTGAGCTGCCTCAAGGAGATGAAGCGATGTTCAAAAAAGAAAATGAAGAAAATAAAAATGTAATGAAGCATGTTCCCTCCTGTGACTCTGTCACGTGAGCAGGGACATGTTATTAATTCAACTGTAAGACTTTTATTTTGGTCTTATTTGCTTTTGGAAACCTCATCCCGCCCGTGGATGAGGTTTCCAAAAAAATGCAAAGGCCGATTGGCCTTTTCGCCTGCCCGTCAACCGTGAGGGTTGGACCGGCAGTGAAAAATTTAGGCTAATTTATTCTTTAATGGCCTTAACAGGCCTTTAAATTGTCAGCAGGTGTGCTGCTGACTCCGGCGCGCGCCCGCCGACCGAACGATTGTGGGACTGCACGTTGACGTCAGCACGCTTGGCCAACGTCAATGAGCATCATTTCAAGCTCAAGCAGGTTGGGTGTGTGCCCACCCGCTGAGCGCAAATTCCTGCCCTACGTATGTAAGCACTTTTCTGGCGTAGTCACTTCTGTCACCTCGGGGAAGGCAGCAGTCAATTTGCTCACAGCAAGCTCCCGCAAACAGTGTCATGATGACCAGATAAACTGATATAGGGATGTTGATTGAGGGATAAATATTGGTCAGGAAACCAGGGACAACTCCCCTGCTCTCCTTCAAAATAGTGCCATGGGGTCTTTTACAGCTGCCTGAGAGAGCAGTCCGTTTAATGCTGCAGCCAAAACATTGAAAATGTACTTTAACATCTTGTTTGAAGAACACTGGATGATAAAACATTATTTGCTGCACCTCAGTTGTGCTGAATTGAATTAATTGGCTAATTAGCGCCATTATAATGAAAAATGTAACAAAAATCCCATTTTACCCATAACCCACAAATTGGTCATCTTCAAGTACATGTTCAATTACCTATTGACGTTTCCTATGGGGTCTGCTTCCACCATCAGTGGAAGAGGAGTGGGGGGGTCTTGTGGTGCACTGGGTAGTGTCCCTGCCTCTGAGCCAGAAGCTCCAGGTTTGAGTCGCACCCCAGGACTTGATGGCCATGGAAGGTATGTCAATACTGTGACCAAACAGGTCGATTATCAACCTGCAAATCCTTCCAACGCACGCCAATGGCAGGCGGTAAGAACGGGAGAAATTCCTGGTCAGCCGTGTGTGATGGAAAGAAAGTTGGAGCCTCTACCATCACTGCCCATAGCTCCAGACTACAACATGTGTACGAACATGAATGTTGCCACAGCTGCCTGAACTTCCTGAGTGAGCTGTAAACACCACCACCATGTGGCTTTGGGCTGCACTGAACTCAGGAATGGGAGGGATATTTTCTCCGGAGCCCTATCCAGTAATCCTACAAAGGTTCCATCGCTTGATGTGTCTTGGTTGCTGCTGCTGACGGTGACAAGTAGGACAGAGCCTCCTGACTATTTACATTCTCACACTAACAAATGTGGGGTCAAGGTTACAATCAGATCAGCCAGGATCTTATTGAATGGCGGAACAGGCTCGAGAGGTCAAGTGGTCCACTCCTGCTCCTAATTCGTATGGTTGTATGTAACAACAACAACTTGTGTTTCTGTAGTGCCCTTAATGAAGTAAAACAACCCAAGGCACTTCACAGGAACTTCTTCAAACAAAATTTGATATCAAGTCAAATAAGGAGATATTAGGACAGAAGACAAAGATCTTGGTCAATGAGGTAGGTTTTAAGAAGCAACATAAAGGAGGAAGGTGAGGTAGAGAGGTGGAGAGATGGACAGTCTAAAGGAAGAAATTCTAGAGCTTAGTGCCAAGGCAGCTAAAGACATGGCCATCAAGGGTGGGGTAATTAAAGTCAGGATTGCTCAAGAGGCCAAAATTGGATGAGTGCAGATACCTTGGAGGGTTGTGGGGCTGGAGGTGATTAATGAGAAAGGAATGGGCGAGGCCATGGAGGGATTTGAAAACAAGCATGAGAATTTTAAAAACGAGGCATTGCTTAACTGGGAGTCCAGTGTAGGTCAGCGAGTATGGGGTAAGGTATGAACGAGACATAGGAACATACAACATACAAATTAGGAGCAGGAGTAGGCCACTCGGCCCCTCCAGCATGCTTTGCCATTCAATAAGATCATGACTTTTAAGGCCACACACACAATTGGAGGCTACCTCAAGAGAAAGCGTGTCACAAAGAGATGCAACTGTCTCCCTCCCTCGATAGACACAGTCTTCAGAGGCACCACAATTCCAACATCTGCATGGAAGACATCCTGACCCTGTACACTCACATGGCTGACCAGGATTCTCTCCCGTTCTTACCGCCTGGTGTGTGTTGGAAGGATTTGCAGGTTGATAATCACAACCTGTTTGGTCACATTATTGAGGATAGTGCCTTTTTTAAAAATTCGTTCATGGGATGTGGGCATCACTGGCTGGACCAGCATCTGTTGTCCATCTCTAATTGCCCCTTGAGAACTGAGTGGCTTGCTTTCACGGGGCATTTATGAGTCAGCCACATTGCTGCGGGTCTGGAGTCACATGTAGACCAGGCCAGGTAGAGACAGCAGATTTCTTTCAGCATTAGTGAACCAGATGGGCTTTTACAACAATCGTTTAATGAATCGTCATCATCAGACTTTTAATTCCAGTTTTTAAAAAAAATTGGATTCAAATTTCACCATCTGCCATGATAGGATTTGAACCCAGGTCCGAGGAGCGTTACCCTGGTTGACTGAAGTGCTAGTCCAGTGACACTACCACTACACCACCACCTCTCTGCCTGCCTGTCTGCTGCTGTCTCCACTCCACAGTGCCTTGCTCAGCAGCAGGTTGCCCACCTTCCTCCACCTCATGGCAGACCTGACCCTGGCCAGCTGTCCCCAGCCTATTCCTTCTCCTCCCCGCTGGAGGAGGTATCTCCAACAGAATGAACAACAGGGGACAGCGATGTCCACCACAAATGCTGAAGTGCACAATGTTGACAGGAGCAAATTTGCCACCTCCCCCGAGGAAATGCCTGACGGCAGGTTGAAATGTAACGACAGACAAATTTAACAACGCTGGCAAAGTCTGCCAACTATGGCAGCAGACCTCTGCAGCCTCCTGGATAAAAAAAGCGTGACTCCCTCCAAATGAATTTCCCATACGCCGACTGCATTAATGGAATGAGCAGCGTATTATTCCGGTGTTTTGGATTGTTAACAGGCCTAATAGCTTGATAATTATATTTTTAAAAATGGCTGACAGGCTGCCCATTTCGGCGCCCGCCCGACTTCCATGTTATTGTAGACTGGCGCGTTGATGTTGGGTTCACGACCCAACGTTATTACATCAGGTTTTACGCATGCGTGCGATGGCAGTGGCCCCAATCTGGGAACCTAAAATTCAGTCCCTCCAGACTTGATTGGTATGCTGTTAGCAGTGAAAAACCTGGAAAGCCGGGAGAGTGCATAGATCCAAAAGACCTCAATGAAGCTTTGAAGAGATCTCGCTATCCCATGCCGACCATTGAAGAAGTTTTGCCACAGCTTGCCAAGGCAAAGGTCTTTACCACCCTAGATGCCAAGGATAGATACTGGCAAGTGAAGTTGGATGAAAGCAGCAGTTTCATGACCACTTTCTGGATGCCATTTCGGAAGGACAGATGCTTGCGCACGCTATTTGGCATTTCAACTGCTCTGGAAGAGTATCAATACCAACAGCATGAGGCAGCCAATGATCTTCCAGGAGTGGAAGTGATCGTGGTTGATCTGCTAGTCTACGGATGTGGAGATATGATGGATGAAGCCATTGCAGACCACGATCAGAATCCAGTGAGACTGCTAGAGAGAGCCCACCAGATGAGCCTGAAGATGACAAAGAAACTGCAGCTGAAGATGATTGAAGTCAAATACATCGGTCACGTACTGACAGCAAAAGGAGTTCACCCTGAACATGATAAGGTGAGAGCTGTAGCAGAGATGCAGCAGCCAACAGGTGTGAAGGCAGTGCAATGATTTGTTGGATTTGTGAACTACCTAGCAAAGTTCTTGCCCAATGTGTCATCAGAGTGTTGTATCAAGCCTCACAAAAGGAATAAGACTAGCCAGACCACCCAGCATGGACCTAGGCACTGGAAATGACAACAGCAAACTCAGTCCCTGACGAAGGCCCTCAAAAAATTCTCCTTACTAACATCTGAGGGCTAGTTCCTGACATAGTCATCCTCATGGAATTATATCTTACAGATAATGTCCCAGACACCGCCATCATCATCCCTGGGTATGTCCTATCCCACCAGCAGGACAAACCCAGCAGAGGTGGTGGCACAGTGGTATACAGTCGGGTGGGAGTTGCTCTGGAAGTCATCAACATTGACTCTGGACCCCATGAAGTCTCATGGCATCAGGTCAAACATGGGCAAGGAAACCTCCTGCTGATTACCACGTACTGCCCTCCATCAGCTGATGAATCAGTGCTCCTCCAAGTTGAACATCACTTGGAGGATGCACTGAGGGTGGCAAGGGTACAGAATGTACTCTGGGTGGGGGACTTCAATATCCATCACCAAGAGTGGCTCGGTAGCACTGCTACTGACCAAACTGGCCAAGTCCTAAAGGTCATAGCTTCTAGACGGGGTCTGCTGCAGGTGGTGATGGAACCAACAAGGGGGAAAAACATGCTTGACCTCATCGTCTCCAACCTGCCTGCTGCAGAAGCATCTTTCCATGACAGTATCGGTAGGAGTGACCACCGCACAGTTGTTGTCCTGTACACAAAAAGCAGGACAAATCCAACCCAGCCAATCACTGCCCCATCAGTCTACTCTCCATCATCAGTAAAGTAATGGAAGAGGTCATCAAAAGTGCTATCAAGCGGCAGTTGCTTGGCAACAACCAGTTCACTCAGTTTGGGTTCCGCCAGGGCCACTCAGCTCCTGACCTCATTACAGCCTTGGTTCAAACATGGACAAAAAAGTTGAACTCCCAAAGTGAGGTGAGAGTGTCTGCCCTGACATCAAGGCTGCATTTGACTGAGTGTAGAAGTGGGGATGTTCACTGATGATTGCACAATGTTCAGCAGCATTCGTGACTCCTCAGATACTGAAACAATCCATGTCCAAATGCAGCAGGACCTGGACAATATCCATTCTTGGGCTGATAAGTGGCAAGTAACATTCATGCCACACAAGTGCCAGGCAATGACCATCTCCAACAGGAGAGAATTTAACCATCACCCTTTAACGTTCAATAGCATTACTATCACTGAATCCCCCACTATCAACATCCTGGGGGGTTACCATTGACCATAAACTGAACTGGACTAGCCATATAAATACTGTGGCTACAAAAGCAGGTCAGAGGCTGGGAATCCTGCTACGAGTAACTCACCTTCTGACTCCCCAAAGCCTGTCCACTATCTACAAGTCACAAGTCAGGAGTGTGATGGAATACTCCCCACTTGCCTGGATGAATGCAGCTCCCACAACACTCAAAAAACTTGACACTGTCCAGGCCAAAGCAGCCCGCTTGATTGGCACCCCATCCACAAACATCCACTCCCTCCACCACCAACGCACAGTAGCAGCAGTGTGTACCATCTACAAGATCCACTGCAGGAACTCACCAAGGCCCCTTAGACAACACCTTCCAAACCCACAACTGCTACCATCTAGGAGGTCAAGGGCAGCAGATAAATCAGAACACCACCACCTGGAAGTTCCCCTCCAAGTCACTCACTATCCCGATTTGGAAATACTGTTCCTTCAGTGTCGCTGGGTCAAAATCCTAGAACTCCCTCCCTAACAGCACTGTGGGTGTACCTACACCACATGGACTGCAGCGGTTCAGGAAGACAGCTCACCACCACCTTCTCAAGGGCAACTAGGGATGGGCAATAAATGCTGGCCCAGCCAGCGAAGCCCACATCCCGTGAGTGAATAAAAAAACACAAGCTAAGCAGGAGAAAACAATTCAAAATGTTCAAATTCCAGTAAAAATCAGTAATACTGGAGTTTCATTTTAAAGTATACAAGACCAGTTTGGACAAATATTAATCGTACCCTTCATTTCCAAACGTTATTGATTCTTCCTCTTGGACAATTGGCCTCAGGAGTGTCTTGTCACATAGCCGCAGTTTGAGCAACATGGAACATACTGGGTAAGATTGGGTGTTCAAATGCTCAGGTCAAGTAGAGAATGGAACATCTTGAGGGTTTTGAGTGTCTATACTAGATTGACTCATCTGACAACATGTATTCGCTTGAACGTTACCTTGTACTTACCCGGCGTAGTGGTAATGTCATAACAAAAACAGAAAATGCTGGAAAAACTCAGCGGATCTAGCAGCGTCTGTGGAGAGAGAAACAGAGTTAACATTTCGAGTCCATATGACCCTTCTTCGGAGGTAATGTTACTGGGCTTGTAATCCAGAGCCCCAGGCTGATGCTCTGGAGACAAAAACAAAAATTGCTGGAAAAACTCAGCAGGTCTGACAACATCTGTGGAGAGAAAGACAGAGTTAACGTTTCGAGTCTGCATGACTCTCCTTCAGAGCTGCCTCCAGCAGCAGCGACTCACCCTATCTCTAAGCTGTCCTTGCCCCCAGTTTCATTTTATTCTTCATCTCAACCGAAAATCTCCGCAGATGCTGTCAGACCGGCTGAGTTTTTCCAGCAATTTTTGCTTTTGTTTCAGATTTCCGTCATCCGCGGTATTTTGCTTTTACCTTAATGCTCTGCAGACATGGGTTCGAATCCCACCATGGCGGCTGGTAGAATTTACTTTCAATTAATTAATCTGGAATTGAAAATCTTGTTATCAGTATTGGTGACCCATGAAGCTATCACCAATTTTTGTAAACACCTATCTGGTTCACTAATGTCCTTTAGGGAAGGAAATTTGCCATCCTTACCTGGCCTGGTTTACATGTGACTCCGGATCCACAGCAATATAGTTGAATCTTAACTGCCCTCTGAAATGGTCCAACAAGCCTGTAGTAATTATGGTTTTATGTACCTTTAAGAATAATACCTGTTAGGCAAGATCACATGATCTGTAGTAACTAATAGGAGAGCAGCACGGGCTACCTCAAGAGTCAGTGTAGAGATAGAGTTGGAGTTGCTGCTGAGTATATTGTAAATAAACTTAAAGTTTATTTACCACCCAATAAGTGTCTGTGGATCAACTCTCTCACTAATAGCACAATTCAGCCACCCTACAACAAACTGGCAACAAGGGTAAAACAGGGTTGAACAGAAGAAATCAAGTTATAAAGAAATCGGCACGGTAACTTGCCCAGTGATTGTAAGTAGCAAGCTCTGTTAGAATTGAAGAAGTTATCCCCTCTCAAAATGCCACAGTTTGGGAGAATTGATCCTTTTGAACCAGCCACAGACGATTGACCTCGACATATAGAACGCCTCATGTTCTTTTTTCAAGCCAACCAGATTACGGGGGAGGAGAAGAGGCAAGTGATCCTCTCAAGTACTTGTGGGAACAAAACCTACAGCTTAATTTGAAGTTTGACGGCTCCCAATGTCCCAGATTTGAAAAGTTTTGATGAATTGGTGGACCTCGTGAAGGGTCATTTCTAACCTGAGCCCTCAGTCAGGTTTAATTCACAAAATAGAGCCCCGGGTGAGACAATTGCATGCTACGGGGTAAATTTGAAGCAGCTAACAGAACATTGTGAGCTCGGTAAGACTCTGAATGACATGCTCAGAGATCGTTTAGTGTGTGGTGTGAAAGAGGACACTATTCAGAAAAGATTATTGTCCAAAGTCATTCTGGATTTCAAGAAGGCGCCAGAGATAGCGCTGGCCATGGAAAGCACAGTAAGAGAGTCACAAGCAACACAGGTTGTGCAAAATGGTGCCGTCCTCCACATCGAGCGGGAAACCTCGGCCAAAAGAGGCACGGCAAAGTGAGACTGTGCCGAGATGCGGGAAACAGATGCTGGCCGAAGAATAAAGAAAAATAACTTAGCAGTGAAATCAAAGAATAAGTTTCACAGAGGTGGAAGCAATCAATCTTTTAGTGATTGGCAGTTTAAAAAAATCGAATGCTACTATTGTCACAAAAATGGACCTATGATGAGGCAATGCAAGGAAAGGTTCAAGCAGGCTTCTACACAAAAGAGGAAGCCCAATGAAATCTACAATGTAGAAGAGCCTGAAACAACAAATTCGTTGTTTAATCTGAAAGTTGGAAAGACAGAACCAATATTTGTCACAGTGAAAGTAAATGGCAAACCTGTTAGAATGGAAGTGGACACGGGAGCTTCTACTACAGTAATTGGGGAACATACCTTCAGATACTTTAATAGTGGGGAACATCAATTAAGCTAAAAACATACACGGGCGAAGACATTCAAGACTCTATAAGCAGAGTAACAGTCCATTATGGAAGCCAATCAGCAAAGCTACCTGGGTTAGTATTGAGAGGCAGAGGACCAAGGCTTCTAGGGTGAAATTGGCTAAGGGAAATCAACCTTGATTGGCTACTGAAACTCCAAAAGGAAGCTGGAAGCATCCCTGTTTTGAAAAAGGAGTGTATGAGGACTCAACAACCTGAAGAAATGCAGGCTGTCTTAAACCAGAACCTGGAAGAACAGCAGAAGAAACTCGAAGAGGCCCTGCTTGATGACAGAGTTCGAGACGAGGTGAGCAGCCTTTGAAGGGAAGAAGAAAACCCGTTGAAAGACCTTCACACACGACAAGATTCCCTCAGGTCTAAGTTTGTATCTCTGGAAAAGTATGAAGAGAAACAGAAAGAATTCAGCACTTCTCTGAACAAACTGAAGAATCGGTTGGCAGAGAAGACACAACAATGTTCAATTTGCCAGGAGACAGAAAATAAATACAAAAAAGAGACGGAAGAGCTGAAGAGTCAGCTAAAAGAAGCCAAAGAGGCTTTGGAAGCAAAAGTCACCGAATTTTCCAAGAAGCAGACAGATAATGAAATTTTAGGAGACTCAGCCACTGAGCTCAGGCAAGTTGCGCTTGTATCTGAGAGAAGTCAGGCCAATAGTGAAGTCAAAAAGAGGGCCGAGATTAAAGTCTGCGCTAGAAAGATGATATAGAAACACTGATAAGGCTATAATTCTGGCACATACAAATACACTTTCGTACATAGGCATGGCAATCAAATCACAAATACAGATGGCCTTTGTCGTTTGCCTTTACAAGAAAATACTGAGCACGTCCCAGTTCCACAGGAACCTGTTTTACTGTTAAATTTCTTAGATTCCTCGCCAGTATGTGCTCGATAGATCAGAGACTGGACAAGCCGGGACCCAGTCCTATCTCAGGTACAAGAACAAGTGCTACGTGGTTGGTCACAGGAGCCTGTATCTGACGTAATGAAACCGTACTTCAACAGAAGACATGAAATAACCAGCCAGAATGGCATCTTATTGTGGGGAGCACGAGTGATAGTTCCTCCAAAGGGAAGGGAGCCATTTTTAATTAAGCTACACAGAGCCCATTCAGGAATTTCCCGAATGAAGACCATAGCATGCGGCTATCTATGGTAGCCTGGGATGGATGGTGAAATAAAGAGTTTAGTAAAGCACTGTGGGCAATGTCAGCAACTACAAAAATTGCCAGTGACAGCTCCATTACACACATGGGAGTGGCCAGGTAGACCCTGGGTGCGGTTACACATTGACTATGTTGGACCTTTCCTGGGAACAATGTTTCTGCTCATTGGCGATGCCCATTCAAAATGGTTGGACGTATATGAGGTGAAGCCACCAACGTCGGCCGCTACAATTGAGAAACTACGTCAGAGTTTTGCCATTCACGGACTACCAGAAGTAGTTGTTTCCGATAACAACATTTACGAGTGCTGAGTTTCAATGGTTCGTCAGCCTCAACGGTATCACCCATGCAAAAACTGCACCCTACCGCCCTTCCTCAAACGGACTGGCCGAAAGGGCGGTTCAAACATTTGAGGCAGGCATAACAAAGTTAACTGGCGATTCTGTGGTAACTAAGCTAGCATGCTTTCTTTTTCATCATGGGACTACCCCTCACACAACAACAGGTGTCACACCTACGGAGTTATTGTTGAAACGCTGTCTCAGGTCGAGATTGAGCTTAATAATGGTGAATTTAGAGGGGAAGGTGGAAAGGAGTCAGGGAAGCCAGAAAACTAGGCACGACTGGCATAGTCGTGAGAGGAAATTTACTGTGGGAGAGCCGGTATACGTGAAAAATTTCAGGGAAGGACCAAAGTTGTTTCTGGGTGAAATAATTGCGGTGACTGGACCTCAATCTTACCACGTGGAAGTGGGAGGCTGGGTCATCTGTAAACATGTGGGCCATTTAAGGAAGAGAGAGACAAATCATCAAGTTTTGGTTCCACCAGTGACCATGACCGGGCCTGTGTTTCCTGTTGAGGATACTCAACCCAGGACTGACACGTCAGATGTTCCTGTAAGAGTTGAGGATACAGAACTGCACGTGTCCACCGAAGCACCTGATGTTCAGACAACTCCGGAAAAGGAGGTTCTTGACAAAGAATCTGATGTTGTGGAGCTGTGACGTTCCACACATACCAGGAAACCACCTGAAAGACCGAACTTGTAAATTCCTTACCCAGTGTAAATATTATGTTGTCTTGAAAAATGTGTACTTGTAAATATAATATGTATAGCCGAGTTAAAGGGGGAGGAATGTAGCAATTATGGTTTTATTTAGTGTGTAGTGTACCTTTAAGAATAATACTTGTTAGGAGAGATCACATAATCTGTAGTAACGAATAGGAGAGTAGTGCAGGCTACTTAAGAGTCAGTGTAGCGATAGAGTTGGAGTTGAAAGCACACGTGTAGTTGCTACTGAGTACATTGTAAATAAACTTAATGGCCAGGATTTTCCCCTCAGCGATTTGGGGGCGGGGCCCGCTCGCCGAGGGGAAAATGACACGGGATGACGTCCGGAGGAATCCCCGTCATCATCCCGGTCCCTTTAAATTTTTAGGAAGGTGGGCGGACAGCGAAATGAGTTGTCCACCCATCGACCTGTCAATGGCCAATTGAGGCCATTGACAGGCTCATTAAGATAATTAAAGACCGGCCCGGCCAAGCTTAAGGCTGGCAGGCAGGCCAGGAGCCCCGGCGGGCTCCAGATTATTCATGAAACTTCATCGACTGGCGAGATGAAGTTTCAGGTCCATTTTGTAAAAAAGTAATAATATTTATGTGTTTTTATTAACATGTCCCGTCTCGTGTGACATTGTCACATGAGGGGGACATGTTAATAATTTTTTAATGTTTCTATGTTTACACTTAATTTACCTGTCACGAATCTCCCTGAGGCTTCAGGGAGTAGTGCTCTCTTTCGTGCGCATGCGTGACTTTGCGCACTTTGACAGATGGGGAATCCCTCCCCCCCTCCGCACAGGAAGCGCTTCCCGTCGGGCAGGCCGCTGGACGGGCCTTAATTGGCCCACCCACTCAAAATGGCGGCAGGCCCCGTTTCGGTGGCAGGGGTCGGCTGTCCGCCCACCGCCGAGCCGGTGGGGCCCACCCGCCCGCCATCCGAGGGCAAAATTCTGCCCAATGTCTCCACCCAAGATCAGCTCTATCACTAATAAGCACAACTCGGCCACCCTACAACAAAGCCACTCAGTTTAATGGGGCAATTAGGGATGAACAACAAATGCTGGCTTTGCCAGTGGCACACACACATCCCGTGAAAGAATAAAAAAAAATGCACAGAATTGAATAGAAGTTACAGCACAGAAATAGGCCTTTTGGCCAGACTGATCCAAAAGAACAAGTTGCATTTATATAGCGCCTTTCACAATCTCAGGACATCGCAAAGCGCTTTACAGCTGATGAAGTACTTTCGAAGCATAGTCACTTCAACACAGGAAACACAGCAGCCAATTTGCACACAGCAAGCTCCCACAAACAGCAACGTGATAAAGACCAGATAATCTGTTTTTACATGTCGATTGAGGGAAACATATTGGCCAGGACACTGGAGATAGCTCCCCTGGCTTTCTTTGAGACAGTGCCCTGGAGTCCACCTTAGGGGGTTCAGTTTAACGTCTCATCTGGAAGACGGCACTTCTGACAGTGCTGCACACCCTCAGTACTGCACTAGGAGGGTTAGGTTAGTTTCGAGTCTCTGGAGTGGGACTTTGTGCCCTGTGCTGCTGTTTAAACTCCAGAGGAACATCTGTCCCCCCTTTCTTCACCTCAGCCTGCCTACGTAGCCTGCAATCCCCTTCTCCCTCATCTGCTCATCTAGTTTCCCCTTCAAAGGCATCTATCAGCCATGAACACACATAGATGGATGGATAGTGTGAATGAGTAAAGTATTCACCATCTGGCGGTAATGTGCCTTTGTGTATCTAGGGAAGAGGAAATCAGTTGACGATGGTGCATGGCAGCTTAATCATTAGCATTGAATGGAAACGCCTGTAAAGTTTATTCACAACATCTGCCTAATTAATAGGAAGTAATTGACAGGATTTGATGTAATTACACCGATTGATTAGCTAAATGAATCCTGAAGATTAGAATTGCAATCATAGCATAGGAATTTGCTGAATAATGCTTTTGTATGGAAGGTCACATTCCGGGTTCGTTTCCTTTAGACTTTAGCCGGCTGTAGCTCAGTTGGTATCACTCTCGGCCGGGATTTTCTGCTCCCGTCTATGGCGGGAATGGTCGTGGGCAGGAGAGGGAATTTGACAGAACAGCCAAAGATCCATTGACTTTGGGCGGGAATTTCCGGCCCAGCCACAGACTGGACCAGAAAATCCCGACCCTTGTCTCTGACTCTCAGGCTTCTTGTTTTAAATTGCACCCTAGGACTTGAGCCCAAAAATCAAGGCTGATATTTCACAGTGACAGTGCAGTACTGAGGGGGTACAATACTGAGGGGGTGCAGCACTGAGGGGGTGCAATACTGAGGGGTGCAGTACTGAGGGGGTGCAATACTGAGGGGGTGCAGCACTGAGGGGTTGCAGTACTGAGGGGGTGCAGTACTGAGGGAGTGCAGTATTGAGGGGTGCAGTACTGAGGGAGTGCAGTACTGAGGGGGTGCAGCACTGAGGGGGTGCAATACTGAGGGGTTGCAGTACTGAGGGATTGCAGTACTGAGGGGGTGCAGTACTGAGGGAGTGCAGTATTGAGGGAGTGCAGTACTGAGGGAGTGCAGTACTGAGGGGGTGCAGCACTGAGGGGGTGCAATACTGAGGGGTTGCAGTACTGAGGGATTGCAGTACTGAGGGGGTGCAGTACTGAGGGGTGCAGTACTGAGGGAGTGCAGTACTGAGGGGGTGCAGTACTGAGGGAGTGCAGTACTGAGGGGGTGCAGTACTGAGGGAGTGCAGTACTGAGGGGGTGCAGTACTGAGGGAGCGCAGTACTGAGGGGGCGCTGCTGAGGGAGTGTTGCTGAGGGAGTGTAGCTGATGGAGTGTAGCTGAGGAAGTGTTGCTGAGGGAGTGCTGCTGAGGGAATGCAGCTGAGGGAGTGTTGCTGAGGAAGTGTTGCTGAGGGAGTGCTGCTGAGGGAGTGTTGCTGAGGGAGTGTAGCTGAGGGAGCGCTGCTGAGGGAGCGTTGCTGAGGGAGTGTAGCTGAGGGAGTGTTGCTGAGGAAATGTTGCTGAGGGAGTGCTGCTGAGGGAGTGTTGCTGAGGGGGCGCTGCTGAGGGAGTGCTGCTGAGGGAGTGCTGCTGAGGGAGTGTAGCTGATGAAGTGTAGCTGAGGAAGTGTTGCTGAGGGAGTGCTGCTGAGGGAATGCAGCTGAGGGAGTGTTGCTGAGGAAGTGTTGCTGAGGGAGTGCTGCTGAGGGCGTGTTGCTGAGGGAGTGTAGCTGAGGGAGCGCTGCTGAGGGAGCGTTGCTGAGGGAGTGTAGCTGAGGGAGTGTTGCTGAGGAAATGTTGCTGAGGGAGTGCTGCTGAGGGAGTGTTGCTGAGGGGGCGCTGCTGAGGGAGTGCTGCTGAGGGAGTGTAGCTGAGGGAGTGTAGCTGAGGGAGCGTTGCTGAGGGAGCGCTGCTGAGGGCGCGTTGCTGAGGGGGTGTTGCTGAGGGAGTGTTGCTGAGGGAGGGCTGCTGAGGGAGTGTAGCTGAGGGAGTGTAGCTGAGGGAGTGTTGCTGAGGGAATGCTGCTGAGGGAATGCTGCTGAGGGAGTGTAGCTGAGGGAGTGCTGCTGAGGGAGTGTAGCTGAGGGAGCGCTGCTGAGGGCATGTTGCTGAGGGCGTGTTGCTGAGGGAGTGCTGCTGAGGGAGTGCTGCTGAGGGAGTGCTGCTGAGGGAGTGTAGCTGAGGGAGTGTTGCTGAGGGAGTGTTGCTGAGGGAACGCAGTACTGAGGGAGTGTAGCTGAGGGAGCGCTGGACGAGAAATTAAACTGAGGACCCATTTGCCCGCTCGGATGGATGTAGAAGAGCCCATGGCATTATTTGGAAGAGGCGCAGGGGAGTTCTCCTTGATGTCCTGACCAATATTTATCCCTCAATCAACATCACAAAAACCAATATATGGGTGATTATCGCATTGCTATTTATGGGAGCTTGCTGTGCTCAAATTGGCTGCTGCATTTCCTACATTACAACAGTGACTACTCTTCAAAAGTAACTCCTTGGCTGTGAAGCACCCTGAGATGTCCTGTGGTTGTGACAAGCGCTAAATAAATGCAAGTCTTTCTTTTTCCATTTTATTTATGCTCAGACTCCTGACTCATTCGACTTTCTAACCTCTGTAAACTTAAGGTCACTCAAATTTCTGCTGCTCGTGTCTTAACTTGCGCTAACTCCCATTCCCCTAGCACCCCTGTTGTCGCTGATCTACACTGGCTCCTGGTCAAGCAATGTTTAGATTTTAAAATTCTCATCCCTGTTTTCAAATCTCTCTGAGGCCGCGTCCCCTCCTTATCTCTGTAATCTACTACAACCTCACAACCCTCAAAGAAACCTGCGCTCCTCGAAGTCTGGCCTCTTGAGCATTCCCGATTTTAATCGCTCCACCATTGCTGGCCATGCCAGCAATCGCCTAGGTCAAAAACTGTGGAATATCCTCCTTTCACTCTCCGCCTCTATATCCCACTTCCCTCCTTTAAGATGCTGCTTAAAACCCACCTCTTTGCCCAAGCTTTTGGTCAACTGATAATGTGCCCGAATGTGGCGCCACGTCATGCTTTGTTTTATAACGTGGCTGTTTCATTACGTGAAAGGTGCTATATAAATGTAAGTTGTAGTTGTTGAAACCTTAAATCAATGACCTGTCTACCCTGTAAGGATGGAGTAAAAGGAACAAATCCCATGGTACTAATTTGAAGTTGTCCACGGTGACCCGGCCAATAATTACCCTTCAACCAACATCACTAAAAAAAAAAGTTTGCCCGCTCATTATCACGTTGCCACTTGTGTGGGCTTACAAAATTGCTGCCGTGTTTCCTACACTTTCACTACAAAAACTAAAGTGTTTTCTGCAAAGCTTCAGGTCTGAGAAGGCACTATGTAAGTGCAAGTACTTTCCCTGTCTTTCTAATATAGCGGAACAATAAATGTTCAGGTGCTGAATTCCACGGTTGTATAGATAGTTTAAGATCTCCACGGATAATTTAGAAATGATTTGTTTCGACAGGCCAGTCGAAAAAAAATCAATGCCTGGGGTTTATTAGAAGCATGCCGTGTCCATTATATGTGCAGCTCACAATACTAAGGGTAAACATTTGTTGGGTAGTACAGAACTTGAGTATTGCTGAAGTGTCCTGATGAGTGCAAGATGAAAAGCTTTGACATGTCTCTTTTCTCAGCAACACTCAATGCACAGGGCCTGGATCTCACACGGAATGAGCTGTCAGCCACTGGCAGATAAACTCAGTCTTTGGAGGAAGGCTACAACAGGGAGGGTTTCTCACGACAAACTCACTAATGAGAACCTTTCCTTTTGTCTTTGCAGCTGTGATTTTTTTCTCTTTCTGACAGCTAGCAACGCTAATCTAACTGGGGGAGAAATTGGTGGGAATCGGGCCTGTAGTTTCAGGCGTGAAACAGGCCAAAAGCACGCCAATTTAGTAACACAGTGGCCCGCACACATGGACGTGTGCGAGTGAGTATGTTGGTGCATGTGCAGGGGGTGTGGGTGTGTCTGTGAGTGAGTATGTTTGTGTGTGTGTGTGTGAGTTGGTGTGTTGGTGAGTCTGTAGGGGTGTGTGAGTCAGTGCATCAGTGAGTGTGTGCATGTGTGAGTGAGAATGTCAGTGAGTGTGTGAGGGTGTGTGTGTGTGTGTGCATGTGTGAGTGAGTATATCAGTGAGTGTGTTGGGGTGAGTGTGTACATGTGTGAGTATGTCGGTGAGTGTGTGAATGTGTGTGTGTGTGTTGTGTGCACGTGTGTGAATGAGTGTGTCACTGAGTGTGTGGGGATGTGTGTGTGAGTGTGTGAATGAGTGCGTGAGTGAGTGTGTGCGGGTGTGCGTGTGAGGGAGTGGATGGTGAGTGTGTGGGTGTGTGTGTTTGCATGTGTGAGTATGTCGGTGACTGTGTGTATGTGTGCATGTGTGTCAGTGAGTGTGTCAGTGAGTATGTGAGGATGTGTGCGTGAGTGTATCAGTGAGTGTGTGGAGGCACGTGTGCACGTGTGAGCGAGTGTGTCGATGAGTGTGTGGCGGTGTGTGTACATGTGCGAGTGAGTGTTTGTATGTACAAAGAGTGCAAGATTCTGAAAAAAGTTGCAAATATTTATTTTGACAGCTGTTTATAATTTTTTTTTGTAAATTGGCTGAATGTTTGCATTGTTTCCTATTCATTGCCCATTTAGAATAAATCAAGTCTTGTCACATAGACTGCTGTAGAAGATAAATGGAACTGTTTCTTAGTATTTCTGTGCAGCACAATGTGAATAGCCTGTTTGCTTTCTTGATCAAAAAAAAATAAACACATATTGAAGCTCACAAATTAATAATCAGAGAAGGGTCTCTGACAAGGTGGCACAAACACTGTATTGTTTGCATCAGAATGAAATAAGAGTGTTTGCTCTGATTGAAATCTAAAATAACAAGTAGTAATTTTAGGAGTTGCAATGAATGAATAAAATAGGTAATCGGCAGGAAATCTGGTGGGAAAATTGCTCTGTAAATGTAGGAAAATACTAAACATTCTGGTTCTGATTGCAGCGAGAGTGAGCAGAGCAATTTTCCTTCCATAATTGGATAAATTACCCTAAAATGGACACCCTGGTTCATCTGCGACTCCAACAACAATGTGCATTTATGTAGCACCATTACTGAAGTAAAATGCCCCGGGCCGTATCACGGGATTGTTAGTTACGTAAGGAGATATTGTTATGGCAGGTGACCAAAAACTTTGTCAAAGAGGTAGGTTTTAAGGAGCGTCTCAAAAGGAAGGAATAAGGGTAGGGAGGCGAAGGGGTTTAAGGAGAGATTTCTAGAGTTTGGGGCCTTGACAGGCAGGCATGGCTGCCAATGGTAGATCGATTAAAATCGAGATGCTCAAGAAACCAGAATTGGAGGAGTGCAGAGATCTTGAGGGGTTGTGAGACTAGAGATAGGGACAGATTTGTGAGTAAGGGTGAGAATTTTAAAATAACTGGACAATTAATGCCTCGAAACTGCCTGAAATTTCTTTGTGAAGATCACTCATTTCCCCTCTGTAAGTATACAGAGTCATATGAACATCTACCTCTTTTGACCAATATTTCAGTCACCTCTTAGGCAAGAGTATCAAGGAATGTGGAACTAAAACATATACACATCCAGTGGCGTACACTCCGATGTTATCTGGGCAAACAGGGTGAAGTTGTACGAGGGCAGATTGCACAGACCAGGCTTGTAATTTCTTGGATATAAACAATTAAGGAGTGACCTGTGTGGGGTGTTTAAAATGAGTGGAGAATTTGATAGGTACACGGTTTGAATCTGGTGCTGGACTCAAGGACACACAGGGCTTGACCTTAAAATTAGAACAAAGACATTCAATGGTGATGTGGCTTTTAAAAACCTGGAACTCTCTGCTGCTATAGGCTGTTCAGACCGGGGATCATTTAAAATTTCAAAACTGAACATAAGAACATAAGAACTAGGAGCAGGAGTAGGCAATTCAGCCCCTTGAGCCTGCCCCGCCATTCATTACGATCATGGCTGATCTCATTTCGGCCCCAACTCCAATTTCCCGCCCTCTCCCCATAACCTTTCAACCTGTTACTAATTAAAAATCTGTCTATCTCCTCCTTAAATTTATTCAGCATCCCGGCATCCACTGCACTCTGAGGTAGTGAATTCCATAGATTCAAGACCCTTTGAGAAAAGTAATTCCTCCTCTTCTCTGATTTAAATCTATCGCCCCTTAGCCAAAAACTATGGCCTCTCATTCGAGAATGCCCCACAAGGGGAAACATCTGCTCCACGTCTACTTTGTCTATCCCCTTTAGCATCTTATATGCCTCAATTAGATCTCCTCTCATCCTTCTAAACTCTAGCGAGTATAGGCCTAAACTGCTCAATCTCTCCTCATAAGACAAGCCCCGCATCTCTGGAATCAATCCAGTGAACCTCCTCTGAACCGCCTCCAATGCAACTACATCTTTCCTCAAGTAAGGGGACCAAAACTGTGCACAGTACTCCAGGTGCGGTCTCACCAATGCCTTGTACAGTTGCAACAACACTTCCCTATTTTTATACTCTATTCCTTCAGCAATAAATGCCAAAATTCCATTTGCCTTCCTTATTACCTGCTGTACCTGTATACTAGCTTTCAGCGATTCATGTACGAGGACACCCAGATCCCTCTGCACTGAAGCGTTCTGAAGTTTCTCTCCATTTAAATAATAAGTCGCCTTGTTATTCTTCTGACCAAAATGGATAATCTCACACTTATTCACGTTAAACTCCATCTGTCAAATTTTGGCCCATTCACCTAACCTGTCCATATCCATTTGTAAATTTCTTATTTCTTCATTGCAACTTACTTTCCCACCTATTTTGGTGTCATCTGTAAATTTAGCTATAATACCTTCTTTCCCTGAATCCAAGTCATTAATATAGATTGTAAATAGTTGGGGCCTAAGGACCGAACCCTGTGGCACCCCACTAGTTACAGTTTGCCATCCAGAAAAAAAACCCATTTATCCGCACTCTCTGCTTTCTGTTGGTTAGCCAATCCTCTATCCAAGCTAATATATTACCCCTAACTCTAGTGTGATCTTATCTTGTGTATTAATCTTTTGTGCGGCACTTTATCAAAGGCCTTCTGGAAGTCCAGATACACTACATCTACAGGATCCCCATTATCTACTTTGCTTGTCACATCTTCAAAGAACTCTAGCAAATTAGTCAAACATGATTTACTCTTCATAAAACCATGCTGACTCTGATGGATTGCATTTTGACTTTCCAAATGCCCCATTACTACTTCCTTAATAATGGATTCCAACAATTTCCCAATGACAGACGTTAAACTAACTGGCCTATAGTTTCCTACTTTCTGTCTCCCCCTCCCTTTTTGAATAAGAGCATTATATTCGCATGTTTCCAATCCACTGGAACCTTTCCAGAATCCAGGGAATTTTGGAATATTATAGCCAATGCATCCACTATCTCTGCTGCCACTTCCTTTAAGACCCTGGGATGTAGGCCATCAGGTCCTGGGGACTTGTCACCCTTTAATCCCAATAGTTTGCTCAGTACTTTTCCTCTAGTGATGGTGATTGTTCTAAGTTCCTCCTTCTCTGTACCCTCTGCACTAAGTGTTACTATTGGGGTGGTACTAACTGAGATGGGTAGATTTTTGTTAGGCCAGGGGATAAAGGGCTATAGAACCAAGGTAGGTGGAAGGAATTAAAGTATGGATCAGCTTCAATTGAATTGATTGGCAGACACTTTGGCATAGTGGTCGCTGGGCCAGTGATCCAGAGACCCAGGCTAATGTTCAGGGGACATGGGTTCAAATCTCACCATGGCAGCTGGTGGAATTTTAAATTCAATTAATAAAATCTGGAATTAAAAGCTAGTCTCAGTAATAGTGACCACGAAACCATTGTCGATTGTCGTAAAATTCACCTGGTTCATTAATGCCCTTTAGGGAAGGAAATCTGCCATCCTTACCTGGTCTAGCCTACACGTGACTCCAGACCCACAGCAATGTGGCTGACTCTTAACTGCCCTCTGAAATGGCCTAGCAAGCCACTCAGTTCAAGGGCACTTAGGGACGGGCAACAAAGGCTTGCCTGGCCAGTGACATCCACATCCCATGAAAAAAAATTAAATTAATAGAAAGCTTGAGGTGCTGAATGGCCTGTTCCTGGCGTCTCCTTCTTTGGTTTGGCGTCAACTTCTTTTGGGTGAAATGTTTCGGGATGTTTTACTGCCTTACGAGTGCTATGTAAATGCGAGTTGTTGTTATGAGTGAGCATTTGCTCTTTTGGGGGTTATTCAGATTTAAGATTGAAGGAGAGGATTATATTTTGGCGAGCTCAGGAGTAAGCAAGCAGCCTGCCTGTACATCTCACCCCTGAAACACAAAACTATGCCAATTTACCGCAGCTATCCATCTGTGTGTAACTGAATCCCCCCCCTCACTTTTCCCTCCTTTGTTCACCAGCTTTGAGTCAATCGCTCTGCGTATTTTTAGCCTTGGGGTATTGGCATCCTTAAATCTGACTGCATTTCACGCTGACATCCATGGGATTAGGTACTGGTGGCTAAGTGCGCAAGTGATGTCGTACAAAATGATTAACTATCAATCATCTCACCCGCTAACTGATTTCCCAATTCCTTATGGGCCAGAGAGCAAGATTTTATGTCCAATGTTTACAGGGTTTTATTGGGCTACTTCAATCTGCAATTACAAAATCAATAGCACTGTCAGTAAACGTTAACATACTCATTAATGCTCTGTTCCTGAGGGTTACAATTTCCTCACAGTCATCAGTTTTAAATCTGACTCCCAGTCAATGGTTCCTGAAGATCCGTAAGTTCCTGAAACTTTTTTTCCCGAAATGTTTCAGCCGCTTTACATCCTGGAATCATAGAACGGCTCCCGCGCAGCAGGAGGCCATTCAGCCCATTGTGTCCGTGACGGCTTTTGGAAAGGCATCCCACTTTGTGTATTTACCCATGATTTATTTTCTCTCCTATTTCTGGCAGGAATCTCATTGGCCTGAATTTCATGCTCCCCTGCTGGCGGGTTTTTAGACGGAGGGGTGGGGTGGGGGGGGCGGGGGTGGGGGGGTGACGAGCGTGAGCGTGAACTCGAAGGGCGTGTTCCTGACCTCGCAGTGATTTTTGCGCAGGGGTTGGCGAGGCCTCGGGCGGGATGCCCGCCCTTTGCCCCAGTTGAGGCACGGAGGCGCCTCAGGGAAATTACTTTCACTTGTGAAACTTTGATTAAAGGTGAACAAGAACTTTTAAGGACGTGTCCCCTTCGTGTGAAACTGTCACATGAGCTGGGACGCGCCCATTAATTTTAGTAATGCCTTTTAAAACGTTCACGAAACCTCATCCCGCCCGTGGGTGAGGTTCCATGAAAAACGCGAAGGCCGCCTGGACTCTTTGCCTGCCCTCACACCCTCCCCTCCCCCCTGCCAACTTTAAGGTTGGACGGGCAGCTCAGTTTGTTAGTTTAATTGATATTTAAATGGCCTTAATAGGCCTTTGACAGCCGACTTGGCAGCGCGCCCGCCGAACTGAAAATCTAAGTGACGCGCGGTGACACATGCCCGACATCACCGGGCGTCGTTTTATCCCTCGGCGAGCGGGCCCTGCCCCCAGCTCACTGAACAGAAGATCCTGCCCTATGTACATTAATGTCTCTTCCTGACAGGGAGAGGGTCATGCCTTGGGGAGGGGGATTTGGGCCTCGGCAAGGTGGGTGTCGGGTCATGTCTGGCCTCGGGGGTGGGGCGGGGGGGTGGTGTTGTGGGTAGGGTCGGATCGGGTTGGGCTTCAGGGGAGGGGTGTCGGGGGCGGGGGAAGTCGGGCATTGGTTAGGGGTGAGTCAGGTTAGGTCGGGTCTCTGGGGTCTGGGGTTGGGGTCGGGGTCGGGCCTCGGGGGTGGGGTTGGGGTCTGTCGGGTCAGGCCTCAGGGGGTGAGAGTTGGGCCTGGCAGGTTGGGGAAAAATACCCCCAAGGAGGTTGTCAGCGAGTGGAGTTAAACACCTGGGGTATCAGTGGGGGGGGGGGGGGGGGGGGGGGGGGGGGGGTGGGAGAGTCCAGTGGGGGATGTGGGGAGACCCCTAGGGGGTTGTGGAGGTGGGGAGGCTGTGGGGGGTCAGTGTGGGTCTGTGCCACAGTTACCCGGAGGTTAGAAGTAGTTTTAATTCTTCTAACTTTTTCTGAATAACCATTGATGCAACACAGACAGAATCATCCGAGGTTTGTGATTAAAATCACATTTTTGGATGGCTCTTAGTGCAGGGCAATTGTCCAGGGGAAGTTTGTGCTTCTGGGTAATTGCCATGCAAACCTTACCTGGAAACTACCAAAGGGGATTCCCCAGCGCATCTTTGGGGTAATCCCCAATCTGACTCTGGGGAGCTCGGAAGTTAAGGCCTGATGTGCTTTTGTCTTTGCTTTCAGTCTGAATGTAGAGATTGCTGTCTGACCCAGTGTGCAAGTAGGCTCCTTCCATATCAGCCAGGAAGGCAAAGATCAGGAGCACAGAGGAGAAGTTCTCCAAGAATAGGGGCGGTGCTAGGACACTGCCTGGTTTCACTCCATTCTTCACTCTGAAACTGTCAGAAGTGGAGACATCAAACTGTACAGCACCGGGCATGTTGTCATGAAAGGAATAGATGAGATGGAGGAGCTTTGGTGGACAGATTCCCTGGAATTTTGTAGATTCCCGCTCTGCTGATGGTGTCAATGCCTCAGTGAGACCTACAAATGTAAGGTAAAGGGTTATACCCAGTTCCCTGCACTTCTCTGGTGGCTGGCATCTAAAGAAGGTCATGTCCGCAGTAGATCTGTTGGCACGGAAACCACATAATGCTTCTGGGTGCAATTGGTCTGCAAGTGGATGAAGTCTTTTATATACGACGATTGCAAAGGTCTTCCCTGTGACAGTGAGGAGTGAGCTGCCCCTGTCATTGTTGCAGTCTCCTCTGTCGTCTTGTGGATGAATAGTGATGATTTTTGCATTACACGTCTCCCATGGATTGGAGCCTACATTCCAGCAGAGAAGGAGCAGGTCATAAAGGTGGGGCAATGGATGGGGCTCTCCATGTCTGAGCAGTTCAGCTGGGATTCTCTGGGGAGATGGTGGCTTCGTGGTAATGTCACTGGCTTAGTGATCAAATCCCACCATGGCAGCTGGTGGAATTTAAATTCAATTAATAAAGTCTGGAATTGAAAGCTAGTCTCAGCAATGGTGACCATGAAACTATCATCCATTGTCGTAAAAACCCACCTGGTTCACTAATGTCCTTTAGGGAAGGAAATCTGCCATCTTTACCCGGTCTGGCCTACATGTGACTCCAGACCCACAGCAATGTGGTTGACTCTTAACTTCCCCCTGAAATGGCCTAGTGAGCGTAATGGTATTGTCACCGGACTGGTAATCCAGAGACCCAGGGTAACACTCTGGGGACCCAGGTTCCAATCCCACCACAGCAGATGGTAGAATTTGAATTCAATAAAAATCCAGAAGTAAAAGCCTAACGATGACCATGAAACCATTGTTGATTGTTGTAAAAACCCAAGTGGTTCACTAATGTCCTTTAGGGAAGGAAATCTGCCGTCCTTACCTGGTCTGGCCTACATGTGACTCCAGGCCCACAGCAATGTGGTTGACTCCTAAATGCCCTCTGAACAAGGGCAATTAGGGATGGACAACAAATGCTGGCCTTCCAGTGTCGCCCGTACCCCATGAAAGAATAAAAAAATCACATTCTTGCCAGGTGTCCTTCTGTTTGCCAAGCAGCCGATGGCCTCCCTGAGCTCAAGTGATGACATGACAGGAAGTTGCGAGAGAGCAGGAGGCTGGGAGATGTCTGCCTCACAGGAGGACAGTTCTCAGTCATGTTCAGCCCTGCGGGACATCTGTTCACTCCTGCAAGTGAGTACCACCATCTGCCGACTTCAGAGGGGCCACTTTGCTGAAGGTAGGACCAAGCCCCCGCTTGACCCCTTCACACATAGCACATAGATTTCCATTGTCACAGGCAGTTTGGGTTTCCTGACATAAGTTGATCCAGGGTTTATTTGTGTGGTACCTTCCTATCTCTTGCACGGCTGTCTTGGCTACTTTCAGGTTGTGCAGTGTTTTAGCTGCTGGGTTTATGCTGTGCATCAATGGAAGAAGCCATCTCAGCCAAGTAGGTCTCAAACCAGTCCTTGTTGTGGGTTCCGCCTTTACCAAACGATGCTTCTGCTGCTTCCCAGGTGATTGAGCTTAGACACTTCCAAACTTCATCGATACCAGCATTGGCACCTCCTGGTGAACCTTTGGTAGATAGCAATCATTCCAGTATCAGTCCAAAGTGCTACTGTTTGGCATCATTACCTGTACAAAGAATGTTGATGTGTGGTGGACCATCATGTTTGGAGCTGTGAAGCTTCCCGATGTGCACGTTCACTCTACTGCTGGCAGAGTGGTCAGTGTCGCAGTCTGCGCTGTGGAGAACACTGGACAGATCGCGCCTTCTCGTGATGACCAGGTGCCAATGTTTGAATCTTGGGTGACGCCATGATAACTTGTGGTGATGTCTGCCCTGAAAGGAGGTGTTGGTGATGCAGAGTTCGCTCAAGGCGCAAAGCTCAAGAAGATGTTGTACATTATCATTGATCTTGCCCATTGCATGATGACTGAGGCATGCTGGCCATGAATCGCTGTCTGCCCCAATACATACACTGAAGCCACCTAGGATGAATAGCCTCTCACCATTTGGAATGTTCCTCAGAATGTCACCCACGGAGTCGTAGAAATGCTCTTTGTCTGAGATGCTGGCATACCGAGTTGTTGTGTAGGTGTGTACGTTGTTGACTGCACCTCCATTAAGTGATAGCCGTAGGGAGATGAGGCACTCCGAGGTTGCTATTGGCGACTCAATTGACCACGTCGGGTGGTTGCTCACTGCAAACGATTTTTCCACTCCAGTGAAGATGTAATTAGCCTCACCTAGTCTCATCCAGCCTCACAACCCTCTGAATCTGCATTCATCTCATTCTGGCCTCTTGAGCTTCCCCTGTTTCAATCTCTTCACCAATGGGTGGCTGTGCCTTGGGCTACCTGGGCCAAAAGCTCAGGAATTCCCTCACCAAAACTCTCTTTCCTCCTTTAAGGCATTCATTAAAACCCACTTCTTAGACCAAGCTTTTGACCATCTGCCCTTATTCTACCTTATGTGACTCAGTGTCTAATTTTGCATTATAACGCTTTTGTGAATCACCTTGGGATATTTTATTATGTTAAAGATGCTATATAAATATAAGTTGTCGTTACACTTTCACAGCAGGGATAGATTTTCCACTATGATTGGAACACATGTCCTATTTTGAGGATATTTGAACATGGCCCTTTCTGAACTTTGCATGGCAATTTATAAAGATTCAGAAGTAATGATGCTTTATTTAATAACATGATAGAAGCTACATGTTCATCAGAGTTGGCTGCAAAAAGATGTCAACACTGGCGTCTGTTGCAGTTAACTGCTAGTCGCCTGCCCAGGATTAACTGGTTAAGAATGTGCAGCATGAGCCTAATGAACCTGTGTGAAAACTATTCAAATGAAAACTAGTTATCATAATTAAAACATACATTACAACTCAATGTAAAATTCTGGGTCATTGTGAGAAATTCCAGCTTTCTTCACTCCTTAATTTGTAATATATCAGGCGTGTGGGAAGCACCTTGTCAGTTTATTTGCGCTGACTATTTTTCTATCAAGGTTACATTTAACCATTTGCACATCAATATTAATAGTTAAGCAGAACATCAATAACCTGCATTTATATAGCATTTTTAATGTAGTAAAACGGCCCAAGGTGCTTAACAGCAGCCATATCAAACAAAATTTAACACTGAGCTACATTACGAGGATCTTGCATTCCTTGTGGGCCTCCCTGGCTTCCTGACACAGGCACCTGAAGGGCCGTCAGTTGTGGGAGAGGTTCAAAATTCCATTGATGTCCATTCTCATGACCCCATTCGTACTCAGTAGCCGGGGTCCTGTGGGTGTCTTATCCGTGGCCAAAAGCACCAGTGTTATATTTTCGGATTAGTAGGAATGGAGCGGGAAATGGAGGCGTTCCATTTTGACTGCTCCCACCACCAATCCTTCCCAATGGAGTCCATTTTACATGGGTCTGGGGTTGCGCTTAGTTGACTCTCATAGTGCAAACATTAGGGGCTAATTCCAGTCTCGAACTCGAACTAAATGAGCATCAGTTTAAAACACAACTTGGGTTGATAGCGCGAGCTGCTGGAGATGGGTACCACCATACCCGCCCCCGACTCCGACCCCCTCCATCTCCCCTCCAACACTGACTCTACAGCAAGTCTGACCGGACTTCCATGGAAATCATCATGCAAATACCCACATCTTACTGGCATATTCTGGTTTTAATTCCCAACTGACCTGTTGCCGTTCAAAGATATCCCTTTGTGATTGTTTCATGTTTCCATGTAGCCCTACAGTCTGCTTTCAAAAAACGTGCACCTTAAGCCTTTTCTCAGTTTGTCTGATTTTTCTGAAGTTAATTCTAGGACCTTTGAAAGCTTCATCCATGTACCTTGTGCTCCAAGCGACGTTATTTTCCTTTTACGGCAACGGTTTGATATACTGCAAACTTGTTGAACATAGCAGTCATTCGTCAAAGAACGGCAATGAAAGGCAGCGATGTATTGAATGCTCATCTGGAATGCAGTCTGAAGAGAGAACAAGTCTGGGAACTTGTGAAAAGTGCCATTGTCAGGACTTGAGAGGAAAGGGCATGTTGAGAGCTGCTCATTCACAAGCAGGTCATCTTCTAGCCATTAGCCTCCTTCCATCTGCCTTTGTTCCATTAAATCTTTGTCTATTAGTGGAATATTAACTGCCCCTTTGAATCCATATTTAAACAACACTGTGACTATTGACGACAATATAAATTCGGGTGTCCCTCAACACCTGAGCTGGATATCGATAGGTTAAGTGAGCGGGCAAAAGTTTTGCAGCTGGAGTACAATGTGGGAAAATGTGAGGTTGTCTACTTGCAGGAAGAACTGAAAAGCAGAGTATTATTCAAATGGGGAGGGAGACTGCATGATGCTGCGGTACAGAGGGATCTGAGTGTCCTTGTACATGAATCACAAAAAGCCCAAATGCAGGTACAGGAAGTAATTAAGGTAAATGGAATGTTGGCCTTTATTGCAAAGGGGATGGAGTATAAAAGTAGTGAAGTTTTGCTACAACTGTACTGGGTGTCGGTGAGACCTCACCTAGACTGCTTTGTGCAGTTTTGGTCTCCTTACTTAACGAAAGACATACTTGCATTAGAAGCAGTTCAGAGAAGGTTCACAGGGCTGATTTCTGGGATGAAGGGGTTGTTTTATGAGGAAGGGTTGAGCGGGATGGGTCTATACTCAATGGAGTTTTGAAGACTGAGAGGTGATCTTATTGAAACATATAAGATTCTGAGACGTTTTGACAGGGTAGATGCTGAGAGGATGTTTGCTCTTGTGGGGAATCTAGGACTAGGGGGCACAGTTTAAAATAGAGGGTCTCCCATTTAAAATGGAGATGAGGAGGAATTTTGTGTCTCAAAGGGTCATCAGTGTTTGGAATTCTCTCTCAGCGAGAAGCGGATGCTGCGTCATTGAATATATTCAGGGCTGAGTCAAACAGATTTTTGACTGATAGGGGAGTCGGGCAGGAAAGTGGAGTTAAGGCCACATCAGACCAACCATGATCTTATAGACTGGTGGTGAACACTTGATGGACTGAATGGCCTCCTCCTATTCCTTATGTTCTGAGTTGCATCGATCTTGCACATGCACAATTTAGCTCTTTTCAGAGCCGCTGCGGGTTGGACTCTTTTTAGGGCAAAAGCATCTTTCTAACTTTCCGTGAGTTTAGTCAGTGTATCTGTGGGAGCTGAATTGTCACCTCAATAACTTTACCCGACCTCTAGCTACTTTTGAAAATGTTCATTGTCCTGATGATTATTGCGTGCAGAAACCCAGACTGATAACTTTATTTCTCTCTAAACTATATAATAATACTTAGCCTAACACTTCAAATTAATCGGAGTTGTACCATTGGCAGCTATGTTAAAATTTAAAATAATACATGGATTTTCCATGGTCAGTTGATGAATAATTAATTCATTAATACATTACAAACATGGCTATTGAGTTGAGAGAGAGATTTCGGAAACTTGCTCCACAGGGGTACCATAGTGGACAAAGCCTACAATTACACATGACATTTGACCCAGCAAAATTGAATGGAAAAGTACCATATTCAATGTCCCTCAAAATTGTAATAAAAGGGAAGTGTACACTCTATATACAATTTTGTATTAATTATATTGGACCATTAGATGGATACTTAAGGATCAGGAGCTTGCAGAGTTTTTCAATCTTCCCTAGACTCAGGGGAGGTGTCAGAGGACTGGAGAATTGCAAACATTACGCCCTTGTTCAAAAAAGGTTGTAAGGATAAGCACAATGATTATAGACCAGTCAGTTTAACTTCAGTGGTGGGCAAGATTCTAGAAACAATTATTCAGGATAGAATTAGTAGTCACATGGAAAAATGTGGGTTGATAAGGAAGAGCCAGCATAGATTTCCAAAGGGGAAATTTTGTTTAACGAACTTGCTGGAGTTTTTTGAAGAGGTAACAGGAAAGGTCGATGAGGGCAATGTTGTTAATGTGGTGTACATGGATTTTCAAAAGGCATTTGATGCAGTGCCACACACCGGACTTGTGAGAAAAGGTATTGCTCATGGAATAAAAGGGACAGTAGCAACGTGGATACAAAATCGGCTGAAAAATAAGAAGCAGAGAGTAATGGTCAATGGGTATTTTTCGGGCTGGAGGAAGGTTTGTAGCGGAATTCCCCAGGGGTCTGTATTGAGACCCTTGCTTTTCCTGATATACATTAATGATCTAGATCTTGGTGTGTAGGGAACAATTTCAAAGTTTGCAGATGATAGGAAGCTTCGGAGTGTTGTGAACTGAGGAGGGCAGTGTAGAACTTCAAAAGGACATAGACAAGTTGGTGGAGTGGGCAGATAGACGATAGATGAAGTTCAATGCGGAGAAGTGTGAGGTGATGCATTTTGGCAGGAGGAACATGGACAGACAATATAAAATAAGGGGTGAAATTTTGAAGGGTGCAGGAGCATAAAGATGGGTGTATATGTGCACAGATCATTGAAGGTGGAAGGACAGGTGGAGAGAGCAGTTAACAAAACTGGGCTTTATTAACAGGGACATAGAGTTCAAGAGCAAGGAGGTTATGCTGAATTTATATAAGACACTCGTTAGACCTCAGCTGGAATATTGTGTACAGTTCTGGGCGCCACACTATGGGAAGGATGTGAACATATTGGAGAGAATGCAGAAGAGGATTACAAGAATGGTTCCAGGGATGAGAAACTTCAGCTTTGAGGATAGATTTGAGTGGCTGGGACTGTTCTCCTTGGAGAGAAGACTAAGAGGAGATTTGATAGAGATGCTCAAAACCATGAGGGGGCTGGATAGAGTAGATGAGGAGAGGCTATTCCCACTCGTCAAAGGAACAAGAACGAGAGGGCACAGATTTAAAGTGATTTGCAAAAGAAGCAAATGTGAGAAAAAGCTTTTTCACACAATGATGGTTCGGGTCTGGAATGCACTGCCTGGAAGTGCTCAATCGAGGCATTCAAGAGGGCATTAGATGATCATTTGAATAGAAACAATGTGCAGGGGCATGGAGAAAAGGCAGGGAAATGGCACAAGGTCAATATGCTCATTTGGAGAGCCGGTGCAGAAATGATGGGCCGAATGGCCTCCTTCTGTGCCGTGAAAATTCTGTGATATTTGGACAAGAGAAAAGAGGTAAGTTTTAATGATTCATTTGTTGGAACTTTTTCTCGGAGCCCATTCCCATTAACACTTCCTAGCATTACCCTTTCCTCTCTACTGATTTACTGCTTCTGTGTTTGTGCTCAGCACAAGAGCTTGGTTTCTGAATGGACTGAGTGTGAGTGAAGGCCATTGAAGAAGTGATGGGTGTTGTCTGCTGGGTGTCTGTCGCAGAAAAAGACTGTTTCAACTTCCAGTGCCAGGGCGGGGATGCCATTATCTTGGTGATACAGTAAGACATGGCTTTGTGTCCGATTGATATTTCTACCTTTCTAGCTCAAGTGTTGGGTATGTGCCGATGTGAATTGCCCCTCGTGGGGGAGGGCTTGTCCTTGGTAGGTCATCTCATTATAAGATCCTGCTCGGGAACCTGTCAGAAAGGGTTCGAAGAGAGTAAATAAGGAGAAATGGTTTCCAGTGGCGGAAGTGTCAGTAACCAGGGGATACAGATTTAAGGTGATTAGCCAAAGAGCTAAATGTTTTTATGCAGCAGCTTGTTGTGATCTGGAACACATTGCAGTTCCGATAATACCTTTCAAAAGGGAATTGGATAAATACTTGAAGGGGAAAAATTTGCAGGGCTATAGGGAAAGAGCAGGAATGTGGGAATAATTGGATAGCTCCTTCAAAGAGCTGGCACAGGCATAATGGGCCAAATGACCTCCTTCTGCTCTGTATCATTCTATGATATCTTTTCTTTAAATGAAATGTTGAAACAATGATCAATCAGTGATTTGTCCAATACATTTTTTTATTTTTTCTGGGATGTGGGTGTCACTAGCTAGGCCAGCATTTATTGCCCATCCCTAATTGCATTGAAGAATCTGGTCTGGAGTCACATGTAGGCCAGACCAGGTAAGGTTGGCAGATTTCCTTCCCTAAAGGATATTAGTGACTCCAGATAGGTTTCATAGACTTTTAATTCCAGATTTTTATCAAATTTGACTATCTGCTGTGGTGGGATTTGAACCCAGGTCCCCAGAACGTTACCCTAAGTCTCTGGAGTACCAGGCCAGTGACAATACTGCTATGCCACCACCTCCCCCTTCTTCAGACCATCTGGATTGGTTGGGTTGGCTCCTATCACCTTACTTCGGGGCATTTTCTGGGATTGATCACCCCTCCCCTTGTTGATGAAAGCCTGTTCCCCAAATGGCACAGGTTTGGAATTTTCCTCCTCTTTTTTCTATGGCCATTACCCCACCCTATCTTCCCAACATCATGTTGTCACTTCTCTCCCCAAACACTATACCAGTATGACTTCTGCCTTCTGTTTGTCCACCACTTTGCTTCACCACCAGTGGAACTATCTGCTCTGAAATTCTTGCCCCGGACCGCTTGGCGCAACTCTCCTTCTTTTCAAGAAATCTCCTCCGAACTTATCTCTGACCAGGGTTATTTTGGTCAGCCATCCTCCTTTAGCATCTTGGTTTCCATATGCCTTTCTGTCTAGCGCCTCATTACAACAACAACAACTTGCATCTACATAGTGCCTTTGACGTAGTAAAACGTCCCAAGGTGCTTCACTGGAGCACCATCAAACTAAATTTAACACCTAGCCACATCATTCGGACTGGTAGTCCAAGAAGGTAGGGTTTAATGAGTGCCCAACTGAAGGCACGGCCGCCAATGGTGGAGCGATTTAAATTGAGGATGACCAATGGAGGAGCACAGAGCCCTGTGTAGAGCTGATGGAGTTTAGCGAGGGGGCGAGGCCATGGAGTGACTTGAAAGCAAGGATGCGAGTTTTAAAATCGCGGATGCTCCTTAAGCCAGAGGCACTGCATAAATACAAATTACCGCTGATCAAATTTTCTTGGCTGGGAAAAGCTTGGGTGGCTGCTGTTTCCAAACCTTCCTAATTGTGCCAAATGCCAGCTGCAGAAAGAGCATGCAATGTCAAACGTGTCGATTTGGCTGCAGCTTCGTCTAATGAAAAGCGTGCAATTTATAAAGTAAAATAAAGTGCTTCTGATGATGTTATGTCAATGTCTCCAGATCATAAGTCATTTTTACGGAGCCAATTCACCATAGAACTTGTTTCAACGTTTCAGCCAGACAGTTGCCTCTGTTACTGCCAGAGGTAAAGCTCCCTGGCAAGAGAGTGTATTATAAAAGGAGGGAACACCTTATTAAAAAAAAACAGATACTTTTCAAATAAGCTCAACTAAGGGGCTTTGAATCTGAGTGTTTCGCTACATCAGAGAACCTTATAAAAGAGGAATTGGCTGTTCTATTTAACAATGCAAACAGAGCCCCAAGCTTATATCTACCTCCCCAATAAAAACATCAATTTGCTTGGTGCTGCTTAATGAAGGCAATCGTCCGAAGGTGATTTTTGTTTAACATTTGACAACCCTTAATTCTGTGCAATGAAACATGTCCTGACCCACGCCACAATGGTCAACACTCCCCAAACGCTATACTAGTCTAACTTCTGCCTTCTCTTTGCCCACCACTTCCTTTGCCCCATCGTCATTGTTTCAGCATTTTATTTCTTTAAAAATGAGATATCGTAGAATGATACAGCACAGAAGGTGGCCATTAAGCCCATCGTGCCTATCCCAGCTCTTTCAAAGAGCTATCCAATTAGTCCCACACCCCTGCTCTTTCCCTATAGCCCTGCAAATTTTTCAAGTATTCATCTAATTGTATTCAAGTATTTCAAGTATTTATCTAATTCGCTTCTGAAAGGTACAATTGGAACCACTTCCTTTCAGGCAGTGTGTTCCAGTTCATGACAATTTGCTGTGTACATGTTCTGACCCGTGCCACAATGTTCAAGAAACCTTACCTTGCCAATTTTTTATTAGGCTCAGTTTCCGCCACTCCCTCTCTTTTATTCATCCTGCCAGAGTATGGTTCCCAGTTGCCTCATGGGACATCATTCACACACACACACACTGTGGAGGTGAATACTAGCCAGCTACATAGTTTTATGTAGTGTGGTTGCACCTAGTCCTGTTCATCCATCACCCTATGTTCGTTGACCTATGTTTCGACGTCTCACCATGTCTTGGTGGGGCTTTGCTTATTTCATGAGTGACTTGAGATAGTCGGTGTATAGTTCTTCCTGAAACTATTTATTAAGAACTATTTACAAAGACCTCATGGTGAGTACACAGTTTTCGGGACATGTCTGTTCTGTGTCTTGCTCTCTTGGAGCCTCTTGGTCACCTGACTCTTCATGTCACACTTACATCATCATCAACCTCATTGTCTCATTAACATAACTATTAACTCTTTACTCTACAACCTACATTGGCTCTTGGTCCAGCAACCCTTTGATTTTAAAATTCTCATCCTTGTTTACAAATCCCTACATGGCCTTGTTCTTTCATATCTCTCTGTAATCTCCTCCAGTCAACAGCCATCTGCATTTCCCAACTTTGGACGTCTTGAGCATCCCTAACTTTAACCGCTCCATCGTTGGTGGTTGTGCCTTCAGCTGCCTAGTCTCTAAGTTGTTGGATTCACATCGGCATCCACCCATCCTCCACCCCATCCCTCCAAACCTCTCTGCCTCTGTTCCTCACATTCCTCCTTTTGAGAGGCTCCTTTAAAACCTTCTTCTTCTTTGACCAAACCTTTTTCTCACCTGCCCCAATAACTCCCTATGCAGCACCATTGTGTTGCCAACTCTCCAGGATTGGCCAGGAGTCTCCAGGAACTGACGATCAATCTCTGGGACGCTGCTGTGTGCAACCCTGGAGAAAAATCATCGGGACATTTAAAAAAAGATTGTTTTTTTAATTTAAATTTTCTTTGAGCCTTTCTCTCTATCCAATGCGGAAATATTGAAAATTGTTGGGGGGGGGAGAAAGGCTGTTTGACTGACAGTCAAGCAGCATCCATTTGGGTAATGAATCTTTTTGCTTTCCAATTAGTGTAGGAAGGCAGTGTGTCACAAGGATGGGTGTGTTGTCTGACTAATGTGCTGGAGGGTTGGGACAAGTCATGTGAGGAAACCTCTAGGAATACGTTTAATCACAGTTGGCAACCCTAGGAATGCAGTGTCAAATTTTGTTTGAAAATGCTCCTCTGCAGTACCTTGGGGCATTTTATTACATTAAAGACGCTATATGAATGCAGGTTGTTGTTGCTGCTGATATTGACCCTGCCTTTTACCAAGTCCACACACTGTCGGCACTGCCAATCAGCAGCAGGGTCGGTGGACCATCTCTCTCTCTTTTTAAATCAAATAACCCTAATAAAAACACCCAGAAACACAAATAAGTGCAATTATATCTCACAACATTCAAATCAAACACTTGAAGGGTCATGTGGACTCGAAACGTCAACTCTTTTCTTCTCCACCGATGCTGCCGGACCTGCTGAGTTTTTCCAGGTAATTCTGTTTTTGTTTTGGATTTCCAGCATCCGCAGTAGTTCTTTGATTTTACCCCCCAAATGCCTTTTGATATGCCACTGGCATTTATATGCTTGAAGTTTCTTGCAGTATTGGTTCCAATCAGTAGATGGGGCTCTACCTGCAGAATATGGGTCATTGAGGCACAGAACTTGGCAACTGGCTAAATTTCTCTAGGTTACTGCTGCTGTATTTTAAGAGCTGTACAGTGTCCAGATTGAAAAATAGAACTGGCAATCTATATATTAAAAAAAACTTAGAATGGAAGATTGAGAAGTGATCGAGGAGATGAAATGTTAAAAGATTCAACAGGGATAGGGAGAAACTATTTCCTCTGGTGGGGGAATGAAGAGAGTGCAGATATCATCTTAAAATAAGAGTCAGGCCACTCCAGAGGGAAATTGGGAAGCACTTTTTAACACAAAGGGTAGTAAATGTCTGGCACCTTCACTCCTAAAGGGCTGTAGATACTGGGGGGAAAATTGAAACTTTCTACATTAAGATAGATAGATTTTAGATCGGTAAGGATTAAGACTCATTGTGGCACAGAAGGAGGCCATTCAGCCCATCGAATCCATGCTGGCCCTCTGTAGAGCAATCCAGTCAGCCCCATTTCCCCGTTCTGTCCCTGCACTCCTGCAAGTTTATTTTCCTCAAGTGCCCACCCACTTTCCTTTTGAAATCATCTCCGCTTCCACCATCCTCGTAGGCAACGAGTTCCAGATCATTACCACTCGCTGTGTAAAAAAAAGTATCAAAAGATATTGAGCAATGGTGGGTAAATGGAGTGAGGTGCAGATCATTGAATAGTAGAACAGGCTCAAGGGGCTGAATGGCCTCCTCCTGTCCCTATGAAAGCCAACTCACAGAATAAAAGTGCATCTTCAGCTTTACAATACTTACACATGGTTTGGAATAATTTCCTAGCTACTGGAATGTCAGAGTGGTTAAACTTTAAGTAAAGGTTTTCCTTTAATGCATCTAACTCTCTGACCAGGTGAAAGCAAATATTATTCCTAACCAATTGCTAACGCCTTTCAAAAATGTTCCAATATTATTCTCTTCCCGTCAAGAGTCATTTACACCTCCCTAACTAGAAGTGAGTGACTTTTGCAAATCAGAACCCAGGGTGGTCTAGTCGTGGCAGCATCAGAGCACAGGAGTGTAGATTAGAGCCCCTTACTGATTGATATTCACACATATGCATATAAACCATGACGGACAGGAAAAGGCCCACCTTTCTTGTTATGTTGACTGTGGGAAAAAAGGAAAATCTGGGGCATTTAAGGGTCCTTCCTTCATTGAGAGTTAATCCCTTCCTTCACTGAGAATTAACCCCTTCCTTCACTAGAGTTAATCCATTCTGTTAGTAGAGTTAATCCCTTCATTCACTGAGAGTTAATCACTTCTTTCACTGAGAGACAATCGCTTCATTCACTAGGGAAATTCCCTTCATTCACTGAGAGCTAATCCCTTCCTTCAATGAGATTTAAACCCTTCCTTCACCAAAAGTTAATCCCTTCATTCTTGGAGAATTAATCCCTTCATTCACTGAGAGTTAATCCCTTCCTTCACCAAAAATTAATCCCTTCATTCTCGGAGAGTTAATCCCTTCCTTCACTGGAGTTAATCCCTTCCTTCACCAAAAATTAATCCCTTCATTCACGGAGAGTTAATCCCTTCGTTCACTGAGGGTTAATCCCTTCATTCGCTGAGAGTTAATCCCTTCATTCACTGAGGGTTAATCCCTTCATTCACTGAGGGTTAATCGGTTCATTCACTAGAGTTAATCCCTTCATTCACTGAGAGTTAATCCCTTCATTCACTGAGAGTTAATCCCTTCCTTCACTGAGATTTAATCCCTTCCTTCAATGAGATTTAATCCCTTCATTCATGGACAGTTAATCCCTTCGTTCACTGAGAGCTATTCCCTTCCTTCACTAGAGTTAATCCCTTCATTCACTGAGAGTTATTCCCTTCCTTCACTGAGAGTTAATCCCTTCATTCATAGAGAGTTAATACTTCATTCACTAGAGTTAATCTTTAATTCACTGAGATTTAATATCTTCCTTCACTAGAGTTAATCCCTTCATTCACTGAGAGTTAATCCCTTCATTCACTGAGAGTTAATCCCTTCCTTCACTGAGAGTTAATCCCTTCATTCACTGAGAGTTAATCCCTTCATTCACTGAGAGTTAATCCCTTCCTTCACTGAGAGTTAATCCCTTCCTTCACTGAGAGTTAATCCCTTCATTCACTGATAGTTAATCCCTTCCTTCACTGAGAGTTAATCCCTTCCTTCACTGAGAGTTAATCCCTTCATTCACTGAGAGTTAATCCCTTCATTCACTGATAGTTAATCCCTTCATTCACTGAGAGTTAATCCCTTCCTTCACTGAGACTTAATCCCTTCATCACTGAAAGTTAATCCCTTCCTTCACTGATAGTTAATCTCTTCCTTCACTGAGAGTTAATCTCTTCCTTCACTGAGAGTTAATCCGTTCATTCACTAGAGTTAATCCCTTCCTTCACTGAGAGTTAATCCCTTCCTTCACTGAGAGTTAATCTCTTCCTTCACTGAGAGTTAATCCCTTCATTCACGGAGAGTTAATCTCTTCTTTCACTGAGGGTTAATCCCTTCCTTCAATGAGATTTAATCCCTTCCTTCACTGAGAGTTAATCGCTCCCTTCATTGAGTTAATCCCTTCATTCACTGGAGAAATTCTCTTCATTCACTAAGAGTTAATCCCTTCGTTCACTGAGAGCTATTCCCTTCCTTCACTAGAGTTAATCCCTTCATTCACTGAGAGTTAATCCCTTCATTCACTGAGAGTTAATCCCTTCATCGATGGAGAGTTAATCCCTTCATTCACTGAGTTAATCCATCAGTCACTAGAGTTAATCTTTAATTCACTGAGATTTAATACCTTCCTTCACTGGAGTTAATCCCTTCATTCACCAAGAGTTATTCCCTTCATTCACTAGAGTTAATCCCTTCCTTCATTGAGAGTTAATCCCTTCCTTCACTGAGAGTTAATCCCTTCCTTCACTGAGAGTTAATCTCTTCCTTCAATGAGATTTAATCCCTTCCTTCACTGAGAGTTAATCGTTCCCTTCATTGAGTTAATCCCTTCATTCACTGAGAGTTAATCCCTTCCTTCACTAGAGAAATTCCCTTCATTCATTGAGAGCTAATCCCTTCCTTCAATGAGATTTAATCCCTTCCTTCACTAAGTGTTAATCCCTTCATTCACTAAGAGTTAATCCTTTCATTCACTGGAGTTAATCCCTTCCTTCACTGAGAGTTAATACCTTCATTCACTAAGAGTTAATACCTTCATTCACTAAGAGTTAATACCTTCATTCACTAAGAGTTAATCTCTTCCTTCACTGAGAGTTAATCCCTTCATTCACTGAGAGTTAATCCCTTCATTCACTCAGAGTTAATCCCTTCCTTCACTGAGAGTTAATCCCTTCATTCACTGAGAGTTAATCCCTTCATTCACAGACAGTTAATCCCTTCATTCACTGAGAGTTATTCCTTTCATTCACTAGAGTTAATCCCTTCCTTCATTGAGGGTTAATCCCTTCATTCACTGAGAGTTAACCCCTTCCTTCACTGAGAGTTAATCCCTTTCTTCACTGAAGGTTTCCTTCCTTTGCAAACATTTTCCTTCCTTCTTTGAAACCCTGTCTTTCATTGGGAATCCCCTTCCTTCCAATTGGCAGTGTTCCCTTCCTCCTCTGGTTGTAAGTGTGATCATCGTAAAATGGCAAGATCCTAAGATCCAAGATCCTAAATAAATGTGTTTGAAGCAGTTCAGAGAAGTTTTGCCAGAGTAATACCTGGAATGGGTGGGTTGTTTTATGAGGAAAGGTTGGGCAGACTGGGTTTGTAACTGCTGGAATTTAGAAGAGTAAGAGGCAACTTGATTGAAACATATAAAGATGCTGAGGGATCTTGACAGGGTCGATGTGGAAAGGATGTTTCCTTTTGTGGGGGAATCTAGAACTGGGGGTCACTGTTTAAAAATAAGGGCTCGCTCATTTAAGACAGAGGTAAGGAGAAAATTTTTTCTCTCAGAGGGTTGAGAGTCTTTGGAACTCTTCTTCAAAAGGCAGTGAAGCAGAGGCTTTGAATATTTTTAAGACAGAGCTATATAGATTCTTGATAAGCAAAAGGGTGAAAGGTTACCGGGGGTGGGTGGGAATGTGGAGTTGAGGTTACATTCAGATCAGCCAAGATCTTATTGAATATCGGAGCAGGCTCGAGGAGCTGAGTGGCCTACTCCTGCTCTTAGTTCGTATGTTTTTAAGAGGATTTGTACCACTAAATATGTGCTAATTTATTCATACATTTTCAACTGGTTCCAACACCTACTTTGGATGGACCCTTGGGTCCTCCACTCCCCTCACCTCCTGAAGGCCTTTGTCCACCTTACCGCCTACCTGCAAACCTTCTGTACTCGGTCTGCAGATACAGCACCTGCTCTATTTATATTATACACTCGCTTCTAACTTCACCAACTGTCTGACAATATGCTGATTGTTCAGTGGTGAAGTTGCTCCCGTCACTTAGCAACTGCATGACAATTTGTGGCCAACCTTCTCCTCATTCCAGCTCCCCTCTCCCATGAGGTGTGCAGCATTTGGAATACATTGGGTGGAATCGTCCCAGATTTGCACTAAGTGCAGTAGTACGCGGGAAAAAAAGAACGCTTTACCCACTGGCCGCATTGGCAGCTTTTCATGCCATATGGTCCCAATCCCACCTCATTAATGCATTCCCGGGATACACGCCGTTTCGATGGCAGGTGGGCTCTCATTTGCCCGGCACGCCGTCACCTCACCGCTTCCTCATGCCGGGCGCCATATTTAAAGGCAGCCGTGTGCACACCTCTTAGTGCTTCCAGCCCAGGATTGCGGCACAGAAGACATGGCCCTGAAAGGCAAGAAGACTGCGGTCTTCCCGATTTAGTGACACGCCCTAGAACGCCTTTTGGACAGTGTGGAGACCCCCTGCGATGTCTTCTCCCTTGCTCTGGCCGCAGGAGGTCCAGCAATCTCACCACTCTGTCTTGTTAGGTGATGGCGGGGGTGGTCAGTGCCAATGCTGCACCAAAGAGGTCTGCCATCCAATGCAGATAGAGGATGAATGATCTCATCCTTACCCCCAGGGTAAGGCAACCATCTCATCACTCTAAACTCACACATTCACAAGGCCATCACACATTCACTGGTATCTCACTCACTGCCAGCTCAAGGGACATCACCACTCACTCTCTCACACACACCCTCACATCTCCATCCAGCCTCATCTCCTCTGGAGACTGCCTCCTCAGCCCTCACCATCTTGAGGCCACTTGCACAGATCAACATGTGCCCCCCCCACCCCACACACACCCTGAGATACCCCCTTTCCCCAGTACAGCCCTCACCCTGCAGCCTCTTCCCTTGTCTGAGGCCACTTCTTCCCCCTTCCCCAAACAAGCCCTAGCCCTACAGCCATTGAAAAGCCTCCCCTGCCTTACGGCTAGTCTGTTAGGTAGAGACCTGCCCACGAGCCCCCACTAAAAGCGATATGGTACTGCCTGCAAAGCCTGGCGCTGATGACTGCGAGTGCTGCCCGTAGCAAGGTAGGCAAACAAACCTCTAACTCCCGAGTGAAGTGCAGCTCACCAGGTGCACGTTGCTTATGTACAGATGTGAAACACATCAGCATACAATCGCGCTGACGTGCTCAGATGATCCAGCGTGGAGGGATGATTCAGGTGAGCTGGATCTTCTGATGATGATGTGCAGAAGTATTACAGCGAAGGTCCCAACACCCGACGAGGGGAAACGTGGCCCACCATTGACAGATATCGTGAAACCAATGTTTGGCGTTCTCGCCATATTGTCCACTCAGACCACCGAACATGCCCGACGCCAACGGGCATGGAAAATTCTGCCCATTCTCTTCAGAATATGTGTCAATTTGAAAACAGCGGCTTCACTCCGACCCAACAGGGGTGTCGATAGCGTAGTGGTATTGTCGCTGGACTAATAATCCATGCAACCCAGGGTAATGTTCTGGGGACCTCAGTTCAAATCCTGCCATGGCAGATGGTGGAATTTGAATTCAATAAAAAAATCTAGAATTAAGAGTCGAATAATGTCGATTGTTGTAAAAATGCACCTGGTTCATTCATGTCCTTCAGGGGAAGGAAATCTGCTGTCCTTACCCAGTCTCACCAACATGTAACTCACAAACTCTTAAATGCCTCCTGAATAAGGGCAATTAGGGATGGGCAATAAATGCTGGCCTAGCCAGCGACACCCACATCCAATGAATACAAAAAAAAACTGCCAAACATCCATTGATCTGGCCTGGAACTGAAGGGAAAACACACATGTGCATTAGCAGATTGTCTCGTCTAAACACTGAGGAAAGAATAAAGCAATCATCAAACCTCATTAACAGCAATGCCTATAATGTGACTCAGATACAGGCCGGGTTGACCTCTTTGGGCCATAATATTTTACATTAATGTCACTTAGAAACATAATGAGCCCAGTGATGATCACTGTAATTGAAATTAATGAGTCCACTGCTGCTGATGCAGGCGAATCTCTCATATTCACACTTTAAAATATTTGAAAAAATATAGTGCCGGCTTCCCAGGTTCAGTGTGAGGCAAGGGTGAAGGGAAATAGGTGACAAGGCAGGAGCTGAAAATGGTTCTGTGCACACAGCAAAATTATGGACGGGATCTTGTGTCCCCCTCTGTGGCGAGTTTGGTGGGGTTGGGGTTGGGGGTGGAGGGGGTCATTTAATCACGCGAGAGGGTTTGGGTGGGGATCCTGTCATCTTCCCACCTCCACCCCAATTAAGTCTGTGGCGGGAAGACCTGTGGATGGCCTTCCTGCCCACTGCCAATTCAGGCCCTTCAGTAGGCAATTAATGCTCACCTAAGGGTCTCATCTCCCTGCTGCTGGTATTAACCCTGGAGCGTTTGCTTACAGGGTCCCGGTGGGGGGAAGTCTCTTGTTCAAGGGCACTCAGTGCCTGATCAAGAGAACCCAGCATCAGGAAGGGGTGGGCCTCACTGAGAGCCACCCCCTCCCTCCCTTTCTGCTGACCTCCCTACCCACACCCCATGACTCCCACCCCACCTCCCCATCTACCATCACTCACCTGTGCCTGGGATCCCTCCTCAATCTGAGGCCTTGGGCGGGTGTCGTACCGGCAGCAGCCACCGCCTCCCCAGTGGCGCTGCTGAGTAGGGATGTAAATCAGAGGCTGGCATCTCTTGGCCAATGGGACTTCCAAGTCTGAGGTCCTCGAAGGTATAGCCTCTCCTACTGTATATCAGGGGTCACGAGATTGTTCTTGGATGCTCTGACCAATGAGCTCTAAGCGCGGATAATCCGGGTTGCCGGGTGGGGGCGGGGGTGGGGAGGGTCAGTGGCGGGGCTTCTTGTCAAGGACCTGGTTCAAGAATGTAGCATCTGAAAGGCTCTCTGTAATAAAGTTAACTATTTCTTGTTGAAACCTGTCCGGTACATCAAGCCATTACATTTGGCGGTGAGGGTAAAATATCTCCGACGCTGCACCTCACCTTGTTACCGTGAGTACATCGAATCTTAAGAAAAAGAAAAGACTACTCACCAGTCATGCGACTCTTCAGCAGAATCGACCCTTTCGACACGACTATGGAAGCCTGGAGCCAGTATGTAGAGCGCCTTGGATTTTATTTCCTAACAAATGAAATTACCGTGGAGGAGAAGCAGAAAGCCATCCTTCTGCGTGTATGTGGTAACAAGACAGACAACCTCATCCACAGCCTGACAGCCCCAAACACGCCCAATTCTAAGTCCTTTAATGAATTAGTGGCCCTCGTGAAAACACAGTTCTAGTTGAAGCCATCCATAATAATGCAGAGGTTTAAGTTTAATTCAAGAGTTAGGGCCCTGGGAGAGTCCATCGCAACCTATATAACGAAGCTGAAGCAATTGACAGAACACTGCAGCTTCGGAGACACACTCAATAATAAACTGCAGGGCCGATTCGTTTGTGGAGTTCACGACGATGCCATTCGGTGCCGTTTATTTGCAGAAGTCAACATCGATTTGAAGCGCACTATGGAAATAGCACTAGCCATGGAAAGTGCTGTGAGAAACTCTACAGCACATACAACATGGCGCTGTTCTTCATGTGGGGCAGGAACCTACCACTGGGCGTGGTGCGATAACCAGAGACACAGCATCGAAGTGAGAGGCAATGTCCGCCGTTAGCAATATGAAAAGACCTAGTAGAAACACTTCAGCAGCGACTCCAAGGTTAATCTGTTATAGATGTGGGAGTGACCACGTACTGGACACCTGCCGATTCAAGGAGGCAGAATGCCATTACTGCCATAAGAATGGTCACTTAATAAAGCAATGCAGGGCAAAATCGAAACAGCCCATACAGCAGCAAACCAACCTGATTGCATTGAATAATACAACAGAGCCTGAAGCTGCCGATACCGACATCTATTCCCGGTACAACATCAAAGCGGTAAAAACTGAACCTGTCACTGTCACAATCCAAGTTAATGGGAAGCCACTAATAATGGAGGTAGATACGAGAGCCTTAACCACAGTGGTGGGAGAGCACACATTTAAATACCTAAACGAAGGTACCCAGCCACTAAACCTGGAGTGAACAACTGCTTGATTGAAGGCATACACTGGAGAATCCATACAGGTAAAGGGCATCACCACAGTACCCGTGTCCTATAGGCAACAGACAGCCCAGCTTCCAGTGTTCATAGTGACGGGTGAAGGACCGAGTCTTCTGGGCCGAGACTGGTTCCAAAAAATCAAGCTCAACTGGTCTGAAATATTCCACTTGAGAACAGGAGGAATTCCTGAACTGCAAAGGAAATACGACAGTGTATTATGTGATGAATTAGGGAAGTTAAAAGGCTTGCAAGCAAAAATATATGTGGATTCTCAGGCGACCCCCTGTTTCTTTAAGGCCAGACCTGTGCCTTATGCTTTAAAGGTGGATGCAGAGCTGTGCTGGTTAGAAAAGCTGAGCATCATCCAACCTGTCCAATTCTCAGAATGGGCAGAGCCCATAGTCCCAGTGGTGAAACCTGACCAAGCTATACGCATTTGTGGGGACCATAAATTGACCGTGAACATGGTAGCTAAACTAGATAAATATTATATCTCAAGGATAGTCGACTTATATGCAAAGCTAGCTGGAGGCAAATGCTATTTCAAACTGGATGTGAGTCATGCTTAGCAACAGTCAGAGCTGGATAACACGTCTAGAGGGTATGCAACCATCAACACGCACAAGGGTCTGTATCAATATACTCACCTACCCTTTGGAGTATTGTCTGCATGTGCAATCTTCCAAAGGACAATGGAGAGTCTTTTGCAAGGACTTCCCAAGTGGTAGTATACCTAGATGATGTTCTGATCACAGGGTCAGCTGAACCAAACACTTGGCCAACCTGGAAGAGGTGCTAAGAAGATTCTTGGAAGCTGGTGTACGATTAAAGACAGAGAAATGTACATTCCAAGTGCCAGAGGTTACTTACCTGGGTCACAGGGTGGAGGCCATGGGTTTGCATCCAGTAGGAGAGAAAGTTATGGCAATCAAAGATGTGACCTTTCCGTCCAGTGTAACAAACTCAAGCCTTTCCTGGCTATGATCAACTATTATAGCCATTTCTTGCCAAACTTGTCAACAGTGTTAGCACCATTACACTTGTTGTTAAAAAAGAATCATCGTTGGTCGTGGAATTCACAACAGGATGAAATCTTTGTGAAAGTTAAGGAGCTATTACATTCATCATGTTTATTGGTACACTATAACCCATCGAAAGAATTGGTATTAATATGTTCTGCGTCTCCTCATGGTGTGGGAGCTGTGTTATCACACAGAATGGAAGATGGGTCAGAAAGGCCCATTGACTATATCTCCAGAACCCTCTCCACAGCCGAGAAGGGTTATTCCCAACTAGAAAAAGAAGGTTTATCAGTGACATTCGGAATGAAGAAATTCCACCAGTACCTGCATGGATGACATTTCACCATTGCGTCTGACCATAAACCATCAATGGGTTTATTGAGTGAGGATAAGGCCATTCCGCCAATAGTACCAGCAAAAATTCAATGTTGGGCTTTGATATTATCTGTATATGAGTAAACCTTTATGCACCATCCGGGCTTACATATTGCAAATGCGGAAGCACTCAGTCATCTCCCGTTACCAGACAGCATTGTACATGTTCCAGTGCCACAGGAAGTTGTGTTTGTGCTCAATTTCTTGGATTCTTTGCCTGTGTTTGCAAAACAAATTAGAAATTGGATGAACAGAGATCCAATTTTGTCATAAATTTGAGATCTTGTATTGCAAAGGTGGTCAAATTCACCAGTGTCTGAAGAGATGAGACCATTCCATGCCCGAAAGACAGAGTTATGTTGTCAAGATGGAATCTTGTTGTGGGGATCAAGAGTTGTCATCCCTTCACAGAACCACTTCAGAGAACCACTCCTGATAGAGCTTCACAGCGCATCCAGGCATTTCAAAGATGAAAATACTTGCGTGAAGCTATGTCTGGTGGCCAGGCATTGACAGTGACATTGAAAGCATGGTCAAGCACTGTCTCCATTGTCAGCAACGACAGAAGTTTCCTGTTTCAGCTCCACTGCATCCGTGGGAGTGGCCTGGTTGACCCTGGGTTAGATACATATTGATTATGTAAGACCATTCTTAGGTACCATGTTTTCATTGATCGTAGCTGCGCATTCTAAATGGATGGATGTGAATGAAGTCAGATCACCAACATTGAGTGCAACTATCGAGAAGCTGCGCCAATGTTTCAGCCTACATGGCCTACCAAAAGTCATCGTTTCCAATAACAGTAGTCTTTACCAGTACAGAGTTTCAGAGATTAAATGGAACCAAACATATTAAAACAGCCCCATACCATCCGTCATCAAACGGTTTAGCTGAGAGAGCTATGCAAACTTTCAAATCTGGAATGAAGAGGTTATCAGGAGGTACTCTAGAAACTTGACTTTCCCACGTTATTCTCAGTTATCATACGACACCTCATTCAACTACGTGTTCAACACCCTCTGAATTACTGATGAAATGCCGCCGATGTACAAGGTTAAGTCTGGTGTTTCCAAACTTAGAGGGGAGGTAGAGAAGAATCAGAGTAATCAAAAACATGTATCATCTGAAAAGCTCGCTGTAATAATGTTAACTGTTTCTTGTTGAAACCTGTCCGGTACGTCGAGTCATTACTCAGGGGAAGCCCCGCCGCTGGCCTGTTAAGTGCCTGAGTGGCACAAGGTGCGGCAGGCCTTCCTGAAAAGAGGCGACATGGGTGTGTTGCCAGCTCTCCAGGCTGGCAACACACCCCTGTTGCCTCCACAAATGGCATTATCTGTCACTGTACCTTCTCACATTCCATTCCTGTAACATGCCATTTCACTGCCTATTTCATCAAAGTTTATATATTTTTAAAATTCATTCTCAGCAGGTGGGCATCACTGGCAAAACTGGCATTTATTGCCCACACCTGGTTGTCCTCTAATTGCGGACCATCTTAAACTTTCTAATGTTAACAAGAGGTGGAGGAGTGGTTGTGAAGAGTGCTGGAGGGGTGGTGAGGTTGCTTGTGTTTTCCAGTACAGTACTGAGGGAGTGCTGCACTGTTGGAGGTGTGTCTTTTGGGTGAGATATTAAACAGAGGTCCCGTATGCCTGGTGTGGGGGATGTAAAGGATCCCACAGCACTATTTCGAAGAAGAACAGGAGAGTTATCTCTGATGTCCTGGCCAATATTTACCCCTCAACCAACATCACTATAACTGAGGCTACTTCAGAGGGCAATTAGACATCAACTATGTTGGTGCGGGTCTGGAGTCACACGTATGCCACACTCTATAAAGATGGCAGGTTTCCCTCGCTAAAGGACACTAGTAAACAGGATGAGTTTTTGCAACAGTCCAACAGGTTCACAGCTGCATTTACCTGTACCATTTATTTCATTTCCAGAGTTTCGAAACTGAATTCAAATTCTCAAACTGCACTGCAGGGATTACGAACGCACATTCTCTGTGTTACCAGATCAGCAATTTAAAAAAGTATATTTTTTTGTTGGATTTATTCAATGTTAAAAAGGATTTTCAACCATCATTATTATTTCATTGTACCACACAATCAATGTCATGATGACAAAAATGAAAGACTTGCATTTACATAGTGCTTTTCATGATCACCAGACATTTCAAAGCACTTTTCAGCCAATGAAGTACTTTTTGAAGTGTAATCACTGTTACAATGTAGGAATCATGGCAGCCAATTGCGCACAGCAAGCTCCCACAAACAGCAATGTGATAACGACCAAATAATCTGTTTTAGTGATGTTGGTTGAGGGATAAATATTGGCCAGGACATCAGAGATAACTCTCCTGCTCTCCTTTCGAAATAGTGACGTGGGATCTTTTACATGCCCCACACCAGGCATATGGGGCCTCAGTTTAAAATCTCATCCAAAAGACACACCTCAGACAGTGCAACACTCCCTCAGTCCTGTACTGGAAAACATAAGTAACCTCACCACCACTCCAGCACACTGCACAGCCATTCCTCCACCTCTTGTTAGTTTAGTTTGTTTCCTGTGATGTAACTAATCCAATAATTTAATCCCCATGACCAACCGACCCTCTAAAGTGCTACTGACTCAACAATAAATAGTTATTGCACTTGTATTCACGTTTTACAAAATAGAATCTTTTAATTTTGATGCAGTGGCAACTCTGATAAGGTAACAGTCAGATATCTAAAAATGTTACTGATCAGACATTGATGTGCTGCTTTGTAAATTGGATTGTTTGCTTGTTTTGGTCAGATCAGCTTCTATTAACGCGATGGTGGGAAATGGATAGTCAGGGGATTTAATATTTCATGGATTTGTAGGTACTGGAACACAGGTAATCTGGTTAAATTTTAATGGAGTTCTGGCAGTGTTTCTAACCTTGAGACATTTAAAAAAAATTTTATACTTTGGTTGCAATTTGATGCATCCACAAAGGCAACAGGTGAGGTAAACAGTGCACATGTGTGAGTCTCTTAGCACTCATTAACTTTTGCTGCTCTAAATAGACACACACAATCACACAATACACGCACAGGCAAACAAACACAATCACACAGAACACAAAGAAAACACACACACACCCAACACGCAAACACTCACAACACACACACACACACATTCAGACACTCACACCAGCAGAGCACACCAATATACAACAGTCATACTCACAGAACATTCACACACACAACACTCACAGACAGCACACACACGCACACACACAAAACTCATATGCGCACCCACTTGCATATAAATACACACTCATGCTCATTCTCACACACACAAACCCACACACACACACATCCTTGAACAATGCCCACACACACATGCATGCACACAAAACACTCATTGTCTGCACTGTTTTATATTTTGGCAGAACCCGATTGTAATTTTTATGGAGGGAGACATGTTGAAGTACAGAACAATAAAAGGGATAAAGGAATAGAAACAGGGTCAAAAACAGGGAGATAAACAAATGTAAATAAAATTCTGTGATTCTGTAAAGAGGTAAAGAGAGTGAGGGATATGAACACTGAGGTACATACAGAAAAAGAAATCAAGTAATTAAACAAAGGGAGATATACACTGACAAAGAGGAGAAAAATGCAAATAAAGACAGATATACAATGATATCAGAGATGCAGTGAGAGTGAAAGGACATAAATAATTATACAGATTTAGGGAGAGAAAGGTAAGAAAATAGACACAAAGAGATATACCCATAGAATAAAGAAGAACTATAGGTTGGAAGAGATGAAGCAGAGGGGAAGGACCAGGTAAAGAGAGTGAGGAACACTATTATAGATGAAGAGAGATATAAACACTGATATTGACACACAGAGAGTTATAAACACTGATATAGACACACAGAGCGAGTGATATAAACACTGTTATAGACAAAGAGAGAGGGATATAAACACTGATACAGACACAGAGGGGAGATATAAACACTGATATAGACTCAGAGGGGGAGATATAGACACTGATATAGAAACAGAGAGGGAGATATAAACACTGGTATTGACACAGAGAGGGAGTGATATAAACACTGATATTGACACAGAGAGGGAGATATAAACACTGGTATGGACACAGAGAGGGAGATATAAACACTGGTATAGGCACAGAGAGGGAGATATAAACACTGATATAGGCACAGAGAGGGAGATATAAACACTGGTACATACACAGAGAGGGAGATATAAACACTGGTATAGACACAGAGAGGGCGATATAAACACTGATATAGACACAGAGAGGGAGATATAAACACTGACATAGACACAGAGAGGGAGATATAAACACTAATATAGACACAGAGAGGGAGATATAAACACTAATATAGACACAGAGAGGGAGATATGTTCACTGATATAGACACAGAGGGGGAGATATAAACACTGATATAGACACAGAAGGAGATATAAACACTGACATAGACAGAGAGAGGGAGATATAAACACTGATATTGACACAGAGAGGGAGATCTAAACACTGACATAGACACAGAGAGGGAGATATAAACACTGACATAGACACAGAGAGGGAGATATAACACTGATATTGACACAGAGAGGGAGATCTAAACACTGACATAGACACAGAGAGGGAGTGATATAAAGACTGATATTGACACAGAGAGGGAGTGATATAAACACTGATATTGACACAGAGGGGGAGATATAAACACTGACATAGACACAGAGAGGGAGTGATATAAACACTGATATTGACACAGAGAGGGAGTGATATAAACACTGATATTGACACAGAGAGGGAGTGATATAAACACTGATATTGACACAGAGGGAGTGATATAAACACTGATATTGACACAGAGAGGGAGTGATATAAACACTGATATTGACACAGAGAGGGAGTGATATAAACACTGATATTGACACAGAGAGGGAGTGAGATAAACACTGATATTGACACAGAGAGGGAGTGATATAAACACTGATATTGGCACAGAGAGGGAGTGATATAAACACTGATATTGACACAGAGAGGGAGTGATATAAACACTGATATTGACACAGAGAGGGAGTGATATAAACACTGATATTGACACAGAGAGAGAGATATAAACTGTATAGACACAGCGAGAGAGATACCTAGGCCCGGAATTTCCATGCCCGCTGGCGTCGGGTGCGCTGCCCGGCGTGAGCAGACCATATGGCACGATTTTCACAACAGTGTGAAACCAGCTCACGATCGTCCACTCAGCCCACCGATGGCAGCCCGCATTCTCTGCCTTCAGATGTTGGGAACCTCATTGTAATACATCAGCATATCATTATTAGGCCTGCTCACTGGAATCGTTTCCTGGGGTGAAGGGATTGTATTATGAGGAATGATGGATCAGATTGGGCCTATACTCACTGAAATTTAGCAGAATGGGAGGTGATATTATTGAAACATATAAGATTCTGAGGGGACTTGACAGGGTAGATGCTGAGAGGGTGTTCCTTCCCGTGGGAGAATCTCAAACTAGGGAGCACAGTTTAAAGATAATGGGTCTCCCATTTGAGACGGAATTGATGAGCAATTTCTTCTCTCAGAGAGTCATTAGTCTTTGTAATTCTCTTCCCCAGAGAGCAGTGGAGGCTGACTCATTGAATATATTCAAGGCTGAGTTAGACAGATTTTTGATCTGCAAAGGAGTCAAGGGTTATGGGGGGGGGGGAAGGCAGGAAAGTGGAGCTGAGGTCACAATCAGGTCAACCATGATCTTATTGATTGGCAGAGAAGGCCTGATGGGCTGAATGGCCTACTCCTGCTCCTACATCATATGATCTTATCTTATGATTGTATAAACAAGCAGAAAGTGACAGCCGACTGTCAGCAGACAGATTAAAATGCAGATTCAAATTAGGAATTAACACTTTGGACCCTGCTCCTCAAAGCCTGGGTCATTCCCATCCCCCACATCTAGAATCCCCCTCTGATGGAGATGGCGGATATACTGTCTGGCATTATAACTCACAGGGGTTGATGTTGGTGCCAGTTGTTCCAACAGTGTCAGGGGGACGGGGGTTGGTGGGCAGATTGAGTTCCTCGGGTTGTAACAAGTGAGACAGAGCTTGCAGCCTTTGATGGGGGCACATTGTTCAACTGAGGCCCTAGTGCATTAGCCATGTGTCCCAGAGTCTCCGTTGCCAGCATCAGATATGCTTCTAGGACGGGATGAATCGTAGCTATACAGTGGCAGCCCTATTCCCAACCCATTCTGCAGTAATAGGAGATGACAATGTGAACACGGGAACCGCTAGACTGAAAAAAAAACCCAAAGTCCATGTACCATTTTTACCATCCTGGTGGTCCCATGGCACATTGGCAGTGGACTTGGCCAATCATAACAATCAATCTCTGAGAGCTAGTCAGCAATGGACTCAGATGTGGGGCGAGGAAAACTCCCAGAGACGGAGAGTTTCGGAAAAGCACAGGTCCCGAAGTGTCTTGTTGCCCGCCCCCATGCCTGCTACACTCATTACAAGTCACACTTCAAATGACTCATTTACTGTGTCCCAACGTATTATTTTCTGAGACAACTCTTATCTAAACTTGAATTGGAATGAATCAATAGTAACTGCTCCCACAATGTCCAGAGGGAGTCTGTTCCACAGATTGACCACTCACTCATTCCACCAAATATAGTAGTTTGGAACAATTACCTAGTACCTGCTCTCCTCTTCAAACAGCATCCTGTGCCTCTACTGTTCTAGACAGGGTAAAATAGCCTGTCCTGGCCAGCATTAAGTAAAATGAAAGCTTGCATTTATGTATGTTTTCAAGAAGGAGTTAGATTTAGCTCTTGGGGCAAAAGGGATCAAAGGATATGGGGAGAAAGCAGGAGCAGGCTATTGAGTTGGATGATCAACCATGATTATAATGAATGGTGGAGCAGGCTCGAAGGGCTGAATGGCCTACTCCTGCTCCTAGTTTCTATGTTTCTATGACGCCTAACACAACCACTGGACCTCCCAAAGCTGCACTTTGCAGCCAATTAAGTACTTTTTTGAAGTGCAATCACTGTTGTTACGTAGGAAACGCAAATTCGTGCACAGGAAGATCCCACAGGTTAAGAATGACCAGATAATCTGTTTTTTTTGTGTGTGACGTGGATAGAGGGATAAATACTGACCAGGAAGAATCCTAAAAAGCGGGAATGTTGTCGCCTCCCGACCTTCTCTTTCCCAGTGAGACCGGAGCCTTGAAATTTGATTAGATGAGATTCACCGGGGTCAAGAATCAAGGGGGCGGCTCACCACCCACCACCCCCCCCCCCCCCCCCCACTGCCTCCTCCAGGGGCAATGAGGGATGGGCAATAATAATAATAATATAAAAAAAGAATACTCGTCTAGCCAGCCCAAATAATATCAGCAAGGTAGATTTGGGCTTTGTCGTGTTTGGATCTGCCTGACGAACGCAGTTGAGCGGCAGCGGGCGCTAGGACCGAGCGGGCACTTGTGCCGCCAGCAAGGCAGAGAGAGAGAGAGAGAGAGACAGGAGAGAGAAGGGACCGCCCCATGTGTGTGTGCAGGAGGCTGGTACTGCCCTTGTTCAGCAGCAGCAGCACCACCAGCAGCAGCGGTGGAGAGGGGAGGGGACCAGAGGATGGTAAAGGACGGGCCGGTGTCTAAGAACTGCCCCTGCGCTGGCAGCTGGAGTGAGTGAGTGAGTGTGTGAGAGAGAGAGAGAGGGAGAGAGAGAGGGAGAGTGAGGAAGAGAGAGAGAGAGGGAGAGAGAGAGGGAGAAGGGGGAAACAGCGGCAGAGAGCAGCAAAGCAGGCACTTAGCATCAGCAACACAGACATACATACACACACACACACATACACACACAACCCAGCCATGAAACAGCGGCTCCTGGATATCATGAGGATGAGCAGAAAATGCCGCATGGTCCTCGCCACTTGCCTTGGATCATTTGTATTGGTGATCTTCTATTTCCAAAGTATGTTACATCCAGGTAGGTCCATTTCTTCAAGATGTTGAGATATATATTTTGTTCCATTTGCTCCAATTTCTGCTGCTAATCAATCCCCCTTTCCCCATCATCTATCAGTGTTTCTCTCTGTCTCTCTCTCTCTCTCTCGTGTTCTCTAAAACAAAAGGGGGTTTCTCAGCTGCTTCATCGAATAATAACGTCTTTAACGTGAGCTCTGGGGATTTTCGCACGGTGTCCCGCTCACTTTCTACCACCGGCACCTTTTTAATGGGAAGTGGGAGAGAGGAGAGAGGGATCACATTTTAGCTGGGGAAGACCCTGCTTTGAGAGTGACCTGGAATTCCCCCCAGCCCCCCCGGATTTTACAAGGGGACTGTGAAGCTGTAGCTGATGGCAGTCCAAGCACGTCTGAGAGAGAGAGGGACCGGTCCCTTAGTGACTTGTATTGAAATGCTCTTTATCTCTGTAAGAGGGACTGGAGAGGTCAGTCTATGCGTGAGCTGACTGGCGTTTTGAATGGGTTGAGTGAGCTACAATAGTTGTCCGCATTTCGTCTCTATTTTAGACAGTTTTTAAAATTACAACACCTTTTCGTGCTTGTATGTGACCAGACAGTGCAATTTTCTGTATGTGTGTATGTATGTATACATGTCAATTGTTTCCCAAAGTTTTCACAGCACGCCTGTTGGAAGTCCAGTCACTTTTTCCTTTGGTGAATGAACGTTTTATTTCTTCCAGAGGCAATCGTTTATTTTAAAGCAGGAGGTTTTATGCCATGAAAGTGAATAGACAGTAAAGTGACTGAGATCAGGCATTTACATACTCACATGGAGAATGGGAATAGAAAATGGAAGCTATTTTTTTTTGGGACGCTGCGAGGGGACTGTTTATCCTTTGATATCGAAACAGAAAATGCTGAAAGCCCTCGGCAGGTCCTGGCAGTGTCTGTGACCACTGTCCGCCGAGGACCACTCCTCAAGGGCTGGCGTCCTCTCACACCCTGTACTGACCTGGCGATGAGTAACTGGGGGATTTTCCTGTTAATGAACAGGGAGAAGAGACGAGAGAGCTGTCTCTGCAGAGCTCCCGAGCTCTCTCCTTGATTCACCAGGTTGCAGTTTACAGGAGTCAGACAAACCTCAAGCCTGCCCACTAAATCTAAGTGCAGTTAGCTGATTCTTTATCCGAGGCACCTTCCTGTTAACAAGAGTTTTTCATTCAGCTTTTCTTTCTAAAGTTCCTCTGTTGATCAACAGCAATAACTTCTAGTGCCTTTAGACAAAAAAAACACACACACAGCCACGTGAGGCAGGCAGCTAGTGCTAAAAGCTTGTTCAAAGAGATCAGTTTTGAGGAGCATCTTAACGGAAAAGAGAGGTTTCCAGGAGGGAATTTCAGAGCTTGGGGTCTAAATGCCTAAACTACAGCCAACAGTGGCAGGGCAATCACGGAGATGGGGAAGGGGGAGATCATGGAGGGATTTGCACAGGAAAAGAAGGATTTAACCCCCTTTAGATTTTGGTATGGGGGTAGATAGAAGTTATTGCAGTTAAATATTCTGGGGCAGTGGCTAATTATCCGCGATGACATAGCCCAGGAAGAGGAGATAGGGGACTTGGGGGTGGGGGGAGGGGGGGGGGGGAGGGCAATGACACTGAGTGACATTGACAGGCAAGTGTTTTGGCTTTTTTTTAAAAAAGAGTCAGGTGACTCCTAAAAATAACTCAAATTGGAGTGAAGTGTTTGCTGGTCGTTTTATCATAAGAGATGCCTCTGTTTCTTTTTCACATATAATACCTAATGAAGGGCTGCATCAAGTGCGCTGTGATAATTATGTGCTGAATATATTTCAGGGCTATAGATTTCTGTTACTGGTTTTTGCAGAAAGGTGTACGTATGTGATCAGGTTGTACAGGGCAGATTAATGGGCTTTTTGCCTGTTTTGTAACCACTGACTCTAGTTGGTGTTTTATCCAAAATGGGCTCTGGGGAACAGGTCAAGAGAAAGCAGGCAGCCTTTGGCTTGCTGACACTTCATTTAAATGGCAATCCAGAGCAAACTGTGCAGAATAATGCACGAGGGCTGAGAGGAGGAGGAGAGCGCTAACAAAATATCGATGACGCCACTCCTGACCAGATCTGCTGCTGGTTATCTCAATGAATGGAAAGGTTTCAATCTTTCAAAGAGAAAAAAGGAAGGACTTGCACTTCTATAGCACCTTTCACAACCTCTATAGCTCTATAGCTAAGTCAATGAAGCACTTTTTCCAAGTGTCGTCACTGTTGTATTAAACCAATTCGAGCACAGCAGTTTCACACAAGCAGCAGTGTGACAATGATCACTTCGTTTGTTGGGGATGATGCTGGTAAACGCACACTGGGGAAAAGCCCCCTCGCTCTACTCCAAAGGGCCTTTTATGCCCACCTCTGTTCGTGTCTGATCTGAAAGACAGCACCTCTGACAGTGGAGCACTCCCTCAGTACTGCACCGGGTCTAACCTTCGGAGAATGTGGGCCCAGCAGGACAGAATCAACAAGGTTTGCACAACAGCAGTGTGACAACTTGGAATTTGTATAGGGTGGGAAAAAAAATCCCAAATGCTGCATAGACACCTGAGGCAGACCAGATACTGAGCGAAAGGAGAGTGGGCCTTAAAGGCGGACAAAGAGGTGGAGAGGCAGAGGGGTCTAGGGAGGGAATTCCAGTGCATGGGACCAGCCATCACTGTAGGGGTGAAGGATGGGTTGATGCACAAGGGGCCAGAGTCGTAGCAAACAGGAAAGTCATGCGGCTGTCGCGTAACAATTTTCATCTTAATTACTTGTCTAGAAATGTGCAGCTGCTAAAGTTTACATTACGCTCGAGATCCTCAATTTAAAACTGGAAAACTCCACCAAAGACACATACGGACAAGCTGTGTTTTTATAAGTGTCAACTTTGGTAAACTTGTTGTAATAAGCAGTCTGCTTAAGAAGTGCACTTCTGCAATAGGACCTTACATGACAGGAGAAATTCTAATTGTGTTTCTGTTTATGTAGCTTGTAACCTGTACAAGGATTGTGATCAGACTGACCTCATAGTTTTGAGAGCAGATGGAAACATGTGTGTTTTCATAAGCTTGGGTGAATTTGTCATCCTGTACAATATTATTAGTTTAACTTTTATACTCCTATTGCTGGAAGCTGTTTACGTTGGTGTGTTGATGTAGGGTGATACAGAGTGTTGAATATATTGCCTGATTGGTGAACAATGAGGAAGCCGTTTGTCTGCAAGAACTTCCCATAATGATCTGAGCATTTCTTCCCTCAGAAATGAGTCATCTTAGCTCCAGACGATCCTTGTGGGTAAATTGGGATTTTCTCAGTTACGGCCTTACGGCAAGTTTGTGACTGGATTAGAACATATTCACCATTGATGTGTCAGTTCTGTGGCAATTGCCCTCCTTGCGAAATGTCTGAAAATCCCATCACAAGTTGGGAGTTTCGAGTGGAGAGTTGGCAAGTCTTAAAGAACACAGGGAGGAATATGGTGGGCACATAGCCCAGAATTTACTTACCCGCACTGAGCACATTTTCATTGGAACGTTACAGCATAGAAGGGAGGCCATTCGGCCCATCTCGCCCCCCTGCTGACTCTTTAAATGAGTTATCCAATTTGTCCCACCCATTCCCCGGCCCTTTCCTGGTGGCCCTGCAAACTTTTCTTTTTACAAGTTATCCATCCGATTCCCTTCCGAAAGTTATTATTGAGTTTTCCTCTTTTGGAAGGGGGAGAGAATAAAATCCCAGCAACTGTTACCGTGAACGTTGCCTGCTTGAACGCCAGTGAAACCCAAGGAGGTTGAGCGAGGGAAAATGGTGCATTCCATTTGCATTGTCCTTACATCTAATATTGATGAGCTGTGAGAAGTTGAGCTTTGCAACAGGAGGTTGTATGGCCCCAGGAGACAGCTGGTTTGAATTAAATAAACGATGGGTCAGTATCATTGATATCAAAAACGGTTTCGAAACCAACACGTTGTCACAGAGGAAGTTACTGAAATTCTCTCTATTTTTGGGTTGCTGCTAGTCAGTGAAACGCACGTTTGCCTTGCTTTAACTGTCACATTACTGGAAGGTGATTTTAGCCTTTTTAAATGGCTCGGAAGCTTGTTTCTTGTTGATAAGGCTGCATGTTGCTTGCTTTACTAGCTTTTCAGGAGAGAGCGATGAATCCGAAAGCTTCAGGTCGTTTGATCATCAATCACAGACTCACTACTGCTTCACACTTGTCTGGAGGGTCCCAGCACTGAGTGGTTGGAAAAAGGGGTTAATGCAAATAACTCACCAAGGCAGAATTTCTCATTGTGTTGTGAGCCCATCGGCTCACAGAGAGATAGCCTTAGTTCCACTGGCAGTGTCCAGACAGCAGGACAAACAGTGGAAAAGAAGGTGGTCAGTGAATTACATATGTGGTCTGCTCCTCCACTCTTTGTGTCGAGGCAATCTGTCTTCTCTTCAACTCTTTGCGTTCCAGGTATGTGTGGGGATATAGCTCTCTCTGTCTTTCTGATCTACTGTGGAGGTCGTAGCACATTCTCTGGAGCTGCCTTTGGCATCTGAATACAAAGCATTTGTGCTCAGGTCTTATCCACTGGTATGTGCTCTCCATTCTTTTAAAAAAAGGACATTGCCTTCATAAAAGACTTTATTTGTATAGTACCTGTCACAGCCTCAGGTCATCCCAAAGCACTTTACAGTCAATGAAGTAGTTTTGAAATCTAGTCCTTGTTGTAATGTAGAAAACTTGACAGGCAAATTGCACACAGCAAGTTCCCACGTACAAGTAATGTGATAATGACTAGATAATCCGTTTGTAGTCATTGTTGAGGGAAAAATATTGCCCAGAATGCCAGGGAGAATGCCCCTGCTTTCCTCTGAATGGTGCCATGAGATCTTTTACGCACCAGTTTAACATTCCATCTGAAAGCCAGTACCTCCAACAGTGTAGCACTCCCTCCGTACCGCACGAGGGTATCAGCCTGGAATAGTGTTCCATCCTCTGGAATGGGACGTAAACCCTTGATCTGCTGGTGCAGAGGTAAGAGTGTTAGCATCAGACCTTAAGTTTACGCATCCACATTAATTGGAAAACATAACACAAAAGCTAATCGTCTTTTCGCACAATGGCTAAGCAATTTCAAATCATGAAGATTGTGCAAAGTGGGCGCCATTTTTGGACCCATACTTTCAAGCCCCATATGTTATCCATCAGTATAATCACCTACTTCCCCCTGAACGACACAAGCCTCTCCCACCCTCACCTCGCTGCTCCATTGCTGAAACCCTTATCCACGATTTTCTCACCTCTAGGCTCAATTCTTTCCAATATCCTGCTCTCTGACATCTTGACATTCACCCTGCGTAAAATTCGTCATGCCCAGAACTCCAGGATCTGCGCCCTGGCCCAAACCAAGTTTTGCTAACCCATCACTTGTGCCATGTTAGTCCCCTGTCCCCAGTACATTTTTTCCCTTTGTTCTTTCACACGGTGTGGGCATTGTTGGCAATGGCCAGCATTTGTTGCCCATCCCAGGTCATTTCAGGGGACAGTTAAGAGTCAACCTGGAGTCGCATGTCTGGTAGATCATTCGTGAACCAGATGTTTTGTTTAAACCGACAACAGCTCCATGGTCACTATTACTGAGGCTAGCTTTTAAATTCCAGATTTTACCAGCCACCGTGTTGGGATTTGAGCCCATGTCCCCAGGATGTTAGTCTGGGCCTCAGGAGTACTAGCCCAGTGACAACACCACTGCAGCACCCATCTCCCCTTGAGTTTAAAGTTTTCATCCATAATTTCCTCATGGCCTTCCCTTCCCCGACTGTAACATCTAGAACGTATGAACAGTCAGGGCATGGGTAGGCCATTCAGCCCCTTGAGCCTGCTCTGCCACTCCATTCGATCATGATGGATCTGCACCTCAGCTTCAGTGTGCCCCCTTTATTTCCTATGCCTTGCTACCTTCACCTAACAAGGTATCAATATCAGTCTTGAAAGTTCCGATTGTCCCCCAGTATCCACAGCCTTTTGGGGGTGAGAATTCAATATTTCCAATAGCCTCTGTGTGAAAAAGGGCTTCTTGGTTTTGCTCCTGAATGGCCTGGTTCTACTTCTGAGGATTATGTCCCCTTGTTCTTGATTCTAGCAGAAGAAGTAATTTCTCTGTATCTATCCTGTTTAACATTTTAAACATCTTGATCAGCTCAATGATCAATTTCCAATACTCAAGGAAATATAAACTTATGGAACCATACTGACAATTGAACTCTGAACCCTGGTGAATCTCTGCTTCACTCCCCCCCACCCCATCCCCGCTCCCCAGGCCAATATATTCTTCCTGAGGTGCAGTCCCTAAAACTGAACACAGTACTTCAGATTGTCCCACCCATTTGTATCCTGTGATTCTACCTTGTAAACCACCCATTGTTCTTTGAGCCTTTAGACTATCTTTGTCCTAATTGTTGGAGCTCCTTCCCTAAACCTACCCATCTTTCTAATTTGCCCTCCACCTTTTAAAAAAAAACTTCTTCAACTTCCATGTCTTCCACCAAATCTAAGGTCAACCCCACCCCCCCCTCCGCCCACCCTCCCCCCCCTCCTGCCCCCTTGACCTCTCCCATTAAATGCTTCTTTCTCCCTCTGTAGAGCACCTTTACATTACAGGTGGTTGTATAAATGCAAGTTGTTGCCCTTGTTGTAAAGTTGATATGTGAATGCGACTTGTTGTTATGAAGGTGCTACATAAATGCAAGGTGCTGCTGACAATGGGGGAAGACATGAGTCATGCTGATGAAGAATATAAATTGTAGCTCGAGGCCGTGAAGAGGTCATACTGACAACACATCCCTTTACTGTGGAGGAACGGTTTAGATTGCAGCAACATAGATAGCTGACATTGCTTAAGGACATTCTGAAACATTTTTGGTGATAATCAGTTGGATGAGATCTCTGCTGCACTCCCCTTTTTAACGGCCATGTATGCGTTGCTGTTCATTAGTTCACACGTATGGTGGGGGCTTGAAGAGTACACGGTACCAACTCATATCTCCCTGACTCCATTGTATTCCAAACAGCGGCATATTTAACCTTGGAGCATAAAGCACCGGCTGTAAAGAACTGATCAGCTATCTGCCGGGTAGAATTAGATCAGTGTAATTTCAGATGTAGGGAAAATGACAAATCGTGAAGCTTTGTCCTAACACTGGACTACTGAATGTGATCCAGTTAAAACACTGCCCTGGAGTTCCCCTTTCAGATATTTTAACTTCAGTTTACAATAAGCATTATCCTTAAATCATTTTCCTCTATCTTTATTGAGATATACCAATACTGTAGATTCTACCCCAGCCCAGACTGATGATGTGACCATCTCCTTTGTCAGTTGGCAGTAACGGCCCTAAATACACGGAATAAATTTGAACAACCCCCATCCAGTTCCTAGTGGGCATTGGTGTACAACCACAAAACGGTCCCTTATTTAGCTCTAACTGGTAACCTTCGTCATGTGGGGTCATAGGATGCTTGGTGTTGGAAATGTTAAATTAGTGTAGGAAGGGCACTGTTCTGAAATTGGTCTCTAGGCTAGTTATTGGGGCAAAGTAGGTGGAGCTCTACACAGAACGTACAGCACAGAAACAGGTCATTTGGCCCAACTTGTCCATGCTGGTGTTTATGCTCCACACAAGCCTCCTTCCACCTTACATCATCGAACCCAATCACCACATATTTCTTTTCCTTTATCCTTCATGTACTTACCTAGCTTCCACTTAGATGCATCTATGCTGTTCGCTTCATGTGAGAACCAGTTCCATATTCTATCCAATCTCTAGGTAAAGGAATTTCTTATGAATTCGCTATTAGATTTATTAGTGACCATGTTAGATTTATGTCCCCTCTAGTTTTAGCCTACTAAACATCTTTTCTACATTTACCTTAGAGAAAGTCACTTAATTTTAAAGACCTTTATCAGGTTACCCCTCTCTTTTGTAAAGAAAGGAAGTCCAATCTGCATTTGGTTATGTTATTATTCAGGGGCATTTGAAATTAGCACGAGCACTCTCACTTTTAGAAGCACAGAAAAGCGTCATACAGTAATACCAATAGTCATATTTAAAAGAAACAAAGACTTGCATTTATATAGTGCTTTTCATTACTGCTAGACACCCACAAGCACTTTACAGACAGCAAAGTACTCTTGAAATGTAGCCACCATTGTATGCAGCAGCTAATTTGCATACAGCAAGCTCCGACAAGCAGCAACGGGATAACGACCAGATTTTCGCCTCTTGTAACATTGATTGGGGGATAAATATTTACCAGGATACCAGGGATAACTCCCCTGCTCTTCAAAGTGGTGCCATGGAATCTTTTACATTCCATTTGAGGGGACAGACAGGACTTCAGCTTAACATCTCATCCAAAAGCCTGCACCTTTAACAGTGCTGTGCTCCCCTCCTGCACTGGCATGTCAGCCTCTTTCACCTGTGCTCATGCCCTGGAGCGGGACTTGAACCCACAACCTTCAGACTCGAGAGGAGAGAAAGTGCTGCCAAATGAACCACACTGATTAAGCTGAATGTGCTGCTGTATAAAACTGACAGTGTGACACCACTGGCCCTAAGTAGTGGAGGGAGGAATGGTTCTTTGGGATGTTCTGTTTCTCTTTCTGGCATCCACGATACTGCTGAAATGAGTGTGAATTTATTTTAACGCGACTTTGCATTAGCTCACTGTGCCGGTGTGCAGCTAACTCAGAGGGCAAGGTGGCAGCATTGTGTGTATTGTGGATGTCATTTATCCTAGGCTGTTGTGGGTATGGTTGAGAAGTGACTTCAGCTAGAGCTGTTCTGGTGCAGTGTTGGACAGTACTTTACACCACATGGATCTGTTCTGTATTCTGAGATGGCTGGCCAAGCCTGTCATGGACGCGATGACCGGATGATCTCTTTCTATGCCACTAGGCTTCCACAGCGGTATAGGCGTAACCCTTGGTTCAGTGGGTTGCACTCTTACCTTTGGGTCAGGATTCAAGCCCCACCCCAAAAGGTTTAAGCATGTAACCTAAGCTGGTGCTTGTGCAGTGCTGAGGAGCTGCAGCACTGAAGGAGGTGCTTGCCTTTTGATTTGGATTGTTAAACTCTGGGTCTCTTTGCCCTCTCAGAATGATGCTGAAGATTCCCTGACACGATTCTGAAGAACAGGAGACGAGTGGCACCTGGTTTCCTCGTCAATATTTATCGCTCGACCAGGAATAATTTAGTCGTTTATTGAATTGCTGTTTGTGGGGAGCTTATGTGAATATTGGCTGCCATGTTTCCTATAGCACAATAGTAACTACGCTTAAAAGCCCTTCATTGGCTGTTAAGTGCTTTGGGATGCCCTGAGGCCATTAAAAGCATTATATAAACGTCAGTCTTTTTCTCTAATTACACAACAGAAAGAGAAAGTTTAATAACTCGAGGTATGCAGTTGCTGCTGTGCTCAGAGCCGAAAACAAGCCAGAACTCGTGGGCTGACATGACGCCCAAAGCAGCTATTATAGACACAAGGTGAACAACAGGAAAGCACAGGCATGTAGCAAGGGATCAGCAAAAGTGATCAGACTAAATGCTGAGTTGGTTGAACAGCCCCAGAAAAGACAAGGCTGAGATGCGACCTGATAGGAGTCTATGATTATGAAGAGAGTCGATAGGGTTGACATAGAAGAGACGTTTCCATTTGTGGAAAAATCCAAAATGAGGAACCATAAACATAAGATAGTCATTAATAAATCCAGTAGGGAATTTCAGGTATACTTCTTCACTCAGAGTGTTTACTCACTGAGTGTTTAGAATATGGAACTTGCTACCACAAGGTAGAGTCAAATGGCACATATGCATTAAAAGGGAAGCTTGATAAATACATGAGAGGGAAAGGAATAGAAAGATATTCTGATAGGGCTAGAAGATGTAAGGTAGGAGGAGACTTGTGGGGCATAAACACTAGTGCAGAGTCAAACACCTGCCCCTGTGCTGTAAAGTTCAATTTAATTATATGTAATAACTCAGCTAATGATGTTATTTAGGACCCTGAGTCACAGAGTGCAGGAAATGTTCAGAAAATATATTAACCCAAGTGAGAGAGGTAGATGAAAGGGTGAACAAGATTTGGAAAAATACATGCATAGTTTACAGAAGAAGCAGATTACTGGGACCATGAGTTGGCCACTAGGCTGTTCTATTCCAGAAAGCCAGGTGTTGAAGGATAGAAACGGGGCCAATCTTTCCACGCTTTTTAATAAGCTTTTGTTTACAGACTTACACATTCTATGCATGCGCCTCCTAACCCAACAACTCCGTTTTGGTCTGTTCTCATTTATAAGAGCACAAGTGAATCCTCAGTTAGTATTATAATGAATACGAATTATAAATGCAATTATAAACTGCATTTATAATTAGTATACAATTAACAAGGGCTACCCTGATGCAAATTATGGATACTGAAAAAGAGATGTAGCAAGATGAAAGAATTCTGAAAAATCCCCAGTAATCAGAGGGGCTTGAAAGGTTAAGAAATGGGAGAACAGTACTCACATAAAGAAAGGGAATCTCTCAGGCTTTAGAGAGGAGAGAGTCTAGGGAAGGCAGCTATGGTCGAGGCACGAAAGGTCACAAGATCAGAAGGAAAAGGCGGAAAGGCGAGATGACAAATTGGTCAGACTCACAGCAGCAACAGCTAACAGGCAAGCAAGATAGGCACAGGGTTGATTAACCTCAGCCACAAGGGCGACTCTTGAAAGGGGAAAGAAGGATTCTGGTGTAAATTCTGTACTCAGTTCACGGCTTAGTGAAATGGGGTTTGTTTCATGCTCAAAAGTGAACACCTAAAGCGGAATGCTATTTTGGAGGCTTCATCTCTCCTAGCTAAAATGAGCAGCCTTAAAGATTGCAGCCTGCTGATAAATTGAGCACAAGTTCATTTCCCCTTGATCTATCACTATTTGTTATATATTCTGGCATGAACATGATGGGTCAAATGACCTCATCCTGTGCCATAAATCCCTCTATGTTCCTATGAGAATTGACTATACATTTTCAACTCCGGTCTCCTGGGTGTGGGTGGAGAGTACGTTGGAGGAATTGGTTGGAATATCCTGGATAGTGTGGTGGGGAGGGTGTAGGAGTTCCTGACATGTGCACCTGGTCCCTGCGGGGAACACTGAGGTAGAAATTCCCAGCCCTAGATTGTATCATTGTTAATGTTGAAGGAAAAATTTCTTTGATTCTGTATTGTATTGCAGTAGCTAGCTCCACTTGAAGAGGTAGCATCAGAACATGCTTGGTGGGCTGCTTCTGTAACCCTATGGCTTTTGACTTCCTACAGCTTTCACCCCTATGCAACTCTTCCAAATGCGACAACAGCAGCCCTCCGGCACCTCGTATTGTTCTTTGCATGTGAATCGATAAAAGGCAGGTTATTCAACTCCAAGAGATCCTGTCCTTATCAAATCCCTGCGACTCCCAGCAAAGATCAGCAAGCGAATAGCAGCCTGGGTTTGGGAGCACTGGAGGACCTTGCCCCCAGCCTCCAGAGATACTGAACCCAACGTTAGTGTCCTTCCCATTTCTGCACTGGCTAAGATCACCTTGTTTTTTTCAATTCATTCAAGGGGTGTGGGCGTCACTGGCTAGGCCAGCATTTCTTGCCCATCCCTAATTGCCCTGGTTCAGAGGGCATTTAAGGATCAACCACATTGCTGTGGGTGTAGAGTCATATGTAGGCCAGACCAGAATGACAGATTTCCTTCCCTAAAAGGGCATTAGTGAACCAGATGGGCTTATTACAACAATCAGCAATGGTTCCGTGACTTTTAATTCCGGCTTTTTTTTAATTGGATTCAAATTTCATTTAGGATGTGGGATTCAAACCCAGGTCCCCAGAGTATTACCCTGGGTCTTTGAATGTCTAGTCCAGTAAGAATACCACTACGTCACTGCCTCCCCATATGCTTAACCTAACTCAATACAGACCAAGGATTAAATATAATATTCTCCGCATACTCAATATTTTAACATCTAACTTAATGGGAGTAATTTTAGTCTAAATCACTGGGTGGAAAGCCCACGAGTTTGGATGGAACACCCTGCCCAATATTATTCCCCACTAACTTTAATGGATAACAAGTTCAGGGAGGGGGGTGGTTGCAAAACCAGAACTGTATCCAACCCCATATGTTCCTTGACTGGTGGGGTAAATTAAAAGTTCCCCTTCTAATTCAATAGATAATGTGCAGTTAAAAGCAAAAAACTGCGGATGCTGGAAATCCACCACAAAAATAAAAATACCTGGAAAAACTCAGCAGGTCTGGCAGCGTCTGCGGAGAGGAACACAGTTAATGTTTCGAGTCTGTATGACTCTTCTTGTGCAGTGCTAAGTGATGACCAGCGCCAATAAGTCTGGTCCAATATCTTTAAATAATTCAATGCTTTTATCGCGGCTTCTGAATATCTGAAATGTAGTGCACTTAATTAAATTCAAAATTATGAAGGGTTGCAATACAGAGGACACCTATTTAAGATAATTGGCAAAAGATCCACAGGGGGCAATGGGGAGAAATTGCTTTGTACGCAGTAAGTCGTTATGATTGGGAATGCGCTGCCACAAGCAGATTCAATAGTAAATTTCAAAAGGGAATTGGATATATACCTGAAAAGGGGAAATTTGCAGGGCTACAGCGAAAGTACAGAGGAGCCGGAATAATTGAATAGCTCTTTCAAAGAGCTGGCATGGGCATGATGGGCCAAATGGCCCCTTTTCTATGCTCAAATAGGGTCCACTTTCAATAGTGCTCACATTCCTTTTCCCTTTTTAGTCAACTTTGTGTTAAATGGGTGATCGAGCTAAAACTATCCAAATGAGTCAGGAAACAAGAGCTCTTTGATTTTCAGTGGGACTGGTAGAGAATCCCTCAAGAAACATGCCCAAGGCTGTGGATTGAGGAAATTATAGAGCTTATTGCTCACTGAATTTCTGGAAGTTGGTTGGAATCTTTTGACCTGTCTCCAATGCTGAATAACAGCCATAAATCATTGGCCGTGGCAGCTGGCATTCTCTTTGCCTTCTTGCTCGGGTCAAGAGGTCTTCTTGCTGCTACAAAGAATTTCTCAGGAGTTGTGCAGGGTTTACCGAGCCGATCAGCCGCCTAGGTTAGACCAACGCTCTCAGCGGGCAGACCTCCGAGGTCAAGGGAGTGAGAGAGGGAAGCATTAATCAGCAAGTGTGCTTTCATCTATAATTAACTGCATTCTATCATGTTTTGCAGTTTAAACACAGAATGCTGAAAATGGTGAAAACCCCAGGCAAAACCTGCCCCTATGTATCTGAATAAAAATCAGAGTGGTTATATTTTCACAATGGCGAGGTTTATGCTTTTTCTACATTTAAGTTTTCAATTTGAATCTGAAGGAGAGAGTCATTTTCTAGTATGTTAATCCCGGAGGTAGCTAGAGTTCCCAAGTTATGCCTGCCTTAAAATACCCCCTTGCATCCAAAGTACAAGTGCAGAATCATCAAAGTGATGCAGCAGAATCTACCATAAACATGCCGCCCTTTGTAGTTACAAACCACTATGTAATTATTTCAGTGACTCAGCCCTCCATTGTTAAGCCATTAATTGAGCTCCTTTTGATTCAATCTGTTTGAGGTCATGATCTGTCTTTTCATCGGATAGGACTGATGCAACATCTGTACCAATGGACTGCCCTGCCGAGTCATTGGATGTGAGGGCTTTATTGGGAGCAAGCTGCCTTTAGGCAAGGTGTTTCCTCACAAGACCAGAGGGGATGTCCGAAGGAGACTCAACTTGGTCACCTTCACATCCCCAATCAGCAGCACAGCTCAGCACCAACATATGGGCAGTTGGGATTCCCAATCTCCAGAAATTAATTCATTGGAAAAACTATTGCAATGTTTTCAAGCCCTTTTTTGAAGGGTCAAGGTCCATTGTGCAGATCACCATCAGGGTTAAAAAGAGCTGAGGGTGACAATGAGATCAGTGGATAGATGACATCAGGGTGGTGTAGAAAGGAGGAAAGATTTCTTTTTAGATAGGATGTGAGCATCACTGGTATTGGTTTCCCATCCCTAATTGCCCTTGAACTGAATGGCTTGGTAGGCCATTGCAGGGGGCAATTTACCACATTGCTGTGGGTCTAGAGTCACATGCAAGCCAGACTGGGTAAGGACATTAGTGAACAATCACTGATAGTTTCATAGTTAGAAACTAGGCTTTCAATTCCAGATTTTATTAATTGAATTTCCACCAGCTGCTATGGTGGGATTTGAACCCATGTCTCCAGAGCATTTTAACCTGGACTTCTGGTCCCATAATATTACCACTATGTCACCATCAGCCCTAAAGATTGAAGGAAGACTGGAAGCTTATGGTTTAAACTCCTTGGTGTGGACAAGTTAAAAGTAGGGGATGGTGCCAGATGGTGCAGTCAGCACAGTTTGGCTCCATCAGGTTGAAAAATAGTGAATGCGAATAGCAAAAGGAGGAAGACAGAAAGCAGGAGACTACAGGCCCATTAGCTCAACATTTCTTTTATTCTTTCATAGGATGTGGGCATCACTAGCAAGTCCACATTTGTTGCCCATCCCTAAGTGCCCTTGAACTGAGTGGCTTGCTAGGCCATTTCAGAGGATAGTTAAGAGTCAACCACATTGCTGTGGGTCTGGAGTCACATGTAGGCCAGACCAGTTAAGGATGGCAGATTTCCTTCCCTAAAGGACATTAGTGAACCAGGCTGATATTTCATGGCCATCAAAACTGAGACTCGCATTATGGTCCAGAACTATTAATTGAATTTTAATTCCATCAGCTGCTGCCATGTCCCCAGACCATTCGCTTGGATCTTTGATTATTAGTGCAGTGACATTACCACCACACCACCGTTTCCATCGTATTTCTCCAGGGAAAATGCTGGACTCTATTGTTAAGGAGGCATTGGTTGGGCACTTAGAAAATCTCAATGCAATCAGGTGGAGTCAACATGGTTTTGTGAAAGGAAAATTGTGTTTTACTAATTTGAGTTATTTGAGGAATGTGGAAAAGGGGAAACCTGTGGATGTGCTGTACATAGATTTCCAAAACTCATTTGACAAGGTGCTACATCAAAGGTTACTACACAAAGTAAAAGCTCATGGTATAGGGGATAGCATATTAGCATGGATAGAGGATAGGTTAGCTAACAGGAAATAGAGAGTAGGAATAAATGGGTAATTTTCAGGTTGGCAAGATGAACTGAGTGGAGTTCCATAGGGATCATTACTGGGGCCTCATCTATTTACAATCTATATCAACGATTTGGATGAAGGGACCGAATGTTTAGTTGCTAAATTAGCTGATGACACAAAGATAGGTAGGAAAGTAAGCTGTGAAGAAGACATAAGGGGTCTGCAAAGGGATATAGATAGGTTAAGTGAGTAGGCAAAAATATGGCAGATGGACCCCACGGAAAAAGAAAACCAGAGCCAACTTTATGAATGAACAGAGCGAGCATTACCTCCAGAAGGAACGGGATAAGGCCATGGTATCTGATCAAAGAAGACGGATGGTCAACAAAGAAAAACATAACACTACAGTGTGCAAAAAGTGAACCAGATGTTGAAACCCAAGTACTGAAACACCAGGTACTACAATTCCAACTCTGAACCAACAAAGTCAGCCTGAAGCAACTGAGACGGCCACTCCTCCAAATGGGAAAAGAACGAGATCTGGAAGAATCGTAAAACCCCCTGACCATCTAAATTTGTAAAGTCAGAGACTTAGGGGGAAGAAGGGGTTGCATGGAAATATTATGTTGTAAACATATTTGGCTAAGGACTTGGGGGGAGGTGTAGTATAAGGGTGTTCATGTTAGTAAGGTTTAATATGGGACTGGGGAAACAGTACTGCCCACATTATGATGTAGAGAGTCACATGATGGTCGACTGTGTATAGAGAGATTCTGAGAGCAGTCGGCACGAAGATAACATCGAGACATTGCATTACTTTGGAGATATGTGTATCACGGTGTGTTAACAATAAACGGTTTATGTTCTACCACAAAAGCCTCCAGACCTCTTAGTGGGACACCAAACGACCTTACAACTTGTTTATAATGTGGGAAAATGTTAAATTGTCTACTTTGGCAGGAAGAATAGAAAGTAGCACATTATCTAAATGGAGAGAGAGGGATTGCAGAATTCTGAGGTACAGAGGGATCTGGGTGAAACATTTAGTATGCAGATACAGCAAGTGATTAGGAAGGCAAATAATATGTTGCAAGGGGAAGGAATGTAAAAGTAGGGATGTTTTGCTGCAGTTGTACCAGGCATTGGTGAGACCATATCTAGAGTACTGTGTAGAACTAGGGGACACATTTGAAAAGTAAGGGGTCGTCCATTTAAGACAGAGATGAGGAGAATGTTTTTCTCTCAAAGGGTCATGAGCCTGAGGAACTCTCTTCCCCAGAAAGTGGTCATTGGTCATTGAATATTTTTAAGGCAGAGGTAGATAGATTCTTGACTAGTAAGGGCATCAAAGGGTATCAGGGGGTAGGCAGGATAGTGATGTTGAGGCCACAGTCAGACCAGCCATGATCTTATTGAATAGCAGAGCTAGCTCGAGGGGGCTAAATAGCCTAATTCATATGTTTGTATGCTCACAGGGAGGAAGGCCAGTGTAGGTTGGCGTATTTGGAGATTTTGGGAAGGGCAGGTTTAAGAGTAAGAGAGATTGTATCTAAAGGTGAGGAAAGATTCATCTGTCAGAGGCAAGAATTGTAACTTGTGCTGCAGTTTGCATTTCTGAAATGAGTGGAGTGAAAGAACAGAGAGTCTGAAAGGGGCTCAGAGTAAAAGTACATGTATTTACTGCTTTGAATATCTGTTTTAATTTAGACCACTCTGAGATGTGTGCGTTACCCATGGTTCAGTTAGTAACACTCTTGCCTCTACATCTGAAAATTGTGGGTTTAAATCCTCTTCCTGAGTATAAAGGTCAGGACTGACACTCTAGAGCAGACTTGAAGGAATGCTGCACTGTCAGAGGTGCCATCTTTTTGATGAGATATTAAACCAAGGCCCTTTCTGGCCCCTTAGCAGACATAAGAGATACCAAGGCACTAACTTGAAAAGGAGCAGTGGAGCTATTCCTGGTATCCTGGCTAATGTTTATCCCTCAATCAAAATCAGATTACCTGGTCATTAGCACATTGCTGTTGGTTGGATCTTCCTGTGTGCAAAATGGCTTCTGCGTTTCCTACATTACAGCCGTGACTACACTTCATAAAGTGCTTCATTGGCTGTAAAGTGCGTTGAGACATCCAGTGGCCAAGAGAGGCGCTATATAAATGAAGGTCTTTTTGTTTTTCATTGCTTTCTTTGTGCGCATAAAGAATTGTGTGCAACTTTCAAATACAATTTTCTTCATCCAAAACGTATTGTTAGACCATAAGACATCAGAGCAGAAGTAGGCCACTCGGCTCATCAAGTCTGCTCCGCCATTCCATGAGATCATGGCCAGTCTGATAATCCTCAATCTCCAGTTAGATGTGTGAGCCATCAGCAAACAACTAAAACATGGGAAGTATGACATGTTATTCTATTCATATCTTACTGAAAATCAACGGAGGCAATGACTTAACTCAAACGTAAGTGAGAGAGACGTGTTATAGTGTTGAAAAGGAAGATGTAGCGTTTGATGTATAGTCTCCATTTAGGCTGAGAAAGTTTTCAATGATTATTCAGCATCAGGTGCATGTTGCTGTTCTACTTAAGTCACAAGTTCATCTCAGACTGAAAATATAGATATGTTTTGCCACCAGTCTCCAGGATCGAAAGCCCCCACAAACCTTAAAGCCAAGCATGTTGTGGCAATTTGTGCTGCTCCGTCAAGTATACACTGGATAACCTCAAATAAAGAGCAGGTTGGGATAAATAACAAGTAGATAGCAGGGTATTTTAAGCAATCGAGGGAGGTGTATTCATGGTTTACTAATCACAATGTTGAAACCCATGAGCCTATTTTTAGAAAATCCTGCTAGTAATCGGTTTGAATTACAAGTTATCCAGGCTAATGACAAATAGGTTTTCAAAATATAGGGTGAATAAGGAGAAATAGTTTCCATTGGCGGATAGATTAGGTAACCAGAGCGCACAGATTTAAGATAACTGGCAGAAGAACCAGAGGGGAGATGAGGAGATTTTGTTTCACGCAGTGAGTTGTGAGTTGTCATGATCTGGAACGCGCTGCCTGAGGGCATGGTGGAGGGGCATTCAATAGCAACTTTCAAAAAAGAATTGGATATGCATTTGAAAAGCAAGGAGAAAAGATTCAGGGCTATGTGGAAAGAGCTGAGGAGCGGGGCCCCTTCTCCAGGTACCATGCACTAAGAAGGCATTGGCGACCATGGACTTTCATTGGATTGGTCCATGATTATAGCATTACAGTAGTTCTGCCATTACCTTCTGCAATATGGCTGGCCAGGAAACTCTCCCTCTCTTGCTGCCTGCCATCAGGTATAATGGAAAGATTTAAAAGCTGACAATCAACCCTTTTGGTCACATTATGATCATACATTCTCTGTCCATTGAGTCCTGAAGTGGGACTTGAACCCAGAGGTGGGCCAGAGGTGGGGACACTACCACTGCATCTCAAGACCTCCCTGCAGGGAGTGCACCTAATTCTTTCAAAAAAGGCAGCATAGGCACAAAGGGCTGAATGGCCTCCTCTTCTGCATGCATTAAGAGTCATGTAAGAAGTGGAGGAAACCATCTTTCTTCGATGAAGGTTCATAATAAATGATGCACTAAAAAGGCTGGAAAAGGCTATTGGGCCCAGCAGTGTTCCCTGTATCCATTATGGTGAAACCTTATTCAGCAACCATTGTCAATGCTAGCTCTCAAAGAGGAGTGACCAGGGCGGGTAAAAGAAAAATCCTGCAGCCAATTTCAGGAAAAGCTCTGGAAAACCTTTCCCCGACTCCCTAGGGCAATCAAAAAAGCTCCCTGCTACCACAGAAAAGAGAATGGGGATTTGGATATCACTTAATATTCAGTGACCCTTGTGTGCGCACACTGGCAAAGCTTTTACCTGGTGGCAGGAGTGGTGAATAGGGTTCATGTCCCGATGTGTACTTGTGCCTGCTCTCATTACTATTTCCAGCCAGTGTTTTGGGTGAACGTTTGAATGCACACACGGCTGATCAAAGCTGATAGATTGGATTAAATTTAAGAGACTGTTTGGATCTCAGGCACTGTCAGTGCTTATCAGCGCTCACTTCCTTCCTGTAAACTGTGCGCACAGGGTGGGAATGAGATTTGGAATTGCCCTGGTACTTTAGCACTAAAGTTTTGATTATCTTCCATATTTAGTAAAACCATTCACTCTATTTGTAACTTTCATGTTCATCAGCTGAGTCACGGAATCGTGCAATCGTTGACTATACTTTAACGTGAGGCTTTTTGTTGGAGCTGCCAATCTGGGGCATTTCTGCTCCACTGGATAACTTGTTTTAAATGTCATCGCAGTAATCCTTTTGATATCTGAATAGCAGTTGAAGAGGTAGTTAAAAGCTGTTTTTGAAGCTTATCTCTGATATTGGTCTTGCAACAAGGTAGTTCATTCCAGCCTTCATTCCAGCCTCCAATACAATGGGGCTGCTGTCTTACTTTTTTTCTAATTTCACACCTCCAGTAGGAATGCTGGCCCAGCATTTCAACAATGCTGTGTGCCTGAACTCAAGCTACACACACCACACACACACCCTCCCTCTCAGTCACACCAGACATACCCTCAGACACACGCACATACACACACACACACACACACACACACAGGCATGCCACAAAACACACTCTCTCACACATACCACACACTCTATCTTACACACACGCCACAAAATCTCATCTCAGCTCCAGGACATCACTGAAGGAGTTCCTCAGGATAGTGTCCTCGGCCCAACTATCTTCAGCTGCTTCATCAATGACCTTCCCTCCATCATAAGGTGAGAAGTGGGGATGTTCGCTGATGATTGGTGCTGAACATTGCACCATTCGCGACTCCTCAGATACTGAAGCAGTCCGTGTCCAAATGCAGCAAGACCTGGACAATACCCAGGCTTGCGCTGACAAATAACAAATAACATATGTGCCACACAAGTGCCAGGCATTGACCATCTCCAACAAGAGAGAATCCAACCATTGCCCCTTGACATTCAATGGCATTACCATCACTGAATCCTCCACTATCAACATCCTGTGGGTTACCATTGATCAGAAACATAAATACTGTGGCTACAAGAGGGGGTCGGAGGCTGGGAATTCTGCAGGGAGCAACTCACCTCCTGACTCCCCAAAGCCTGTCCACCAACTACAAGGCACACGTCAGGAGTGTGATGGAATACTCTCCACTAGCCTGGATGAGTGCAGCTCCCACAACCCTCAAGAAGCTTGACACCATCCAGGACAAAGCAGCCTGCTTGATTGACACCCCTTCCACAAACATTCCCCTTCTCTACCACTGACGCACAGTGACAGCAGTGTGTACCATCTACAAGATACACTGCAGAAACTCACCAAGGCTCCTTAGGCAGCACCTTCCAAACCCACAACTGCTACCATCTAGAAGGGCAAGGGCAGGAGATACATGGGAAACACCGCTACCTGGAAGTTCCCCTCCAAGCCACACACCATCCTGACTTGGAAATATATCACCGTTCCTTCACTGTTGCTGGGTCAAAATCCTGGAACTCCATTCCTAACAGCACGGTGGGTGTACCTACACTATAGAAGGCAGCTCACCACCACTTTCTCAGGGGCAATTAGAGATGGGCAATAAATGCTGGCCTAGCCAGTCACGCCCACATCCCGTGTATGAATAAAAAAATACACACTCTCACACACACCCCAGACACTCTCATGCCCCAGACACTCTCATGCCCCACACACCCTCTCACACATACCAAAAACACACTCACACATACCACACACACACTCTAACACATACAACACACACCCTCTCTCTCACACACACCACATATTCTCTTGCATATTTCATGCACTCTCTCACACAAACACCACGCACTGTCACACACACCACAAACACACACTCTCTCACTCACCAGCCACACAACACACCACTGAAACATACACTCTCACACTCACACTTGTGCACACACACACACACACTCTTATACTCACAAAAATGCTCACACACACTCATGTACACTCTCATACATGTCCTCACATACACACACAGACACACACACACAGAATCACACTTACGCTGACTCGTACACATCCTTTCACTCATACACCCACTACACAAACACACACACATGCATCTTCTTTGCACATGCAAACACACACTCACCATGCACATGCATGCACACAGTGCAGACAGAGCATCTAGATTTATTGCCTTAACATGTTCTCAATCCTGATATTCTATGGCAACAAGCCTTATTAATGCAAGCAAATATTTGAGGAAATATAATTCCATTATTTATTTGAAAGAGAAGAAGTAGATTAAAATCAGTAGGTTTATTTGATGGGACAAGCTCATCCAAAGGCGGAACTGAGATAAATGGTAGTGACAAGGTTAATGTAACGTTATGAATTCAAGTGAAGCTTTTTATTTCAGGTGCCAATACTCATTTGCTGGAGTGAGATCTTCAAATTACTGCACCTTCTATACTGAAGAAATCAAAGTGTTGCTTTATTTCACATTGGTGCAGACATTCAACTAAAGCCCAGTTAACAGCTCCCTGGGTTGATGACCATGGGGGTGAGCTGGTGCATAATAGGAATTTTCTTTTCATGGGATGTGGGTGTCACTGGCAAGGCCAGTATTTGTTGCCCATCCCTAATTGCCCTTGGACTGAGTGGCTTGCTGGGCCAGTTTAGAGTCAACCACACTGCTGTTGGCCTGGAGTCACATGTTGGGCCAAACCAGGTAAGGACGGCAGATTTCCTTCTGTAAAGGGCAGTAGTGACCCAGATGCGTTTTTGTGATGATCAATGATAGCTTCATGGTCACTGTTGCTAACTTTCAGCTCCACATTTAAAAAAATTTATTAATTGAATTTAACTTCCAACAGCTACCATGGTGAGATCTGAACACATGCCCCAAGCACATTAGCTGCTGGATTACTAGCCTAGTGACATTACTACAATGCCACTGTTGTTTATGATGAAGACAGCTGTCTGGTTTGGTGAAGGGCAATTTTCCTGCCACTATTTCACTATCTTCTCATTTGTCATGTCATGACTGGGTTCCTGCCTCTATTTCTGCCCACATCCCAAGAGAGAATGTTAAAAAAAAAAAATGTGGTTATGCGACTGGGCTAATGCTCTTGAGTTCAAATCCCACCACGCCATAATTAATACATTTGGAATAAAAAGCTAGCATCAGCAATGGTGACCATGAAACAGCTGAATTGTTGTTAGAGCTCGCCTGGTTCATTCATGTCTCTTTAGGGATGGAGGGTTTGCTGTCTTTGCTTGGTCTCTCCTATATGGATTCCAGACCTACAGCATTGTTAGTGACTCTGATCTACCCGCAGTTTTATTAAAGAACTGTTGCTTCTTCAAGAAAGTGGCTCACCACCACCTTCTCAAAGGCATAAATGCCAGTCTTGCCATTGATGCCCACATAGAATCAGAATGCGTACAGTACTGAAGGAGACCATTTGGTCTACCATGTCTTAGCAATTTAGCTGGTCCCACTTTCCTGCCCTTGCCCTGTGACCCTGCAGATCCTTTCCCTTCAGGCGCTTATCGAATTCCCTTTTGAAAGCCATGATTGATTTTGCCTCTGCCCAGCTTTCAGGCAGCGTTTCCCGATCCTAACCACTCGCTGCATAAAAATGGTTCTCTTGCCTTCTGGGTTCTCAAACCTTCCGCCAATGGGGAACAGTTTCTCTCCTCAGTCCAGACCCCTCATGATTGTAATCGCCTGTATCAAATATCTCTAAGGAGAACAGTCCCAGTTTTTCCAACCTAGCTGGAGATCCTCATCCCTGGAACCATCTTTATTATATCCTCTCTAAAGCCTTCCCGTCTTTCCTAGAGTGAAGTGCGGAGAGTTAGACTTAATACTCCAGCTGAGGCCAGAACAATGTTTGATAAAGGTTCACCAGAACTGCCTTTATACTCTGTGCCTCCATTTATAGAGCCCAGGATCCCCGGTGCCCTTTTAACCACTTTCTCAACCTGCCCTGCCACGTACAACAATGTAACGATCCCTGTGGCATGAATCAAATAGTAAGGCCCAGATCTTCTGTGCAGTGGCACTGACCATAGGAGTGCTGCTCCTCCGCTAGTTTTCTGTGCCGATGTAATGCTCCACATTTCTGGTTGGGTGTTATGAGCCCAGCCCCTTCAGAAATGCAAAGGTGCAGTCCCTTGAGGAGCTTCTCATCATAAGCTGGAGTGTTGGGGGGTGGGGGGTGTGGGGAAGACAAGCCAGAGGCCCCCCCACCCCGGACGCCATAGCGTAAGTTTATATGTCCGGTGTGAATGTTAGTGAATGGGTGAATGAATGAGTGAATGGGTAGGGTGGTAGGGTGGGTAGGGTGGGCAGGTGGTTAGGGTGGGCAGGTGGGTAGGTAGGGTGGTAGGTAGGTGAGATGGCAGCTGAGCAGATGTGTCGGGGGAATAGTCAGGTCAGGTTAGGAGGGGCAGTCTGGTGGTGGGAGTTGATGGAGGGTAATTGGTTCTGCCCAGGATGGGAGTGATCTGGTGGTCGGAAGTTAGCGTGGTCGGGAGGGGAAGTCAGGTCGGGTCGGGTCAGGGGTAGTGAGGGAGTTGGAGTGGTAGTCGTATGGTCGGGGGCTAGTGTAGTCAGGAGGAGTAGTCAGGTCGGGTTAGGGGGGGTTAGCCTGAGAGGTCGAGGGGGAGTTGGGAGATCAGTGTGAGCAATTGGGGAGGGGCCAGTGTGAGCGATTGGGGAGGGGCCAGTATGAGCGATTGGGGAGGGGCCAGTGTGCGCGATTTGGGAGGGGCCAGTGTGAGCGATTGGGGGGAGGGGCCAGTGTGAGCGATTGGGGGAGGGGCCAGTGTGAGCGATTGGGGAGGGGCCAGTGTGCGCGATTGGGGGGAGGGGCCAGTGTGAGCGATTTGGGAGGGGCCAGTGTGAGCGATTGGGGAGGGGCCAGTGTGAGCGATTGGGGAGGGGCCAGTGTGCGCGATTTGGGAGGGGCCAGTGTGAGCGATTGGGGAGGGGCCAGTGTGAGCGATTGGGGAGGGGCCAGTGTGAGCGATTGGGGAGGGGCCAGTGTAAGCGATTGGGGAGGGGCCAGTGTGAGCGATTGGGGAGGGGCCAGTGTGAGCGATTGGGGAGGGGCCAGTGTGAGCGATTGGGGAGGGGCCAGTGTGAGCGATTGGGGAGGGGCCAGTGTGAGCGATTGGGGGGTCAGTGTGAGCGATTGGGGAGGGGCCAGTGTGAGCGATTGGGGGGTCAGTGTGAGCGATTGGGGGGTCAGTGTGAGTGTTTGGGACGTCAGAGGTCAGTGTGAGTGATTGGGACGTCAGAGGTCAGTGTGAGTGATTGGGGGGTCAGAGGTCAGTGTGAGTGATTGGGGGGTCAGAGGTCAGTGTGAGTGATTGGGGGGTCAGAGGTCAGTGTGAGTGATTGAGGGTTTAGTTCTATAATTACCCAGGTGCTAGACCAGGATTTTTCTGTATAACATTTCCTGGGTAACTATTCAGACTCTAACTCCGAGTCAGGGACATGCGCGGATGGTCCCAGGAAGCAGGGGAATTGCTCATTGGAAGTTCAAACACCCTGAGCAATTCCCAGGGAGGTCAGCACATCCAGTCTTCTATGGGGAGCTCTGATATGCATCTTGGGTTGTGCACCCAATCTCTGGCAATCTGGAGACTGGAAGATCTGAGCCAAAATGTTTGTTTCACATTCATTACGATGTGGGAAAGGGAGATGCTATTCTCCATGAAAACAAATTTAAAAGCTCCAATCGATGGAACTGGGACAGTCTCAAGGCATTGATCCATAGCGCCCATCTCCTCAAGGGCAATTAGTGATGGGCAATGAATGCTAACATTGTCAGAGACACACACACACACAGCCCACAAACAAATAAATAAAATCTCCAGAGATTTAAGCACAAATCCAGGCTGACACTCCCAGTGCAGTACTGAGGTAGCGCTGCACTGTCAGAGGTGCCACCTTTCAAACGAGATATTAAACTGAGAGCCTGACTGCCCTCTCAGGTATACTTTAGAGATACCCAGGCACTATTTTGTCAAAGAGCAGGGGAGCTCTCCCGCTGTCCTGGCCAATATTTATTCCTCAACCCAACAACACTGAAAGGCACAGATAATCTGGTTATATTCTCATTCCCTTTTTAAAGGAGTATTCTATTGCGCAAATTGGCTGCCGATGTCTCCTGCACTATAGCAGTGACTATACTTGGAAAAGTGTTTCAATGGCTGCGAGGATTTTTGAAAGAAAGGAAGGCGTATATTTAGACCACGCTTTTCACAACCTCAGGACATCCCAAAGCACGACAGCCAACAAGGCACTTTTTGAAGTGGAGTTACTGTTGTAATGTAGGAAACGTGGCAACCAATTTGCACACAGCAAGCTCCCACAAACAGCAACGTGATAAGGACCAGGTAGTCTTTTTTTTTGTGCGTGTGTGATGTTGACTGAGGGGTAAATATTGGCCGGGACACCAGGGAGAACTTCCCATGCTCTTCTTCGAAACAGTGCCACGGGAACATTTACATCTGGCCAAGCAGACTGAAGGGGCTGGTTTAACATTTCGGAAGCAATGCAGAGGGTTCTGGACTGAAGTGTCACCAGGAAACTTTCTGTAAGAGTAGCCTACACTTTTTAGAAACATATATATTATTCTTGTAACGAAATCTAATGTTTGCAGATGAAGTCAGGGGTGACGTATTGCATTTGGAAGAAAGCCATAAACCTAGTAATGAATCTGTGAGGAACAATTGCTGAGTAATGGGTTACTGAACCGTCTATGAATTCATCGGGCAGACATTGGCAGAAATTCCATGAGAGAAAGGCACAAATGTTATTTGTAAATGACCACACAATCTTCTTAATCGGAATTTAGCAAAATGACAGAATCATGCAGTACAGAAGGAGGCCATTCAGCCCATCTTGCCTGTGCCAGCTCTCTGAAAGAGCTGCCCAATTATTCCCCACTCATGTACCACTGTGCCCCCCCCCCCGCCCCCCCAAACTCCTTTTACCATAGCCATTTCACTTTTTACCCCACCCCCCCCACCCCAAACTCCTTTTACCATAGCCATTTCACTTTTTACCCTCTGGGTATTTTTTTTCCTTTATTCTTTCATGGGATGTGGATGTCGCTGGCAAAGCCAGCATTTGTTGCCCATCCCTAATTGCCCTTTAACTGAGTGGCTTGCTAGGCCATTGCAGGGGGCAGTTAAGAGTCAGCCGCATTGCTGTGGGTCTGGTGTCACATGTAGGCCAGGACCGGGTTAGGATAGCAGATTTCCTTCCCTAAAGGGCATTAGTGAACCAGATGGATTTTTACAACAATCGATGATAGTTGCCACGGTCACCATCATTGTGATTAGCTTTCAATTCCAGATTTATTAATTGAATTTAAATTCCACCAGCTGCCGTGGTGGGATTCGAACCCGTGCCCCATGGTATGAGCCTGGAGCTCTGGATTCACCATCTTTCAAGTGAATTCCAGGTCATAAAAATTCATTGCGTTCCAAAAATCTCATCTCCCTTATGGGTCTTTCACCAATTATCTTAAATTTGAGTCCTCTGACTATACATCCCCTGTCAGTTTTCCTTATTTACTGTATCTACCCGTAGACCTGCAAGTTTATTTCCTTCAAGCGTCCATCCAACTTCTTTTTGAAATCATTGATTGTTTCCCCTTCCACCACCCTCATGGGCAGCGAGCTCCATGTCATTACCGCTCGCTGCGTAAGACAGTTCTTCATCACATCTCCCCTTCATCTCTTGCCCAAGTCCTTAAATCTGTTTTCTCTGTTCTTTGTCATTTTTTGCCTTGTCTACCTTATCCAAACCTGTCAGAATCTTGTACACCTCTATCAAATCTCCCTTCAACCTCCTTTGCTGCAAGGAGAACAACCCCAGCTTCTCCAACCTAATCTTATAGCTAAAATCCCCCTGTCCCTGGAACCATTCTGGTAAATCTTGCGCCCTTTCAAGGACCCTCACATGCTTCCTAAAGTGTGGTGGCCAGAACTGAATATAATACTCTAGCTGCAGCCTAACCAGAGCTTTATAAATGTTCACCATAACTTCCCTGCTTTTGCACTCGATGCCTCATAACAGTTATGGTATTCTATTCAAAAAACTTGTTCTCAGCCAAAGGCTGAATTGCAGTGTGACCTATGTCGAAAAATTAATCAAAGTTAAAACATGGAAACATGTGACAATCATGCAGTAACAAAAATAGACAGACAAATCCAGCAGATAACAAGGAAATGGTGGACAGGATATTAAAAGGAGGAATGTTGATTTAAAATTATATTAAAATTCAAGCCAATGCACCATTCCTTAATTATAGTCACTGAAGTACATATGGATTTCATCATTCAAGTACTTCACTGAGGACCCAAACCAATCTTGAGTGCAACTAAAAGCTACGCCAGCAACCAATTTAGGATAACCGTTCGAGCTTGTAACTCATTTACGCTTGCTAGAAGTGACATACATTCATACGCGGGGACCCATTCTCTGCAAACAAAAGGAATATGTTCAAGCCCTGCACCTTTTTTGAATTACCCGGGAGCTTGGGGAGTCTATAGTTCCCTGTTGATTTTCTCCATGGCAACGCCTTGGTCAGTCACAGTCAACTTGCCAGCCAATCAGCACCCTTTTCTCCAATAATATAATATTGTTTGAAATTTAGCATTTTTTTTTATTTGTTCATGGGATGTGGGCATCGCTGGCTAGGCCAGCATTTATTGTTCATCCCTAAATACCCTTGAGAAGGTGGCGGTGAGCTGCATTCTTGAACTGCTGCAGTCCATGTGGTGTAGGTACACCCACAGTGCTGTTAGGAAGGAAGTTCCAGGATTTTGACCCAGCGACAGTGAAGGAACAACAATATATTTCCAAGTCAGGATGGTGAGTGACTTGGAGGGGATCTTCCAGGTGGTGGTGTTCCCATGCATCTGCTGCCCTGTCCTTCTAGATGGTAGGGGTTGTGGGTTTGGAAGGTGCTGCATAAGGAGCCTTGGTGAGTTCCTGCAGTGCACCTTGTAGATGGTACACACTGCTCCACTGTGCATTCGTGGTGGAGGGAGTGAATGTTTGTGGATGGGGTGCCAATCAAGCGGGCTGCTTTGTCCTGGATGGTGTCAAGCTTCTTGAATGTTGTTGGAGCTGGACTCATCCAGGCAAGTGGGGAGTATTCCATCACACTCCTGACTTGTGCCTTGTGGACAGGCTTTGGGGTGTCAGGAGGTGAGTTACTTGTCGCACGATTCCTAGCCTCTGACCTGCTTTTGTAGCCACAGTATTTATGTGGCTAGTCCAGTTCAGTTTCTGGCCAATGGTAACCCCTAGGATGTTGATAATGGGGGATTCAGTGAAGGTTATGCCATCGAATGTCAAGTGGTGATGGTTGGATTCTCTCTTGTTGAAGATGGTCATTACCTGGCACTTTTGTGGCACGAATGTCACTTGCCACATGTCAGCCCAAGCCTGGATTTTGTCCAGGTCTTGCTGCATTTGGACATGAACTGCTTCAGTATCTGAGGAGTCGCAAATGGTGCTGAACATTGCGCAATCATCAGCAAACATCCCCACTTCTGATAAAAACAAAATATCGTGGATGTTGGAAATCTGAAACAAAAACAGAAAATGCTGGAAAAACTTGGCAGGTCTAACAGCATCTGGAGAGAGAAGAAAAAGCAGAGTTAAAGTTTCGAGACCATATGACTGTTCTTCAGGGCTCTGAAGAAGAGTCAAACGGGCTCGAAATGTTAACTCTGTTTTTTTACTCTCTCCACAGATGCTGTTAAACCTGCTGAGGTTTTCCAGCATTTTCTGTTTTTGTTTCAGATTCCCACTTTTGACCTTATGATGGAAGAAAGATCATTGATGAAGCAGTTGAAGGTGGTTGGGCCGAGGACACTACTTTCTTGCATCTCTCCTGATGAGCTCATGGTAAAAAGCCTTGGCAATGTGTCTCTCTTTTCCGCAAAGATACATTTCAGTATGAATAGTAATGAGGAGAGGCATTATAAAACAGAGGTTGAAATTTACAAGGGGGTGCGAGAACAGAGAGACCATAGAGAAGTTACAGCACAGAAAGAGGCCATTTGGCCCATTGTGTCTGCACTGGCAAAAAAATAATAAAAAAAACTAGTTGCCCATTTTAATCCCACCTTCCAGCACCTGGTCCGTAGCCTTGCAGGTTACAGCACTTTAGGTGTAGTTTGAGGTACCTTTTTATACCTGGGAGCGTATGTGCACAAATTGTTGAAGGGATCAGGTCAGGCTGAGAAGTGGTTAAAAAGGCATAGAGGATCCTGGGTTTTATAAATAGAGGCATAGAGTACAAAAGCAAGGAAGTTATGATGAAACTTCATAAAATACCGGTTCTGTCTCAATCTGGATGCAATAATTTAGGAAGAATGTTAAGGCATTAGAGAGGGTCAGAAATGTTTTGAGAATGGTTCCAGGGATGAGGGATGTCAGTTACATGGATAGCTTGGAGAAGCTGGGACTGTTCCCCTTAGAGAAGAGAAGGTTGAGAGGCGATTTGATGGTGGTGTTCAAAATCTAGACAGAGTAATAGAGGGAAACTGTTCCCATTGGTAGAGGGCAGAGGACCAGAGGACACCCATATAAGGTGAATGACAAAAGGACCCACAGTGACATGAGGAAAATCTTTATTATGCAGTGAATGAAAAGTACCTGGAATGCACTGCCTGAGAGTGAGGTGCAGGCAGATTCAATCATGGCTTTCGAAAGGGAATTGGATAAACACCTGAAGAGAAACAAATTGCAGGGCTGGGGGAAAGGGCTAGGCAGTGGAATTAGCTGATTTGCTCTTGTAAGGAACCAGCATGGATGCAACAGGGCAAATGGCCTTCTGTGCTATGCCCATTCGATAAATCTATGATTAAGAATTGGGAATATAAATGCTGGAGATTTATTTAGTATTCCTTCACTACGATAAATCCACAAGCTAAATATTCAGTTCACAAACTAATGGGCCCAACAGTGGGAAGGAGGACCTGAGAAGTGAGTCCTCAATGCTGACAAATAAGGACAAAATGATGAAGAGATTTGCAGTTTTATTCTTTGAAAGCTCACTATTATTCACCAGGAAAGGATAATGGAGTCATATTTTTAGAGCTGCACTTTGATTTGGATTCTAATCTCTAACAGTGATATAAAATACGCTGTGTCATTATCACCTTGCTGAAACCCCAGCATCGTTGTAAAGGTCAAGTAACAAAGGCTAATGATTTATAAGGATAATGATTTTCTTCATTCAATGCCGTTTGTGTTAATGTTATTGCTTCCCTTTCATGTTCTCAGTAAAAGGCGTGATATCCCAGTTAATCTTTGACCATTACAATTGTGGCAAGATCCTTTCTATGCCAGGGCACTTCACATTGTAACTGTTAAAAGATGTTGACTGGACCGAGATGGCAGAGGCCAATTAAGGATGGGCAACGGAACAGATCATTAAAAAGCACAATTATCATGAAGATCGGGATATACTTTGGCTTCTTGTTGTTTCTATGTTTGGGGTGGGGGAGAGCAAGAGTGATTGTCCCCTAATCATGATCCTAGAATTATAGGAACATTGGAACAGAGGACCCTTCATCCTGTTCCGCCATTAGGGAGATCACGCCTGATCGGCAACTTAACTCCAGATGCCTGCCTTTGTCCCATATCCTGTAATAGTTAACAAAAATCTATTATTCTCAGTATTAAAATTAATAATTGATCTAGCATTGATTGCTGTTTGCAGAAGTGAGTTCCGAACTTCTATGTCCCTTTGTGGTTTGGAAGTGTTTCCTAATTTCACTCCTGAAAGGTCCATCTCCACTTTTTAGGCTATGCCTCCCCAGCCAGTGGAAATAGTTTCTCACAACCTACCTTGTAAAATCACTTTAAAACCTGGATCAAATCTCCCTTTACCCTTCTAGATTCCAAGGAATACAACCCTGGTTTGTCATATCTCTCTCTCGTGGCTTAACGATTGGAGTCCAGGTATCATTCTGGTAAATCTTCAATGCATTCCTCGTCCAAGGCAAATAAATCCTTCCCAAGGTGTGGTGTTCAGAACTACTCACGGTTACTCCAGGTGTGGTGCAGCCAGGTCTTAGTCTAACTGAAAAATGAAATTTGATCTGTTTGTATTTAGTTCTTTAGCTATAAAGGTCAGCAGAGTTCATTAGCCTTTTTGACGATCTTCTGTAGCTGTTTACGATGTTTTCATGATCTATGTACCTGGACCTCCCAAGTCTCTTTGGTCCTCCATCTCCATTGTAACTATACTACCTGCTCCAGCAGACAACTTGGTCCTTCTTGCCTTTAGGCCTTCCACCATGCTTTGTGCATGTTTGTCGAGATTAATGAGATGTTAATCATGCATGGCTATTGGGAAGTTTATTTCAAAAAATGCCTTCAATATTTCTGGTGGGTAAATATACTGTATGGTGATCTATTGAGATCAGGGTGACCGATTCTTGTGGAGAAAATTAAGGAACTTTCTAGGGGGCCCAACAGAGCATGGGGTGGGGGGGTGGGGGGATGGGGCGGAGGGAGAGTGGGGTGCTGCCAGAGCTGTGAGAATGGGGTGCTGCTGTGTTAGATTCTACGTTACGGGAAAGACAGTGTCCCGGGTGCATGCAGCCCGGGACATTGGGCTCAACTATGGGACGATTCAGTGAAGTGAGGGATGGTTGCTCACCCTGATTGAGATCTATGTAGTTGGGAGATCCCAGGGTTGCTCCCTGGATGGTACTGAGTTAATTGAACTCCACCCCACAATGGGCAAGGCACAGCTAACTGGCCTCGTTGTGCTTGGAGGGCAGATATCAAAGACAGATCCTGCTGCCGATTGCTATCCAGTAACCCCTGTTGGGAGATGAACTAATAGACTAAAAGACTTGCATTGATACAGCGCTTTCCACAACTACCAGAAGCCCCAAAGTGCTTTGCAGCCAATGAAGTACTCTTTGAAATGTAGTCACTATTGTAATGTGGGAAACACAGCAGCCAGTTTTCACACAGCAAGCTCCCACTAACAGCAACGTGATAATGACCCGGGGCGGAATTATCTGCCCCCTCACGCCAACACCGCGCGTCATTCCAATCTTACTTTCGGCGGGCGCGCACCTACCGAACTGTCAAAGGCCTGTTAAGACCGTTAATAATCCAACTGAACTATTCTCAGCCTTAAGGGCAGGCGAAGAGCCCAAGCGGCCTTCACGTTTTTCATGAAACCTCATCCATTTTTTGGGCAATTCATAAACATGTCCCAGCTCACGTGACACTGTCTGAATAATTTTAATTTTTTTTTCACTTTTTTTGAAAATTGAACTTAGTCTCCCTGAGGCAGCTCCGTGCCTCAGGGAGATTTCTGCGCTCTTTCGCGCGCATGCGTGACAGAGCATAGGCCCTGACTCTCCCTCCTCTCAATGCCCGCACAGGTAGCGCTGCACTACCGGGCGCGTGTCAGACTGGGCCTGCCAACGTAAAATGGCAGCGCATAGCCGATCGCCGATGGTGTTTGGCTCAGCGCCTGCCTGCGCCCCGCTCCCAACCGGCTCGCCTGACCGGCAGAACGTTCTGCTCCAGGTCCAGGTAATCTGTTTTTGTGATGTTGATTGAGGGATCAATATTGGGGGGGACGTGGGGAAAATCTCCCCTGCTCTTCTTTGAAATAATGCCATGGGATCTTTTACATTTACTCGAACAGGCAGATGGGGCCTCAGTTTAAGGTCCTACCCAACAGCTGGTGTCAATTTTTCTCTGGTGTCACGCAGGTTGAGGAAGACAGCTGGAAGGGATGGAAGTCATTTGGTTAGGGTGGGGATACTTGTGGGTGAAAGTAGCTATTTCAGTGATTCTTTTGCTATGTCCTTTCTGTTCAGTGCTGCTATAGGCCTCTACAAACATCACACACAACTCAAACCATCCCACGTACATTCTAATTACCCCATCCTTGCCCAATATAATAACTAGGCTTCAGTGAGCAGGCAGGGCAAAGGTTAGAAATGGGAACCACTGCATCAGAACATGATTACAAAGTTTGGCCGGTGTATCATCATGTATCAATCAAGGATGATTCCTAATAAATGGGGGAATACGTTACCAAGTAATTATATAGTTACTTTATGACTCTGATACATGGGTGTGATGCATCTGAATTCTAAAATTGGGTCAGATATAATTTAGGGTTTAGACTCAGCCTTCCCCAACCTACTATTTGGTTTTTTCGTGGATGATCATTAAAATTGACTTATTCTAATAATTTCGTTGCAGTTTATTACCTTTGGACCGTTGGATTTTAAAGGCTCTACATTAACGACCTGGATTGTATTATGTGGTTTTGCTGTTCCTTTGGCAAAGAATTTAAGCCCAGCAGTCCAAGAGAAGTGGGGTGGGCATTCAGTTAAAATGGCTTGCGCGCACTTACCTCCCCATTGCAACCTGATTCTCGCCAGCCACTATTTTAACCACAAATTTATTTTATTTAGGCGGCCGTGGCCCTCATGCCAATCCAGGGTGCGCTGATGTCATTAGGACCCCATTCCAATGGCCCGCTGAGCAGGGCCCCTACTCAGTGTAACGTGATGGGAAGTCCTCAACCATTAAATCAGGAGCTTTCCTTTGTAAGGCCGGGTGAAGCTGGAGCCTCTGCTGCCTCAGACTCTGGCCACCACTCTACCCATCCTTGAAATGGTATTGATTCCATGCCCCCACCCTGTGACTTATCTTGGGCGCCTTGAATTTGACCTGTCCGACTACGACCAGCCACTCCTTCCAGTGGTTTTAAACAGCTGATCATGCTGGCGGAATGCCAATTAAAAAATAGAGGCGGGTCGGTCAGCTCAGTTGGCTAGACAGCTGGTGAGTAGGCCCGCAGCACGGGTTCAATTCCTGTACTGGCTGAGGTTATCCATGAAGGCCCCGCCTTCTCAACCTTGCCCCTCACCTGAGGTGCGGTGACCCTCAGGTTAAACTCACCACCAGTTGTCTCTCTCTCTCTCTGACGGGAGAGCAGCCTATGGGACTAGGGTGACTTTCTAATAAAAGAAAGACTAAGGCTTGCATTTATAAGGCACCTTGCACAACCTCAGGACATCTCAAAGTGCTTTACAGCCAATGAAACACTTTCTAAGGTGTAGTCACTTTTGGCAATATGAGAAATGTGGCAGCCAATTTGCACACAGCAAGCTCCCACAAACAGCAATGTAAAAATGACCAGATAATCTGTTTTTCTGATGTTAGTTAAGGGATAAATATTACCCAAGACACCAGGCATAACCCACTTATTCTTCTTCAAAATAGCATCGTGGGATCTTTCACACCTACCTGAAAGAACAGACAAAGTTTTATCTTTTATTCATTTATAGGATGTGGGCATCACTAGCTAGGCCAGCATTTATTGCCCATCCCTAATTGCCCTTGAGAAGGTGGTGGTGAGCTGCCTTCTTGAACTGCTGCAGCCCATGTGATGTAGGTACACCCAAAGTGCTGTTAGGGAGGGAGTTCCAGGATTTTGACCCAGCAACAGTGAAGGAACGACGATATATTTCCAGGTCAGGGTGGTGTGTGGCTTGGAGGGGAATTTTCAGGAGGTGATATTGCCATGCATCTACTGCCCTTGTCCTTCTAGGTGGTAGAGATCACGGGTTTGGAACCTTGGTGAGTTGCTGCAGTGTTTTTTGTAGGTGGTACACATTGCTGCCACTGTACGTTGGTGGTGGAGGGAGTGGATGTTTAACGTAGTGGAAGGGGTACCAATCAAGCAGGCTGCTTTGTCCTGGATGGTGTTGAGCTTCTTGAGTGTTGTTGGAGCTGCACTCATCCAGGCAAGTGGAGAGTATTCCATTACACTTATGACTTGTGCCTTGTAGCTGGTGGACAGGCTTTGGGGAGTCAGGAGGTGAGTTACTCTCCATAGAATTCCCAGCCTTTGACCTGCTCTTGTAGCCACAGCATTTATATGGTTTGTCCAGTTCAGTTTCTGGTTAATGGTAACCCCCAGTATGTTGATAGAGGGGGATTCTGCGATGGTAATGCCATTGGATGTCATGGGCAGATGGTTAGATTCTCTCCTGTTGGAGCTGGTCATTGCCTGGCACTTGTGTCATGAATATCACTTGCCATTTATCAGCTCAAGCCTCAATGGTGTCCAGGTCTTGCTGCCTATGGACACGGAATGCTTCAGTATCTGAAGAGTTGTGAATAAGACTGAACATTGTGCAATTATCAGCGAATGTCCCCATCTCTGACCTTATGATGGAGGAAATGTCATTGCTGGAGCAGGTGAAGATGGTTGGGCCTAGGGCACTAGCCTGAGCAACTCCTGCAGTGATGTACCAGGACTGAGATGACTGACCCCCAACAACCGTAACCATCTTCCTTTGTGCTCGGTGTGACTCTAACCAGTGGAGAGTTTTCCCCCCCGATTCCCATTGACTCCAGTTTTGCTAGGGCTCCTTGATGCCACACTCGGTCAAGTGCTGCCTCGATGTCAAGAGCAGTCACTCTCACCTCACTTTTTGAGTCAAGCTCTTCCGTTATGCTTCGATCAAGGAGCTGAACTCAAGAGGTGAGGTGAGAGTGATTGCACTTGACAAGGTCTGGGTTTAATGCTTCATGCACAAGGCAGCACTGTACTCAGTACTGCATTGGAGTGTCAGCCTCAGAATTTTGCGCTCAAATCTCTGGACTTGGACTTAAACCACAACCTTCAGTTAGAGGCAAGAGTGCTACAAACTGAACCATGAATGGCAAGGAGGCCCAGCTGCTGAATTAGGCCGAAGCCTGCCTCAGATGGCAGCTGAACGGAAACCCATTGGCTCCCTGACATTGCACGCTTCCTACCCTGCAGCTAAAGCCCTCTGTTTTGCATCCCTGAGATTGCACCATTACATTTCTAAGCACGTGTTGCCAATCTTTTAATCCCCTTTCTTGAGAGTCGCATTAATTTGTTTCCAGCTGCTCCTCTTCTCTATGATGTGGGATGGAAGCCTGAGCCTGGCAGATGTCCACCAATTCTGGTCCACACTTACAAGCCAGCACGATGTACTGAAGTAGCTCCATCAACTCTCACCTAAAATCGACATGCAGGTGTCGGAGACAGCGCAAAATCATTCCAAAGATGAAGAATACATAACTAAGAGAGATTTTTAAATATTTAAAGATGCATTTCAATCATCAAATACTCTGAATTGATATAAATGATGTGGTAGTTCTTGGAGATCTGCCTTCTTGCCTGCCCCATGCCTGATGTGAAGTTGTGCCCCTCAAGCTATTTAACCGATTGTCTCTCTCTAATACAGAGATGCCTATGGTCCTTCATGGACTGTGTCTAATTGCCTACAGGCCATTTGGCCCAACAGGTTTACATTAGCATTTATACTGCACATGAATCTCCTCCCATCCCTCTTCATCTAATCCCATCAATATATCTATACCTTTCTTCCACATGTGCTTATTTATCTATCCCCTTAGATACATCTATACCATTAGTCTCAACTCCTTCTTGTGGTTCATTCTAACCACTTTCTGGGTAAAAAACGTTTCTCCTGAATCCCTTATTGGATTTATTAGTGACTGATATTTGTGACTCCTAGTTCTGGTCTCCCTTGCAAATGGAGACATCTTCTCCAATCAAACCCTTTTAAGATCTCTATCTGGTGACTACTTTCCTAGAGACAAGCACCCCATCTTATCCGTTCTTTGCTGATACTGTAGGCGTAGCACCTCCATTCTGATTATTCTGGTAAACCTTTCCATCATTGTGATTTAGTAGTTAGCCTATTAGCTGAGGGGAGTGACAGTCAGTAGAGAAAGAAGCACTTCCCTCTCTGTGTGTTCATCATCCTCCCCATCACCTGCATGCAAAAGGCAAAGCAGGACAGTTGTTCTGAGGTACAGATGGTTCCCACAGGACCATACTTTCCAATTTCAGGTTAGAAGTCAATCTTTTTATTTATAAACCTGGAATATCGATTATACCTTAGCTCTCCCGATGGCTAGCTGGGTAAAGGTACAGCCCAGCATGGTACTGATCCCTTTGGGACATCCTGAGGTCATGAAATGTGCTATTTAAACGCAATTGTGTTCTTTCATTCTTTACGGTCCGAGAGGTTACTAGGCTGAATCCTGGTCACTGCTGAAATAGAATGAACGTGTATTTAGTCAGTGCCTTTAATGGCCTCAGACGGCCCAAAGCCAACAAGTTACTTTTGAAGTGTAGCTGCTAAAATTTTGTAAGCGTACTTGGTAGCCTATTTGCACACAGCAAGATCCCATAAAGCCAGCTAATCCGTTATTGGTGGTACTGGTTGAAGGGAGAATGTTGACCAAAAAATTCTTTGCTTTTCTTGGGCAAAAGCGCCTTGGGATCTTTGACATGCATCTGGTCAAAAAGCTGGAATCTCATCTGAAAGACGACATTTCCAACAGTGCAGTGCTGCTTCAGTCCTGTGCTGAAGTGTCAGCTTAGACTGTGGGCTTTAAGTCCTGGACCATTTTTTAACCTCAGAGACATGAGAGCTTCCACAATCTGTGCTGAGACTTGGATGATCTGGTCAGTATCAATAAGACACCAAAGCTGGAGTAAATAGGTAATTGAAGAGTGCAAAGTACAGGTGGCTACACCACACACTATTCCAACATGAGAGAGAGAGAGAGAGCTCTCTGCATTAATATACATAACGCAGACCTGCACTCATGTGGTGGGCATCTCTTAATGTTATTTGAGCAACGGGCAATAATGTCCACTTTCTTGTAACATTAAGAAGTCTCGATACTAAAGAGTCCTGGTGATCCAGGAGCCCTGAGCACATTTTAATCCCACTTTCCCACTAAACTGACTGAATGTCTAATTCACCTAAGCCAAAGCTCAAGTATTGGGTCCTCCTGGTGGGAGGGCCTATGCTACTTGGTTTCAGTTTACTAAAGAGTTATATTGGGATCTAGCGAGAGAAAGAAAGAATATGTGTTTCTAAAGTGACTTTTACAACCTCAGGATGGCCCAAAGTGCACTGCAGCCAATGCAGTACTTTTGAAGTGTAGTCACTGTCGTATTGTAGGAAACTTGGCAGCCAATTTCTGCACAGCAAGCTCCCACAAACCGCAATGCAATGATAACTTTGGGCTGATAAGTGGCTGGTATCATTCACGCCGCACACGTGCCAGACAATGACCATCTCCAACAAGAGAGCATCTAATCACCTCCTCTTGACATTACCATCGTTGAATCACCCATCATCAACTTCCTGGAGTTACCATTGACCAGAAACCAGGCATACAAATACTGTGCATACAAGAGCAGGTCAGAGGCTGGGAATCCTGCAACGAGTAACTCACCTCTTGACTCCCCAAAGCCTGACAACCATCTACAAGGCACAAGTCAAGAGTGTGATGGAATATTCCCCACTTGCCTGGATGAGTCCAGCTTTAACAACACTCAAGAAGCTCAATACGATCCAGGACAAAGCAGCCCAATTGATTGGCAGCCCATCTACTACCTTAAACATCCACTCCCTCCACCACTGATGCACAGTAGCAGCAGTGTGTATCATCTACAAGATGCACTGCAGCAACTCACCAAGACTCCTTCGAACAGCACCTTCCAAACCTGTGACCTCTGCCACCTAGCAGGGCAAGGGTAACAGATGCATGGGGCTTTAGTGAACCAGATGGGTTTTTAACGACAATCAGCAATGGTTTCATGGTCATCATCAGACTTTTAATTCCATATTTTTATTGAATTTAAATTTCACCATCTGCCGTGGTGGGATTTGAACCCGGGTCCCTAGAGCATTAGCCTTGGTCTCTGGATTACTAGTCCAGTGACAATATCACTATGGCACCGCCTCCCCTATTTGGAATTGGAAATATGTAATCATTCCTTCACTGTCACTGGGTCAAAATCCAAGAACTTTCTACCGACTAGCACTGTGGGTGCACTTGCACCACATGGACTTCAGCGGTTCAAGAAAGTGGCTCACCACCACCTTCTCCAGGGCAATTGGGGATGGGTAATAAATGTTGGTCTTGCCAGTGATGCTTACACTCCAAGAACAAATTAAAATTACCGTGGCTGATCTGTTTTGTCATGTTGGTTGAGGGATAAATATTGGGCGGGACATTTGCTGTGTTGCAGCATGTCAAAATAAATCAATGGAAGAGCAGCATTATAACTGCAGTTTCATAGATTAGCCTCCGTGCATTTGGACTTAAAGTCAATGCAACACAGTGTTGCTGTATTCCACATAGTAAACAGATTTTGTTTTTGGAACTGGTTAATCTGGTAATCTACTCCTGAGTGCAGATGTCTGGTAATCCAGACGTCTCGCTCAGAAGAAGGGTCTCCAAAGAAGGCTGTGTAGAAGGGTCACACAGACTCAAAATGTTAACTTTGTTTCCCTCTCCACAGACGCTGTCAGACCTGCTGAGTTTTTCCCAGCATTTTCTGTTTTTGTTTTGGATTTCCGGCATCCGCAGTATTTTGCTTTTACCTCAAACGCTTTGGTGGACGAAATCTGTTTGCAGCAGCTTCATTTTATCCTGGGTCTCCTGACCCGGAGTCCAGTTAAAAACGGGTCACAAAGTGAGAGGTCACAAGTGAGAGAGGTCTGACTCCCAAGTACTGCTCAAAGAATGGCATCTACGTGCAAGCTCTGAATTTGTGGAGGAAAGAATTTTCCTCTGCATGTGTGCAGAGGAAAACCAGAACAGGCACCTTCCAGTCATTAGTCCCTGACAGGCACTGAAGGGGTAAATAGGAACCAGAGCTCAGAAGCCAAGTTTGGGCTCCGGCTCAGGGAGATATTCAGGGTAGCACTTAACACTTGCTCATATTAAAAAAGCTCCTCCCTGAAGGAAATTTGCACTCAGCTGAGTCTCCACAGGGCCATTGTTTCCCTGTGCCAAGGGCCTGTGGAAATGCTGAAGTAATTGTAGATGTCAGGAAGAGATGAGAAGGCCAACAGGATACATGAAACATTCCATTCACCACAGCCTCCTGTAAAACAGAACCGGAAAAATAATCTGTGACTCAGTGTTAAAGAGGTACGTTGAAAATAAAGAAAAACCATCTATGTAAAACATCATTACAGAATGTTCCTAAGTACTGAGTGTTGAGTGCTATGCACATTGAAAGTGCTGGTTTACTGGATCTTTCACTTTACAAGGGGGTTGCTAATGAGGCTCTGACCTGCCCATGAATGAGCTAATCCATGTGCTAGTGGCAGGCAGGTTCATTATAAAAGAAAAAGAAACCTGCATTTATATAACGCCTTTCATGGTCACTTTATATTTCACAGTGCTTTACAGCCAAGTGAGTACTTTTGAAGTATTGATGAAAAAAGAGACATGTCAAAGCTTCAACATGTCACTCTTTTTTTCAGCAATACTCAAGTTCTGTACTACCAAACGACTACTTTTGAAGTACAATCACTGTTGTAATGTAGGAAACACGACAATCAGTTTGTGCACAGCCAGGTCCCACAAACAGGAATGAGATAATGAGCAGATAATCTGTTTGAGTGATGTTGGTTGAGGGATAAATGCTGGCCAGGACAATGGGGAGATCTCCCCCGTTCTTCAAAATAGTAAGATTGAGACTGAGGGCTCCCTCTTGTTCACTGTTACCGTTGAAGGAAGCTAAATCATAGTCTAGAAATGGCTGTTGGTGAGGTTAGATTAGATTAACAAATTTGGATGATATCCTTCCCCCCATTGAATCGTGCTGATTAACCCACTTCCTTGCCATGAGTTTGCATCACCAGTAAGATTGCAAACAAAAAAAGATGTCTTGCAAATTTGGTAAGCATTCATCTGCTGATATGGCCAACAGTCATTCGGGCTGATATTGTGAAAGTGCAACTTATCAGAGATCAGTTCAGTACAATAGCAACTTTAAGACTGCTATTCATGTAGACACCTTATTTTTTTTATTCATTCACAGGGTGTGGGCATCGCTGGCTGGGCCAGCATTTATTGCCCATCCCTAGTTGCCCTTGAGAAGGTGGTGGTGGTTTTATAGTATTATTGCTTTTCTTTTTACTAGCCTGTGTTAATTGCACATTGCTTTTATTAAAGATACTCACTATTACACCTCTGCATTTGTCACTTGTCTGTATCTGCCATGATGCTAACCATTTGGTGGTAGCCCACAGATCAGTTCTAAAGGCACTACTTACTAAGTGCCCCAACTATTTTGCACATACAATAAGCTCTTCCCCTGCGTTAATGATTTAAAAGGCTCTGCTGACTTCAGGCAAAGTGGGGTCCTCAGCAGTTTTAATCATCACGGCAAGATGCTGGAAATACTCGGCAGGTCAGACAACATCTGAGAGAGTTAACATTTCAGACCGATTACCTTTCATCAGAACTTCAGAGAGAAGGTTATCCGCCTGAAATGTTAACTCTGTTTCTGTCTCCACAGATGCTGCCTGACCCGCTGAGTATTTCCGGCATCCGCTGTATTCCATTCAGTCATTGTTCACAGCTTGTTAAAGTTTGCCTTGGTTTTAGTGGCGAGGTTCTGATGTAACTGCATTATCTGAACTGCAGAGCGTTAGGACCACCATGCATTCTCTGAACTTGATGATATTAGTGCTGTTTGTTCTCTCAAATCAGCCGTGTTAGTGCTGTGCCTTGCCTGAACTCTGAAAATACATTTTCTATTTGCATCATGGTGGGTATCAGCAAACGCAGCCAACAATTAGGAGAGGCAATCGTTAAGTGAGATTTCCTGGGTTATTTTCAAATAAGGATGGAGTTAAGATACAGGTCAACCAATTGAATGGTGGAACAGGCTTGAGGGGCTGAATGGCCTGCTCCTCTTCCTATGATCATTTACTTCAATGGATAGAACACCCTTGCTCAGCTACAAATGTTTCAGCAAATTCAACAACGGAAGGATTTCATCTGTCTCTGCTGAAACCTATTCGCTAGTGTTAGTTGTAAGGTATGTGAGTGTCATAGGGTTAGAGTAGTGGATAATGGAAATGCCAGGTTAGTGAAGTGAGCAGGTATTTGAGTTGATGGATGGTGTGATGCAATGGGGAGGAGAGGAGATTGAAAAATTAGGAGCTTTAATTTGCCTTTAATTCTGTAGTAGACCAGAAAATTGTCAACTGGAATTAAAAATTCATCTTCAGTTCATTGCTACCATCATTCACTTTGGACAAGCTAGAACACAACCAATTACTCAGTATCCTAGTACAGCACGTGCAGCACGTGAACCACCTAAGACCCTGGCTGGGTTTGTACAAACTGTGGCATCCATTTCCTTTAACAGAGACAGGCGTTCAGAAAGGAAACATTCTGCAGTGTCACGTTGACAGCAATTAACACCTTGTGATAAATTGGAAATGGCAGAAGCCTGATTGAACCTGTCACCAGCCCTGTTTCTGAAACGAGGAGGAGCTGTGGTTTTCCTCTTGATTTACCAAAATTGGCACTTGGTAAACTTGGAGGAGCAATAAAAAAAGGGGGAAGCATGCAGCCTGATGAAGGCTGCCTGAGGAAGTCCCAAAACTCGAAAAATCTTTTGTATTCTTGTGCAAAGTGTGACTTGCCCAAATAAATGTAGTTCTCAGGGCCAAGGAGGTGCGCAGGACTCCTCAGGTAAGGAGTCATTGGATGCATGAAAAAGTTCCACTGATCAATTTATCCCTGGCCCAAAGGCGCATGCAGATCAATGTGTCCCTCTGCTGTGTTCACCTGGTTATCACTGGGGAAACTGGTGCGGAGGATGTTCAATGTAGATGCCATGCAGCCTCTGCAACGAGCGTAGAAATGACCAATGTGTGGAGTGTTAACAGGATCCAAGCCAGTTGGCAAAGCCGAAACCAAGACACAGAACTTTTCTTTACTGAGAGTTTATTGACTTGTTCAATTTCGCAGCTCACCTCCCACTCAACCCAGTGTCCCGGTTATCCCCTATTTATATGCTCAAAGAGAATTAATACCCATCACCTGTTTCTCTTACCCTTAAGAATGACATTAACAAACAATAACAATGTAGTTGATAAGGGATTAGCATGGTGCACCACTCCACAACCTTCGTGGAGACAATAAAAGTCATTAAGCTCACAGCAGATAATGATTAATCATTTTTCCAGCTTTTACTTTTTAAAAAAAAAATCAGTGTTTAGAAACAGAAGGGCTGAAGAGTGGCGTTCCAGTTGGGCTTGTTAGTTAAATGTCACTCAGTCTGTTTTGACTAGTGGGCCATTAACAATCAGCCAAATGGCTTGTTTAAACAGTATTTCTCTCTATGTGCTATGTTCTTGATACATATCACCTTTCACAGGGCTGACAGCTAGCAGAAGTATTCAAGTACTGAGGACGTTACTAAGTATGAGCTTTTTTGGTGCATTGTATGTGGGGTCTCCCAGTGTATGAATCTAAATACCAAAAAAAGGGCTGTGTTGGATTTTACTTTTAGGAAAGTGTATTTTATTTTATTTACATTATCACAGTAACTACTCTTCTCAAGCTGTAAAGGACACCCTGAAATTATGAAAGATACTGCATAATGCTAGCCTTTCTTTTAATATGCAAAACTGCACAAACCCATAGATAGGATGACTGTAGCTGTTAATACAATCACATTTATAAACGAAGGCATCGTTAAAACAAAAGATAATTTACATCTTGTGACTATTTTATGAAATCACTATTCTGGGCAGGTAGTCTGGAAGAAACTCCAGGTGAATTAAACCAATACTGCAATCAATATACTGAGATGCAGGCTGGAACCGCAGAGGTTTACTGCATAGAGGGAGGCCATTTGACCCATCAGGTCAATGCTAGATTTTTGCTAAAGCAATCCAACATCAGTCTCACCCCATTGTTGTCTCCCCATAGCCTAGGACATTCCTCTGTTTCAAATATTTATCAGTTTTCCCCTTAAAAGATCCTGTATCTCAGCCCTCCACAGAGCGGTAAAGCATTCTGTGGTCCAGCTAAGCCTCTCTTCTTACTTTCTTAGTAACCGTTTGAAGTTGATGACTCCTCATGATGCCCTGATGCCCAGAGGAAATAACCCGGCTCATCAAATCTCTTTGGTAATAGTAAACACCTCAGTTACATTTGCTATTAGAATTGGCCTACAAATGATGACTAATAGTTTCTGAAATAGACTAATCGTCAGAGCTATTAAACAATCATTTTGCTCAGAAGGGTCAGAAGATAATTACCAACATGAACCAGTGGAAACTCGGAGGGGCTAATGAAAGAACTCATCAAACATAAACTGCGAACAGTGTAACTAGAAAATCTTCGAGCGCGCCCCCATCCAGATTGCCCTCATTACATGAGCCTTAACATCCCTCGGAGGCTGAAGCACCATTGTTTCAAATCATTTTTAGAAACCATCAGACATTCCTTAATTGCCCTCGCTGCATGAAATTGTCTGCTTTGTTTGGAATGAATCCTAAATGGATACTGCTGGTGTAGTAATCAGTTACAATATCTGCAGCCAGAAACAAAATACTTCAAAGGTAATATCAGTGGTTCAATGGTCTTACAGTCTGAAAACACTGAAAAACTCATTTTTTTTAACCTGTTCATGGGATGCGGGCGTCGCTGGCAAGGCCCCCATTCATTGCCCACCCCTAATTGCCCCTGTGAAGATCGTGGTGAGCCTCATTCTTGAACCGCTGCAGCTCATGTGGTGTAGGTGTTGTTGGAGTACTGTTAGGGAGGGAGTTCCAGGACTTTGACCCAGCGACAGTGACATAGCTCCAAGTCAAGATGGTGTGTGGCTTGGAGGGTAATTTGCAGGTGGTGGTGGTGCTCCCTTGTGCCTGCTGCTCTTGTCCTTCTAGGTGGTAAAGGCCACAGGTTTGGAAGGTGCTGTTGAAGGAGGCTTGGTGAGATTTGACAAAATCTAGAGTAAATGGTCACATCTTGTAATATATTAATTATTAATGTGCCTGGTTGTATTATCTTTGCAATTTAAAAAAAATTGATTCAATTTATCCTGACCTTTTTCATGTGAGATTCTGTAATAAATTACTCTGCAGTCAAATGGTAACCCATTAGTCCCAAGTTTCAAAATCAGAGATCCCTCCTGTAAGATTGACATGATCTTCATTATATTCTCAACGTCTGAGTGCCTCGGGCACAATTGCCTTTGCAGCCTTGATGTTTATTGATATCCACATTAATTTCCCCGATCAAGATACCGGGGCTTCCTGACTGTGTGTTAACGAGCTGAAAAAGTTCAAATTTGCATTCCTCGTTAAATGTTAGTCTGCATTTAAAGGGCCATCACGTTCATGAATAAACGTTTGGCAAAGCTTTTCACTTCATGTTACTTACGCACAAGCACAATGACTTCAATCTTACTGAAGTGTATCAGTGGTGTAGATGCTTGTCTTCAGTGCTCTAGTGGGGGGAGGGGTACTGCTGACCCTAATAGAATATAGATGTTGTTCATTTCTGTTGAAACACTTGCATTTAAATAGCACTTTTCACGAACACCAGAGGTCTCAAAGCACTTTGCAGTAAATGAAGTATTGACTGTTTTGAAGGACTGAAGCAATGCATGTTGCTGAAGCTTTACTTCTTGCAATCATCAGGACAAATGCAAGAATGCCAAATTTGAAAGGGTCGCAACAATTTATACTACAGGAGGAATGGCTGCTGACTGTTTGGCAAGTCGACTCTGACTGGCCGAGGCGTTGCCATTGGAGAAAGCAGCCCATGCTTCCATAGCTTGGCAAAACCCAAAACAAAACATCTACTGTTAGGTGCGATTCTGTCCAACTCAGCCTTGAATATATTCAATGACTCAAAGACTGGTGGATACATTCCAAAGACTGGTGACTCTCTGAGAGAAGAAATTCCTCCTCAGCTCTGTCTTCAATGGGATACCCCTTATTTTTAAACTGTGTCCCTAGTTCTAGATAACCCCACGAAAGGAAACATTCTCTCAGCATCTGCCCCACTCCCCTCCCCCTCCAGAATCTTACAGCCAAGATTTTTCAGTTGGCAGAGTTTCCCTTCTAGCCATCTGAGGATTTGGTGACCAACACATTGCTGCTAATACTGGCTGCCCCACAGCCATTTAACATTCCCAAATAGTGTTAATTGACTGGGGTAAAAACAAAAAACTGCAGATGCTGGAAATCCAAAACAAAAACAGAATTACCTGGAAAAACTCAGCAGGTCTGGCTGTTGAAGGGTCATGAGGACTCGAAACGTCAACTTTGTTCTTCTCCGCTGATGCTGCCAGACCTGCTGAGTTTTTCCAGGTAATTCTGTTTTTGTTAATTGACTGGGGATCGGACTTCCGCCCCTCACTTGGGAGGAAGTCCCGCCTCCGAGAGCTGCCAGCTAATCTGATTGGTCGTCAGCTAGAAGCTGCAGTGGCTAGGGCTGGAACATCTGAAGTTCTTCATTGGCTGTAAAAGCACTGAGATGACACGGGTGTTTCTGTCCACGAATGAGCGCAGGTCTTATTCATAAATAAATAATATTCATTGTTTGAGTGTTGCTGAATAAAAGCGATTTTTTTTGTCAAAGCTTTTCCTCTTGCACTAATCAGGACAATCAAATTGTCCTAAACAAAAACAGAATTACCTGGAAAAACTCAGCAGGTCTGGCAGCATCGGCGGAGAAGAAAAAAGTTGACGTTTCGAGTCCTCATGACCCTTCAACAGAACTCAATCAAATTGTCCTGTTGAGTGCACAAAAAGTCTCTTTCTTCAGCAATACTCAAGTACCAAACGACTATTCATTGCTTCACAATTTGACCAAGACCAACTCTATCCCTAAGCTAAAGATGTGTCTGTGTCTTTTGTTACCTTGTGGCCTCGCTCCACTTACCCGTGTGGATCAGCTAACATTTTTTTATGATCAATTTTCCCTCACACTCTACACAAATTGTAAAAAAAAGCTTCCACGGTTGAAGCTCGATTCTCATGCAGTCATGCTACTGGCAAGGCATCCTTTATAAAACTGCCAAGAGGATTTGTTCTGGATCTGATGTGCTATTAGTACTCCAACTCATTTTCTCAGATAATCCCAGTACATACACGGTCACTGAGACAAAGGTTGATTACAGAATAATAATATTCTCAAGCTTCAAACAAGGCAAGCAAGGGATTTAGCCTTTCTGTGTGGCAGGACACATCCTGTTTTGATTTCCCAAGGTTCTGGTAGAACATATGGGATGGTCTAGGAATAGTCTGATGTGATTAAAGATTTTGTGTGGCAGTTTGCAGAATTAAACTCATTACATCCCACAAAGCTCCAATGAGTATGAACAACTATGAATTAATCAGCCCAACTCCAGAGACTTGAGCGCTGAATCTAGGTCGACATTCCACTGCAGTACTGAGGGAGTGCTGCACTGTCAGAGGTGACGTCTTTTGGATGAGACATTAAACTGAGGCGCCCTGACTGTCCACTCAAGTGGATATAAAATATCTCACGGCACTATGTCGAAGAAGAGGAGGGAAGTTCTCCCAGGGTATCTGGCCAATATTTTTCCTCAAACAATATCACTAGGACAGATGGTATGGTCATGATCACATTGGTTTTTTGTGGGATCTTGCTGTACACAGATTGGCTGCTGTGTTTCCTACATTACAACAGTGATTACCTTTCAAAAGTATTCACTTGGTAGTACAGAACTTGAGTATTGCTGAAAAAAGAGACATGCTGTCAAAACTTTTCATCTTGCACTCATCAGGACAGATGCAAGAATGCCAAATTTCAAAGGGAGCAACAATTTATACTGCATGAGGAAAGACCAGTCAGCATCCTTTCCTCATGTGTAGTCCAGACCAGGAAAGGATAGAAGATTGCCCTCACTGAAGAACATTAGTTGAACCAGATGGATTTTACCCAATCCAGTAGTTTCATGATTATTATTAATGAGACGAGCTATTTTGTTTTATTTGCCATGGTGGGATTTGAACTCAAGGGGAGAATTTTACATCTCGTGGGTCAGTGCACGCCCGACCTGATCGGGCGTAAAATTGTGCGAGATGACATTGGGCGAGCGTCCCAGTGTCACCCTGCACGCGAGCAATCGTCAGGTCAGCGGTCACGCACGGGTGTCTAGAGCCGTGGGTGCCATCAATTAAAAGGCCACTTAAGGCCATTAAAAAGGCCACTGTTTGCGATTTTACGTTGCCTGTGCGATTTTACACGCATCACATGGGAAAAACGGGAAGGTGGGCAGCTGCTTTTTGCAAAACCTCATCCAAGGGCGGGGTAAAAAGGGCCAGCAGCATTGCCAGTGAGAGTAGTGAGGAGTTTAGGAGATAGTTTGCTACTGGTTGCTTATTTGAACTTGACAGCTTCACCTCGGTTCCAAGCTTCATTCTTAGCATTTCCAGGCTTCATTTCTGGACTTATTGGTGTCTGCAAGGCCTCCCGAGGATTTTGACCATGTGGACCCTTCCAGGTATTAGACAGCCTTCCGTTACCCCGGTAATGAGGATTTTTGCCTCTGCTGGTGGCACCTCCTCCTCTGAGGAGGAAGAGAGGGGCAGAAGGGAGAGGAGACCAGGTGTTCCAAAACAGCTTCCAGGGGAGCGCCCTATGGGAGGAGAGGTGCAGGCACAAGGGGTGCAGGGCCCGCAGGTAGTCCAAGGCAGAAGGGGCTGCAGAAGATGCCACTATCCTGCTGCCAGGGTTTACAGGCGGTGATGCAGCTACCTCAATATGTCCGAGGTGCAATGCTGAAGGAGGCTCTACCTCTTCAGGGTGACTGTGACCTTTTTTGTCAAATGATCGGGCCTGAGATCACCTCCGACTGTGTGGGTGGACACTCCATGTCAGTGGCTCTGAAGGTCACAGTGGCCCTCAACTTCTATGCCACCAGTTCTTTCCAGGTGTCAGTGGGGGATCTTTGGGACACTCCACAATCAGCTGTCCACAGTTGCGTCAAGCTGGTGATAGAAGCTCTGTTCAGGTGGGTAATGACATTTATTCATTTTCGTATAGACGAGACCAGTCAGGCTGAGCGAGCCAGAGGCTTTACAACAATTGCTGGGTTCCCCCGTGTCCAGGGTGCAATCGACTGCACACATGTGGCCATCAAGGCACCAGCGGGTCAGCCGGGTGCCTTCGTCAACAGGAAGGGATTCCATTCGATGAACGTGCAGATAGTTTGTGACCACAAAATGCAGATTCTGCAAGTTTTCCTGGCAGCTCTCATGATGCTTACATCCTCAGACACTCCCAGGTGCCGGAGCTCTTCAGTGCTCCAGCCCGACTGGATGGATGGCTGCTGGGTGACAAGGGCTATCCATTGAAAAGGTGGCTTATGACGCCTCATGGCCACCCAAGAACAGAGACAGAACAGCGTTATAATAGGATTCATGCCACCACAAGGGCGGTGATAGAGAGGCCCATTGGTTTTCTGAAGATGCACTTCCAATGCCTGGACCATTCAGGGGGAATACCCCCCAGAGTGGGTGTCACTGATCGTGGTTGCGTGCTGCGCTCTCCATAATCTGGCACTAGCAAGGGGGGACCCACTGGAGGAAGAGGATCTTGAGACAGCTCCACAGGCCACAGAGGATGAATGCAGTAGTGAGTCAGAAGAGGAGCACGGTGAAGAGAACGCAGACGGCGTGGAGGCAGACCTCTGTATCCTTCAGGGAGGCAGGGACACCAGGGACACCTTGCTCCAACGACCCTTCAGCAAGACTGCCAAAGATCTGCTTCCACCTCATGCTGGTGTGTCACCTCTATCTAGGATGTTTGAAATGACCCTTACCTTTGAACCTGTGCAATAAAGTTTAGAGCCACTCGCGTCCAGCATTACACACTGGCGTGCCCTGCACCAAAAAAATTGTGAAGCATACTCAGGCCATTAAGACAAAAGCAAAATTTATATAATTTTGACACCCGCAACAAATGAACATTACCATGCTTGGTGCAAATGCCTACACCAGTAAACATATAAACAAAACATGGCAGATCACCTGTGACCAGTCCCTCTTGTGCTCATGGTGCCTTAAACTTGTGTTTGTGAGTGCAGTGTCTTGGTGCCCCCACCCCGCGCACCTCATTAGCAGTGGCATTGGAGACAGCCGGCTGACTCTGCTGTCCTGTTGGCCTTGATGACCTTGGCAGTCGTCCTCTGACCAGTGGAGCCTGTGCTGGCCCCGCCTGGGAGGGAGCGGCTAGTGCCACGGCTGGTATCTCCCCAGTCACTGCAGCCTCACCAGTTGCTACAGTCACTGGTGGAGGGGCAGAGGAGCTGCTGCCCTCATTCAGAGCGCCCTGAGACGAGCCCACAGAGACAGCAAGTAGGTTGTGCGCCAACGTGAGGTTGCTCTGGACCTCCCTGCTTTCCATTGATGCACGGGCTCCTAGCTGGGATACTGGGTGCCTAATCCATCTCCCACACTGGCACTGACCAGCTGAGGTCACTGCCTGTGTGAGGGTTTGCAGGTCCGAGCGCAACCCAAGGAACCCCTGATTCTGTCCTTGGAACTGCCTCTTCATGAGAGTCACCACTATCTCCATGGAGGAGGCAGTGCGCTCGGTCATGAGGGTCAATGCAGTGCTCATGCTCTGCATGGACTCCTCCACAATGGAGACCATGGCACGCAGACTCTCATGGATCTCCGTCAGATCCTCCGCATACCGCTGGACATCCAGCATCTAATGGACGATTCCAGAGGCTCATCATCTGCCTTCGACTCAGCATCGTCCTAGTCTCCTGCAGTCCTCCGACTGCTGGCGCCCTGGGCACTCTCTGCCTCTGCCTGCTCCTCAAGCGAGTGTGAAGTGCCCTCACCGCTGTGCACCGACATTCTAGCCAACAATCTAACACCCACCGAATTGCTGGTATCTGCACTGGTGCCTGGTTCAGAGAGCGGGTGTGATGCAGGTGCATCTGAAGCCTGATGATCCTCTGGTGTCAGGGATGGCTCTCCAAGGTCCTGTGAACGAGTCCGTGCTGGCGAATCGAAGGGGGAACAACGACATGTCATTAGTTTAAGTTATCACACTGTCACTGTGCATGCCAGGCACCCTGGTGAGATCTGCATCATGGTGCCATTGTCTTTCAATGATCAATGGGGACTCCAGGCTCCCATTAATGTTGAGACTACACAAGAGAGTTTGCACAATCTGACACTCTCACCTCTGTGTGCTGCACTCTTACCTTAGTCAGAGACCCACGTCTCTCCACAACCAGCTGAACACGGTGGGTGACGGCTCTCCAGCTCCAAAGCATCCATTTCGTACCTGGTTATGATTAGGAGGTTTGGGGGGGGCCTCTGCTTGTCCGCAACTTCTCGATGTTGTTATGACTCCTCTTCTCCTGAAAGGACAGAGGAGCATTGATTAGTCCACTCTCTACCTGCAGCGCCATTGCAGCCTGGCCAACCCCACCTGAGGAACACCTCACAGGGCACATCCGAGTCATGGCCCTTGAGCCACAAGGCACTCAGTCCAAGCAGCCAGGGCTCACCCCCTTGGCCAGCTCTGGCGTCGTTGACAGCTGGCACTCAGACTCTAGCGCCCCCAAGCTCCACGGGAGGGGTGGCTAAACCTTAACATTTCTCCACACTGATCCATGCCAACACGGTACTCGCCCTTGCTGAGCACAGCAGGCCATTGAACTTTGTGTGGCACTGCGCCCATGAGCACCTCACGACGTCGTGGCTGCTGATTCTGGCTGTCGCCTCCTCCCAAGCTTTTTTGGTCTGATGCGGTGGCCTCCTCCTGCCACCCCTGGGAATGAGGGTGTCCCACCTGACACCCACCTCCTCCACGAGGACCGCGAGGCAATTGGTGGGGGGGAGGGGCCGAGTGTCCACCTGACCTGCCCTCCCGCCTGACGCCTGCAGCTGCTGGTGAGCTCATTGCTTCGGTCTCCTGACCACAGAAAGGGTCTCCCCTGGCAGCCTTCAGGGAGCTGCTTCTGTCGATTTTAAAGCACCTACTGGGTCGCCGTTGGACCTGGTGCCCGACAGGCCCCCATCCGGCCTTTCCTGACCATTGGGAAGAAGTGTTTCACGCTGGGCGGGCCTTAATTGGCCAGCCAATGTAAATTCGCGGCCGTGGCCCATAGTTGTCGGGAGGGGGGCCTGTTTCCCGACCACCCCCGGGCCTGCCGATTGTGCTGAACGAGGGAAAACTTAAGGCCCATGTCTCCAAAACGCTAATCCAGGCCTCTGAATTACTAGCCCCCGTAACATTACCACTATACTACTGTCCTCTGGGCTCGTTTGGAAGGTAAATTATCAATAATAAATGGAGGTGTGGATCAAGGCGTTGTGTGCAATTATATTTGGGCCTGGGCAACTTTGTCCATCTCCTGGGCATATCAGAATTTCACCGCTGCCTGGACGAGCTGTGGCAACAACGACACCTGTAGCCCAATTCCAGTCAGTCTGTCACTGGTCTTCGTTACTTGAGCATATTTTGTATGTTGCAAACTATTTTCAGTGTTTCAAATTATAGATCCCAATTGCTGGAGGCTTTTCGGCCCTTCGGACCCGTGCCAGTGCCGGTTTTTTAGACGGAGATTTCCACTCCAATCGCGCACCCCTCCTGCTTCCTGCTGCTGGCCTGTGCAAGATTTCGTTCCCCCGCTCCCGAGAATGTTGCCCCTCAGCCCCCACGCCTCACCAACCTCCCCCCACCCCCACATATTCCAAGATCGACCCCACAGGCTGACTCAGTGTGGGTACCCAGATGATTTATGGTCCTCTCACCATTGCCCATTTCATCCCTGTGGCTCACTGGCTACGCTCGACTATACCGCATTGGCTCCGGGTGTCGCAGTTTCTCAGCCAACGTTGTGCCAGTTTCAGGTGGAAGTCATAAATCACCCCCCCTCCCACCGACCCCCTGAACTATCTCTTTCAGTGGTATGTGGCCTTCTCCAGCCGTACAATCCTTGGTGAACTCTGCCTTCATCCAATTCCAGCTTCTAGTGCACATCCGATTTCCTTCGCTCCACCATTGGTGGCTGTGCCTTCAGCTATCTAAGCCGTAAGCTCGGGAATTCTCTCCCTCAACCTTTCTGCCTGTCTACCTCTCCCTTTGCCTTTAAGCTGCCCCTTAAAAAAAAAACTACCTCTTCACCTGTCCTAATACCCTCCTCACCTGGCTCGGCGCCAAATTCTACCTGTTAACGCTCTTGTGAACACAGGAACGGGAGGAGGCCATTTGGCCCATCGAGCCTGTTCTGCCATTCAGTGAAATCTGCAGTCTAACTCCACATGCCCTGCCTTTGCGCCACCCTCCCCCCCACCCCACCTATACCTTAACAACTTTGGATAACAAAAAAAATCTATCAATCCCAAATTTAAAATTTACAATTGACCAAGTATCAATCGCCATTTGTGGAGCAGAGTTCCAAACCTCTACCGCCCTTTGTGTGCAGAACTATTTCCTGGTCCAGGATTTTACACCCCCCAGCCCCACAGCGGACGGGTTTTACACCACCAGCCCTACAGCGGGTGGGTTTTACACCCTGAGCCCCACAGCGGACGGGTTTTACAGCCCCAGCCCCACAGCGGACGGGTTTTACACCCCTACCCCCACAGCGGACGGGTTTTACACCCCTACCCCCACAGCGGACGGGTTTTACACCCCCACCCCCACAGCGGACGAGTTTTACACCCCCACCCCCACAGCGGACGGGTTTTACACCCCCACCCCCACAGCGGATGGGTTTTACACCCCCCACCCCCACAGCGGACGGATTTTACACCCCCACCCCCACAGCGGATGTGGGGAGCCATTTAAATCTCCACTCTGTTCGATGGGATTGTAATATCCTGCCGGGCGGGAGGAGCCTTAAATCCTGGCCGTAATGTTACTCCTTGGGACGGACTTTGGGATATTTTGATGAGGTTGGAGGCGTGACTGAAGTGCGAGTTGTCGTGAGCAGCGCTGGAGTTGGGGGGGTGACACACAGTCAACAGTGTTGGCTGAACGGAATCATTTTAACTGTGGCACAATTGTCGTAGTATGCAAAGATGGGTTTAATGAACCCGGAATACAATATCACAATAAATCTGTTCTAAAGGTCACTGGAATGGGCCTGGAATAGATTTTTTTGAACGCTTATTATTCCTGCTGAATAATGAAATTTCTTGCTCCTGTTGGCTTTTTTTTAAAAAACAATGTTTTGCGCAGGACTATGGAAGCCCAGATATCGCTGTTCTCCTGCTGCTGCTGCTGAGGATACACACCTTCTCCATTTCTTTTTACCGCCCAATCCTCTGTTGAGTGACTGTACCACCTCAGGAATTTGTCCCTCTCTCTTTCTCTCTCCCCAAGATTCACAATTTGATTAGTCGAGCTCAGCATGGTACCTGCAGGTTCTTCCACACCAGCTTTTAAGATGTGCTGGAGTACCTTTTATGTGCTGGATAATCAACAATGCTATTGGATGCAGCTAGTAATTGCTAGTCAAGGAGCCGCAGTCACTGCTTGGAAACTGGGGTGAAAACGCAAGACACAAACAGCTGTTATTCCAGATGATTATATGAACAAAAATCCGCGGGTGCAAAACGTGGCCAAGATGACAACTCCCTCGCAACCCCTGTCTTTAATTTTGTACATGGCACGTCAACTCCATTATTCGTGCCTTTAAGCAAACAATTCTATTGCAGAATATAAACATGGAATATTGCAATCAGAGTTGATCATAATGAGATCCTAAGTTAGTGGACAAATGTGTGTTTAAATGCTCAGAGAGATTTTCGGATAATGCAGCGTCACAGGGGGTTATGAGTGGAACTGATGTTTTATTTTAATTGAGCATTTGTTTTTCATGCTCCGGGCTTGTTTGCAAAGATAATGCTTTTAGGGACCAGTTCCCTTACCATGCAGAATGATGCAACCTCCCCTCAGCTCAACCCGGTTTCTGTCTCTCTGTCTCTCTTGTATGCTATGGCTCAGCCACTGTACCCAACCAGCCTGTGCTTGCAAAACATTAGATGTCCAACATTAGATGTGATTCCGCGATTGGATAACATTTGCTAAATAATCCTCTGTGTGCTAAGAATTACGCTGACGACCAGTTTAAGATCGTCAGTTGGGCTCGCAGTGTGGTGCATTTGCGTGTGCTGGAAGCTACATATATTAATACACAGGGCCCTGTTCTTTGCAGACAGAGAGAACATGTACACACATTGTGCCTGTTTCAGCTAAACAAAATAAGTGACAGCCATCCGCTGACTCATTCCTCAGGGAAATGCCTTGACCAATCAGGGTGAAGTTACCTGGTTTAACTTTCAAACAGTTAACAATGCTTGGCAGTTAACTGTCAGACTGTCAGTCACCATCACTGGTGCATTATCCATGGCCAACCACTCAGCACTCTCTTCACATACAGTATAAATTGTTGTTTTCCCCTTATAATGGCATTCTTGAAAAGTTTCCTGATGAGCGCAGGACAAAAAAACTTAGACATGTCTCTTTTTTCAGCAATACTCAAGTCTAGCGTGTAGTGCAGAAGGATGCCAGTGGTTGTGGGTTCAATTCTGGCTCGGACTGAGGTAGACTGGGGACCTGTTTCCTCCCTTTTTTAATCACTTGTGGAGTGGTGCCCCTCAAGCAGGGAGACAACCACTTGTCTCTCTGTAACAGAGAGAGATGCCTATGGTCTCTCAAGCACTGTGGCTAACTACATGATGTTAAATGTGTGTCCTCTGGTTACCAAACCCCCTATCAGTGGAAACAGTTTCTCCTTATTTACTCTATCAACACCCCTCATCATTTTGAACAACTCTATTAAATCTGTCCATTACCTCCTCCGAGGAGAATAACATGTTTCTTCGTTCCTATTTAAGTAACGCTGGTGCGTTTTACAGAAAAGAAGCACAATTGTTTCACAAAAGCAGTTCTGAGCATTGCAATCTGTTTGCATTCTTTGTGGTCTCAGCACATCACTCCACAGTGTTGTATGTAGTGCAGCAGTGTTAGTGACTGAACAAGGGTCTCTCAGTGTTCTTCACCATCCCCGCCCCCTCACCTCCCTTTCAAAAACTGACTGCAATGAAACGCTTGGAAAAAAAAAGACTTGCATTTATATTGCGCTTTTCACGACCACCGGACAGATCATATATTTAGTCAAACAACTTTCCAAGTGGTCTAACACACCCATAACCCAAGTCTTTTTAAACTACTTGGAACTTTTCCGAGGAAGAATAGCATTATTGTAGATAGCAACAGAGCATCAAGGAGCCAATCTTGACATATGGGTTTCTTTTTAAAAAAAAAGTTACAAAATTATGATGGATTAACATATGTTTTTGTTCACACTTCTGTGGGATTTATTTGATGAGAAGTCGTGTTCAGGCAGAGATTTCTATGGCTGCATCAGCCGGGAAAGGATTAGTGAGTCAGGGAGTTTGAAGGACCAGATTTAACAGCAGCAGAGGTACAGTTATTAACTGAAGAAACCTCAGGAATCTTATCACTTCAGCTGTATCTGACAATTCCACTCCCTTTTGCACGGCCGGCTTCTCTCGTAATGTCAACAGTGCTAAAGATCAACAAGCATAAGATAAAGGAACATGGCAGTTAATTAGAAACAGTTCTTTGATTTTCAATCTTTTATCTTTCCACCATTGGTACCTGTGCCATCAGCTGCCTAGGACCTCAGCTTTGGCAATACCCTCCCCACACCTCTCCGCCTCACTATCTTGCTTTCTCCCTTTTAAGATGCTCCTTAAAACCTACCTCGTTTATCAAACTTACGGCCATCTATTCTAACACCTCCTTATGTGACTGGGTGCCGAATGTTGGTTGGTGATGCTACTGTGGAGTGTTAAAGGTGCTGCTATGTTTTCAGGTTTCCCTTCATTAGAAATAATCACGCTTTAGACTCAAAATGAGGGGGCTTCACTCAGTTCTCAAGGTGGCTGGTGTACTGATAGACTGATACATTTTTCTTCACCCTTTCACAGGATGTGAGGGTCGCTGGCTAGGCTAGCATTTATTGCCCATCCCTAATTGCCCTTGAGGAGGTGGTGGTGAGCCACCATCTTGAACCGCTACAGTCCATGTGGTGTGGGTACACCCATAGCACTGTTTCTGGGCACTGGACTGCAGTGCGACAGGGAATGTGGCACCCCGGGATATATATTAACATAGCAATTAGTTCCTACAGCTCTTTATGAATAATATAATAATATAACAATATACAGACACTATATAAATAAAAGTTGGTGTTGTCTCAAAGTGGGTCTTAATGTTAAAATGCTCACAGGTTGCAGTTAGATTCTAAGCTGAGTGTAGGTGCAGAGATTTTTCAGCCTTGTACCAATACTAAGCTTATGTAGTGTAAATTGTGTGTAAAGACTCCCTCCCCCACCTTGGATGCTTACTCCAAATTTAAGCCATATTTAAACACTAGCTCAGTGTTTAAGGATAAGTGATCTTATTTGTAGTTTACTCTGCAAATTAATAAGTTCTAAACATTGAATTTCGGGCATGAAAGATTTATTAAGCGTACAATACATGTAATGGTGCATAAACATACAATTACTTACTGATTACCAGGCCTAATGATGGGTGATTGGGGATTCAAATATGTTACAGTTCAGGTCAGTTTCTTTGCTTTTTTTTATTCATTCCTGGGTTGTGGGCATTGCTGGCTACGCCAGCATTTATTGCCCATCCCAAACTGCCCTTGAGAAGGGTGGTGGTGAGCCGCCTTCTTGAACCGCTGCAGTCCATGTGGTGTAGTTACACCCACAGTGCTGTTAGGGAGGGAGTTCCAGGATTTTAACCCGGCGACAGTGAGGAACGGCGATTTAGTTCCAAGTCAGGATGGTGAGTGGCTTGGAGGGGGACTTCCAGGTGCTGGTGTTCCCATGTGTCTGCTGCTCTTGTCCTTCTAGATGGTAGAGGCCACGGGTTTGGAAGGTGCTGCCTAAGGAGCCTTGGTGAGTTTCTGCAGGGCATCTTGTAGATGGTACACACACGGCTGCTCGGTGGTTGGGGGGGGGGGGGTGGGGGGGCGGGGAGTGGATGTTGAAGGTGGGGGATGGGGTGCCAGACAAGCCAAAATCCAAACCAACTGCCAATTTTTATAAATTCCTCTGACTCCTTTTCTGTGGAAACACACACCTTTCTGAATTGCTTAATTATATGAAATTAACTCACTTTCCGAGAGCGGAGACAGCCGGGCCAGCGGGGTACACCTCTACCCGGGCAGCGGGCCGAACTTGCAAAGATCCAGCAGTGACATCACAGGAAAACTAAATCCATTGGTTGGTGAGAAGTTGCTGTTAGGGAGTGTGTTTAAATAGCTTAAAACTAGAAAAACGTATCATTTATAAAGAAGTAGCTACTTGGATCTCAGTCAGGAACACTGGCAATAGGCAAGTAAAGTTAAATCAAGCCAAAGTGAAATAAAGTAAACCAAAATAAGGTAACGTTAGATTAATTGTAATAAAGTTGTTACTAGTAATTTATTCTACTTGCTCTATGTGTAATAAATAGTCTTTAGAGTTACAGGATGGCAGGTCAGCTCAGCCCAGTGGAGTGTATATCCTGCGGTATGTGTGAAGTCCTGGATGCACCATGTGTCCTGGACAGACACATCTGGAGGAAGTGTCACCAGCTGCACTAGCTTGAGCTCCGGGTTTCGGAACTTGAGCGGCGGCTGGAGTCACTGTTGTGCATCCAGGAGGCAGAAGACTATGTGGGTAGCACACTTAGGGGGGTAGTCACACCGCAGGTTAGAAGTGTACAGCCAGAGAAGGAATGGGTGACCGCCAGGCAGTCTAAGGGAACCAGGCAGGTAATGCAGGAGTCCCCTGAGTCTACCCTGCTTGCTTATCGGTTTTCCATTTTGGATGCTGGTTAGGGTGATGGTTCCTCAGGGGAGTGCAGCCAGAGCCAAGCCTGTGGCACCATGGGCGGCTCAGCTGTACAAGGGGGAGGAAGAAGAGTGGAAGGGCAATGGTGATAGGGGATTCCACAGTCAGGGGATCAGACAGGCGTTTCTGCAGCAATAAACGTGACTCCAGGATGGTGCATTGCCTCTCTGGTGCCAGGGTCAAGAATGTCAGCAGCTGCAGGGCATCCTTCGGGGGGAGGGGGATCAGCCAGAAGTCATGGTCCATATTGGTGCCAACGACATAGGTAGGAAGAGGGATGAGGTCTTGAAAGCAGATTTCAGGGAGTTAGGAAGGAAATTAAAAAGCAGGATCTCAAGAGCAGTAATCTCAGGATTACCCCTAGTGCCACGTGCTAGTGAGCATAGGAATAGGAGGATTGATCGATCAAATACGTGGCTGGAGAATTGGTGTAGGAGGGAGGGCATCAGGTTTCTGAGGCATTGGGGCCAGATATGAGGCAGGTGGGACCTGTACAAGTTGGACGGGTTACATTGTAACAGGACTGGGACTGATATAAATGCAGGGAGATTTGCTAGTGCTGTTGGGGTGGGTTTAAACTAGCTTGTCAGGGGGGGTGGGAACCTGAGTGGTGGCCCAGATTGGAAGGAAGTAAAGCTGGTAACAGGAAGTAGTAGTGAGACCAGAAGGCAGGAGAAACAAAGTAGAGCATTGAGTATGCTTCAAATGTGGAATGATGTCAAAAAAGTAAAATCAAAGGCACTCTACCTGAATATGCGCAGCATTCACAATAAGGTAGAGAACTAAAGGCACAAATAGAGGTAAATGGGTATGATATAATTACCATTACAGAAACATGGCTGCATGGTTACCAAGACTGGGAACTGAATTTTCAAGGATATTCGACATTTAAGAAGGACAGACAAGAAGGGAAAGGAGACGGAGTTGCGCTGATTATAAGGGATGGGATCAGTGCGTTAGCAAGGGAGGACCTCAGGTCGGAAGAACAATGTGTGGAATCTTTTGGGTGGAGTTAAGAAACAGCAAAGGGCAGCAGACATTGGTTGGAGTTGTTTATAAGCCACCAAATAGTAATGGTAATGTGGGGCATGGTATTAATCGGGAGATGAGAGAAGCGTGTAGCATGGGCAATACAGTAATCATGGGTGACTTCAATCTGCATATAAACTGGGTAAACCAATTGAGCACTAATGCTGTGGAAGACGAGTTTCTGGACTGTGTTAGGGATGGTTTTCTATAGCAGTATGTTGAGGAGCGGACTGGAGGGCAGGCTATTTTAGATCTAGTATTATGTAATGAAAAAAGGCTAATAATAACCTTGTTGTAAAAGAACCTATAGGGATGAGTGACCACAATATGATAAGAGTTTTACATTATGTTTGAAAGTGAGGTAGTTCACTCTGAAGCAAGTGTGTTAAAGTTAAATAAAGGAAATTATGACGTCATGAGGGACAAATTGGCTGAGGTGAATTGGGAAAATACATTAAAGGATATGACTGTACATAGGCAATGGATAGCCTTCAAAGAACTATTACATAGCCTACAGCACTTATATATTCCTTCAAAGTGTAAAAACCCAAAAAAATGTCAATCAACCGTGGCTGACAAAGGAAGTTAAGGATTGTATAAGATTAAAAGAAAAGGCTTACAAAGTTGCCAGAAGTAGTCGTAAACCTGAGGATTGGGAGAGTTTTAGAATATAGCAAAGGAAGACCAAGAAACTGGTAAAGGGAGAATAGAATATGAATGAAATCTAGCAAAAAACATAAAAATGGACTGTAAAAGCTTCTCTGGGTATGTAAAAAGGAAGCGTTTGGATAAGACAAATGTGGGTCCATTGCAGGCAGAATCCGGAGAATTCATAATGGGGAATAGAGAAACGGCAGAGAAGTTGAGTAATTACTTTGTGTCCATATTCACTGAGGAAGATACAGGAAATCTTCCAGATTTAGAGATCCATGAGACTAGGGAGAATGAGGAGTTGAAGGAGACTAGTATAAGTGGGAAGGTTATACTGGAGAAATTAATGGGACTGAAAGTTGGTAAGTCCCCTGATATTCTACATCCCAAAGTGTTGAAAGAGATTGCTACAGAGATAGTGGTTGCATTGGTGATCATTTTCCAAAATTTTATAGACTCTGGAATGGTTCCTGAAGGTTGGAAGGTAGCAAATGGCACCCCGCTATTTAAGAAGGGAGGGAGAGAGAAAACAGGGAACTACAGACCTGTTAGCCTTACATCAGTAGTAGGGAAAATGCTATAATCTATTATAAAGGATGTGATAAATAGATACTTAGATAACCACGATCTGATTGGGCATAGTCAGCATGGATTTGCGAATGGGAAATCGTGTTTGACGAACTTGTTGGAGTTTTTCTGAGGATGCTACTTACAAAATTGACAAAGAGGAGTCGATGGACATAGTATACTTGGATTTTCAGAAGGCTTTTGATAAAGTCCCACACAGGAGGTTGATTAACAAAATAAAAGCACATGGGATAGGAGGCAATATACAGGCATGGATTAAGGATTGGCTAACAGGCAGAAAACAGAGTAGGAATAAACGGGTCATTCTCATGTTGGCAGGCTGTGACTAGTGGGGTACCGCAAGGATCAGTACTTGGGCCCCCGCTGTTCACAATATATATCAACGATTTGGATGTGGGGACCAAATGTAACATTTCCAAGTTTACGGATGATACAAAGCTAGGAGGGAATGTGTGTCGTGAGGAAGATGCAAAGCTGCTACAGGAGGAGTTGGACAGATTTATTGAGTGGGCAAGAACATGGCAGAATGAACATAATGTGGAAAAATGTGAGGTTATCCACTTTGGTGGAAGGAACAGCTGAGCAAAGTATTTCCTAAATGGTAAGAGATTAGAAAGTGTTGATGTACAAAGGGACCTGGGTGCCCTTGTCCATAAGTCACTGAAGCCTAACATGTAGGTGCAGCAGGCAATTAGGAAGGCTAATGGAATGTTAGCCTTTATCGCACGAGGATTTGAGTACAGGAGTAGTGAAGTCTTGTTTCAATTGTATAGAAGTGTGGTTAGACTGCACCTGGAGTACTGGATGCAGTTTTGGACCGCTTACCTCAGAAAGGATATTATTGCCATAGAGGGAGTGCAACGAAGGTTCACCAGACTTGTTCCAGGGATGGCGGGACTGTCTTATGAAGAGAGATTGGGCAAACTAGGCCTGTGTTCTCTAGAGTTTCGAAGAATGTGGAGTGATCTCATTGAAACCTACAAAATAATTAAAGGAATAGACAGGGTAGATGCAGATAAGATGTTTCCCCTGGTTGGAGAGTCTAGAACCAGGGGACATAATTTCAGAATGAGGGGGAAGCCACTTGGGACTGAGATGAGGAGAAATCTCTTTACTCAGAGGGTGGTGAATCTTTGGGATTCTTGACGCCAGAGGGCCGTGGAGGCTCAGTCATTGAGTATGTTTAAGGTAGAGATTGATAGATTTCTGATTAACAATAACGTAAAGGGTTATGGGGATAGTGTGGGTAAAAGGCATTGAGTGTTTGATCAGCCATGATCGCATTGAAAGGCTCGATGGGCTGGATGGCCTTCTCCTATTCTTATGTTCCTAATATACAAGGTGAATTTTAATGATCTTGTCTCTTGTTAATAATTTTAGTTTTAATTGTTTCTTTTTCTGTAGGCTGGTAAACTTCCCTGCTTTATTGTCTTACCTTTACCCTAGTTACATAAAATTATTGTTCCACAAGTGAAATGTTCTAAGTCTGCCTTTGATTCAGTATCATTTTGCACCAATCTATGGTTTCCATGACTGATTACACATCTTTAGATGTTTATCTTTTGCTGAACTAACATTTTCCTACACTTGTTATCAACCAATCAGTATACACTGGCTTGTCTTTTAATTAGGTTTACTGAAGTGACTAGCCATTGCTTTAAGGTCAGCCCTGGTTCAATAGCCCACTGGTACTTTAAATTGATTTAAACTCCCCTGTTTAACAGGCATAGGCTAAAGGTTAACATTTCTACAATGTAAAGAGAAATCAAAGGGATATTGTTATTGTTAGCATATTGTTAGCAGGCTTCAGGACAAGCTGATTAACCCTTTCCTTGGATTAGCAGTCCTGGTGTAGAGCAAAACAGTTTCACACGCCAACAATACAGTCGCATTAAATAACCATGGCCTCTCTCCTCCCTATTCCTGTAACCCTCTCTAGCCTTATGCTCTTCCGAAATCTCCTCCACTTCTGACCTCCTGAGCACCCCTGATTTTAATTCTTTCACCATTGCTGGCCATGCCTTTGGTTGTGTAGGTCCTAAGCTCTGGAATTCCCTCCTCCTCTCTACCTCTCTCTCCATCTTTAAGATGCTCCTTAAAACCTACTTCTTTGACTAGGTTCTTGGCCTCCTGTCCTAACATCTGCTCATGTTTTTTTTATTGAATGCTCCTGTGAAGTATCTTGGCCATTTTACTATGTTAAAGATGCTCTATAAATGCAAGTTGTTGTTGTTGTTGTTGCTACCCTCTTAACTTGGCCCACGAAAAGTTTGTGTTATCCCACCCATTGTTGGAAGAGTTCTGGGATGCTGCACCTGAATGCCAAGCTCACAATAGAACTCCCAGTCTATAACCCAGCGAGCGGACACCAATGGTCCTGTCTAAACTGTTTCATAACACCTCGTGGGAGATGTGGGTCACAAGAGGTGGTGTACAATATGTACCAGTCGCAAACTATGGACCGCTTAGTAAATGTTTATTTGTCTCGATTGTTTGCTGGGGGCATCTCTGATTAAAACCAAACATCCAAAGCTACTCACTAATCTGCAGGTGAATATTTGAACGGCAGTAATCATTTCTCTTGCCATACCACAAATATGTTGATATACGAACATACGAAATAGGAGCAGAAGTAGGCCACTTGGCCCCTCCAACCTGCTCCACAATTCAATAAGATCATGGCTGATCTGTTTGTGTTTTGAATTCCACATTCTCATCTACCCCCGATAACCTTTGATTCCCTTGCCTAACAAGAATCTATCTGCCTCTGCCTTAAAAATATTCAATGACCCCACCTCCATCGCCTTCTGAGGCAGAGTTCCAAAGTCGCACAACCCTCTGAGAGAAAAAAAATTCTCCTCATCTCTGTCCTAGAAAGGGCGACCCCCTAATTTTAAAACAGTGCCCCCTAGTTCTGGACTCAGCCACAGGAGGAAACATCCTTTCCACGTCCATCTTGTCAAGACCATTATCTCATGTGTTTCAATCAAGTCTCTTCTAAACTCCAGTGGAAACAAGCCCAGCTTGACCAACCTATCCTTATAAGACAACCCGCTCATTCCAGGTATCAATCTATTAAACCTCCTCTGAACTGCCTGCAATGAATTTGCATCCTTCCTTAAATAAGGAGACCAAAACTGTACACAGTATTCGAGATGCAGTCTCACTAATGCCCTGTATAACTGAAGTATAATATCCTTACTTTTATGTTCAATTCCTTTCAAAATAAAGGATAGCATTGCATTAGCCTTCTTGATTACTTGCTGTACCTGCATACTATCTTTTTGTGTCTCTTGCACAAGAATACCCAGATCCCTCTGCACCTCTGAATTCTGCAGTCATTCTCCATTTAAGTCGTACTTTGCTTTTATATTCCTCCAGCCAAAGTGACCAACTTCACATTTTCCCACATTATACTCCATTTGCCAGATTTTTGCCCACTCACTCAACTTATCTATGTCCATCTGCAAACTCCTTGTGTCTTCTTCGCAACCTACCTTCCTACCAATCTTCGTGTCTTCTGCAAATTTGACTACCATGCCTTTGCTCCCCTCATCTAAGTCATTGATGTAAATTGTAAAAAGTTGAAGTCCCAGTACAGACCCCTGTGTGACCCCACTCGTCACATCCTGCTCATCAGGCAAAGCCCCATTTATGCATACTCTGTTTTCTGCCAGCCAACCAGCCAATCCTCTGTCCAGGATAATATGTTACCCCTGACACCATGAGCTTTTATTTTCCGTAATAACCTTTGATATGGCACCTTGTCAAATACCTTCTGGAAATCCAAGTACAGTACATTTAAAAGCTCCCCTTTATCCACAGCACATGTTACTCCTTAAAAGAACGCTAATAAATTAGTTAAACGTGATTTTCCTTCCACAAAACCATGCTGACTCTTCTTGATTACCTTGTGTTTTTCTAAGTGCCCAGCTATAACTTCTTTAACGATCAACTCTAACACCTTCTCTATGACAGACGTCAACCTCACTGGCCTATAGTTTCCCATTTTCTGCCTCCCTCCCTTCTTGAACAGTATCTTTGGAGTGGGGCTCGAAATCATTGGTTTGTGACTCAGACACAAAAATGCTGCCAATAATGAATTACAGATGGAACTGCTCGATTTAAACCCCCATCTGTGCCCTTTTGTGTTGCAGTGATGCGCCGGACGCCATTCGGGGTGGACATCTGCTGCAGGAAAGGATCAAGGACCCCATTACAAGAGCTCCAGAACCCAACCCAGGTGAGTACCCTATGACCCAAACACATGCAGTCCACTCAAACTTTGCGGACACAGCAATCCACCGCCCATTTAGGAAATCCCTAATTCGAAAGTTGGCAGGGTGCCAGAGAATGCTAGACTCAGACTCCTTTGATCTGGCTGCTGGGATTATACAAAGGATCCCGGAGGGTTTTCTTCTGTTGAAAATGTTTATACTGTAATGAATCTACATAGAGGGAGTTTCACAAATTGAGAGGAAAGCACTTAGCTCCTGATCACCGCGACGCACTTTGTCCTCGTTGGATTTTAAATGCTGCGCTTCATAACAATCCGAAATGTGCGACGGCCAAAGCTGAATTAACCCGATCTTTCATTGCCTACCAGAGTGCGGGACTATTTTGTTGTCTCAAAGAGAAAGCTCACCTGCATTGCCCTGGTTACAAACCAAAAGAGAATCCTCTGCTGCTTTAGCAATGGAAACATTAGCTTTGGTGATAGGATTTAAGCAACACAACAAGCCTTGATAATACTTGCTGTTAGATGTTAGTTTTTGACTCGTGCGGGCACCAGAGTGCGTTTTGCCACCATTAGGGCTTGCAGAGAGTCAAAGAAAACACTGGAAACCTGAAATTTAGAAAAATGACACAGAACATGCTGGCACTGAACAGCATCTGGCTGATCTGTGGAAGGGTGTTGTCTCAGTGGGTGTAAATTGGGTCGCAAATCTCTCTTAAAAGTGAAAGATCGCAACACCTTTTACGATGAGACCTGCTAATCATTATATATTTGGCAGGATCTTGTTGGAGCACAGTTTGCAGGATTAGACTGTTTCCTCTTCAGCTCCAGATGATTTTTGCTGTGTAACATGCTGGAAACGTGAGGTCAACGGGGCACTTGTGTCCGGTGTTAATTATGGGATCGACAGCCTATCTCCTTCACCAAAGGAGTTTAAGGATTGAACAAGAAACAGAGGAATGACGGAGGGGAAGAATGAACTAGAGTCAAATCAAGTACAGAAAGAGAAATGGAGAGGGAAGGAAATATATAGTTAAGAGAGAGAAAAAGAGAAAGGAATAGTAAGAAAAAAATAAATTGTGATATATTTTAAAATCCCTAATAATTGGCTACACGCAGGAATGAATGAGATTGAAATGCTTTTAATTGTTCCCATTCAGGGCCACGCAATGATCATGTGGTTAATAACGTGGGAGCACAGAGCGAAGACGATGAGGCCTGTGTGTGACAAGGAACGAGTGCTAACTTGGGGATTTGGTGCACAGGGGTAGGAGGGTCACAGGGGAAGGAGGTGCTACTGCTTATATTTTTTTCTGCCTCCAGTAGCTGGCAAGTGTTCGAAGGCATTAATTAGGTGGGCGAGTAGGTGATTTATTGGCGAATGTTAAGGTTTTATTCCTCTAAACAGGGACAGTAGTTTAAACTAGTACTGGGGAGATATAAGTATTGCATTAATGTTGTAGTTAAACTACTTATTATCACTCAGCTTTTATCTGTAGTTATATTTCTAAACTTGAAATTTAATTAGTTAAATAAAACACAGGAAAGACATGAATATACAAAAGAACAAGGAGCAGCAGTAGGCCATTCGGCCCCTCGGGCCTGCTCCACCATTTAATAAGCTCAAGACTGATCTGATAGTAACCTCAAATCTGCATCCAGCCTATCCTCAATAACCTATCAACCCCTTGCTTACCAAGAATTTATCTACCTCTACCTTAAAACTATTCAAAGACTCTCCTTCTGTTGCCATTTCAAGAAGAGAGTTCCAGAGGCTCACGATCCTCTGAGAGAAAAGATTTCGCCTCATCTCTGTTTTGAATGGGCGACCCCTTATTTTTAAACAGTGACCCCTAGTTCTAGTTTCTCCCACAAGAGGAAACATCCTCTCCACATCCACTCTGCCAAGACCCCTCAGGATCTTGTATGTTTCAATCAAGTCACCTCTTACTCTTCTAAACTCCAGCAGATACAAGCCTAGCCTGTCCAATCTTTCCTCACAAGACAACCTGCCCATTCCAGGTATTCATTTGGTAAACCTTCTCTGAATTGCTTCCAATGCATTTATATCCTTCCTTAAATAGCAGGGTAGGTAGTGTATTGCAGCTGTAGCATGTGGAGGCTGATGGACACCAGTGTGATCCACGGCAAGCATAACTGCAGTAAGTATCTGCAGCTCGAGGAAGTTCGGCTCAGAGTCATTGAACTGGAGTCTGAGCTACAGACACTGCAGTGCATCAGGGAGAGGGAAAGTGACCTGGCACTTTGTTCCAGGAGGCAGTCGCACCCCTTCCCCGAAGGGAAAAACAGTTCGGACCAGTAGTCTTATTTCCCAGCTCTTACTGGTGTTCCATTTTAAAGTATACAAGACCAGTTTGGACCAGTTTTTTACTGTTTTTTTTTTCTTCTGGGTTAGGCTAGGTACTTCTGATTTGATCTGGGACGGGAGGGTGTGACTGTGTGTGAGGCAGATATGGGGATCGAGAAGATAGCAATAGAGGAGCTTCAAATGGGTTTCAATTCATGGGGCACTGGCAAGGGAAAGAGGAAGCTGTACTGTTGGGATTCTTTTTACCTGAACCACACTGGGACAAGTGTCCAGGTGAGTCGTACAACTAGGACTGGAGAGAGAGCTTCTAACTAAATAGTGTTGTGGGAGGATGGGTGGTGCAGAGACGGTTCATGTGAGGGGAGATTTGGGAAGCTAAAGAGAAAGGACAGGGCAATAGAATGGGGTGGCAATATGGGTAATGGTAACCAGAGTGCGACAGGAAGGGACAGAGTGTATAAATATAAGCGTGCACCAGAAAATATGGTCAGGGTAGGGAAAATGGCTTTAAGCCTACTCAGGCGGAGCAGTGTTCAGGTAATGGGAGATTTAGAAATCCAAAGGTAAAAGCTGAGGCAATAGGAAAGTATCTCGATGTAGGTAAAGACAAGCTGAGTGGGACAGGAAGGGGCAGAGATTTTCATGGTGATAGTACATCAGAGAGTAAAGTCCATGTGGGAAATAGTAGTAATAAAATAAGATTAAAGTCACTTTATCCAAATGTGCGGAGAATCTGCAATAAAATAAATGAACTAGTACCACAAATAGAGATAAATGGTTTAAATCTAATTGCCATTACAGAGACATGGTGGCAAAGTGATCAAGGTTGGGAAATAAATATCCCAGGGTACACAATATTTTGAAAAGACAGACAGAAGGAAAAGGAGGAGGGGTAGCCCTGATAGTAAAGGATGATATAAGCACATCAATGAGAAAGGATCTTGGCTCAGAAAATCAGGAATGAGAATTAGCATGGGTGGCGATTAGGAATAACAAGGGTCAGAAAAAGCTGATGAGAGTAGTTTATAGGCCCGCTAATGGTAGTTATCCTATTGGACAGAACATTAAACAAGACATTATTAGAGCTTCTAACAAAGGCAATGCAATTTTTATGGGGGGGCTTTAATCTTCACATAGACCAGACCAATCAAATTGGCAAAGGTGGCCTGGAAGATGAGTTTGTAGAATTGTTTTTATGACTGCCCTGGAACGATATGTTGTGGAACCAACCAGGGATGAAGCCATTTTAGAACTAGCATTGTGCAATGAGGCAGGGTTAATTAGTAATCTGATAGTAAAATAGTGATCATAATACAATTGAATTCCACGTTAAGTATGAAAACAATATACTCCAATCACAAACAGGAATCTTGGCCACTAACATTTGCATAATCAGGCAGCACCTCCAGCAATGCAGCATTCCCATAGTCCTGAATTGCTAATCTCGGCCAGGTACACAAGTAGTGAGGCTTGAGCTCACCTACTTCAGATTTAGATTATAGCTGGTGGTTAAGCTAACCTTTAATACTGGTTGAATGCTAGAAGAGTTATTTTTACTACATGCCTATATACGGGTTTGGTTAGCTAAGTTGGTTTGATGGCTAGTCTGTGGTTCAGACTAACAGCGACAGCGCAGGTTTGTCCCACATGTGGGAGCCTTGTGTCCTGGCTTCTCGCCCCGCCCCTGAGAGTGAAACGCAATGGCAAACCACAACTGGCAAAAACTACCAAGGGTGAAGCATCAGCAGACAGTGCGCTGAGGGCCTGCCTGCGGGTAGAGGGCACATGACATGACATAGATCTATACGTACTATATGAAATTACAGTGACTGGGAATTTTTAGTGGCTATTATAAAAATGCAGAACTTGTTAATTCCTTGAATTACTTCACCACATCCTGCTACATTTATCAGCTGCCTGTCCTATCAGTAATTTGATGAGATTCTCACAGGAAAAGATGACATAATGCATTTCCTTTTTGTCCGATATACTGTACACATAGCTTTTAGCAATCAAGATAATTAGTGTGTGCAACGCTATGAGAGAATGATTAAGATCCTTGTTAAGTGCATTAACAGGCCCAGGTTATTAGCCACCGGTGTAATTTGGAGCCTTTTCTGCACAATTGGCAGATCTCCCATGACATTGCTCATGGTGAAAGCGTGACAGGGAATGTACTATGGGAAATAAGTGTGACGCCTGACAGGAATTGTACACCTTTAATATATTATTTTTAATATATCCTTACATGAGATGTGAATGTCCCTGGCAAGGCTAACATTTATTGCCCATCCCTAATTGCCCTTGAGAAGGTGGTGGTGAGCTGTCTTCTTGAATCGTTGCAGTCCATGTGGTGTAGGCACACCCACCAGTGGGGAGGGTGTTCCAGGGTATTGACCCAGCGACAGCAAAGGAACGGCGATATATTTCCAAGGGGACAGGGGGTGGAGGTGATGTCGTAATGGTATTGTCACTGGACTAGCACTTCAGGTACCCAGGGTAATGCTCTGGGGATCTGGGTTCAAATCCCACCATGGCAGATGGTGAAATTTGAATTAAATAAAAAATATGGAATTACATGTCTAATGTTGACCATGAATGAAACCATTGTCAATTGTCATAGAAACCCATCTGGTTCACTAATGTCCTGTAGGGAAGGAAATCTGCCATCCTTACCTGGTCTGGCCTACATGTGACTCCAGACCCACAGCAATGTGATTGACTCTTAGATGCCCTTTGACATGGCCCAGCAAACCACTCAGCTCTCAAGGGCAATTAGGGATGGGCAATAAATGCTGGCCTAGCCAGTGACGCCCACATCCCATGAACGAATATTAAAAAAAAAGTCAGGATGGTGAGTGGCCTGGAGGGGATCTGGCAGGTGGCAGTGTTCCCATGCATCTGCTGCCCTTGTCCTTCTATTACAGATGTTCGGGCCTATTTTCACATTGGTGTCACAGTCGAGTGCTTAACAGGTTTCTACTGAATTCCTGTCTGTGTTATTTTTAATGAAGGCAGGATGAAGCCCATTTTAAAATGGGATATGTGTGGCAAGCATAGACATCAAAACACTGTCGATCAGAAAATATGTCCTGTTCAACCACAAAGTAAGCTGTTTAATCACGTGTTTGCATTGTTTGCCTCAACTCCAACTGTACTCGAGCATCAAGGCACTTTTCAGTGTCAAGCACTGCTCCCACTTAATCTTCAAAGACAGTGGGAAACTCTCTGACAGTTCCTCATCCCAGTGTTCTCGAGTGTTTCTTTGCAAGTAGACTCATACACAGAAGCAATTATGCACGACAGATACATTTTGTAACGTGCTGCTATGATTACTTGAACCCATCACAATCTCTTAATTTGCAGAAAGCAATTATTTGAAAGCTTCTGTAAAATATTGGTTTAAAATCACCCGCTTAATAATCAGTACAACTCTTCAAAAAAAAGGATCAGTCAGCAAGGGGTAAAATACCCTCCTCAGAATGTATCTCCCACGCAATCCGATTGTTGGGAGTACTTTTGAATGAAACATGAGTGTAGACCTTTGCAACACAAAGTTGTGGGTAAATCATTCATTCAGCAGCTGGGCCACTATTATGAAGATGGGGGCGGGGGGGACTCAGCCCACAGGATGGCCTGTGGCTGCAGCAGAAGCCAGGCAGGCAGGGAGGGACTCAAAAGCCTGCCTGGAGCACTGCCTCTCACCGCGGCCCCCAGCGCCCACCGCTGCGGGGCCAGCCCCACCACTACTCCTTTCCCCCAACCCCACCCACCCCCCTCAATCCCAGAAAGCTGGACTTTTCCTCGTTGCTTCCAGGGGACTGGAAAATTCCCAGGCAGCCTCTGATAATAGGCCTTAATAACCCTTCAGCTTTGTCGCCCCCCTGACCTTCACCACAGCCCCCCCACCCCACCCTTTGCAAGGAAGTTGAGGTTCTGACTTGATATCAGCCATTCTGTATTACCGTCCTAAGCCAAGATCTACCCCAATTGGGTGTAACTTGCATCTAAATGTGTCGCCTCGTCATTTCAGCATCCGAAATGGCGCAAGGTTTTTTTGGCTTGCACCCCTTCCTTCCAAAATAATGGCTTGCCGAGCACTTTTCCACTAAGCCCTTGTAGAGTGTGGGCAAAGTTTTAAAAGGGGCAATTCTAGCGATAAAAGGCATCCCCATAGGGAAGCGTTTCATGGGCAAGATAGATTGCGCTGAACAACCAGCTGTTATATGCCAGCACTGCCCGCACGCCACTCCAGCAATTGTTAGTTTGATCTTGGGACTTTTAATCGGAACGTGCGTCAGGCATTTCAGTCTTTTTTTTGAAGGAGGTTTGTCAGCACTTTGTTACAATGCACATCATTGGGATTGAGAATTTCAGACGGTTGTGCTATTTCATACTGAAGTTTTACCAGTGACTCACTATTTCCTACTTCCCTTACTGAGCAAGCATGCTACAGAGTCAGAAGGGTGACACAAGGTTACAGTTTGTTTTGTCTCACAGCACTTTGAAAGATTTGCTGTGTTATTCTGCAGCTGCTTTTTGCATTAAACTTGCTGCCGCGCTCAATGCCACGGTTCCTGACCAGTGTGGCATAGATGGTTGGGGCAGGACTTTCATGGCTGGATTTCCCGCGCCCGCCCGCCCACCGCCGCTGCCATCTCCCGGTCCCCGCCGCAAGTCAACGGGCTTCTGGCCGGGGCGCCACCCGGGCCCGAGGCGGGTCCCGCCCGAGGCAGGGCCGGAAAATCCCGGCCTTAATTCGGAATTCGGCGGGCATCTGCCATCGGCGAGCGGTCAGAGATCGGGACCGCGATTTCACGCTGGCTGGTTAAGTAGCGACCAGCCAGTGTGAAGGGCGCGCTTGAAATGCCCAGTGCCGCCAGGGTGGGGGTGGGTGGGGGGTGGGGGTGGCAGCACAGAGCTGCCTCAGGGAGCCGAAGAATCCAAAACCCATAAATAAAAGATTTTAAAAATGCCCACGCATAAGAATCAGTCACCTGCCCATATGGATGATGAAAATTCTGTCCCAACATTTTGGTTTTTTTAAATTAAATATCAGAAGCAGGTTTCCTCAAAAAGGCAAAAGCCGCCTGGCCGATTCTCCCACCCGCCAACCGTAACGTTGGACGGGCCACGAAAAATCTCCAGCATTTACAACGATAATAGCCTTAATAGGCCTCGCAATTGTCGGCGGGCGCACTGCCGACTCTTGCACGCACCCACCCACTCAAATATCGCGTTGAGTGCACGATGACATCAGGACGCTCGCCCAGTGCCATCTCGCGCTATTTCACGCTCAAGCGGGTCGGGTGCGCACCCACAAGCTGAGCGAAAAATTCTGCCCTTGGTTGCAAGATCCCAAAGTACATTTGGCGGAATCACTGAAGCTGACAGCCAGGAGAACCTGTGTCTTCGCTCTGTGTCCACCCTTAGCGATCTGGCAAGTTCACTTTGGTGTTACCATCAGGCCCGTGTGTTGGGAGCCGGTGGCACGAGGAGCAGAGCGTGTCGTGCCATAGAAAAGCAGCCAAAGTTTATCTCTGTGCCATTGCTGATGGAGTTAGATGAAGAAGGGTGGGTGGAGGCTCCTGCAGAGCATAAACACAGGCATGGATAGCTGGGCCGAATGGCCTCCTTCTGTGCTGTAAATACTTTGTAATTATTACCAGTGTTAACTTTGCGGGAGGACTGATCTATAAGCTTTAAGAAGCATTGGACCAACAACACAATAACAGTTTGAGTTAGATGTTTAGACCAGTTAAGCAGCGTAGAGGTGGACTGAGTCTGTGAAGCAACACAAGGTGTAAAATATTTCACACACATGTTTCTATCTCCAGTAAACAAATCATTATAAGTTGAAAACAAAAACAGAATTACCTGGAAAAACTCAGCAGGTCTGGCAGCATCGGCGGAGAAGAAAAGAGTTGACGTTTCGAGTCCTCATGACCCTTCAACAGACTCAGTTCTGCTGAAGGGTCATGAGGACTCAAAACGTCAACTCTGTTCTTCTCCACCGATGCTGCCAGACCTGCTGAGTTTTACCAGGTAATTCTGTTTTTGTTTTGGATTTCCAGCATCCGCAGTAGTTTTTTGTTTGTATATATCATTATAAGTTGATATTATTGTTGTGTCCTCCAATGGCTCCAAGCAAGTGTTAACAACTCTAATATTTGCTCTGTTTTCCTCACTGTCCTTGTTAGTTCTGATGCTGAGTCTCATCGTTCTGACATTCCAGTCTCTCATGGCTGTCTCACCAGCCTGATTTACTTTTCCAATATCTGGTTTCTTTTCATCATTATCCTTGTCTGCATCCTCTGGTCTGGACGAGGAGAAGAAATGACTAACACTGGCTGGAATTTCCAGCCGTGTGTAACACCTGCTTTCTCCGTTCTGGAACATTCCGAGTTTGCCAAAGTGACTGGCAGGCAATATTCCCTCTAATTCTTCTCTGTTATGTGTAGCCTGTTTGTTGCAGTGCACGGTGCATCCAGGATTACTGAACCTCCACGAACACATGCAGCTTAAGAGCACCACTACTGGCAGCTCTTTGCCAGTGATACCCTGTTCACAATGGAGCTCTCCTCATTTAGTCCCTTGTGCTGATGTTTGATGAAGAATGATGATTAATCTATTCGTCATCAGAGAGGTGTTGCCACAGTGGTTATATGCAGATGCACTTACACCACTGTCTCTTTTTGAGAAGGTGGCCTTGGTTTTAAAATGGCATGTGGAGTGGTAGGAGGGTGTGGAAGGGTGTTCAAGTACCATAGTGGGCAGTGCCTCCGGGGGTCGACCAGGAGGCCCAGATGAATTTAATGCCTGAGACTTGCCTCTGTAAATTTTCAGAGCCTCCTGCCCGATCCTGGCCTGATCGACTGGATGGAGATGTGAGGAGAGTGCAGGCAGCAAATCAGAGCCAGGAGGGAACAGCCCCTGGACACCATTGGTGGGGACATGGGGGAAAGTGGGAGCCTGCAGGCAAGGGAGGCCTTATAGGTTTTTTGTCAGGACTAGAAGAGCACTCCCCTGCCCCACAAGGAAACATAGAATAAAATGTCTCCACACTTATTTGCCTGGGCCTCTCCTGGCACAGGACGATACCATTGGAGCCTGATTTACATACTTAAGGATGGACCTTGCTCTGTAGTTTCCCACATGCTAGCTCAAAAGATCAGGGTAAGATTGAGACACCAAGAGAAGGTAGCAGGATCAGAAGATTAAGTGAGCTAGCCTTATTTTAACTTGCCCTCCCTCTGGCCAATATCTTGACTAAAATTCAACCCACACCCTCATATTCTTAGAGGGAATCTTGCTCAAAGCCGTAGGCACAGATTTATTGAACCCAAGAGTAACTGACAAATAGTTTGGCAAGTTTGATTCAAGCTTGGAACCCCATGGCTGTTATATCTCTGATTTTACTCTGTAAAATTGCTTGTTTCACTGTTCATACAATTTTAAGTGGTTATGTTACTAGGGTTACATGAAATTGGATGGGAAGAGGTTCAAGCAGAGCATATATCAGTTGGGCTGAATGGCCTGATTCTATGTGGTGATGCCATGATGGTGTGTTACAGTTCACTCAGGGAGCCCAAGTTGCTGTGGCAACATTCAAGTTTACATACATGTTGTAGTCTGGAGCTATGGATAGTGATGGTAGAGGTTCCAATTTCCTTTCCATCACATGGCTGACCAGGAATCTCTCCCACTCTTACCACTGTCATGTGGAAGGATTTACAGGTTGACAATCAACCTGTTTGGCCAAATTATGAGCATACCTTCCTTGACCATCAAGTCCTTGAGTGGGACTTGAGCCCAGATCGTCTGGCTCAGAGGCAGGAACTCTACCCACTGTGCCGCAAGACCTGCTTAAATTCAGTGTAGCTCTGTATATATCTTGTATGCACAAAATGTGCCAGCATTGTTAATATGGAGTTAGATACATCGATCAATCCGGCTTAAGGGGATGATTAAATCTGCTATATATATTTTTAGTTGGTCCTCTCAGCACCAAATTGATCTTACTGTCCACTGCTTTGTTTAATCTGCTTAACGTTTTCTGTTTAATCAAGATATCATACAGGGCATACAGCTGAGAAAGCAAGTCCAGCTGAATGACTGTAGGTTACAGATGATGTGCAGATTTATAATTTTTTAAAAAACTATTTTTGGAGTATGGATGTTGCTGGCAAGGCTGAATATTCATTCCCAATCCCTCAGCGCCCTTGAGAGGTGGTGATGAACCGCTGTAGTCCATGTGAAGGGACACCCAGAGTGCTGTTAGGTAGGCAGCTCCAGGATTTTGACCCAGTGACGATGAAGAAACAGCTGATATACGTCCATAACAGGCAGGAATGCGACGTGGAGGGGAAGTTAGATTGTTTTCCCTTGTGCCAACTGCCCTGGTCCCTTCAGGTGGCAGAGGTGACAGGGCTGGGAGGTGTTGATGCAGTAGATGTACAGATTTTGAGTTAGGCATGTGATTTCTGTAGAGGTTTGGCTACTTCTTAAAGCCAGTTGGTCGACCCTTCAGAAAGCTGAAATGACTGCTCTGTAATTGAGCTTTTATGTAAACATATGTAAGGATCAGTCAGAAAAGTAATTGATCCCCATCAGACCAAAGTGCCGTCTCTTTCTGCTCAATGTTTCATTTCTACATTAACTGCATCCCACCGAAGCACTGGCATTCTATTTAACTGGTAGCTGATGTATTTTTCTAGGCGTTGAATTGAGTCATCTTAAAATCTTCTTCTGTGGCTTAGTTCTTAGTCACCTCTTCTAATATCTGCTTACGTAGCTTGGCGTCAAAATTTTATTTGATAATGCTCATTTGAAGTACTTTGAGCTATTTCGCTATGTTAAAGGCGCTACATAGATGCAACTAGTTGCTGCTGACTCCCTGCATTGCTCTGATTTTATGCAGAGATCATGTAGATAGTCGATAGCATCCGCTTTGAAGCAATATTGATTCGAATCCATACAAAGCAGCATTGTGGGACGTTTCCTTTAATCAGTAAGTATTGGGGATATCTCTATTTATAAGGAGCTCTTAGACAAGGAATACAGTGTCAGATGTGCGACAAGCAAAATTTTGCATTGCACTTTACGTTCTGGGTAGTAGGGGAGCAGTTGAATTCCTTGTATTTGTGCATTCACAATGGCGAGAGCAGTAAAGGAAGGGTTATCCTGGCAGGGCTGACCCTTAATTTAAATAAGAAGTGGGTATCTGCACGCCTTGTCAAATTGTAGCCTATCCTCCGATACCCACGTCATCGGAAAACCACACTCGGGCTTGAATTCACGTGTGCTAACAGCATGAGAGATTGGCCAGTTAATGTTACTTTGTTCAATATTTTGCACGTTTGGCCACACGGGAAACCATCGCAAGGCAGATGGTTTAATCACTCGATTGGAAAACCTACTTTGGCCAATTAGATTAAATCAGTTTGAAGGCAAATAAAAGCTGTCCTTTCAAACCGCATTTGTTTACTCCTGAATGAAATGGAGAGAGAAAAGAAATGGGGGGGAGAGAGAGAGAGAGAGAGAGAGAGATGGGGATGTGAGGGAAAGGAGAGTAGAGTAACAAATTTGGAAATGCCAGCCAGAATTGTAGCAGCAGAAGGAAACTCAGAGTGACAGGGGAAATCTTTCCACATTGTATCCATTGCCTCATTGCTACTTATTCCTCTATGCAAACACACACACAAGTTCCAACAGTCTAAACCAGCTCAGTGCCAGTTTATACAAGTGCAGACTTCAATATCTTTATTGCTAACATACTTGCACGCGAGGAAGACTAGAGTTCAGAAGAAAAACCAAATTGTCATTGACAAAGATTTAATGCTAAAATATAGATTGACGTGTGCAAATGTTCTTTAGTTGTAATCCATTGTGAATACAGTAGCAGGCAGTCACTTCACAACAGACTTTTTCAAACTGGGGATCCTAAGGGGGAGACTGTTGTATTCCTGACTATCCATCAAGGGGTTCTGTATTTTTCTGTCTTTGTTGCCTCATTAGCATAGTATACCCATTTCTCTACGTTAATAAAACTGTTCTCTGCTGTGTTACCATTTTATTTTGGGCGGCTGAACTACCCGGTACATTTTCCGCTTGCCACACTGACCTCCTGTAATTATTCTCACAGTTGCTATTGCTCCTAAATTGGTAGCATTGTAGGATTTTAATGACACCTTGCCCATGACCAAATCATGCACAAGTATGGAGATCAAGAGAGGGCCCAACCAATGTCCCCTCTAAATAGTTTTTAGCTTTGCATGCAAGGTAACGTCAAATATTTTTGTGCGGTCGCTCATGCAGAGTGTCTTACAAGGGAACGGCTCGTGGATGCCCTATGCGGTACCTTCTGGATTGCTGTGTGCGCTCACAGCCTACATTTGTCCTGACATAGATCGTTAGGCCACACAACTAACAAAGAATATTGATAACCGAGCCTTTGCTTTTTATTCTTTAGCCACTCTTTTCATTTTGCTACAACTTTACATTTAATACCATTGGCCTTCACCTCTCGTGTGACACTTTATCCAAAGCTTTTCTGAAGAGTCCAAATGTATCCGGTTGAATTCTCTCGGTTGGGGTAGTGATGCCGGCATCGGCCTCTGTTCCAGGCCGGGAACCAGGAAGCAGCTGCGGCGGGAGGTTGGTCGCCACCTTCCTCGAGGCAGCCAATCACGAAGCTGCCTCCTGGAGCCCTGTCCAATCAAAGACGGCGGGATCAGACCAGGGAAATGGGAGGCCCGCTCGGAGGGCCTGTGAAGATGCCTGGCCGGCTGCCCCACCAGGAGAGGCGGGGGCTGCTGAAGGTGGGAGACCACGAGGATTGTCAGGCCATCATTGTGAAGGGGGAATCCGGCCAGCACAGAATGGCCTATGGGCCAGGTGTCCCAGTCTCAGGCGTCCATGCCAGGGTGAGTAGGAAGAGGTAGCATGGCACCGCCCCCTGTCCCCCAATCTGCTGCTGGGAGGCTGCCTCCAGTTAAATGGCGGCCTCAAGCCTTAGCAGGGGCCCGTCCACTGCCAGGATGATCCTGACAGCACCATCACTTTTCCTCAATTGGTCCATTCATGGGCACTCGGGGAAGGCATAGGGCGGCTGATTCAACGTGCAATTTTACAACTTTGTTGCTAGCCCCACCTCCTAATCCAGTTCCGTGGGACCGTGAAAATTCAGCCCATCATGTTCAAAAGGTCGTAAATCCTGGATAAATTGAAGTTTCCAAGACTGGGGGTGAGAGATTTTTGTTGGGTACGGGCATGTGGATCAGTGGTGGGTAAGTGGAATTAAGATACAAAGCAGCCATGATTGAACTGAATTGTGGAATAGGCTTAGAAGCTGAAAAGGCTACACCTGTTCCTCTACATACTCTTCACCAATACACTGCATGATTTCACTAAAGAATGGACTAAATTAGTCTAAGCATGTACTACCTCCCCTTTTCAAATCCATGTTGAGTGCTCCTGATTAGTCTATACATTTTGCATTGCTCACCGATATTACTGTTTATAATCACTAGCAGTTTCCCCACTACTCAGTGAGGCTAACTGGTCTACAATGACTTGACTTATCCTTTTTCCAAAGAATTTTAGAAAGTTATGGTCAGGAATCCTGGTATGTCCTTGCATCTTCTGGGATATACCTGGACCTACATACGAACGTACGAACAAGGAGCAGGAGTAGGCCATTCAGCCCCTTAAGCCTGCTCCGCCATTTAATAAGATCATGGCTGATCTGATAGCAACCTGAAATCTGCATCCCGCCTACCCCCGATAACCCATCACCCCCTGGTGATGAATCAACTTAAAGTGCCTTTAACCCATTTAAATACCGTTTCCTTTCTGGTATTCACTCTCATTAGTTATGGCAGCTATATCGGAAAGGCAGTTATTTTATCCCCAACTTCATTACGGTGTCAGGCAGTGAGCACAATAATATGACGAGGTCCATAAATAGTAGGATACAATTGAACTTGGAGCCACTGTATTATGTGATAACGCAGAAGGGTAGTACTAGAATGAGAAGAAATATAATAAGGGAACAGTGCACTGCAGCGCCTAGTATTTGGAACATAGTCACATGCCTCATAATCTACTTTAATAGACCTAAAATTATGCTACTTGACCCTATGCCTGACATGATAGTGCAGTCTTTATTAAATGGCTGAATGCATTCCCAGTAGAATGGTTCACTGACTGTTTGCTTATAGTCAATCACATACAGCACTTTCTTAATTGCTGTTGACCTTCAGCTCACTTGATAACTGGCATTGTCTCACCATAAATTGCTGATCAGTAACTTTCTTGTTCTGTTTAATGCAGTTGTGAAACATTCATTGTTCAGCAGGAGATTAATTAGGATCTTCAATGGGAATCCCCCAAGCCTTAACTCATTTATATTGAAAGTAATTTACATCAGCCAATCATCCATTTATAAATGACCTCAAAACACATTAGATTATTAACATTTTGAATTATGGTGATCTAATTCTAATGGACAATTTAAAGGATGTGAAACGAAAACAGAAAATGCTGGAAAAACCCTGCAGGCCTAACAGCATCTGTGGAGAGAGAAACAGAGTTAACGGTTCGAGTCTGTACGACTCTTCTTCAGAGCTCTGTTGGCACATCCCATAAAAAGACCACCTGGGCTGTGTATCAGCACACGAGAAGTTCCAGCAGCAGAGCCTCTGCCACATCCTCCGGATTCAGTGGGAGGACTGTCGAACAAACGCTTGTGTCCTTCTTGAAGCCAGCTCCACCCAACCATTCGGGCAAAATGCCTGCAAAGTCAACTTCCATAGACTGGACACTGCCCTTGGAACATAGGAGAAGGCCATTGAGCCTGCTCTGCCATTCAATGCGATCATGGCTGATCATCCATTTTTTCCCACACTATCCGCATATCACTTTACACCATTGGTAGGAATGTGTTTTCTGTTTCCTGCTTTCTTATCTCTCAAATGGCCGGTGTTCCAGGGGAAGACAACCAAAACACTTCAAAGACACTCTGAAGCTCTCCTTGAAGTGTGGCAGCATTGGCCCTACGGGTTGCTACCCATCATTAAAAATGGTGACAACTTGTCCATCAAGCTGCATCACGCTTTGAGTCCCAACGTCTTATTGTTAAGGCAGAGCAGCGGCAAGGAAGGAAAGATAAGGAAGCAAATCCTGCACTCCGGATCCCACTACCTCATGGGGCATCCGGCCCCATGCACCCAAAGATCTGTGGGTCGAGAATCAGCCTGTTCAGACACGTGAAGGCCCATGGCAGAAACTCGTGACCTTTGAGTAGACGTCATCCTTGACTCAAGGGACACCCAACAGGCAGGTAGATAGAGTTAACTTACAGGTCAGTCAGGTCCTAATAGAATGATGGAACTGGCTGAAGGGGCTGAATGGCCTACTACCATTCCTACATTTCTTTTGTTTCCGAGATGTTCTTCCTATCCATCGTTTTTAATGTGCAGCAATCTGCCCCTATAAATTCAATATGACAGAAGTCATTGGATATATTCAAAAACATGAGAATTTTAAATGTTTTAAGATGGCAGTCTTCCATCTCGTAAGATGATGGGTTTGCGCCTTGGTGGCCAACTCTGCATTAAGCATTGCCTAGTGTGGCTCAGGAGCTCCACTCTGGCATGGCTGCCAAGGAAGACATTGGGCTGAGGAGGTGCACAATTCGCTGGCTTCTGTTTCCTCTTCTTGGCCAGCTAAGCTTTCCGTTTCTGCTCACCTCTTCCAATGGCCTTCCAAACATTGAGCCTCCAGAGGTCACGGGCGTCAACAGCTGCCTCCCAGTTGTCAATGTCCATAAGCACATAATTGCTCTGGAGAGAGTACAGAGGAGACTTACAAGAATGTTGCCAGGGCTTGAAAATTGCAGCTATGAGGAGAGATTGGACAGGCTGGGGTTGTTTTCCTTAGAACAAAGGAGGCTGAGGGATGACTTAATTGAGGTGTACAAAATTTTGAGGGGCCTAGATAGGGTGGACATGAAAGACTTGTTTCCCCTTAGCTGAGGGGTCAATTACCAGGGGGCATAGATTTAAGGTGATTGATAGAAGGATTAGAGGGGACATGAGGAAAGGCTTTTTCAGCCAGAGGGTGGTGGGTGTCTGGGAATTCACTGCCTACATTGGTGGTTGTGGCTGAAATGCTCAACTCATTTAAAGGTATCAGGATTTGCACCTGCAATGTGCAAGGCTATGGACCAGATGCTGGAAAGTGGGATTAAAAATGAGTGGCTAGTATTTTTTCTCTCTCTCTTTTTGGCTGGCGTGGACACGATGGGCTGAATGGCCTCTTTTTCTGTGCCTGTAACTTTGCTATGGTTGTGATCCACCATCTTCATACCTTGCTTGCAGGTGTCCTTGTATCAGAGGTATGGATGCCCGGAGGTGGTGACCCAGTGGCCAGCTCACCGTACAGAAGGTCTTTGGGTTTACGGCTCTCATCCATCCGATGAACTTGGCCAAGCCAGCGCAAACGTTGTTGACTTAGCAACGAGTGTATGCTAATGGAATTAGCACCTTGCAGGAACTCCGAGTTGGTGACCTTGTCCTGACAATTAAGAGATGCCGAGGATATGTCTGAGACAGCAAAGATGGAAACCGTGCAGCCTTTTCTCCTGCCTAGCACACATTGCCCCGCTCTCACCCCTGTAGAGGAGTGTGCCGAGGCCACAGGCTTGGTAGACTCACAGTTTGGTGTTGTCAGTCAGGCTGTTGTTGTCTCAAACTCTCTTACTCAGCTTGGACATAACAGCTGCAGCTTCTGCGATGCACCAAGTTTTTTAAAAAAATTATTCTTCCATACAAAGTCAGCTGGTAAGGCCTGTATTTGTTTCCCAGTCCCAAATACCCTTGAAAGGGCCTAGCCTATTTCAGGGAAGTTAAGAGTTAACCACATTGCTGTGGGTCTGGAGTCACATGTAGGCCAGACTGGGTAAGGACAGCACATTTCCTTCCCTAAAGGGACATTAGTGAACAGATTTGTTTTTTTTTTAATTCCAGATTTATTAACTATTTAAATTCCACCAGCTGCCATGGTGAGATTTGAACCCATGTTACAAAGCATTAGCCTGGGCTTCTGGATTACTAGTCTGCCACTACACCACCATCTTCCATGACAGATTGCTGATGATTGTGGAGCCCAGATATGTGAAGCTATCAACAACCTCCAGCTTCACATCATTCATGCTGATAGACGGCGGTATGGCGATTTCCTGGGCCCTGATGTTTAGTTTCCTGTTGCTGATGGTCAAACTGAACTCTTTTACAGGCATGAGAGAGTCTGCCCATTTTCCACTGAAGGCGTTCCTAGGTATGGAATGCTAGTGTAGCATCATCCGTGTAGAGGAACTCCCTGATGAGGACTTGGTGCACTTTTGTGTTAGACCTCAGGCGAGCAAGACTGAACAGCTTTCAGTGAGTTCTGGTGTGTTAAGTGCATGAGAGATGAAGAAATCGAAGGAAATGTGGATAGGGTGAACTGGAGTAAGAAGAGTGGGAGGCGGCTCGTGTGGAGCTTAACAACAACAACTTGCATTTCTATAGCACCTTTGACGTAGTCAAATGTTGCAAGGGCTTCACAGAGAGTTATCATACAATATCTGAAGCTGGTGTAGACTGTTTGGGCCAAGTGGCCACTTCTGTGCAATAAGTTCAATGTAATGCAAGAGTCCACTTGCCAATCAATCGGCACTCTCTTCTCTTACAGTATAAACTCCTTGTTTCCCCTGACATTGGAATTTTCTTGCAAATTGTGCTGATGAGCGCAAAACAAAAAGCTTTGACAAAAAAAATGTCAGTTTTATCAGCAATACTCGATGTAATTATGCGGTCAGGAACAATGAAAGAGCGATTCTCACTGATGTTGGAAGTTGAGTTTTTATTTTTGTGCCAGGCTTCTGTAAACAATGAGTGTACAGTCAATGACTGACTTTTACACGAGTGGAAGATTATCTAGAACTCAGTTGCTAGTGGGCGGTTCTGCTTATTCTGGCATGATATGACAGGAACATTGCATAGTGCTGATGACAGTGCTCATCAGTCCCTCTCAGCATTAATGTCTGCAGTTTATAAACAGCTTGAAAGGTCACTAAATGTTAAAAAAACCTTTAATTTTGTGTTCCCTCCTTTTATGCGCTCCATTTTATCTCAGCCACAAGGCCCATAATTGCCAGTATTAATTGGAGAAGAGGGCAGTCCAGGCTGCCTATGTTTATCTGGGAGTGCTGTGTTACCTAGATTGCATGATGAACACGACTTAGGTCTGCCCAGCCGACACAACTCATCTTTAGCTGGGACGACAATACAAATCAGGACATTAACATTCCTACACCTTCCCAGGTTGGGTTAGCAACCCTCCTCCCAAATCTTCATTTTCGCAACATCATCTGCTTGGTTGCGTCCTCGAACAGTCGTAACTTCTCTCAGTCCGTCGTTGTCCGAGGTATGGATAATGTACAGTCTTAGAGCATTGACCAGGTTGTGGGGAAGCCAAGGCTGGGCCTGGCTGGGGAATCTAGAGGATGAGGTCGCAGTCCCAGGATGAAGGGTTGGCCATTTAGATCGAGATACGAAAACATTTCTTAACTCCAGGGTTGTGAGCCTTTGGAATTCTCTACGCAGAGAGCTGTGGATGTTCAGTATTTGAGTGCATTGAAGACAGAGATTGATAGATTCTTGGAGATGAAGGAAACTAAGGGTTGTGAGGGGGAGGTTATGACATAGTGGTATTGTGGCTGGACTAGTAACCCAGGGTAATGCTCTAGGGACCTGGGTTCAAATCCTGCCACAGCAGATGGTGGAGTTTGAATTCCATGAAAATCTGGAGTTAAAAGTCTAATGATGACCATGAAACCATTGCCAATTGTTGTAAAAACCCATCTGATTCACTTATGTCCTTGAGGAAAGGAAATCTGCTGTCATTCCCTACTGTTTGACTCTAGTCCCACAGCAATGGGGTTGATTCTTAAATGCCTCCTGAACAAGGGCAATTAGGGATGGGCAATCAATGTTGGCCTGGAAGGTGGGGCTGAGCTGGAGGTATCAGCCATGGGGAAGCAGTTTTGAATGGCCCTTCCTTATTTCTGCTACAGAGGGGGCTGTGAAGTACATGTTGAGCAAAAGCCGCCAGGGCCCTTATAAGGAAGTACAGCACAGAAACAAAAAGACCTGCCATATTAGCAGTCAGGGAAAGATTGGACTAGGGTACGGAGATGGACATTAATTCTGGGTGGAAGTATAAAACTGTCAAGTATTGCATCGGGCATCAGTCCCTATTTGATATTCACTTTCAATGGAGGTGAAGATGGCTGGGGGAGGGGTGTGTATAACAGGCGGCCAGTCCTACCATCCAAGCTGAATTTCTCCCCCATGATAATTATTGCATCGTAAGCTCCTTGCATTCCTCCTTTGGTGTGGCTATTTTAATTTAGCAACATACATTTTTCCATCGACCCACGGTTAGGGATGGAGGGCTGTCGTTGTGCTGCCCTTGCACAAACACCAGTGAAAAGCTCTCGCTATGTCATTTCTGTGCTGAGGAAAAGCTCTTGATGTGTGTTTTGCCAGGTAACTCCACACATCATTGACTTCACCACAGGCACTCCAGCGCTGAAGTGCAAACATTTTACAGACATCCCCTTCTCGCTTTGCACCGAGCTGGAGACTCTTTAAAACCCAAGCTCCTTACTCCTTGTCATATTTTGTTAATGTATTTCCGAAGAAGTTGCAAGATGAATAAGCCCTGTCTGTGCTTTGATGTATAAATAAACTCCATGCTGATTGATTTAAACTTGGTAGTTTTGTACTACACTCCTTCTTAAATTGACAAAGCCTGTAACATCCGTCAGAACAGGCTCTACTTCTTCCCCTGTGGTTTTCCAAACCTTTCTCTGACACATAGACTTCCCTTCATTCTCAAAGCTACCCATAAACTGCTTCATGCTGCAGAATGAGTGACTCTCTGATAGACCATAAGGTTCACTGGGCTCAGCCCTTTCGGTGTAGACCTTCCACACTCGAGCACTGGAGTCAAATTTCTGACAGGGACCCACTGATAGCTTCCAAGACAAAAGTGTTCCAAGTGCTACTCCAGAAACCCCAGAGCATATAAACCTTCACTGCCGGCATGCCATGATGTCCACTTTACAACTGAGGCCCGTCTGACCTCTCAGCTGAACAGGAAAGATCTCATGGAGAATGGCGGTGGAGATGGCCTGGCCAACAGTCATTCCTCAACCAAACATCACTAGCGTAGTTTATCTGGCCAGTTATCTAATTTCTCTGGGATCTTGCTATGCTCAAATTGGCTATTTTACAACAGTGACTGCCCAGAAAAAGATACCTCTTTGGCTGTGAGGGGCTATGGGACATCTTGAGGTCATGGAAGGTGTTATATGAAATGCGAGTTCTTTAATTCTTTCCCCAGTTAACTATCTCAACCCTCCTTTTGAAAAAAAGACTAACTAGTAATTATCTCAGGCAGTGAGCGGGGGCAGAAGGAAAATAGAACAGAATAAACTCCTATTTTGGTTCAGCTGCAATTTTGGGTCGTCATTTCTTGGATTGCCTCTGATTTTGCTTTATTTTTCTCGCTCGTTGCCCAGGTTTGGAGGGTTTTGATCAGAGCTGAGTGTCACTTGATCTTTTCTGACAAAGGGAATGTTGTATTGTATACTGGAGGAGAGGAGATGGTGTTAGATTTTTATTTCTTCTTCAACATCAGTATGAAATTTTTGTAAATTTAAGTATATTTTAAAGTGTATTTTGCAGATTGCATGGATGTATCAGTATTACAAAACCACATTGTCACAAACACCCACAGGCACATGAACACAGATAGAAACACAAACACACACTAACATCCACAGGAAAATGCACACACATGAGCCTGAACACACACACACACATTGCCCACATGAATGTGAACACGGGCACACATGAACCTGAACACACATGCAGGAACACACACGTGAAGATGAACACACAGACAGGAACATGAACACATATGCACACACAGGAACATGTACACAAACAGGAACATACACACGGAGGAATGCACACACAGGAACATACACACACATGAACAGGAACACACATGGAGGAATGCACACACAGGAACATATACACACATGCAAATACACACATGCACGCGCACACACACATACATACACACATGCGCACACACACACGCACAAGCGCACACACACACACATGAACATGCACACATACATATGAAGACACACACACATATACACACATTAACATACACACACACACATTACACCCCCACCCTCCCCGTGACTTCAGTCCCACTGTAATTTATTTATTTGAAGGAGACTTGATGTGTAAGATTGTGCCACCTCTTGCGTTTCAATAGGAAATTCTCACTGAGCTCAAAGTGGCCCAGATTGGAAAGAGTATCCAAAATATCATTCAGCACACAATGACGTTTCAATTTACTTTAATTTGCCCCTTCAGGCTTATCAATAGCTGCAATTTGAGTGTGGGAGAAGCTCTTAAGATGAATAACTGCAGCCTGAAGCTGCAGTTGTGTGTGCATTTTCCTGTGGATGTTAGTGTGTGTCTGTGTTTGTGTTTCTGTCTGTGTTCATGTGCCTGTGGGTGTTTGTGACAATGTGGTTTTGTAATACTGATACACCCGTGCAATCTGCAAAATACACTTTAAAAAATACCTAAATTTACAAAGATTGAATTCCATACTGATGTTGAAGAAGAAATAAAAATCTAACACCGTCTCCTCTCCTCCAGTATACAATACAACATTCCCTTTGTCAGAAAAGGTCAAGTGACACTCGGCTCTGATCAAAACCCTCCAAACCTGGACAACTAGCGAGAAAAATAAAGCAAAATCAGAGGCAATCCAAGAAATGATGACCCAAAAAAACTGTAAGCTGCATTGTATTAGAATTTAAAAACATTGATGGAAACAGTGATTTTAGTGTTAAGTAGTTTTCAAAACAGGTTGAAATACGTGTGGAATACATACATGAGAGAGAGAGAGACTACATTTTTTGAGCTTGTGACAAGTGATCATATAGTCAGCCTTTAATTTCCAAACACCATGTTTAATATTCTCAAACAAAGGGGAGAGGAGGGTGAACTGATTAATGTCTGCACAGTAGAGTCATCATATCTCAGCGTTAGCACGTAGGGACTTCTGTCTTTCATTTAAGCTTTCTGAATTACGTTTAATGTTTACGAAAAGCCCCTCAGATGTCTGCTTCAAAATTGGTGACCTCCCCCGAGATTCAAGTTTCCCTCATCTAGTTTGGCGTAGCACCTCAGCGCTTGAAGCAGTCAGTGCCCCGTCTCCCTGCTCAGATCCGTAGATCCTTGCTAATGTTCAAGGTTGAAGGTCACAGATAGGAAACTATTTTAAAACTAAAGGACAAAGAGAATCAAGGGATGTGGGGATTGGGCGGAAAAGTGTTTTTGTTGGGTTCAGACTTGATGAATCGGTCAGTTTGTAGCACGCTCACCTCTGAGTTGCAAAGTTCTGGGTTCAAGACCCATGTACTCCAGGCCTTGAGCACAAAGATCAAGGCTGACACTCCAGTGCAGTATGGAGGGAGTGCAGGACTATCAGAGGTGCCGTCCTTCAAATGAGACATTAAATTAAGGCCCACTCAGGTGGATGGAAAAGAATCCGCCGCACAATTTGGGAGAAGAGCAGGGGAGTTACCCAAGTGTCCTGGCCAATATTTCTTCCTCCGCCAATGTCCACAGAAACATGTTACCTGTTCATTATCATGTTGCTGTTTATGGGATCTTGCTGTGTGCATGTTGGCTGCTGCATTGCCTACAGCGACTCCGCTTCAAAAGTACTTTGTTGACTGTAAAGCGCTTTGAGACATCCTGAGTCCTGAAAGGAGCTATATAAGTGCAAGTCTTTCTTTATCTGCTCTGTTTGTGCAGCCATTCAGGGTTGCATAACTGACACACTGTTCACTTCCAAAAGGATTGTTAGACAGGGCTCACCCTGCGACTGATCGACACCTTTCATTGCTGCTGCCTCAGGGAAACAGAAAACCAGCCAAGCCCTGCTGTCGGCCCGTTCTGAGCAGCCGCATTTCTCGTTTAGCAAGGTGAGCGCTTGTCGGAAATCTAGCAATGAAATTGCAAATTCAGATCACAGCGCTTTTGCCCTGGTCCCGTTTGGAATTGTTAATGACATGTGCTGACTAGCGGCAGCTGCTTTCAGTTAGTGTCAAACCCTGGGTCCGTTTTTCTTTCAGCCTCGGAAGGTGAAAGGGGAAAAGCAGGATTTAATAATCCGAGTTGCTTCCCTTCCCATTGAGTTAAAAGTTTCTATTTCCTTTATATGAGGCAATGGAAGAAAAGGAGCGTATTCGTTAAGTCAGTGGGCTCTCGGTTCTCGCCCGTCCAGACTGGCATTGCTGATGGATTTGAGTGTTCACAAGGCCCGATTCAGTACTGAATCCTCCATCTGTACCATTCCAACACTGAGTGCTTCTGCCAAGTATATCCCACCTCCCCTCTTCCTATATATACAGAGTGAAGAACCCAATGAAAGAGTGAGGATTATTTGTGTGTGGGAATTTCACCCTCTCTACGTTTCCATGTCAACATACCAAATACTAGAATCAGTCCACTTTAAACTATTAAATAAAAGCAGTGTTGCAGTCCGAGTTTCTGTCCGAGTGTAACACTGAGTTAAGTGTATGCTTCAAAAACCCATAGGTGGCATGGGACCAGGGAAGGCAGAGAAAGATTTTACTGGACCATGAAGAGTCTCAGTTGATGAGCCCACTGTGACAGGTAACCAACCACACGGCGTGTTACACTGTCCTTCAAATATGAAATGCGCTCCAGGCAAGATTGGCGATGTTAAGAACGGAAGAGCATAAGGGGGCAGAACTTTACGTCCTGCGGGTGGGCACATGCCGGACTTGATCGGGCGTAAAATAGTGCGCGATGATGTCGGGCAAGCTTCCCGACATCATCCCGTACTCGAGCGATATTTCGGCTGGCGGGCGTGCGGGAGAGTTCGCAGTGCACCCGCCGACAATTAAAAGTCCTATTAAGGCCCTTAATCAATTAATTAAGTAGTATTTTTCCCTGCCCGTCCAACCTCACGGTTGGCGGACAGGCAACCTGGCCAAGCGGCCTTTGGGTTTTTTAGGAAACCTCATCCACAGGCGGGATGAGGTTTCCAACAGTAATCTTAAAGTAAAAAAAAAAAATTTTTAAACATCATTTTTAATATGCCCCTGTTCGTGTGATTGAGACACACGTGGGGACACGTTTCCCTTATTTTTAAAACCTTTGTTTTTGATTATAAAATTCTTCTGCTCCCTGAGGCAGCTCTGTGCCTTCAGGGAGCTTTCAGTGCGCGCACCCCCCACCACGCGCTGACTTCAGCGCTCGCGCTCCTCCCGCCCCCACCCTGGCAGCTCTGAGCTTTTCAGCGCGCGTTTCGCACTGTCTGGTTGTTAATTGGCCGGCCAGCGTGAGATCGCGGCCGGAGCCCGATCGCGGGCAGCGGTCTGTTTCACGGCCGCTCACGGGCTCTGCCCGCCGCGCCCACCCGACGAGGGGAAAATCCAGCCCAAGAAGTAGGAACCTGGTCTACCACTCAGTACGATCGTGGCTGACCCTCTGTCTGCACTCCATTTTCCCATCTGCTCCTCATATCCCTTGGTTCCCTGAGAGACCAAAAATCGATTGACCTCGCCCCGATGGGATAGAAGAATCCCAAAGATTCATTACCCTCTGACTGAAGAAATTTCTCTTCATCTCAGTCCGAGGTGACTGACCCCTTATCCTGAGACTGTGCCCCCATGTTCTAGTTTTTCAGTCAGCTGGGGGGGGTCGGTGTCAGGGGGACAACGTTTTTGATGTTCTAGGATTAGTGTTATCATTACTTAGGTCAGCTTTTCTAGAAATGGAATCGGTCCTTGCTCTGAGCAAAAAGTCTAATTCATATCTCACTCTGTTCTTTGACTTCCATTCTTCAGAATGTCGATTTTTAGGTCCTTTTCAAATTCAATTTCAAAACCCTCCGCCATCTTGGTCCACCTTTCCGGTCAAACCTCCTTTCCCCCATGTCTCTTCTCACTCGCTCTGCCTCCCTAGCTCAGGCCTGCTGGCCACTCTAGCTGTTGGCAGTAAGCCCTTAAGTCAATTCACTCTCTCTCTCTAAGTCCTTCCACCTTTGAAAACCCTCTTTTAACCTCTTCAATCAGAGCATTCGGCCAACTTTCCTAAATGTCCCTTCTACTTCTACTCAGGCCTGAGTCTGGATGTGTAGCGATTTTAGGTATTTTACAACATTGAGTCTCAACTATAAGCATTGTGGTTATAACAATGGCCGTGCCCATGATACAGTATCATGAATGGCTGTCACTGTCCCATTCTTCTGTAGCGGATCATTGAATTTGTTTAGCTTCTGCGCCATGGCATATCTATCAACTTACTTCGAAGGACCAGGTATTGACGTAGCTGCCCTCTTTATAAACTTGTAGGGCTTTGCAAGTATTCAAGCCGCTCTTTAGATGTTGCATTGGCCTGAGTTTTAGTCAGTGGTGAAGTGACAGTGCTCGTCACTGCCCTCAAAACAAGCTCCCCACGAGGATCGCTAGACCTAGTGGTCTTTATGGTGTGGATTCACCTCTTTCGACCATCATTTCACTCTGTGCCAGCTGTAGCTGGATCTCTAGCACCCAGCAACAATGATGTCATCAAGCAGGCTAAGCAGCCAGTTGCGCTGAAAAATTCCCTCAGGCTGCAAACGCAAATGTAAAATTAATTTTTCAGGCCCAGCGAGGTTGTTCACACATAACTATGACTTAGCAAGCCATGAAAAAAACCTAGATAAAAGCAAAACACTGTGGATGCTGGAAACCTGAAACAAAAGCAGAAAATGCTCGAAAAACTCAGCAGGTCTGACAGTATCTGCGGAGAGAGAAAAACAGAGTTAATGTTTCGAGTCCATATGACTCTTCTTAAAAACCTAGCTATGCCTCAAGCAGCAGGGCTTTTTCAAGGCATTTATAGAGAGCATAGAGCATACAATGTGGAAGTTCATATCAATTCAGTGATTTCTAATTGATTTCCAATTGAGAGGACTTCAATGGCGCCCCCTCTGGAAGAGCGGAAAATCATTGACAGCAACATCTGGATATTCGCGTTTAACTGCGAACGTGCAGAAGTCAGAAGTTGTGTCAGAAGCCAGGGTATGAAAGATGAACGGCCAGCTTTGACATCTTTACGGCTGCAAAATCTGGGCCATGGTGTAGAAATCGTAAAAAACATCTCGGCCGTCCTTCAATGGAAAGCACCAGTTTAGTTGCTAGGTTTCACCCCCTTCTTTTCTATGGGTTGTTGAGAAGTAAAAATCTAATTACTAAATTACTAAAATGGAATTTGTAGACTTCCCACAGAAAGGTGGATATTTTAATTGGCTGAGGCATCGCCAGATGAAAGATTGGGTGTGTTGAGCAAATCCTCTTTAATACAATCACCGGTTTGTTTCCTGCTAGCTCGTCAATGTAAGGGCACATTAATTTAATCAACTGTAAGCCACCTTTTTTTAAAAAAATTCATTCATGAGATGTGAGTGTTGCTGGCTAGGCTAGCATTTGCCGCCTACCCCTAATTTCCCTTGAGGAGGTGGTAGTGAGCCACCTTCTTGAACCGCTGCAGTCCATGGCTGGGATTTTACGACCCCATTGCAGTCGGGACCTGCCGCGAGAGATTCGGCGGCCCAGCCGAAAGTCCATTGACTTTTGGCGGGACTGGACGATCCTGGCAGGCAGGGCTGGGAAATCCCACCTCCATGTGGTGTAGGTACGCCTGCAGTGCTGTTAGGGAGGGAGTTCCAGGATTTTGATCAGTGAAGGAACGGTGATATATTTCCCAGTCAGGATGGTGAGTGGCTTTGGAAGGAAACTTGCAGATGGTGGTGCTCCCATGCATTCACTGCCCTTGTCCTTCTAGGAGGTAGAGGTCGCAGATTTGAGAGATGCTTTCAAAGGAACTTTGGTGAGTTTCTGCAGTGCATCTTGTGGATGGCACACACAGCAGCCATGGCACTGATAGAAGGGGTGAATGTTTAAAGTGGTGGATGGGGTGACAATCAAGTGGGCTGCTTTGCCCTGGATGGTGTCAAGCTTCTTGGATGTTGTTGGAGCTGCACTTAACCAGGCAAGTGGAGAATATTCCATTACACTCCTGACTTGTGCCTTGTAGATGGTGGTCAGGCTTTGGGGAGTCAGGGGGTGAGTTACTTGCCACAGAATCTCCAGCCTCTTACCTGCTTTCGTAGCCACAGTATTTATATAGCTAGCCCACTTAAATTTCAGGTCAATGATGACCCCCAGGATGTTAATGGCGGGGGTTTCAATATTACCATTGAATGTCAACAGGAGATGGTTAGATTCTCTCTTGTAGCAGATGGTCATTGCCTGGCACTTGTGTGGTGTGGCTGTCACTTGTCACTATAAGCCCAAGCCTGAATGTTGTCCAGGTCTTGCTGCATGTGGGCACGGACTGCTTCAGTATCTGAGGAGTCGCAAATTGTACTGAACAATTGAGATGAATCATCTCTTTTGACGTTATGTTGGAGGGCAGGTATTTGATGAAGCAGCTGAGGATGGTTGGGTCTGGGGCACTGCTCCGAGGAACTCCTGCAGTGAAGACTGGGGCTGTGATGATTGGCCTCCAACAGCCAGAAGCATCCTCCATTATGTTAGGCTTGACTCCCATCAGTGGAGCTTTTCCCCTAATTCCTATTGACTCAACTACAGTAGGCTCCTTGATCACACTCGGTCAAATGCTGCCTTTGTGTCAAGGGTAGTCACTCTCACCTCACCTCTGGAATTGAGTGTGGTCCTGCTGGAACCCGAATTGAGCATCGGTGAACAGGTTATTCGTGAATAAGTGTTGCTTAATAGCGATGTCAGCGAGCCTTTCCATCACTTTGCTGATGACTGAGAGTTGGGTGATGGGGCGTCAATTGGTCGGATTGGATTTGGCTTGCCTCTTGTGGACAGAACATACCTGGGCAACTTTCCACATTGTCGGGTAGATGCCAGTGTTGCAGCTGCACTGAAGCAGGTTGGCTGCAGGCATGGCAGGCACAGTACAGCTGGGATGTTGTCGTCTTGGCGGCGTCCATTGCACTCAGCTGTTTCTTGATATCACAGTGGACCAAATCGAGCAGGCTGAAGGCTGGCTTCATTGATGGCGAGGACCACAGGTGAGACCAAGATGGATCCATCCACTTGGCACTTCTGGCTGATGGCGACTGCAAAAGCTCTTTAGCGCGCAGTCCTTTCTCCTGCAATGTTTGCTTAATGAACAAAATGCCTGAGTGAGGTCTTGGAGCGTTACAATGGCTTACTTCAAAATCTCCTGACTTGGTGGCAATGGTCATTGGTTGAGACCATCCTGTGGAGCCTGAGCCCTCTGCCATGCTTCTTTCAATCTTTTATGATGTATCTTGTTGACATGCGTCTCCTGGCAGAAGGCTTGGCACTGTATCTTATTTTTCCATCCCAATTGAATCATTGTGGAATCCTATCGGTCGCTGGATATTTATACACAGGCTCGCTGTAGTGGATGCCGATCCTTTGAGCAGCTGCTGTATACTGCTTCAGTGTGCTGTGTGTCACATGCAGCCTTGCCAATACCAGTTTTTGGCAACCAGCAAGGAGTAAACTGAATGGTAGACCTTTGAGTTTGTCCTGAGACCTGAATGACTTTTTTGGTGCTTCACCACGAAAAAAAAAACAGTGGCATTGGACCCCGACCAGAAATCGCACCTCAAAAGCCTGGCTTTGTAGCAACAACTGCTAAAGAAGATTACTGTAACAGGAACTTCCAAGGGGAAAATTCCACTGAGTTTCCAACATGCAAATGAGAGGAACTTTTAACGAGGCTCTTCATTTTTAATCCATTTGAAAGAGAACATCTGCTTTTACTTCTCCTTTTCCATTTTCCCACTGTGTAGAATTAAGAAGCAAGGGTTTAATTGCTGGGGTGTGGCCCAGACTATGAATTAGCCCTTTAGCCAAGCTACAGAGGGTACATTTTCTAACTGCATGCACCTGACAAGGAGGAGCAGGTATCCTTTTTTCATTTGATGTAGGCCTTGTGAGCATTTATTGCTCATCCTGAATTGCCCTTGTTCAGAGGGCATTTAAGAGTTGACCACATTGGTGTGTGTGTGGAGTCACATGTAGGCCAGACCAGGTAAGGATGGCAGATTTAGTGAGCCAGTTGGGGTTTTACGACAATTAGCATCATCATCAGACTTTTAATTCCAGATTTTTATTGATTTCAAATTTCACCATCTGCCATGGTGGGATTTGAACCCAGGTCCCCAGAGCATTACCCTGGGGAGTCTGGAATACTAGTCCAGTAACAACACCACTATGCCACCACCTCCCCTAGGAAGAAAAAAATCAGTGGAAAAATCAGTGCACGCACAGCCCATGGTTTTTCTTTCATTATTAAATTTACTGAAGCATTTCCAATTTTGCATTTCAAAAGCTTCCCGGCTTTGTCATAATGACACAGATTTGAAATAATTGGCCAAAAAAGCCAGGGGGAAGGTGAGGTGACAATTCTTTTCTAACACAGTGAGTTTTTATTGTTAACAGGATCCAAGCCAGTTGGTGAAGCCGAAAACAAGACACAGAGCTTTCCTCTATTGAGAGAGTTTATTAACTTGTTCAGTCCCAGTTGTCTCCTGTTTGTACGTGCTCAAAGACAACTAATACCCATCACCTGTTTCTCTGAACCTTAACAATGTAATTGACATTATAAAACCTTAACAGTGTAATTGACAAGACATTAACACTTATGATCTGAAATGGCTTGCCTGAAAGGCTGGTGAAAACAGATTCAAAAATGACTTTCCAAAGGGGAATTGGAATTTTTACTTCAGAAGGAAGGCTTTGTGGGGTTGTTGGGGAAAGAATAAAAGGAGCGGAAGTGGCAGTTCTTTCAGAAAGCCGGCGGGGTAGGACAGGCTGAGTGGCCATCTTCTGTGCTGTATGATTTCACAGCAACTTGCATTTCGCTTGTGCTTGCCCCATCTCAAAACGCTTTAGGCTAAGAAGGACAAACAACGGATGAGAAACAGCTTGGGAAAAGAGGAAAGTGGAGCAGGACCCAAAAGCCTGATTAAAGAGAAGGGTTTTTAGGGACATTGGAAGGACCATAGACAAGGAAAGACCATCTAGTTTGCCGACTACCATTCTGGTAGTTGCATGATAAAATGATAATGGAGTTGTATGGTAGAATTACATGGAGTGTGCAGTGCAGGAACGGGTCATGGTGCCCCAATGATCATTTATGCTGCACCTGAGCCTCTTCTCGCTCGTTTTCATCTAAGCCAATCAGCATCAGACTAAACATAACTACGAATCTCTGTCTATTAATCCACAACAGACCCGAAAAGGAAACCATTGCTATGGTTATGTGATAGGACAACTTGGAGCATTGACATCAAAGTCAGTGTTATCAACCAACATCATCTTGAACTCACCGGATGAGGTTATTCTTTCTCTGGTGTATCTAGATCAAATGGCAAAGGAGCAAATACACCTTAGAATTACCAATATCACACTTTATTTTTTGCGGTTAAGTGGCTCCATTGAATTCCAGTGCACAGGAAGCTCCATCATAGCTCAGTCCTGATACTGGAAATGATTCATCTTAATGAGTCAGTGCAAAGACACAGGAAATGGCACATTTTATCTCCGCGCGACTGCCAGTGCTGCCATTTTAACTGATCTTAAACAGGCTCCAGTGTATGCACAAGTATGAAGAAGTTTAGTCAGGGGGAAAATCAGACTTCGGAGCAGAGGGTTATTGTACATTAAAATGGTAAACTATGGGCCACAGGAGAACCTGCTGTTCAAGGACTAGGTGGGAAATAGTCTTGCGTAAACCAGACACTGCTGCATTAAAGCCAGACACTCAGTGCCTTTAATTGCAGAGATTCTCTAATCGTATACTATACCTTTCCATATGGGCAGCTGGACTGGGAGATGAGTTGTACTTTCCATACAGTTTGGGAGTGAAATTGGTCTCCGGTAGAGAATCGGCAGCCTGTTATACACTGCACCCGCTTTTATTTTCCATTGACTTGGAAAATGCTGCCAAGACTTTTAAATTCAACACAAGTAAAAGATACAGTGGGATGAGGAAATGAGTCTCCAAGGAAAGCTTGAACCACTTGTTCTGTGAATTTCGGTGAAAGGGAGATTGGACGTGGTTGATAAATGGGCTGCTGATTTGCTACGAGCCTGTTTCATGCTGCTGGCATAGACCAGTTTCGCCCACTTCATCTGTAAATCCTGTAGGTCACATCCATCCATTGATAAACTTGGAAATCTTATTTAGGTTAAAAAAAAATTCCAGCTCGCAATAATTATATAGAGCAATTTTTGGTGAGAGGATTACCTCCCCCCTTGTTTTTCCCTTCAATTCCCCGTCTCTCAATGGCGGAGAGGACAGATGGGGTTCCTACAGTCCAGCCATTGTCTATTCCACTCTAAACCTCTTCGTGCTGGCACAATGGTGCAGGTAGGAAGAGAGAGAGAGAGAGCACGCGCGAGATAGAGAGAGAGAGAGCGCGCGCGAGAGAGAGAGAGAGAGAGAGGACACATCTGGACAAGTGGGACGTGCAGAAGTCGGGACTTACCGTTAGGGCCTTGGTCAGATCACGGACGTCCGAGGAACAGAAGGTGCTGGAGCCCGACAGCTCCCGGGCCCTGGGGAAACACGTGCATCGCTTCCTGGGTGGACTCTCACGGACGCGGCTCCTCCGCGAAGCAGCTCTCGGAAGGTGGGAGGTCTCCGTCGACGCCTTGCGCCTGCTTCGGAACATCACGGCCTTGGCCATGGGCTGCTACAAATGATCAGCGAGGTGAGGGAGAGGAAGGTCTGGCGGTGACTGGGAGGGGAAGGTATACTGGCGAGGTGGTGGGGGGGGTGCAACAAAGGTGTCAGCGGCGGGGGGGGCGGAAGTGAAGTTGGGAGGGGGGATGAAGTTGGGAGGGTGGAGGAGGGATTTTGGGGATGGGGGGGAGCAGGGTGTAACAGGAGAGAATGCAGCAAGTGGGAAGGTAGGTGTAAGGGGGGCGGGGGGAGTTTGTAGGGGACAAGGTGTCCTGGGGGTGGGAGGGAGTTTGGAGAGGGAAAGGTGTCTGGGGAGAGAAGAGAATTCGGAGGGGGGAAGGTGTCAGGGGTAGGAGGGAGTTTGGAGAGGGGGAGGTGTCTGGCAGCAGAGGACTTGCAAAGCCTATAAATGAAGCTGAAAGACAACATCACACATTATTCAGTGAAAGTGAATATATTTTCAGATTATAAAGTGACAAAATGTGTTCACCAGTGCAAACACTTGTGATCAGAATTTCTTAACTTTTCTAGGCCTACCACTTCTTGGTGCTGCCCTGACATCTGCAGCATGGGTGGAGACAACCAGTGCAATGGTTGGCCCTGTGGTCTCTGATGCCTTCGGCATGGGTCCTCGGAGAGCCGAGGTCTTGAGGGCCTTGGTTTGCTTTGGCTGTCCTCCTGTGGGCCATCTGCTCCCTCTGTGACACGGTTGAAGGGGCCACAGGCAGAGGGGACTTCGAGGGAGCGGACAGCCTCTAAGGTTCCTGAGTGGGTGACCCAGGGGTGTCCAGCTGCCATTCCTGCTTATTTTGAGTGCTCTAGGGCCCTGGCCTGACTCCTTGAGGGGAGGGAGCACCTGGAACGACATTGAGGTTACCCATTTCCATCTTGTGTTGCCACAGCAGGAACTCACCCATGGCTACCGTGATGGAGTGCAGGCCTGCGCGCATCTCCATGTTCTGCTGGACCAGGATCTCCATGGCATCTGCCATCCTTCCTATGGAGACCTCCATATGCGCACATGTGGGCACCACTTCATCAGAGAGCAGGCGGGCACATTCCTCTGATTTGCATGCCACTCTGCTGAGGGCTTTCAACAGCTCTGCGTGATGTTCCCCCGCCTTCTGCTGACTCTCCAGGGTGAGTTGGAAGGCTGAATCCAGAGGCTCGTCATCTGGCTCAGACCTCATGGGGGACTGCTTGGGAAGAGGCATCAGAGTGCCAGGTAGCTCGGCTGAACCTGCCCCTTTTTGCTGTGGACACACGTCTGTGCAGTGACCACCAGATTGTGAACCCAAGCCTGCTCTAGATCTAGATCCCACTGAGGTATGTGTCTCTGAGCTGGTGGAGGGTGTGGGTAAGCACTGTGACGGGTCTTCCAGGCTGCTTATTTCCAGCTCTTCAATGGAGGAGGAGTCCTCTTCGCTGGAAGTGAAGACATGGATGGAGCTGAGGGACTGGCTGTCTGAGGGTGTCAGTTGCTTGGCAGATCTTCCTGTGAACCAAAGAGGAGATAATTAGTGCATGTCAGCAGAGTTAAAAACCGGAGAGAGAGCACTCACGTTGAGAGAGGGATGATGTGGTACAGGATCCTCACAAGGGTGTTCGCCACCAACCTCACTGTCACCGCAGGCAGGCCCCACGTCCTCACCAGCCAGCGCGATGGCAGCTCCCTCAAAGTGTCAGAGGGGCCTAATGTGGGCCACTCCACCCCCCGGCCTGGGACCTCTTCCTGCTGATGAGAGCAGGCTTCTCCTGCATGAAAACAGGTGGAGAGAGTGTGAGCTGGACATATGGCACTGCGTGGAATGTTTGTGTGGTGAGCGGAGCCATGGACGGGATGACAGCGTGATCTCGAGTGGGTATGAGCCTGCTGGAGATGTGAGGCTGTGTGTGAGAGTTAGCGGCGTTGTCCCTTGAGGTGTGAGATCCCTGTGGGTGTGTGATGGGTTTGTGAGTGTGTGAGTGATGAGGTGGTTGACTTACCCTGGCGGAACGGACGAGGTCATTCATCCTCTTCCTGCGCTGGATGGCTGACCTCCTCTGCGCTCCAGTGGTGCTGACCGCCGCTGCCACCGCCTCCCAGGTCAGATTGGTAATTCTGGTGGACCTCCTGCCGGCAGAGCGGGGGCTAGAGAACATCACAGCGGCCTCCACTGTGTCCGGCAGGCACCCCAGAGAGGCCTCACTAAATTTGGGTGCCGCCGTCTTCTTTGCTTTTGGGGCTAATCTGCCACCTGGAGCGGTCCTGGTCTACGGACATGGAGTTGGCATCTGATGCGTTTTAAACATGGCACCTGGAGCGAGGAAGGGCTGAGGTCTCAGTGGGGTGGGCAAATCCAAGCCCACCCACCAGAGATCCGGCGTGTTTCCTGTGTATGCATTATTAATGAGGTGGGACGCGCCGGGAAGGGGACAATATGGCCATGAAAACCCGCCATTGCGGACGATGGCTAAAATGTCTCTTTTCACGCCCGCTACCGCACTTAATGCAAATCTGGATGAGTCCGCCCGTTGTATGTCTTGGAGATACCTGTAATCCTGGGTGGATTCGGAACATGAATGATAGAACTTCAGTTAAAATCCACATGGAGTAGGTTGGAGCCAGAAACAGTCACTAAGGAAAGTCTCAGTGAGATTGAGTTTTGGTAAACACCTTATCAAACACCAGGAGAGAAATGGAAAGCAAACAAGGCAAAAGAGACTAATGAAAATCCCATCGGAGAGAGGAGCAGATCTTCTTCAAGGTCGGCATTCCTGGAAGAGAAGCGGCAGTGAATTAAACGCTAAAATAAAAAGTCAAATAAAAACAGAAAACCTGTGGAGAGAGGAAGAGTCAACATTTCGAGTCCAATATGACTCCTCTTCAGAACTGATTTAACTTTTATATTAGCTAGGCTGATGATTTAGTGAAGTACTGTGGGGGGTGCTGCACTCTTAGGCTGCTTTCCAGATGAGAGGACACACTTGCTTTTCAGTGGTTCAGGTGGTTCCACGGTCCTAGCTCAGTGATGGCACTTTCACCTCTTGAGTCACAGGATTGTGGGCTTAGGGCTGGCTCCAGAGACTTGTGCATATCACCTAGGCTGACATAAGGAATAGGAGCAGGAGTAGACCATACAGCGCGTCGAGCCTGATCCACCGTTCAAAGTGATCACGGCTAACCTTCTCCCTCAACCCCATTTTCCAGTCCACTCCTTGATTCCCTGCGGGGCCAAAAATCTGTCTATCCCACTTTTCAACAATAGTGCATCTCCAATCCTCTAGGGCAGAGATTTCCAAAGACAATCCTTTAAGTCAAGAAATCTCTCCTCACCTCAGTCTCAAATAATCAGCCCCTTAACCTGAGGCTGTGCCCTTGTGTTCTGGACACCCCAGCCAGTGGAAACAATCTCTCGGTGTCTACCCTGTCAAGCCCTTTCAGAACCTTGTATGTTTCAATGAGATCATCTCTCATTCTTCTAAACTCCAGAGAATATAGACACAATTTACTCAGCCTCTCATCATAGGACAACCCTCTCATCCCAGGGACCAGTCTAGCGAATCTTTACTGTACTACCTCCAATGCAAGTATATCTTTCCTTAAATATGGAGACCAAAATTGCGCACAGTACCCCAGATGTCCGACCAAAGCCCTGTACATTTGTAGCGAGGCTTAATTATTCCTGTACTCCAATTCTTTTCCAATAAAGGCCAACATGCCTTTTGACTTCCTAACTGCTTGACATTTCTCTGCAGTGAGGCAGGGGACACTGCACTACCTGAGGCACTGTTTTTCAGATATGGCAGTAAACCTCCCAGGCGATACAAAAGGCCTCACCAGCAGCCAACGTTTATCCCTCAGTCAACACTACCAAGAACAGATTATCTGGTCATTTATCTCAATGCGATTCTGGAACTGTGCTGTGCCCAGTGACTACACTTCAAAAGTGATTTGTTGGTTCTGAAACTCTTTGGGGTGCCCTGAGGATGTGAGAGATGCTATATCAATACAAATCGGTCTTTCTTAGTCATTAAGTCCATTGCTGTTTCTTGGACCTTAAGGTGCAAAAAAACTGGTTGTTGCCATTGGCTTAAATGTTCTTCAAAGTGCACTTATTGTGTGTGAAATGGTTTGAGACAATTCCGAGAGATGTGATAAGGCACTTTGTAAAAGCACATTCTAGCCTTTTTTTTAATTATTAGCCACACAGCTGAGTAATTTAACCTATTAGGATGGATGAGCGAGCGAGGCATTTTGTCACCTTAATCAGGAAGAGGAATTTTTATGATAAAATCACCAAACTCCCGCTCCCTGCAGGGAACCTTGATTTGAATGACTATAGGTCAGAGATTCAGGTCTACATTCTAAAACCACACTCTTATTCAATGTGCCCCCCGCCCCCGAGTCACTGGAAGCACGTGACCACTGAATTTACCCCTGCACATTGGGATGAGTTTTCTTACTTCTAATCTTTGGGCTTTATTGGATTGCTTGAGCAATGGGAAAAGGCGAAAATCAGGTGGAGAGTAACTCACACCCATAAGAGTTTCCATCTAGTAAACAGGTGGAAAACTGGGTAGCTCCTTTCTGGCTATATGCTTACCCCCTCCCATCTATGCGCTGTGCCCAAGAAATCCCATATCACCAGGCTTAAAATGCCAAAGCTGACCCCACTTCTAATTCCACTGAGATTTTCTTTTTTTTAATTTGTGGGATGTGAGCATCACTGGCAATTGCTAATTGCTCTTGAACTGAGTGGCTTGCAGACTATGTCAGAGGGCAGTTATAGAGTCAGCCACATTGCTTTAGGCTAAGCAAGGATGGCAGATTTCCTTCCCTAAAGAGCATTTGTGAATCAGATTGGTTTTTACAACAAGCAAAGACAGTTGTTATGGTCAACTAGTTGTTAATTCCAAATTTACTAATTGAACTCCAATTACACTAGAGGCAATGGTGAGATTTGAAGCCATACCTCCTGGAGTGTTAGCCTGGGCTGCTGGATTACTAGGCCAGACATTACCACTATACCACCATCTCCCTCTCTTTGCTGGCTATGATTTAGGATTAATTGAACTGAAACCAATCTTCTTTCAATTATTGCCCCAAATGCATGTACCTTTTGTTGCATTGTCTAATTGCGCATAATGTCACTTTTGCCTTGTACTCCGTGTTACTTTGTTTACTGTGTTACATGCCCCAAAAGATGGATTAAATTATATATAGTAGTCAAGGTTGTAAAAGATGATCATTGTCTCAAAATCTCTTTCCAAACTATTATATGACCCCGGGAACTGTCGACATCTGCTCGTGCTGCCTTATTGCAAACATTTGTGCCAGTGTGTGATATGCTGGCAAACTGTGCAGGCTTTCTGGCTAATGGGACTTCACAGCATGAACCCTGACAGTACATAATGAACTGTAAAGCATCATGACATTGGGGCACTTACTGCTGGCCATTTCTGTACAGCTCCTTGGGTAGTAATTCAAGCCAGACCTTCCGATGTTTTAGAAGCTATAAGAGGATGAAATAACCATTTGATAAAGCAGAGACTTGCACAGTGTTTGGCTTTTAAAGGCTCTGGGCAGATGTTTTCAAAGGGGGAGAGGCATCAATGTCACGACAAAACGATTAGCGTGATGTTTCATTTCCATGACTGGGGACATTTCTGTTGAAAACTTTTATCTTCGCTTCATTTCAAAAGATAGGGATTGAATCACAATATTGAAAGCAGAATAATGGCAACAAGCATGTTCAAGAAAAGGGCTCAATGTTTTCATTACAATAATGGACAAAGGACTTTTATATGAATGTATTAATTCATTCATTGCACGTATCAGCTCAGTTTCAGTCCTTCAGAGCCCTCCAGTCAAATTAAATTGAGACAGCTCATCAGGACTACCCCAACTGCCTGGACCGTGGCTCCTAGGCAGAGTTTTCAGAGCAGGCCAGACGGAAGCTTCCTCCTCATCCAGTAATGCCCCTTTAAATTTACAATGTTCCTCGTTTGCACTTAGCATTAACTAGTCAGCAAGGCAGAGAGAAAAAGGAGACTTCAGTGCCCATAAACCGAGCACATCCCATTTTCCATCCACTAATCTAAAACAGAGCCCAAACGATTTTACTTTGGGTTCAGGTGAAAAATGACCCCTGTTGTTTCCCACTGGGGCTTTAAGCGCATTAAGATGGACAACTTTTACCCTAGAAGAAATTGCCCACTGAGCTTCCTGTACCTATCCACAACGTTAATTGTCATCAAACCTGTTTGAAAGTTTTTTTTAACAGTTCTGATCCTGACTTGGGTCTTCAACTCATTCATCAAGTTCTATCGCTGCTGCAGGACAGAAACAGGTCATTTGGCCAGTTGGTGTCATGTAGCATTGATGGTCCACATGAAACCGCTCCCACCTCTCTTCATCTCACCTGATCAGCATACCCTTCTGTTCTTTTCTCCCTCATGCGCTTAACTTCCTCTTAAATACATCTAATCTATTTGTCTCAACTACTCCTTGTGGCAGTGAGTTCCACTTTCTAACCACTCTCTTGGTAAAGAAGTTTCTCCTGACTTCGCTATTGGTTTTAATACTGATTATCTTATATTTAAGGCCCTTAATTCTTGAATCCCCAACAAGTGGTAACATCTTATCTGAGCCTACCCTATCAAGCCCCGTCACCATTTTTAAAGACCTCTATCAGGTCACCTCTCTTATCTGGAGAAAAGAGCCACAGGCTGTTGTATCTGTCCTTATATTTGTAACATCCAGCCTCCCAGAAGGAAGTAGAGGTAGGCTAACAAAGCAAAAATCACATCACTGGCTTGTCAGGATACAAGCAGCATCCAGTGTTGGCTCAATATTTATGTTTTCCTCTGGTGGTACAGGAAAAACTCCTCCTGAGACAATGCTCCACGCTACTGAGGCACTAGGAAGTTAGTTGGAAGGTGGGAGACTGGAGGTAGGGATAATGGGTACATGCTCCAATAGGCAGGATTTGACTTAACTGTGTCCCCCAGGAATCTGCACTGTAGCCTCAGCTTTTCACTATATTTATCAATGGTTTAGATGAAGGAAAGAAAGCCATATATTCAAGTTTGCTGACAACATGCAGTTAGGTCGTTCTGTAAATAGAATAGCTGGGAAAGGAAATTGCAAAGGGGCATTGATTGATTAAGTGAGCGAGCAAAACTGTGGCAGAAGGAGTTCAGTGACAGGGTGAATGCTGTAAGGATGTCTACCCTGTGGGAGAGACTAGAACTAGGGGACACAGTTTAAAAATAAGGGATCTCCCATTGAAGACAGAGATGAGAAGAAAGTTTTTTTTCTCAGAATCTGTGGAATTCTCTTTCCCAGAGAGCAGTGGAGGCAGGGTCATTGAATATTTTTAAGGCTGAGTTAGATAGATTCTTGATTGACAAGGGAGTCAAAGGGTATAGGGGGTAGACAGAAAAGTTGAGGCCACAATCAGATCAGCCATGATCTTATCAAATAGGGAAGCAGGCTTGAAAGGCTGAATGGCCTGCTCCTGCTCCTAATTCGTATGAGATGTATGTGGTCATCCATGTTGGACCTAAGAACATAGGGTAAGAGCATTTTCTAGATGTTGAGAACTCAGGAATTGTGGAGGTGTAGAGAGATTATTAACATCTAGTGAGCAGGTGCTAAAAAAACAATTAAAAGGCTAATGCAGTGTTAGAGTTTATCTGAAAGATGCTGGAATACCAAAGGGTGAACGTTATATTCCGATTGTATGAAGCTCTGGTTAGGATGCATGTGGAGTACTGGATATAGTTGTGAGCATCACACCTCAAGGAGAACATATTGACCTGGAAGGGAGTACGACATATATTCATCAAAATAAGACAGGGATGAAAAGAGTTAAATTAGGAGAACAGAAGCTTTGAAAGCATTTCAACTAGATTTATACTCCCTTGAGTATAGATGAAGGGGTGAACTAATCGAGGTGTTTAAAATGATTTCATGATTGTAATAGGTTAGCTGGAGAGAATTTCTTTCTTCTGGCAGGGGAATCCACAAAAAGGGGGCAAAACCCTTAAAAATAAGAGCTAGGTCATTCATGGAAGCACTTCTTTACAAATAGTAGTGCAACTCCTGCAAAAAGCTAACTGGGCTTGGGATCAACTGAAAATTATAAACCTGAGATTGAGAGACCTTTGTTATGTAAGGTCAATAAGGGATCTGGAGCCAGTGTGGGTAAATGAAGTTAAGATATGGGGCATCCATGATCTTACTAAATGATGGAACAAGCTTGAGGGGCTGAATGGCCTAATCCTGTTCCTAACATTTCCATTAGAATGACCTCACTTGCCTTACAAAGAACTATGGCTCCAAGAAACACTGTACATTTTATGTGGTGTTAATGAATGTGATTGACTAATTAAGTTGCATGTTTTTCCTTGTTTGGTGGATTGGGGGTGGGGTGGTGGGCATTGGGGTGGGGGAGCAGGTTGGAATAGGAGTTCTTCCATAATGTGAATTTTACAATGAATTCCTAACAAAGATGGGAACGGCCTCTAGAACATTGTTACCATCTTTTTTTTGATAAAATCAGGGGAGATGATGAAGGGATTGTGAGGGAGAGACAGAGAGTGAGGAAGAGGTGCATGGTCATTGGAATATGATCATTACAACTTTTCCTGACAAGTAATTTAACTTCCAAGGTGTGAAATAGGAATTGAAATACAAAACAGGGGATTTGACGGATATCTCCAATGTGGCAAGCCTATGTGCAGACTGCACTATAATGGACAATAATTACCTTGTGCGAGCCTGTGAATAAGGCATTTGTTTCAGTTTCCATACCTTGGTCTCCTTCCCTCACACCACTCACCAGAAGATTAAATAATGTTTTGTCAGTATTTATTCTGAAGTTGTGTTCATATGAGTTATCAGCTACTGGTGAAATGTAACTCTGCCCCTGCTATTGGAGGTTTTGGAAATGTGGCCATATATTATAGGATGCTTGACCAAATGCCCACGTTCTAGTTAACTGTGCTCCACCTTACTCTACCTGGATGGCAGCATGACACTGGTCATGAAAGCACAGCATTTAAATGAAAAATGGGGATGGTGGCACAGTGGTAATATTACTGGACTAGTGCACCAGCATGGACTAATGCTCCTGAGATGTATGTTCAAATCCCACCATGTCAACTGGGGAAATTTAATCAATAAATCTGGCATAAAAAGCTAGTCTCAGTAATAATACCAAGCAGCTGGGTGGTTGTAAAAACACATCTGCCTCACTAAGGGTGGGAAATCTGCTATTCTCACATGGGTTGGTCTGGTAACTCCAGATCCACAGCAACATGGTTGACTCTTAACTGCCCTCTGAAGTAGCCTAGCAAGCCACTTAGTTCAAGAGCAATCAAGGATGGGCAAGCAATGATTGCCATGCCCATGTCCCATGAAAGAATAAATTGAAAACAAACCCTCTGTATGAAAAACTAGGAGATGAATCATAGTTTATTTAATTTCTTTTCATATTTTCTTTGCAAACTTCGATGTCATAGTAACTAATAAACCTGAGGTGGCCCAGTCAGCCTCAGTTGGCCAGCATGCGGATCAGATTAACGCCAACAGCATGAGGTTCCATCCCCGTTCCGGCTGAGGTTGAGGTAGACTCAGGGTCTGCCTCCTCATCCTACCCACAGCACATTGCTGTGATCGGGCAGAATTTTGCCCTCGTCGGGCGGGCTTGGCAGGGGAGGGAAGCCGACCACCGCCTGCGATCGGGGCCGGAAGGGGATTTCACGCTGGGGGATCAATTGAGGCCCACTCGGTGTGAAATGCGTGCTGCAGCGCTCAGCGCCGCCTGTGTGGAGGGGAGGAGGGCGAACGCGCAAGTGCGTGGGTGCGCACTAGAAAAGCTTCCTGGGGCACAGAGCTGCCTCGGGGAGATGAACAGTTTTGAAAGCGAAAAATAAAGCATTGTTAGATGTTTGAAAACATGTCCCCCGCTCATGCAACTCTGTCACGTGAGCAGGGGCACGTTAAAAATTAGCGTGAAAAGTTTTTATTTAATGACGGAGCGAAACCTCATCCCGCCTGTGGATGAGGTTTCGCAAAAAATGCAAAGGCCGCCTGGCCTTTCCTCCTGCCTCGCCCAACGTAAGGTTGGATGGGCAGCAAAAAATTTAAATCAATTGGACTGTTCGTGGCCTTTAATAGGCCTTTTAATTGTCGGCGGGCGTGTTGCCAACTCCCATGCTTACCTGCCGACCGAAATATCGCACGAGCGCGCGATGGCGTCGGGACGTTCGCCCGCCCGACGAGCGGAAAATTCTGCCCTTGGGGGTGGGGGCTTTTGATCCTCTGTCTTCTGACTCAAGGGCGAGAGCGCTACCGCCCTCTGTGAAATAATTGCCGAATATCAAACTGTCGAAACAAGGTTCTAAGTTCTTTAAGAGTAGTAATTATTAGATGCTGGAATGCGCACTTCAAAAAAAAGGACCTGTAGAAACTGGTTTCTTCCAGCGCTGGTATTTTTATAGTATCTTATCTAACAAAGTGCAAAATGTGCTGTGTCGCATTCCCTGAGTTGGCAGCAGCCTGATGCAGATGCTGCCCAGGTGGAGGGGAAGGACAGTGTGTCTAGACTGTGAGCTTACAGAGGCTCGAGCAGCATTATGTGCTCGACATCATAATGACTTTGAGCAGAAAAGGAATTGAAAATAAAAACACTACCCCTTAATTTTATGAGCTAACGTTGACTGAAGTTCTTGTTAAAATATAAAAAGCAATGAATACTCAGACTGCTTGAACCGCTGGAAGCAGCAGCTGTGTTTCTTTCCTGAGCAACAGCCCGCCTCGAGTCAGAAAGGTGCCTGTAGTTTACGGAACAGCGGGTGATGGAGGGGGGGGGGCGGGTGGGGGGGAGGAAAGGGAGGGGCTGCGGGTGTTGCAGGCGTTGCAATACTCTCACAGGGGCAGCGATAAGCAGCACAGATTGCGTTTTCATCCTTTGCCAGAATCGAAACCAGGTACTACTTAGAATTCAGCAGGGGTTCAGGGACTGCGAAGCTGATTAAGTCGGATGAGAATTTGCAGCCAAGATCAACTGCTGTTCTGAGGTGCTTGTGGGAAATTTTGTGGAGTGCACTGGGCATGAACACAAAGCACTACAATTATCTCTACTTTCTCACAGTTCTCTTCGCATTGTGTTTAGATTAGAATGCAAAACTAATCCTAATTCATTTTCCCATGTAGGCCACAGTGGTAATTAAAAAAAAAAAAATTGATTACGAGTAAATTGCCCACAGTCTGATATCACATGTCAATATTTTATTTGCAAGATGTTGGTCATGGAGCTCAACGACCTCAGGAGCTTTTTATAATTTTGACCGGTGGATACGGGAATTAAAGATAGAGGTGACATGTGCAGCTCTTAGAGAAGTAATTCTTTTAGAAGAATTTAAAGATTCAATTCCTTCGGTAGTGAGAACTCATGTGGAGGAACAGAGGGTTAAAGCGGTAAGGCAAGCAGCAGAGGTAGCTGATGATTATGAGTTAGTTCAAGGAGCTAAACCTTTTTTTTTTCCATCACCCTTTTAAATCAGAGAAGGTTAGAAAGTGGGAAGGGGAAAGGAAGGTGGGGAGTCAGGGAAGAGGAGGAGTAGTGGAAATTCCCAGGAAGTATTTCTCAGGATGAAAAAGGTGCTGAGGGTAGAACTGACACTTGAAAATCGAGGTGTTTTCATTAGAACAAAGTTGGATACACAAAGTCAGTGTGTTGGAAATTGCAGCGAAAATCTGTTGGGATTATTGGGGTGCAGAAAAGTTTTGTAAGTAAAAGTACTGTGGGTTCTGAGGCTCAGGCACAGGAAAAACTAATGGTTTGTGTACAGATAAAACAGGAAAAATCGGTGATAGGTAAAGAAGTGAGAATGTGTTCACAGTTTACCCAAGGGAGTTCTGAGAAGCAGGTTGAAGAAATGTTTAAAGATTTTGTATGTGATGGGAAAGTCTTTCAATGTGTATCGGGTGGAGTAGATAAAGATGCTAAAATTTTAAGAGACACAGGGGCTAGTCAATTCTTAATGCTGTGGGATAGTGACATTTGTTGTTCAAAGGGAGTATTGCAGGAATGAGTGATAATAAGTATGGTTCAAGGAGATGCTGATCTTATTCCATTGTGGAAGGTAAATTTAAAGAGTAAGTGGAAAACAGGTGAGGTGATTGTTGGACTAGTGGAAAAATTGCCCATTGCAGTGGTTCAATTTATTTTAGGCAATGGTATAGCTGGGTCACAAATGTGGGTAATGCCTAGGTTAGTTGAGCAGTCTGTCGAAGTGTTTTCAACAGAGCTGTTGCAGAGAGAGCATCCTGGGTTGTTTCCAGATTGTGTGATAACAAGATCACAAGCTCACAGGTTGAAACAGGGAGAACAAGAAGTTAAAAGGCAGGGAGAAGGTGTGGAAGACCAATTAGCTGACACTAATTTTGATAACATTGTTCAGGAAGAAAGACAGGAGGACAATTCAGCTGAGGTGTTTAACTCAAAGGCAGTTGGTGGAATTACAGAAAAAGGATACACAAATAAGACAGTGATATCAAACAGCTTACCCAGAAACAGAGGCAGAATGTATTCCAGAATGTTATTACCTTAAGGGTAATGTTTTAATGAGAAAATGGTGGCCGTATCATGTTTCGGTGAATGAAAGCTGGAGGGAAATGCATCAGATTGTTATACCATTTGGATATAGAAATGAGATCTTGAGGATAGCTCATGCAATTCCAACGGGGGAACATTTAGGAATTAGGAAGACACAGGCGAAAATACAAAAACATTTTTATTGGCCTGGATTGCAGAGAGATGTAGTCAAATTCTGTAGAACATGTCACATATGTCAGGTGATAGGGAAACCACAAGCATTGATTAAGCCGGCACTTTTAATTCCAATTCCAACATTTGAAGAATCTTTTACTAGGGTCATGATTAATTGTATAGGACCCTCCCTAAGGCTAAAAGTGGACATCGGTACTTACTGACAAGGTTTCCTGAAGTGATACCTTGAGAAATATTACAACAAAGAGAATTGCTGGAGTGTTGACTACATTTTTTTTACAAGATATGGTTTACCAAAAGAAATACAATCAAAACAGATTTCATGTCACAGCTGTTTAAGGAAGTAATGAACAGTTTGGGGATAAAACAGTTTAAGTCAACAGCTTCCCATCCTGAGTCACAAGGGGCTTTGGAAAGATGGCATCAAACTTTAAAAACTATGATGAAGGTGTATAGTCAGGATTATCCACAGGATTGGGATGGGGGAATTCCATTCCTGTTAGTTGCTATTAGGGATGCTGCTAATGCATTGATTGGTTTTAGTCCTTTTGAAATAGTTTATGGTCATGAGGTAAGAGGACCACTGAAATTGATTCATGAGAAATTGGTGGGTAAAAATTCAGAAACTACTCTCCTGGATTATGTATCAAACTTCAGAGAAGGATTGGACAGAGCATATGAGATAGCTAGGGAACATTTAAAGATGTCACAGCAAGTGATGAAAATGAAGGCAGACAGGAAAGCTATTGCTCATAGTTTTATTGCTGGGGAAAAAGTGCTAGTTCTGTTACCAATACTGGGTGACTCGTTAAAGGCAAGGTTTAGTTAGCCTTACAGGATTGAAAAGAAACTGAGTGAAGTAAATTATTTAATAAATACTCCAGGTAGAAGAAGCAGAGGGTGTGTCTTGTAAATATGCTTAAAAAGTACTTTGACAGGGAAGTGGACCAAAAGGAGGTGTTAGTGGTGCTAGGTGAAGAAAAAGAAGTAGAAATGCAGGATTCTGAAATTGGCTTTCCTCTAATCAAATTGGATAATGAAGGGATACTTGAAAATTTAAATGTAATTTCAAGTTACCTTCCAGATAAATGCCAAAGTGATTTGGAGAAGCTATTGCAGTCACACAAATCTATTTGTGGGAATAAGCTGGGGAGGACAAATTTATCTTGACATGATGTGTTTGTAGAAGTTTCATCTTCACTAAGGCAACATCCTTATAGATTAAATCAGTCAAAGCTATCACAAGTACAGAAATAAATTTAATTCATGCTTCAAAATGACATCATTTGTCATGTTATGCATGCATCTGGTAACGTAAGAGTGTGGGTATATAGATAATTATATGAGGTAATGTAAGATGGGTTAAGAAAATGAAGCCACCTTTTTAAATAATGACGGTTCATTTTCAATAAGGAGGGGAGTGTCATGAAATATAATAATTTTCATGATATTGTAATTTATTGTAAAGGTAGGTTAATAGTGGGGTTTAGATTAGTTTCTCTGTGTGTAGGTGTGTGTGGGTTTTAATTGAATTGCAGACAGCTGGTCTATCAGAAGGGAAACTAGATTTCAAACGCTAAATATGTAAGCATGGTTGAAGTTTTAGAACGGGAGATGTGAAGAACAATTTTCCTTTTTAGATGAACCCGAGTAGTCAATTTCAAGAAGATGGTGAGGTGTTCCCCCTAGCTAACAGAGGCTAAGCCAAATAGTGTGTTTTATTTTTCCCAAAGATTACTGGTAATATGAGTGCTATGAAATCATATGCTATGATTTATATTATGGAAAAAGTAAAGTTGCAAGGGCCTATTGGAACAATGGGATTTACATTAAAAAGGGAGAAACATGCATTAAGGAAATGAGGTTGTATGTAAGAGAAGAAGGAATTCTAAGATCTAACAAGTGTGAAAACCCACCAGCCTCTATGTACCAAGCTGCTGTCTCCAAGAAACAAAGCTAAGAGAATTCATTTTAAATATCACTGTCCAGGGTATTGTGTACTTTGCCTCGTTCTTTTGAAATCTACCTTGTTTTACTGTTGCCTTAACGGGGATGTAACTGGGTGTCAGATTACTTGGGGCAGTTAAAAGTTATCATAGTCGTAATTTGTAGACCTATGCATGGGCTTAAAATCTTTTCTTCTGTTAATAAATGTTTAATTTAGTTTTGTAAGAAACCTCTAAGACTCGGTGGTGTTATTACTACTGAATTCAAGGCATGCGTCTCGAAATAAAAATACAAATTGCAAGAACAGTTGTGGCAGCTGTTTCAAATTTCCCTCTGGGATTTGAGTAGCTCAGCATTACTGTCCGCTGTGCCATAACAGGAACTCACTCCAGATCATCAGCTTCTGACTGATGCTGTAATCACATTGTTACAGGCAACTGATTACTGGTGGTGTTACCAGCAGTCGAGTAAATGAAGATTAATCTCCAGGATGGGAAAGTAGCAAATGTAGCCCCTCTATTGAAGAAGGGAGGGAGGCAAAAAGCAGGATACTATAGGCCAATTAGCATGACATCTGTCGTGGGGAAGATATTAGAATTGATCATTAAGGAGGTTATAGCTGGGGACTTAGAGAAACTCAAAGTAATTGGGCAGAGTTAGCATGGTTTTGTGAAAGGGAAATCATGTTTAAGCAATTTATTGGAGTTCTTTGAAGGAGGAACATGCACTGTAGATAAAGGGGAGCCTGGAGGCGTGCTGTACTTGGATTTCTAGAAGGCTTTGATAAGGCGCTATATCAAAGATTATTGCGGAAAGTAAAAACTCATGGTGTAGTGGGTAACGTATTAGCATGGATAGAAGGTTGGCTGACTGGCAGAAAACAGAGAGTATGCATAAATTGGTCTTTTTCTATTTGGCAGGATGTGATGAGTGGAGTCCCGCAGGGGTCTCTGCTGGGGCCTGAACGTTTTACAATTTACATCAATGACTTAAATGAGGGGAGTGGAGGCATGATAACTAAATTTTAAGATGACAACAAGATAGGTAGGAAAGTATGTTGTGAAGAAGACAAAAGGAGGTTGCAGATGGATATAAGTAGGCTGAGTGAATGAGCAAAAATATGGCAGATTGAGTATAATGTGGGAAAATGTGAAGCTGTTCACTTTGGCAGGAAGAATAAAGAAGCAGAATGGCTGCAGAATTCTGAAGTACAGTGGGATCTAGATGTTCTAGTGCATGAGTCACAAAAGGTTCTTTTGCAGGTGCAGCAAGTAATTAAGAAGGCTAATGGAATGCTATCTATTATTACGAGAGGAATTGAACATAAAAGTAAACATTAAGAAAAAAGCAAAATACTGTGGATTGCTGGAAATCTGAAATAAAAACAGAAAACGCTGGAAAAACTTTACAGGTCTGGCAGCATCTGTGCAGAGAGAAAAACAAAGTTAACGTTTTGAGTCCGTATGACTGTTCTTCAGCTCTGAAGAAGTCATATGGACTCAAAACGTTAACTCTGTTTCTCTCTCCACAGCTGCTGTCAAACCGACTGAGTTTTTCCAGCATTTTCTGTTTTTATTATAAAAGTAAGCATGTTATGCTTCATTTACAGGACATTGGTGAGACCGCATCTCGAATACTGTGTGCAGTTTTGGTCACCTTTATTTAAGGAAGGATGTAAATGCATTGGAGGCGGTCCAGAGGAGGTTTACTAGATTAATGTCTGGAATGAGCGAGTTGACTTATGAGGAAAGGTTAGACAGACTGGGTTTGTTCCACTGGAGTTTAGAAGAGTGAGGATGACTTGATTGAAGTATATAAGATCCTGAATGGAATTGACAAGGTGGTGTGGAAAGGATGTTTCCTCTTGTGGGTGAGTTCAGAACTATCGAGCACTATTTTTAAAATTAGGGGTTATTTTTCTCTCATGAGTTGTGTGAATTTGGAACTCTCTGCCTCAGAAGGCAGTGGAGGTGAGGGTCATTGAATATTTTTAAGGCGGAGGTAGATAGATTCTTGTTAGGCAAGGGAATCAAAGGTTATCAGGTAAATGGAAAAGTGGAATTTGAAACACAAACAGATTAGCCATGACCTTAATGAATGACGGAGCAGGCTCGAGGGGCCGAATGGCTTACTTCTGCCCCTATTTCGAATGTTCGTATATTTGTATATGCAGGACAATTGAACCATGGAGAAAAATCATCGGGACATTTTCTTAAAATTGTTCTTCCCATTTTAGAATCATAGAGTCATTATGGCACAGGGGGAGGACATTTGGTCCATTGTGTCCATGAGGGCTCTCTGTAGAGCAATCCAGTCAGTTCCATTCCCTCCGCTCTATCCCTGTAGCCCTGCAAGTTTATTTTCCTCATGCACCCGTTCAACTTCCTTTTGAAATCACTGATCATCTCCGCTTCCACCATCCTCGTAGGCAACGAGTTCCAGATCATTACAACTCGCTGTGTAAAAAACATTACTCCACACAGCCCCCACATCTTTTTTCATTCTACTTTATCTAAATCTTTCATAATCTCGTACACCTCTAACGGATCTCCCCTCAATCCCCTTTGCTCCAAGAAGAATAACCCCATATTTGCCACCCAACCCTGTAGCTAAAACCCCCATCCCTGGAACCACTCTGGTAAATATCCTCTGCACCCTCTCGAAGACCCTCATATCTTTCCTAAAGTGTGGTAACCAGAACTGGAGACAGCACTCTAGTTGGGGTCTAACTAGAGCTTTATAGAGGTTCAGCATAACTTCCTTGCTTTTGTACTCAATACCTCTATTTGTGAAGCCCAAGATCCCAACTGCTTTGCTCACTGCTCTCTCAGTTTGCCCTTATCACATTCGAAGATCGATGCACATGCGCTGCCTGGTCCCTCTGTCCCTGTACACTCTTTTAGAACTGTGTCATTTAGTCTATGTTGCCACTCCCTATCACTTTAGCCAAAATGCACCACCTCACACTTCTCTGAATTAAATTCCGTCTACCACTGGTCTGTCCATTCTACTAACCTATCAATGTCTTGTATTTTATTTGTTCATGGGATGTGAGCATTACTGGCTGGGCCAGCATTTATTGCCCATCCCTAACTGCTCTTGAGAAGGTGCCTTCTTGAACCGCTGCAGTCCATGTGATGTAGGTACACCCACAGTGCTGTTAGGAAGGGAGTTCCAGGATTTTGACCCAGCAACAGTGAAGGGATGGCAATCTAGTTCCAAGTCAGGCTGGTGAGTGGCTTGGAAGGAACTTGCAGGCAGTAGTGTTCCCATGCGTCTGTTGCCCTTGTCCTTCTAGATGGTAGTAGTCGTGGGCTTGAAAGGTGCTGCCTAAGGAGCCTTGGTGAATTTCTGCAGTGCATCTTGCAGATGGTACACACTGCTGCTACTTTGCGTCAGTAGTGGAGGGAGTGAATGTTTGTGGATGGGGTGCCAATCCAGGGGCTGCTTTGTCCTGGACGGTGTCAAGCTTCTTGAGTGTTTTTGGAGGTGTTGTTGCAGTGGATTGTCATCATCCTCACTGTTTGTCACTCCTCCAAGTTTGGCATCATCAGCAAATCTTGAAATGTTACTCTGTATTCCAATGTCCAGTCACATAGATAGCAAAAAAAAGAATGGTCCTAGCACTGACCCTTGGAGAGCACCAATGTCTACCATCCTCCAGGCTGAAAAACAGCCATTCACCATTGCTGTTTTCTGTCCTTAACTCATTTTTTTTAATACAAGCTGATGCTGATCCTCAATTTTGCTAACTTGGTGTTAATTTTCTTTTTTTAAAACTCATCCATGTGGGTGTCACTGGCCAGTTTTTATTGCCCATCCCTAATTGCCCTTGTTCAGCAGGTATGTAAGAGTCAACCACATTGCTGTGGGCCTGGAGTCACATGTAGGCCAGACCAGGTAAGGCAGATTTCTTTCCCTAAAGGGCATTAGTAAACTAGATGGGGTTTTTACAAAAATGGTTTCATGGTTGCTATCAGGCTGTTAATTCCAGATTTTTATTGAATTCAAATTTCACCAACTGCCATGATGGTGAATCTGAGATGAGGAGAAATTTCTTCACCTGTGGAATTCGCTACCACAGAAAGTAGTTGAGGCCAAAACATTGTATGTTTTCAAGAAGGAGTTAGATATAGCTCTTGGGACAAAAGAGATCAAAGGATATGGGGAGAAAGCGGCAGCAGGCTAATGAGTTGGATGATCAGCCATGATCATAATGAATGGTGGAGCAGGCTCGAAGGGCCGAATGGCCTACTCCTGCTCCTAGTTTCTATGAACCCTGGTCCACAGACCATTATCTTGGGTCTCTGGAACACTAGTCAGTGACAATACCACTATGCCACTGCCTCCTTTAAACACTTTTGTTTATTAATTATAAAAATATTGGATGTGGGGGGAAATGAGCTGTTTGACTGTGTGGGAGAGTTGGAGATGGGAGGTTCTGTGACGAAATTTCCAGTAATAGGTCCCATAGAGAGACTTGAGCATATAATCAAAGCGAACTCTCCTGGTGCAGGACTGAGGGAGTGCTGCACTGTTGGAAGTGCCTTGTTTTTATCAGATGTTAAACCGAGGTCACATTTATCTATTTGTTTATTCTGTAGATGATGTGAACATTGCTGGCAAGGCCAACATTTATTGCCTATCCCTAATTTGCCTTTGAAACCTGCAGTCCATGTGGTGTAGGTACACCTACACTGCTGTTCAGGGGGGAAATTCCAGGATTTTGATGCGGTGACAATGAAGGAAATGGAATATATTTTCAAGCCAGGATGATGTGTGGCTTTGTGGGGAACTTGCAGGCGGTAGCATTCCCAAGTGCCTGCTGCCCTTGCCCTTCTAAGTGGTAGGGATCACGGGTTTGGAGATGTTGTCAAAGAAGCCTCGGTGAGTTGTTGCAGTGAATTTTGTAGATGGTACGTGCTGCGGCCAATGTGTATGCAGTGAGCATTGATTGCCAATTAATCGGCAAATTACACTTCATAAATACTTCATTGGCTGTAAAGTGCTTTGGGACATTGTGGAAGGGGCTATATGAATGCAAGTCCTTTCTTTTCTTAATGTCATGTGTTGCTGGCAAGACAGCTATTGTGTAATCAGAGTGTTGGAACAGAGGGTTTTTTCTTCTCATACTTCCTTGTGGGCAACCTTTCCTTTCATGATACCTCATGCTGGAGTTTGATCCTGTGAAGATCAATAGCTCCCCAGTACCTTCTCCAAATGACCACTTGAAATGCATAAGCCTAGAATGTGAACGTCAGCAACACATGCAAAACATTTACAGCACCAGAAACAGGCCATTTGACCTAACAGGTCCATGCCAGGTTGCCAACTCCGGTTGGATGTACTCCTGGAGGTGTCACCACATGATCTTCTGCTTCAAACGCTCCTCCCCCACACTCCTACCATTGGTTGTCAGACACGTCCATCCTCAAGACGTACCAGTTCCATGACGACTGGGAATAATTCCTGATTGTCAGTCATGCAGCCTTTTTTCTCCCTTCTTGGATATTTTTACAATGAATAAATGAAATTGTTCAAACCAAATGAACTTAAAAAAAGCCTTTCAAAATGTTTTTTTTAAATGCCCCATGATCTTTGTCCTGGTTTGCCTGTAGGGGTTCCAGACCAACCCTGGAATGATGGGAAGCCTAGCAGGGTTTTCAACTTTGTAGACCATCACAGATGATGCTAATCCTATCTTTAGCCAGTGTTCCAATGCATGCAACGAAGAATGTTCTTGACTAGTTGCTCATCCTTCCACCTCACCCCATTCCAGAGATGCTAATCTGATTATAGTGTTCTCAGCGCACCCACCCCAGTTGAGATCATCGAGCATGAGATCGTCCAGGAATTGAACTTTGGAAATTTCCTGGCTTGGGTGTTTCAAACTTGCATCATGTGGTATATTAACTATAAGCTAAATTATTGCAAGACCCCAGAAGCTTTTGTAGCCAATACTGGACCCAATGCCGTACGGAAAATAGATATTTGCTAAGAAAGCGTGGAATCTTTTATTCATAGCTACTTGTGTGCCAGCTATGGCTTAGTTGGTAGCCTGCTCTCCTCTGGGTTAAAAGATTGTGGATTCAAGTCCCACTTCAGAACAAAAATCCCAGCTGACACTCCTGGTGCAGTGCTGAGGGAGTACCGTACTGTCAGAGGTGCCATCTTTTGGATGAGGCCTTAAACCGAAGCCCTCTCAGGTGGATGCTGCCATTTGAAGAAAAGCGGGGGAGTTATCCCTGCTGTCCAGACCAATATTTGTCCCTCGATCGACACCACAAAAATATGGATTCTCTGGTCATTGTCACATTGCTGTTTGCCGGAGCTTGCTGTGTGCAAATCGGCTGCAGTGTTTCATACATTACCACACAGTTCAAAAGCTCTTCATTGGCTGTGAAGTACTTTTGAGATGGCCTGTGGCTGTGAAAACTGCTATATAAATGCAAGTCTTTTGTTATTACTTGTGAGGAGGGAAGGTTTGCCTCTTGGGCTCAATATCAAAGGGTGAAGTTGAGCAACTTATAGCCATCTGGTCTCTATCACTGCTCCTTTTAAGATATAAATACAAAATAATGTTCACAGGCACAGTTTGCACTGATGCATCAAGTTGAAAGACTTTGCCCTATTGTGCATGTAATCCACTGGTTCTACAGAACAGAGAAATCGTGCCGATAAAGATCGATATTTAGACTTTCTTTTGCCAGTATTTAGTTTTCCTTGGGCCTCAAGTTTTCCACACCAGCGGAAATCTCCTTCTCCTCCTCCTTTCTACCTTTGTGCATCCTGAACTGACTGAGATCGAGTCTTCAGTACAAATCCACTGGGACTTGTCCAACTGTAAAACAGCAATTCAGTTGACCTCATTTGGGTTATTTGGACCTGAAATTACATAACGATGACAACAGCTCCTGTGGCCGTGGGAGCCAGACTGATTCTGAGCCAGCATTGACCTCTTCCAGCCTGCTGTGGAAACCATGTCCCCAGGTTCCTTCAGATCATACAGAGGCTCCATGTGTCCCTTGCAGTGCCGCAAAGCGTAGTCGGCCTTTTGAAAGTAATCACCTTTAGCACAGTTTTATTGTCAGTATGTTGGCTCCAAAGTATAATTTGAAAGGGCTGCCAACAAGTATTATTTTTGTCACGGGAACTGGCAAAAGAACCAGAGGACTAGGTGAAGAGAAACTCTTTTTTTATGCAACGAGGGCTTACGATCAAGAATGTGCTGCCTGAGAGGGCGGTGGAACTGGCTATACACTTGAAAAAGAGCGAGTGGTAGGGCTACGGAGAACGAACGGGGAGCGGGACTAAACGGATAGCTCTTTCAAGAAGCCATGGTTTGGATTTTCAGGCCCACCCGCCACCAGGATCTTCTGGTCCCAAAAGGTCTGGAAAAACCTGGCCCATGATGGGCCGAATGGCCTCTTTATGTTGTACGATTCAATTATTTCCTGTACAGTAAACTTAAAATAAGTAATTGTTTAAAAGAAAATGAATGGTTAATATGAGGGGCCTAGGTGGAATGGATAGGAAGAACCAATTTCCATTATAGAGATGTCAATAAGCCGGGGCCGTATGCTTAAAGTAATTGACAGAGGATTGGAGGGGAGTTGAGGTGTATTTTTTTTCACCCAGAGGGCTGTGGGAGCTTACTGCCTGAAAGGGAGGCAGAAACCCTTATCGCATTTTAAAAGTCACTGGACATGCACTTGAGGTGTTGTAACCTATGGGGCTACGGGCTACAAGAGCACAAGAAATAGGAGCAGGAGTAGACCATACAGCCCATCAAACCTGCTCCACCATTCAATGCGTTCATGGCTGGTCTTGGGCTTCAACTCCATTTTCCCGCCCGCTCCCCATATTTCAGAATTCCCTGACACCAAAAATCTGTCTATCCCAGCCTTAAACGTATTCAATGTTGGAGAATCCACAGCTATCCTCTGAGGTAGAGAATTCCAAAGATTCACAATCTTTTGAGTGAAGTAATTTTCTCCTCATCTCAGTCCGAAATGACAGGCCCGTTATCCTGAGACTGTGCCCCCTGTGTTTTCGATTCCCTGACCAGCAGAAACAATTTCTCAGCCTCTACCCTATCAAGCCCCGTCAGAATCTTGTATGTTTCAAGGTGGTCGCCTCTCATTCTTCTAAACTCCAGAGAATGTAGACCCAATTTACTCAGCCTCTCGTCATAGGACAACCCTCTCATCCCAGGGACCAATCTAATGAACCTTCGAAGAGCTGGAAGATTTCATTAGGCGAGACGGCTGTCTCTCGGCTGGCACAGATATGATGGGCTGAATGGCCTCTTTCTGTTCCATAGATTTTTCTGTGGCTTTTTTTTCTAAAATTGTAATTTAGAAGAATCAGATCACGGGCAACACTTGAATCCAGTCCATCCAGCAGCATTGTTGACCATCTACAATCCCTGTAAGGGAATTGCTACAACATTAGTCACCCATTTTTATGAATGTATTTTTCCCTCTTTGACAAATAATTGCATCAAGAAAATGTGGGAGCACATAAAACCCAAGGGACCTCTGAACTTAGCTAACTACTTGCAGACTGATAACAGTTATGATGAAACAGCCAATGTGTTTTGAAACTAGTTGAGAAACTATTTCTCCACCAGAAAAAAAAATTGACATTTTCTTAACAGTTGTTACATTCTGGGGCTGTGTTACTACTGACAGCTCTTATATCACGACTGGCTTCACAAAATCTGTACATCAGTTGTAGGTTGGCGCCAGAGCACTATATAAGTAACATTTGCATCACACAAGTACCAGGCAATGACCATCTCCAACTAGAGAGAATCTAACCACCGCCCTTGATGTTCAATGGCATTGCCATCGCCGAATCCCCCAACATCCTGGAGGTTACCATTGACCAGAAACTGAACTGGACTAGCCAAATAAATACTGTAGCTGCAAGAACAGGTCAGAGGTTAGGAATCCTGCTGCGAGTAACTCAGCTCCTGACACTCAAAGCCTGTCCACCATCTACAAGGCACAAGTCAGGAGTGTGATGGAATACTCCCCACTTGCCTGGATGAGTGCAGCTCCCACAACACTCAAGAAGCTTGACACCATCCAGGACAAAGCAGCCCACTTGATTGGCACAACATCCACAAATATTCACCCCCTCCACCACCGACGCACAGTAGCAGTAGTGTGTACCATCTACAAGATGCACTGCGGGAACTCACGAAGATCCCTTAGACAGCACTTTCCAAAGCCACGACCGCTACCATCTAGAAGGACAAGGGCAGCAGACACATGGGAACACCACCACCCGGAAGTTCCCCTCCAAATCACTTACCATCCTGACTTAGAAATATATCGCCGTTCCTTCACTGTCACTGAGTCAAAATCCTGGAACTCTCTCCATAACAGCACCCGTGGGTGTACCTACACCACGTGGACTGCAGCAGTTCAAGGAGGCAGCTCATCACCACCTTCTCAAGAGCAACTAGGGGATAGGCAATAAGTGCTGGCCTACCCAGCGAAGCTCACATCCCATGAATTAATTTTTTAGAAAGCTGCCTTTCTGCATTAATGGTGTGTCATCTTTGGTGGCCCCTGTGGCGCAGTCTGCAGTGTCCTTGTCTCTTAGCCCAAAGCTCTGATTTCACGTCCCACCCTAGGACTTGATGGCACCAAAGATGTGTTCAGGATGTGGCCAAACAGGCTGATTATCAGCCTGCAAATCTTTCCAACACACCCCTGGGCAGGCGGTAAGAGTGGGAGAGATTCCTGAGTGTAAAAGTGCATGTTGCCACAGCAACAGGACTCCCTGAATGAACTGTAACACACTGCCAAGCCAGCTATTTTGTGTTGGCACCATTTTAATTTGGTCCTAGAAAGACTGGCATCCCTAATCCAATGCCCATTGTTTAAGCTCTTGGTGATAGATTTACATTCCCAGTTTTTTCAACAGGGTAACATGATAAGGGGCACGTCATCCTGACTTGAATATATATTGGCCATTCCGTCATCCATGCTGGGTTAACCCCTGAAGTCCCCTACTGTTCACTGTGGGAGTGTCTTCACCATATGGGCTGCAATGGCTCAAAATGGAGATCCCAAGTTCTGATGAAATGTAATCGCCCTGAAGCATTATCTTTCCACTAGGGTTGCCAAGTTATATAATAGAAATGTATTACTGGAGGTTTCATTACGCGACTTGCCACCACGCTCCAGCCATTAGTTGGCAACACATCCATCCTTGTGACACACTGCCTTCCTACACCAATTGGAAATCCAGGACAAAGCAGCCCGCTTGATTGCCACCACATCCACAAACATTCGCCCCCTCCACCAACGACGCATAGTAGCAGCAGTGTGTACCATCTACAAGATGCACTGCAGGAATTCACTAAGGCTCCTTAGACAGCACCTTCCAAACCCACGACCACTACCATCTAGAAGGACAAGGGCAGCAGATAGATGGGAACACAACCACCTGCAAATTCCCCTCTAAGTCACTCACAATCCTGACTTGGAAATATATCGCCGTTCCTTCGCTGTTGCTGGGTCAAAATCCTGGAACTCCCTTCCTAACAGCACTGTGGGTGTACCTACACCACATGGACTGCAGCGGTTCAAGAAGGCAGCTCACCACCAACTTCTCAAGGGCAACTAGGGATGGGCAATAAATGCTGGCCCAGCCAGCAAAGCCCACATCCCATGAATGAATTAAAAAAATACAAGACATTAATAGGTTAGTAGAATGGACAGACCAGTGGTGGATGGAATTTAATAGAGAGAAGTGTGAGGTGATGCATTTTGGCTAAAGTGATAGGGAGTGACAACATAGACTAAATGACACAGTTCTGAAAGAGCAAAAAGCAAAAAAAGACTCATTACCCAATTAGATGATGATTGACTATCAGCCAAACAGCCTTCTTTATCCCCTTTTTCAATATTTTTAAACCTGGTAAAGAGAAATGTTCAAAGAAAATGACAAAAACACATTTTTTTGATGTCCCTATGATTTTTCTCCAGGGTTGCACACAGTAGTGTCTCAGAGATTGATCTTTATATTCGTTCATGGGATGTGGGTGTCGCTGGCTAGATCAGCATTTATTGCCCATGAGAAGGTGGTAGTGAGCTGCCTTCTTGAACCACTGCAGTCCACCCACAGTGCTGTTAGGGAGGGAGTTCCTGATTTTGACCCAGTGACAGTGAAGGAACGGCGATATATTTCCAAGTCAGGATGGTGAGTTTTATTCTCCAATTCCTGGAGTCTGCAGGCCAATCTTGGAGGGTTGGCCTCCCTTTTTTTTCATAGGTGACTGCTGAGTGTTTCAAGAATTTACTTTTCTCTTCCTTGGGAAAATACTCCATGTTCTCCCCTCCATTCCAGAGCTTCTGGCCTCTATCTGGATTTTCTTTGTACGTATGGACCTTCCTACACTAACGGTATGCAGTTTAAGTAAACCATGAACAGTAAGCATGGCTTTCAGTAAATGTGTACAGTGGAGTTTTGAAATTCTATTATTTTGTTGCTCTTTCTTCTATTGAAATTTATTTCCAAATCCTTCCATGGTCTCTCCCTATTGCTGTAATCTCCTTAAATCTGACCTCTCTTGATCATCTGTCCTAATATCTCCTTATGAGGTTCGGTGTCACATTTTGTTTACTAACTCTCCTGTGCGGCAACTTGGGATGTTTAACAATGTCAATGGTGATATATAACTCTAAGTTGCCCTTATAAAATCAGCTATATTCACCCAAATTAGGAGCGACTGAATAATGCATTAATCTCTTCAAATATTCAAGTAGATTATTTTCAATTATTCAAATGTTCTTCACACTTTGTCCTGCTGAAACCTTCTTGTGCTATGCAACTTTCTTTAGTGTGAAGCTTGATAAAGTTCTGTTCCCAGGGCAAATGGCCAAAAGGATTTGGCTGATGAGATGGGTTTTAAGAAGTGTCTTAAAGGGAGAGAGAGAGGCAGAGAGGTGGAGAGGTTTAGGGAGGGAATTCCAGAGCTTAGGGCCTAGGCAAATGAGCACATGGCCACCAGTGGTGAAGTGATGAAAACCAGGGATGCGCAAGAGTCCAGAAGTAGAGGCACGCAGCTATCGTGGAAGGTTGTAGCTCTGAAGGAGATTCCTTGCAATACCGCCAGAACAACAATGATAAATTGCAATTTTAAATCACTCTTCACATAGTTGAAATTCCCATGGCCCTTTGTTGACTATATTTAAGGCTGGGATAGGCAGACTTTTGGTCCTTCAGGGAGTCAAGGGATATGAGGAACGAGTGGGAAAGTGGAGTTGAAGCCCAAGATCAGTCATGATCATATTTTGTGTGTTCCAGTGCATCACAGGGACATTAGCAAACAAAATTTGACACTAACACACAACAGGAGATATTGGGACTGGTGACCAAAAACTTGGCTAAAGAGGTAGGATTTAAGAAGGTTACAGATAGGGATGGATAAGGCCTTGGAGGGATTTGGAAATTTTAAAGCAGAGGTTTTGACAGACCGGGGTCCAATGTAGTTTAACAAGCGCAGGCGTGAAGGGCAAAGAGCCAATTGCCACAGAGGGGTATTGGAGTCAGTGGCAAGCAAATAGGGTTTTTTGGTGGGGACGATGACACTTACCAGCAAGGGCCTCAGTTTATCATTACGTTCAAAAGACACCACCTCCAATAGTGCAGCATTTGGAGTGTCAACCTAGATTTTGTGCATATGTCTTTGGAGCGGGACTTGAACTCACAGCCTCCTGACGTTGAGGCAGGCATGTTGCCACCTGAGACACAGCTGACACATCAGAACAGTGCAAACACCAAAAGCAACTGAATACAGATCACACAATCTTATGGTGTGAAACCGCTTGTTCTTATGGATTTTCGTTGTGCACTCTCTTTTGATGTAGGGTGTTAACCTGTTTCTTTTTGACTAACGTTACACAGCGCAGTTTGATCACGTAAACAATTAAGGGAGAAATTCAGTTTAAGTGCTGCTGCAAACTATATCTTTATTCATGCAGTTAATTTTTGGACTATATCCAATCTCTAAGTTTTCTAATGCTCCCTCTGAGTTGATCAGAACTAATTATAGGGGGATTTAATGGGAATTCAAGGGGATTGACAAAAAAATTCAGTGACGACTTAAGGAAAACATCTTTTACGCAGCGAGTGGTTAGGATCTGGAATGTTTTATAACCTGAGAGTGAGGCGGAGGCGGATTCAGTCGCGGCTTTCAAAAGGGAATTGGGTAAACACCTTAAGAGAAAAAAAAATGCAGGGCTACAGGGTAAGATCAGGGGATGGGAACTAGCTGGATTGCTCCTGCAGTGAGCTGGCACAGTAATGAAGGGCTGAATGGCCTCCTTCTGTGCTGTAAATCATTCTATAGTTCTATTCTAAGTTGAGCTGCTGTCAAGCATTCATGCAATTCCCAACATTGTGATAGAGTTTTGATTTCCTCAGTATCAAAACTTTGAGCATCTGAATCTTGGGCCAGGCATTTCGTGCACAGTAGACTGCTTATGCAGCAATTAGAATGTTATGGCTAAAGTAGCCCCAGCCAAATAGTTAGGGTTTGTCAATTCAGACCTTCATGCTAAATTGCTTTTTGTAGGAGCAGCTTCGACCGCCCAGCTCTGAGGCAAAATAATTTCTACAGATTGTGACTGGGATCCTTTTTGACAGATAACCTCCTTCCTGAATTGGTACTCTGTTGGTTTTATTCAGAGCCACTTGCAGGGAACTTAGGCTAACAGTCTTGAATAACTCTGCTTGCTCTGGACTGCATTAGTGTTAGCCTGGCTCAGTTTGTAGCGCACTCGCCTCTACATCAGAAGAATGTGGGTGCAAATCCCACCCGAGGACCTGAGTGTGTCTAACGCTTCAACGCAGTGCCAGGAGCGGCACTGTCAGTGGTGCCATCTTTCGGATGAGGTGTTAAAGCGATGCCCCCATTGTTTTGCCTCTTTCAAGTAAAGAGATCCCATGGCACCAATCGAGGAAGATCAAAGAGTGTCGGCAGTTCTCTTGGTACCCTGGCCAACATTCCTCCCGCAATCAAAAACACATTAGATGGCCATTGCTTCTTTGCTGGGAGTTGTGTGAAAATTGACTGCCAAATTTGATTACATAGCAACAGTGACTGAATTTCAAAAGCAAGTGATGAGGTGATGTATATTCGCCATTAGTGCCCTAAGTAGGTAAATGAGTGGGATAGAGATACTGGACTCTGTAGACCAGAATTTATGGACTAAATATCACTAGGGCTCAAAGATTTAAATTTGTTTCCTTGTGTGTAGAAGATTAAGCGGTGTTTAAGATGATTGGAGGACTTCATAGGGTAGCTATGGGGCAACTGTTCCTCTGGCTGGGGAACGCAGAACAAGGGGGCACAACCTTAAAATTAGATCTTGGCTGTTTAGGGATGATATCAGGAAGCAGTTTTTCACATAAAAGGAAATCTGGAACTGCGCCCCCCCACCCCCCAAGAAAAGTTGTTGAGGCTTCGGGGGCTGGGTGGTCAATTGAAAATTTCAAAACTGAGATTGTTAGGCAGGGGGAATAAGGGTTACAGAACCAAGGTGGATAATTGGAGCTAAGATACAGATCGGCCATGATCTAACTGAATGGCGGAACAGACTCAAAGGGCTGAATGGCCTCCTCCTACTCATTATCTTCTAGAAAGCCACTGATCAATGCTGAACCAACTGATCAGAGCCAGGAAGGTGCATTGGATGTCCGAATCTCTCAGCCAAGAGAGTAAAATGGGTTAAAGTTAGTGTTCTTCATCATTATCTAGTAAGCTCTGCTGGACAATTTGTGTGCTTGAAAGAAATAACTAGTGCCGTCTAACGCTCCATATTCTCAATCTGATAAACTGGATACGTATTTCACCTTTTCAATCATTACATAGTACGGTGAGGTATAGCTTCATCATTATACACTGGATGTCATAATACCAATGTTAAACATTTACAGGTAGCTCACTGGAACTGCAATGGATTTCAGATCCTCAAGACGTTTAATCAGCTACCCCTCCCTCCACCTCCCCGCCTGAGGAATTACTCATTCTTAATTTCGGTAAACTTTTGTGCTGTTAATGGTGAAGTATCAGTGCTGGGAAATGGAAATGCATTTTTACACCATTACAAAGCCCACCTACTTTAAACCTCAACATTGCCTGCTTTTGCTTCTCAGCCTAAATGCTACTGGAACCTTAGCCCATGGCTTTGTGACCTTCAAATTCCACTGCATTGTGGGCCGGCCTCCTTTCCTCCAGCCTCCGTAAACTTCGGCACATCCAAAACCGCCCCTATCCTAAATCAACCTGCTCAGTGCAACACCCCTGTCCTTGCAGCTTGGCTCCAGGGCCCCTCCAACACTTCAGCTTTAAAATTATTTTTCGTGTCTTTAAATCCCTCCATGCCCTCACCCCTCAACCACAAACCTCTACCCATCCAGCCCCCACTGCCCACACCCACCCCACCCCCCCCCCACCAATCTCTGCATCCTTCTCCAGACCTAGAACCCTTCAAGAACCCTGTGTTCTTGTGTTCCTCCAACTATGGTCTCCCGTGCATCCCCCCACTTCAGTAGTTCACCACCTTTGGCAGCCGTATCTTCAGTCATCTGGGTCCTAAGTTCTGGAATTCCCACCCTAAACCTCTTCACCTATCTCTCCTCCCTTACGACACTCCTTAAAAGCCACCTCCTCAATTAAACTTTTAACCATTCCTCCTGGTGGCTCCTTCTTTGACTCGCCACCAATTTCTGTGATCACGCTTCTATGAAGCACTCGGGACGTTTTTCAATGTTAACGATGTATTATCTAAATGCAAGGTATCATTGTTACTCTGGCTTCTAATGCCTGCCTCAAGCACGTCCACTTTAAGTAAAATGTGGACAAGTTAATGGTGGAGTTGCCTTTCCACTGCCCCATTTAGGTAGGAAGAACAGTTTCATAGCCTCAGGACATCTCAAAGCATTTTACAGACGTTGTTGCAATCTAGTAAAAAAAGTGCTAAGCAAGATTTTGTCGAAGATTTTCGTCTTGCGCTCATCAGGACAATTGCAAGAATACCAATGTCAGGGGAAATAACAACTTTATCTCTTCCAGTACAAAGTTGTTGCTTATATATCTCATGCAGTATAAAGTTGTTGCTTCCACTGACACCGGTATTCTTGTGATAGTCCTGACGAGTGCAAGACAAAAAGCTTCAACAAAATGTCTATTTTCAGCAATACTAAAGTAAGATTCCACAAACAGCAGTCAAATTAATGACTGGATAATCTGTTCTTAGTGTTGTAAGAGGGGTAAGTGTTGGCCAGAGCACCTCCCATGCTCTTTAATTGCCATCTGATCCTTTAGGCCCCCCCTCAGAAGACGTGCAGTCGTGGATTTAATGCTTTGCCTGAAAGACGGCATCTCCAACTGTGCAGCACTCCCTCAGGGTGGCACTGAAACGTCAGCCTAAATGATGTTCTCTAGTTACTGGAATGAGGCTTGAGCTCATGAGCTTTCTTGACTAGAGGTGAGCGGGCTGCTGCTGAGTCAAGGTTGACACTTACGACTTCGATGTAACCTCGAGAGGGATCATGTCCTCATTAGCCCAGTGTGAATTTTTCCACGTCTAACACTCACTATCCACATGGATTGTTCTTTGTCTGATTGAGATTGACAATTTGGTGAAATTGCTGCTGAACAGTGAACAGATTGAAGATATTTGGCCCCTTTCCTGAATTTGTTGCATTTGGGATTCAGACAGCTAGCAGAGAGAGGGAACATTCATCCCAGTGCCAGAGTTGGACAGAAAGCATGCTAGCGCACTGCACCAACGAGATTGCAAATTTGGACCTTTTTTAGAAATCCACAAGTAGTGAGGCTAAAATTATGCGGGTGCAATTAAAAATATTACTGCACAGCATTGTTCTGGATATAGGTCTCCTCTTTGTTTAGTTATATATTATTTCTTAGATAGATCAGGCACGGTACTATACTAGAGAGTAATAGGATGTGGATCTTTGCAAGGATTACAGATGACAGTTTTTCTCCCATCATTTTCCTGGAAATCTTTTGTCTGATTGTGGTGAGCTGTATCCACTTCCTCTTGCTTTGCCTAGAGGAGGGGTGATGGGTGGTGTATATCTTACATCTCAGGCAGAGATGATGCTAGTTTCTATGTGTAATACAGGTTTTATTCATAATGCTTTAAAATGTCAACTCCATGCTTCAGCTCTGGCTTCGAAGTCTTTCTACAGGTTGTTTACTTTTCCCTGAGTCCACAACCAGGCTTAACCGATCAAGTGCAGTGAGCATCGATAGTAAACAAGCTCATGTAATCAAACACAGAACAACTGAACACGACGATGGGGGAAGGGGTGGTGGACTAACATTTCCCTTTAGGGCATCTGTATTCCAAAACGGGCTTTGGAAGAGGAAAGTATCTTTGATTTCTGGGGCCCATACATCGGTTTGTTTGGCGTGTGTTGTGGGTGCAGCCAGTTTCTGCCATGCAGTCTGGGCGCAAGTCGATCACCAGCTTTTGATTTCCCAATGCCAAAGGTTGAACACAGTGGGTAGAGTTCTCGGGATCGGCGGGCGGCCGGGATCGGCGGGCAGCCGGGGACGTCCGAGGAACGGGGCTGCTGCCTGCGATCGGCCCCAAACCACGATTTCACCCTGGCTAGCCCATTGACGCTAAAAGGCTCAGCGCTGCCGGGTAGGGGCAGGAAGAGGGCAAGCGCTGAAGTCAGCGCAGGTGCAGGGGAGTGCGGAATGTAAGCTCCCTGAAGCCAGAGGGCTCCCTGTGCCTGTGCTGTGCTGTGCTGGAGTCCATAGGGAGTCCCCTCAGGATAACCGTTTGGATTCACTGGGTGGAATTTTCCGCTCGGCGGGCGTGCGGGCGAGCGTCCAGACAACCAGCGGAGCCGTCCAAGGCTCCGTTTCGAGGATGATTCCAAGTGTGACATGAAGGCCCTAAACAACGACTATCGCACGTAGGAGTGACTCGTCGGCAGATGAGGGGAAATGGAGAAACCGCCTGTGGGCTGGCATTCAATGCTACGATGACCAGTGGCTACAGCATCTTGGCAACAGGCACCAACACCGAAAACAATGACCCACGACGTCACTTGCCAGCTTCATGTGCCTTGCATGTGGCAGAGCCTGTTTCTCGAGGATTGGCCTTCACAGCCATCAGCGAAGGTGCCCAAAGTGAAGACAACCCATCTAAATGGATTGCTTGCTGTGTGCCCATCATCTCTCATAGATGGAAGGATGCCGACACAATACAAGTTGCTGTTGTGGTCAAAAACCCAAGTTCAAATTTGATCCCATAGTTTCTTTCTCAAATGATTGAACTGTATTGGAAAGTGAGAACTGAAGAAGCATTAACCCATTTTAAACTCATTTCCAGTGTATAACATTAAACTGTTCCACTAAATATGGACTTGGGACACACTGTCACTCCCTTGCTACGATACAACTGTATATTTCCACTCGGACACAGCCAATCTTAGACACCAAGTGCCAAGTTTCATTTAACAGTGCCTTATTAGGGAAGTAGATTGAAATCCCAAAACAAAGCAGCATTTTATCGCTATAAATTCCTCTACCTCACACTGGCATATAAAGGGAGAAAGCACAATTTTAGTGAATTGATTTGAACTGGTGGATTTTGTTGGAGAGTTTTAGGTTTTGAGCTTGCTGCAGTTCATGGCCTTTGTATCAAATGTGCGGTGAAACGATGATTCATCCTTTTGTGGCGTGTGTGTTTAAGTTGACTAATCGGATACAGTGTTTCCACTGCTGGAATTCCCAACAAATGTTGTTTTGGTTTCTGAATGGAGGCCAGGGAGAGGCTGCATGCAAATGCTGTTTAATTTGATGCACATCTCAAGAAAGTCTATTTTAAATAGTATTAGTGGTTGATGTGCAAATGTAGTCTGTCATCCTCTGGCAGTGCTGGGAGATAGTGTGAAGCTTGTAACAGCGTAGAAGCTCCAATAGAGAATCAATAGTCAGTATCCAAAGCGAGAAAATTTTGTACAGTCATTTTCCTTTCTCCCCCATCCATATCCAACTTCGTCCCCTCCCACCCCCACCCCCCATCATTTTCTCCAGAAGACCAACAGGTTTGATTTCCAATTTGCGGTACTGGCGTAAAACCGATGCCAGTCGGTCCACCCATTATAGAAACGGCCTGATTTCCATTTCAATTTACTTATCAGCCAAGCTGGTTTATTTAGGGGCTCTGTGCCAGGGGACATCGCCAACTTTCCAGTATCCTACCCAAATGCCGATTCCTCATGAGCGTGTCTAAACACAAAGGGGGCGGCATTTGCCAGCCCCCATCCGTCGCCGGGATCGTCCGGTTCCCACCGAAAGCCAATGGGCTTCTGAATGGGCCGCCGAATCTCCCACGGTGAGTCCTGTCACGACTGGGCCCAGAAAATCCCGGCCTGAGTCTCATATGAGGCGCTCAGCTCAGCATGTGTTTGGGTATCACAACTGAGTCTGATGCTGGCTTACTTGCTCCTGGCTACCAGCATCTCCGGCTGTCCCAGGTTTTCAGCACTGGGAATTTTCAACGGGCAGTTAAGAGTCAACTGCACTGGGAATTTTCCTCAAACAAAAACAAAAATAGCTGGAAAAACTCAGCAGGTCTGACAGCATCGGTGGAGAGGAAGACAGAGTTAACGTTTCAAGTCCGTATGACTCTTCATTAGAATTAAATAAAAATAGAAATGAGGTGAAATATAATCTGGTTGAGGGAGGCGGGACAGGTAGAGCTGGATAGAGGACCAGTGATAGGTGGAGGCAAAGAAGAGATTGCCAAAGGTGTCATAGGCAAAAGGACAAAGGGGTGTTGACGGTGGTGATATTAGCTAAGGAATGTGCTAATGGGGACATTAAGGGTAGAAAGCAGGATGAGCAAGTGACAGATAGCCCTAGTGAGGGTGGGGTGGGGGGAAGGGATCGGAATAGGCTAAATGGTGGAGATAAAACAATACATTTAAAAATAATAATAGAAATAAGTGGGAAAAGAAAAATATATTAAAAAAATATATAAATAATTAGAAAAAAGGGAGATCGGAAAGGGGGTGGGGATGGAAGAGAGAGTTCATGATCTGAAGTTGTAGAACTCAATAAGTCTGGGAGGCTGTAAAGTACCTAGTCGGAAGATGAGGTGCTGTTCCTCCAGTTTGCGTTGAACTTCACTGGAACATTGCAGCAGGCCAAGGACGGACATGTGGGCATGAGAGCAGGGTGGAGTGTTGAAATGGCAAGCGACAAGGAGGTCTGGGTCATGCTTGCGGACAGACCGAAGGTGTTCCGCAAAGCGGTCACCCATTCTGCGCTTGGTCGCTCCAATGTAGAGGAGACCGCATTGGGAATTTTCCTGTCTGTTGACTCAATTTGGGAGGTGGTTGCATAGTGGTATTATCACCGGACTAGTATTCCAGAGACCCAGGGTAATTCTCTGGGGACCTGGGTTCAAATCCCACCATGGCAGATGGTGGAATTTGAATTCAACAATAAAGCTGGAATTAAAAACCTGATGATGACCATGAAACCATTGCCAATTGTTGACCTAAAGTTTAATTAAAGAGATTTTAAGAAGCATCTTAAAAGGAGGAGAGCAAGATAGAGAAACATGGAGATTTGGTAAGGAATGCTAGTCTAGCTGGCTATATGAAACCCTTAGAGCGAAAAGGAACTGCATTTACAGAGCACTTTTCACAGCCTCCAATGGCCCCAAAACACTTTATAGCCAATGAAATATTTTTGAATCACTGTTGTAATGTAGTGAATGCTGCAGCCAATTTGAGCACAGCAAGCTCCCACAATCAGTGACCAGATAATCCGTGGCTTTATTTTGGTGATTGAGGGATAAATATTGGCCAGGACACTAGGGATATCTCCCCTGTTCTTCTTCGAAATAGCGCAGCAGGATCTTTCACACAAACCTGCACAGGCAGGTAGAGCCTCAGTTTAGTGGCTCATCTGAAAGACAGCACCTCCAACAACACAGCACTCCCTCAGTTCTGGAGTGACAGCATAGATTCTTATACTCAAGCCCTAGTGGGGGACGTGAACCCAGAACCTTGTGACTCAGAGGCAAGAACGCTACCAACTGAGCGTCTGACTATAACTAGGGATGGCCAGTAAATGGTGGTCTCGCCAGTGATGCCCACATCCCAGTAGTGAAGACACTTAAACAAACTTTTCCCTTTCTGTTGCTGTATCTTCTCCACAGGACCTGGAGTTGTAGCTTGCAGTGTTGCCCTCCTAGAATTGGCCGCTAAGTAGAAGTGTCAAGATGATAAAGTTGGGATGCTCGAGCTCATCCAAGATTAATGACAAGCCGCTGAATTGTGTAGAAGTACAAAGTAATCATTTTATTTTCCTGAGAACATTCTGGGAGTTGACCTAATTCCTGTAGCGCAACCTCTCCACAGGACCTAAGCTTGAAACCTGGCCTTCACGAATAATCAGGCTTGACAAACCCCCTTTGAACTAAAGGTTTTTTTGGCTCTCGGCTGAACTGTGACACAAAAGATTTTCTGTAAGCAGTACGTTGGATTTCGAAGGTCAGAGAAATGGGGAGGGAGAAGCAAGAAAGAGACGAGGAGGTAGCCTTGTGTTCTCAACAGTAACTAGCTTAATCATGTACCGTCAAACACAGTGACTATGGAGAGGTAACCCATACCCTGATCACTACCATCTCGTGTGGTTAAACTACAGCACTAGGTTTCCATTTTAGGGTGTAGAGGATAGCAACAAGTATATAACACCATTAATGTAGTAAAAGTGCTTCACAAGAGCATTATCAAACAAAGTTTGATATTAAGCCGCACAAAGGAACCTTAGGGTGAGTGAGCTAAAGTTTGATCAGAGGTTTTAAGGAGCATTTTAAAGGAGGAGAGCAAGATAGAGAAGCAGGGAGCTTTGGTACGGAACGCTGGAGCTTAAAGTCTAGCTGGCTGAAGGCACAGCTGCCCATGGTGCAGCGATGGAAATTGGGATGCGCAGGAGGCCAGGATTGGAGGAGTGCAGAGATCTCAGGACGATTTGGGGCTGGAGCAGATTATAGTGGTAAGGAAGAGTGAGGCCATGGAGGGATTTGAAAACAAGATGAGGACTTTACAATCGATTTGTTGCCAGACCTGCTATCAATGTCAGTTCGGCAAGCAGAGGGACTGATGGGTCAATGGGATTTGGTGTGGGTTAGGACAGAGGGAACAGAGTTTTGAAGAGCTCGAGATTAGGAAGTGTGCGAGCTGGAAGGTAGGCCAGGAAAGCACTGTGTACTGAAAAGAAACCCTGTGATTCTCAGCTTAGGACTTGTTTGATGTAATTCAGTGCAAATTTATTGAATTTCCTGCAGATTTTGAGGACTGTATAGCGAGTGAATATAAGGTACCATTCCCCCAATCCCCAAAGATGTACAGTCCTAGGGATACTGACAGATTTCCAGAAATGTATCCTTAAGTCTGCCTAGACAGTGAGTCTGATAAAGCCTAATGGAGCAGACTTCTAACATGGTACTTCTGATGGGCAGCATTGCAATCCAAGAATGCATGGAAATCCCAGCATGTGCTAACATATTAGAACACGAGCGGGACATTCACCCCCTCAAGCCTGCTCTGCCATTCAATGGCTTCTCAGTACCATTACTCCATTCACCTTCCTGAGCTCCATATCTCTGCAAACCCTTATCTAACAAAAATGTATCCATCATTGTCTTCTTGAAAGCTCTAGTTGTCCCACCAGCACCACAATCTTTTCAGGAGTGAGGTCCAGATTTCCACCACCCTTTGTACAAAGAAGATCTTCTTAATTTCCCTTCTAAATGCTTACCCCAAATCTTCAGATTATGTCCCCTTGTGCTTGACTTCCCCATCAGTGGAAATAGTTTCTCTGTACCTAACCTATCAAATCCTCCATATTGTGTACTGAAGGGAATACAGGCCAAGTTTCACACCCACACCCACGTACACGCACGCACGCGTAAGTACATACAGACACACATGTGCAAGTGCACATACACACACTCTCACACAATCTCGCACACACACATAATCACTCACACTATCACACACACACTATCATACAAATATGCATGCGCAAGTACATGCAGACGCACGCGCACACACACACACAAACACACAACACACAATAACACACACAGGTGCGTGCACACATACATGTGCACACAAACACACATGCACACATACACAGGCGTATGTGCGCATACACACACTAGGCATAATATTGCCATCGTCGGGGTTGAGCGGGAGCAGTCGGCAAGCCGACTGCAGCCCACAATGGGGCCGAGACCTCGATTTCACGCTGGCGGGCCAATTAAGGCCTGTCCATTGTGAAAGGAGCCTGAAGCGCTGCCTGTGCGGGGGTGGGGCAAGCGGAGAAGACTCGCTGAGGCAGCTCTGTGTCTCAGGGAGCCAAAGATATTAAAAAATCAAAAATAAAGAATTTAATAATGTTAAAAAAATCCCCCTCATGTGACTCTGTCTCATGGGCAGGGACATGTTATGAATGAAAAATTAAAATTTTTATTTAATTCTTAATTGAGGTTGGAAACCTTATCCCGCCCGTGGATGAGGTTTCCTAAAAAGTGCAAAAGCCGCTTGGCCTTTTCGTCTGCCCCGCCAGCCGTTAGGTTAAACGGGCAGTGAAAAATTACATTTAATTGGTACTTTAATGGCCTTAATGGACCTGTTAATTGTTGGCGGGCGTGTGGGTGCGCGGTGATGTCGGGACGTTCGTTCGGGTTGGGCACATGCCCGCCTGACGAGTTAAAAATTCTGGCCCCACACACTCTCTCACTCTCTCTCTCACTCACTCACACTCACTCTCTCACACTTTCACACGCACGCACACACACACTCACTCTCACATGTACACTCACACGCACACACTCTCACATGCACACACTCTCACACGCACACATACACACACTCATACTCTCTCACACACAGTCACACTCTCTCACACGCACACATACACTCACTCTCACACACACTCACTCTCTCACATGCGCACACTCACTCTCTCTCACACATGCACACACACTCACACTCTCTCACACGCGCACACACACTCACTCTCTCTCACACGCGCACACACACTCACTCTCTCACATGCGCACACACTCACACTCTCTCACGCGTGCACACTCACACGCGCACACACACTCACACTCTCTCACACGTGCACACACACTCACTCTCTCACACGCGCACACACACTCTCTCACACGTGCACACACACATTCACACTCTCTCACATGTGCACACACACTCACACTCTCTCACGCACACACACACTCACACATGCACACACACATTCACACTCTCTCACACGCACACACACACATATTCTTAAGATGTGTGCCTTGGTCAGCAAAGCTCCCAGCTGGATGCTCAAAGTTGGAATGTTTACGCTTTCCACAAAGATTGAGTGGGCTCTTCACTCTGTTGCAAAAGCCAAGTGTGATTGGGATGCTGATTGACAATGGAGAGGTGTGGGAAAGGCAACTGTAACTCTAATGACCCTTCTCCCGCTTTCTCCCATGGAGTTCGCCCAAAATGTTTTACATTTCTGTCTGATTATTTGTGGAAGAGTCGCCTGAACACTCGAACGAGATGCTAAAGCAGGTCGGCCAGTGAAAGGAATAACTGTGCACTTGAGCTAAAAGGCAGGCATTCTTTCAAGGAATTTAATCTTGTGAATAATGCTGATTTAGGGTGGAAATAAGAACTGCTTATTTTGACTGAAAGCAGAGTTATGTTGATGTACATTCTCTGTCATCGGCCCGTCTGTGTTTATTTTTATTTTGTTGTTTGGCTCTTGTTCCTTTTTGTTGAGCGGTTCATTATTAGTGTGTATCAATCCGTGGCTCTGCCATTGATTGCTGTCATCTCCATGCCCGACCTTAAGGTGTTGGCTTTGGTTCAGTTAATGGAACACTCGGCCAGAATTTTTAGCTCACCGGGCGGACATGCCCAACCCGACTGAGCGTAATATGATGCGCGGTATTTCAGTCAGCGGGCACGTGCCGGACTCAGCAGCGCGCCCGCCGACAATGAAAAGGCTATTCAAAAGGTAATTGAAATAAGTTTTTCGCTGCCTGTCCAACCTTACGTGGGTGGGCAGTCAAAAAGGCCAAGCGGCCTTTGCATTTTTTTAGGAAACCTCATCCGCGGGCGGGATGAGGTTTCCAACAGTAAATAAAAAATAAAATTAAAATTAAAACATTTCATTAATCGCATGTCCCTGTCACATGAGGGGCCGTGTTTTATAACATTTTTAAAATCCTTATATTTTATGCTTTAAACTGTTCATCTCCCTGAGGCAGCTCTGTGCTTTTTTTTTGCTCATCCTCCCATCTCCCCCCCTCCCCCCTCTCATCCACAGGCAGTGCTGAGCGCTGCCACTTGTGTTTCGTGCTGGGCAGGCCTTAATTAGCCCCGCCAGCGTGAAATCGCGGTCCGGCCCCGATCACGGGCAGCCCCCGCCAAGCTGGCCCAACGAGGGAAAAAAATCCCCCTCCTTGTCTTCGAGTGAGAAGGTGTGGGTTCAAGCCCCACTCCAGACACTTGAGCACGTCACCTCCCATTGCACTATTGAAGATGGTGGCGCGATGGTAATGTCACTGGGCTACTGATCCAGAGGCCTGGACTAATGCTGTGGTGAGATGGTTCAAATCCCACTGTAGTAACTGGCGTTAATTTAAATTCAACTAATAAATAAAGTTAAAAGCAGGATGCTGGAAATCTAAAACAAAAATAGCTGGAAAAATTCAGCAGGTCTGACAGCATTTGCGGAGAGGAACACAGCTCGAGTTTCGAGTCCGTATGACTCTTCATCAGAGTTTTTCCAGCTATTTTTGTTTTTGTTTGTAATAAATAAAGTTAGTCTCAGTAATGGTGACCATGAAACAATCACTGATTGCTTTGGGACTTGGGACTCATAGCAAATAAGTGCCCTCTGAAATGGCCCAGTAAACCACTCAGTTCAAGGGCAATTAGGGAAGGACAGCAAATGCTGGCCTTGCCAGCGACGCCCACATCCCATGGAAGGATCAAGTAGAAGAAAGATGTTGTCCTTCAGATGAGATACTCAGCTGAGATTCTGCCTGCCCTTCTCAAGGAGGAACCCATGGTTTAATCTGAAGAAGAACAGGAGAGTTGTCCCTAGTGTTCTGGCCATTATTTATCGCCAAGCAACACCTAATCATCAGCACAATGCCGTTTGAGTGAATTTGCAATTTGTCTACCGTGTTTCCTATGTTACAAAGTGACTACACTTCAAAAGCGCTTAATTGGCCGTAAAGTGCTTTAGGATATCCTGGATTGGTTGTCCAGGAAATACAGAAAAACCAAGGGATTGTTACAGCACAAAACCGTTCAGCCCATCATGTGTGCACCAGCTCTCCGATTGAGCAATTCACTTAGTGCTATCGTCATAACTTCTCCCCGTAACCCTGCGCATTCTGCCTTTTCAGATAACAGTCTGATTCCCTTCTGAATGCTTCAATTAAACCTGCCTTCACCACGCTCTCAGGCAGTGCATTCCAAATCTTAACCACTTCTTCATCCCCTCCTTTTCATTCTCCATCCCCTCCCTTCCTCTCCTCCATCCCCTCCCTCTCCCCCTCCCCCTCCATCCCCTCCCTCTCATTCTCCATCCCTTCCCTCCTTCTCCTCCATCCCCTCCCACTCCCCCTCTCCCCTCCATCCCCTCCCACTCCCCCTCTCCCCTCCATCACCTCCCACTCCCCCTCCATCCCCTCCCTCTCTCTCCCCCAAGACCCGGACATCACACGTACCAAGTGTTGGCTATAAAGACATTCGCCTTCTGTAACTATTTCACGCAGGTCAGTTAGGACTAATGGCATCTATGCCAAAGGTCGCCCGGATTAAACAGGATGAGACACTTCGCTGATGAATGTAGTTCTGCTGTTCCTGGCAGCCGTCACTGAGGAGTCCTCCAAGGGGCAGCCATCCTGATATTCTCCAAAACAACGTTCCGTCACCAAAGCAGAGACGGCTCCTTGTGCAGGACCTTTAGGGTGGAATCTACCCGGCCCTGAGAAGGTGGGTTGGGAGACAGGACCAGGAAGAAACTTGGAAATTGGTTTGTCTGGTCTTCTAGCCGATGCTTTCCTGCCTTACAATCTTGCCATAGACGGGCATGGGGGGTGGTGTGCTGTGGTGGGGGTGGGGGGGTGTGATAGTGGCATCACCTGCCTGGCAACAGTAGATAGCTAATTATAAGCAATTTTGGGCCCCTTAAGAACAAATTGGTGATGCCAACCGACAGATTTCAGGCCCCCCCACCCCCCCCTCCGCCACCCATTACCCAGAGGCCTGGCAGGTACCTGGAGACAGCCTCCCAGCAGCAAGCTGGGAGCCAGTAAGGCCTCCTTGAATTCCCCTCCTTCCCCAGGATCAGTGGATGCCAGAGGGCCATAGCTCTACCCCAGGCCATCCCAGGAGTCGAGGGGGAAGTTCCCATCTGTATAATCCGTATTCAACCAGCCCGCGCTTGCAAAAACCAAAGCCAAATGTCTACTGTTAGATGTGATTCAGCGATTGGGCAGCACTTGCTGAAAGACCCTGAGTGCGCCAATAGCTGCACTAACAACCAATTTAAGATCATCAGTTGAGCTCGAAATGTGGCTCATTTATGCTTGCTAGAAGCAACATACATTCATACACAGGGACCCGTTCTCTGCAGACAAAAGGAATATGTTCAATCCTTGCACCTTTTTTGAATTAACTGAGAGCTTAGGGAGCCTATAGTTCCCCGTTGCTTTCTCCATGGCAACCCCTTGGCCAATCAGAGTCAGCTTGCCAACCAATCAGCACCCTTTTCTCCTGTAGTATCAATTGTTGTGATTGTTTGAAATTTGGCATTCTTGCATTTGTCCTGACGAGTGAAAGATGACCTCCTCCACCTGGTCCGCTGAAATCCTTAAATGGAAGGGTTGGAAGGGGCTCATAGAGGTGACTGGCTGGCTCCGGGAAGATCCCGACAATACTTGGGCAGCCACCACCATCAGGCTCGGAACCTATATTTGTCTCTGATGGCAAAAAAATTCCAAAGGCAGGAAGATTCTGCCCTTAGTTTCCAGGCTTTTGTTAGATAACAAGTTATCTACAACCAAATGGGATTCTAGGCAATGAGGTTCATCCAGTATTAGGATACTGGGTGTGCGAGCGCTTAACATGCCCACCTCCTTTAAAGGAGGAGCGAGAGAGAGAGAGAGGCAGAGAGATTAAAGAGCCTGGGGCCTAGACAGCTAAAGGGATGGACCCCAAAGGTGGAGTGGAGGAAAGGGAGGGGGCTGGCAGGAAGTTAACCCATTTATCTGAATCCAGTTAAAGCACTAGTGAAAAAGGTGGACCTCCATCGTAGATGCCATTGCTCAGTAAGAGTCCATTGTGATTACCTCATCTTGATGCCCAGTCAGCTCTCGACTCTACACAACAAATGATGCCAGATGTACCACAGATTGCCCCTAAATTGTATGAGACTGTACTTGAGCATGGTATTACACAATAACCTGCATTTATATAGCGCCTTTAATGTGGTAAAACACAGGAGCATTATCAAACAAAATTTGACACTGAAGCACATCAGGAGATAGTAGGACAGATGACCAAAAGCTTAATTAGCAAAGAGGTAGATTTTAAGGAGCATCTTAAAGGAGGAAACACGATGGAGAAGATTAGTGGGGTGGGGGGGAATTTGAGAGCTTAAGGCTTAGCTAGATGAATGGCCACCAACAGTGGAGCGATTAAAATGAGGGATGTTCAAGAAGCCAGAACAGGAGGAGCACAGAGGTCTTGGAGGGTTGTGGGGCTGAAGGAGACGGCGCTGATAGAGTGGGGCAAGACGATGGAGGAATTTGAAAACAAGGATGGGAATTTTAAAACTGAGGCACTGCTGGACCAGGTGCAAGCGTAGGCCTGTGAACACGTTTGGGGTGGGGGGTGGTGAGCAGGACTTGTTGCGACTTAGGATATGGGCAGCTGAGTTTAGGATGACCTCAAGTTTACGGAGGGCGGGAGATGGGAGGTTAGCCAGGAGAGTGTTGGAATAATCATAAATCTCAAGGTAACAAAGGCCCGATTGGGGGTTTCAGAGCAGATAAACTGAGGCAGCTGTGGATTACATAACCATTGAGATAATGTGCAGTAATGGACTCTGTGTATTTATATCGTGAAAGAAAGCTTTTTACATTGTATACGTGTGTGTGCCTGCATCTGTTTAGTGTAATGCAGCCGGAGCTTATTTAATGAAATGAACCATGAGTCCTGATTTTCCCAAGGGTTCTGCCAGGCAGCAGCAGCAAGTAGCAGTTGCACAGATATCTCTTTCAACAATAAGACCTTATTTTTGGTGTGTGAAATCCTGCACTTTTACCTTAAATGAGATATTTCTTTGCGCACAGTGCCTAAGCTGTTCCAGCCGCCTGATGAGGAACGCACTGAGGGTTGCTGTGAGGGGGGGTGGAGGGGGAGCCTTAATGGCTATGTCAGCTCAAATTAATTGCACAAAATGGCAGTTGCTCGCTCTTTCTGTCTCGCTCTGCATTCACCTTGACTGTGAACTGACCTTGACAGTGAGTCTCAGTCCGATCCCGATCATGGTATCCAACGCATTGGATTTAAAAGCACTGTGCTACCAGATGTACTGTACCTGTACCTGACGGCAATAACATTTCCTACCTTGTCAGCACTCACTGGAATCATCCCCCCCCTCCACCCGCAGTCTCCCCACGCTGGATCATCCAGGCCTGTTGGTGTGATTGTACGCCGACATGTTTCACAACTGTATAGAAGCGACATGCACCTGGTGAGCTCGGGACTTCGAGGTTTGTTTGCCTACTTTGCTGCGGGCAGCACTCGCAGTCATCAGTGCCAGGCTTCACAGGCAGCACCACATCACTTTTAGAGGGGCTCACAGGCAGGTCTCTACCTACCAGACCAGCCGTAAAGCGAGGCTGACTTTTCAACAGCTGCAGGGCCAGGACTTGCTTGGGGAAGGGGGAGAAGTGGCCTCAGGCAAGGGAAGAGGCTGCAGGGTGTGGGCGGTACTGGGGAAGGAGGGTAACCCAGGGTGTGTGTGGGGGCACAAGTTGATCTGTGCAAGTGGCCTCAAGATGGTGAGAGCTGAGGAGGCAGTCTCCAGAGGAGATGAAGCTGGATGGAGATGTGAGGGTGTGTGTGAGAGAGTGAGTGGTGATGTCCCTTGAGCTGGCAGTGAGTGAGATGCCAGTGAATGTGTGATGGCCTTGTGAGTGTGTGAGTTTAGAGTGATGAGATTGTTTCCTTACCCTGGCGGCATGGATGAGATCATTCACCCTCTTTCTGCACTGGATGGCCAACCTCTTCTGTGCAGCCTTGCCATCGCCCACCACTGCCATCGCCTACTAAGCCGGAGTGAGATTGCTGGATCTCCTGTGGCCAGAGCGGGGATGGAAGACATCACAGCAGGCCCCCTAAAAGCAATCCAGCAATAGGTCACTAAACTCTTCTTGGTTGTCAGGGCCATGTCTTCACTAGAGCAGTCCTGGGCTGCAGGCGTTAAGAACTATACATTGCATCAAGGCATTCAAGAGGGCATTGGATGATTATCTAAATAGAAACAATGTGCAGGGTTACGGAGAAAAGGCAGGAGACTGGCACTAAGTTAAAATGCTCCGGTGCAGACACAATGGGCTGAATGGCCTCCTTCTGCACCATAACGATTCTGTGATTCTGAACCGTGTGTGTGGGCGGCTGCAGTTTAGATATGGCACCCGGAGAGAGGAAACAGATTCAGAGACTGCCCGCCAGCGAGATGGCTTGTTTCCTGTGGCTGCGGAAATAATGAGGCGGGAAGCGGACAATACTGTGTGAAAACCCGCCGTTACGGCCAGTGGGTAAAACATCCTTTTACCCGCCCACTACAGCACTTAGTGCAAATCTGGGGGATGACCCCACCCTTGGTGTTTGACTCCTCTAGCATCTGCAGCGTTGCGTCCAGCTCTGACCACCACTCTTGAGACAGGCCTTCAAGAGAGTGCAGAGGAGATTTTTTAGAATGGGATGAGGGATGAGGGACTTCCAATTCAAGTGGAGAGACTGGAGAAACTGAGATTGTTCTCCCGAGAGCAGAGAAGGTGAAGAGGAGATTTAATAGTGCTGTTCAAAACTGATTGAATAAATAAAGAGAAACTGGTTCCAACTGGTAGGGTGGTTTGGTAATGGACACAGATTGAGAGCAATTGGCCAAAGGAACAGGGGGTAAGTGAAATTTATTTTTTTAACACAGCGAGTTGTTATGCGCTGCCTGAAAAGGAGGCGGAAGCAGATTGAGTTGTAACTCCAATGTTTGGAAATTATGAAAAATTTGCAGGGCTCAATGGAGAAAGAGCAGGGAAATGGGACTATTTTTTATTCCTCTATGGGGTTGAGAGTGTCACTTGCCCAGGCCAGCACTTGTTGCCCATCCCTAATTGCCCTTGAGAAGGTGGTGGTGGTGAGCTGCCTTCTTGAACTGTTGAAACCCATGTGGCGTAGGTACACCCACAGTGCTGTTAGGAAGGGAGCTCCAGGATTTTGATTCGTTGGATGACCCTTTCACAAAGAGATGGTACAGGCATGATGAGCTGAGTGGCCTCCTCGTGTGCTCTTTGATTCTCTGATGCCTTACCTAGGCTTTCACATTACTGCCGGCTCTAAGTGAAAGGTCAGTATTCACATGAAAAACATTCAGTTCCTAGGCTGTAGTCACTTCATCCAGAATCCATTCTTTGTGTAAAAGTTTAAGCAGTGCTGATCTTCAAAAAAAAAAATAAGAAAGAAAGTGTTGCATTTATATAGCGCTTTTCATGATCACTGCACATCTCAAAGTGCTTTACAGCCGCTGAAGCACCTTTTGAAGCATGGTCACAGAATCACACAGAATTTTTATGGCGTGGAATGAGGCCATTCGGCCCATTGTGTCCGCACCGGCTCTCCAAATGAGCAACTCACCTGGTGCCATTCTCCCACCTTCTCCCCGTAACCCTGCACATTCTTCCTTTCCAGATAACGATAAGAGTAACATAGGAAATGCGGCAGCCAATTTGCACACAGCAAACTCCCATGAGCAGCAATCATTTTTTAAAATTCATTCACGGGATGTGGGCGTCGCTGGCTAGGCCAGCATTTATTGCCCATCCCTAATTGCCCATTGTTCAGAGGGCATTTAAGAGCCAACCACATTGCTGTGGGTCAGGAGTCACATGGAGGCCAGACCAGGTAAGGATGGCAGATTTCAGTGAACCAGATGGGTTTTTACAACAATTGTTTCATGGTCATCGTTAGACTTTTAATTCCAGATTTTCTTTTTATTGAATTCAAATTCACCCCATCTGCCGTGGTGGGATTCGAACCCAGGTTCCCAGAGCATTACCCTGGGACTCTGGATTACTAGTCCAGTGACAACACCACTACATCATCATTCCCCCCTAAAGGGCCCCCGGGCAGCCAAAGAGAAGCAGTGAGAAGCCCCAGGTTAACCCGGGAGAGGAGCAGGAAGCGGGGGAAATCTGATAATGACACGATAACCCATTTTTTTGTTCTGTTGATGGAGGGATCAATATTGGGCAGGTTAACACCCCTGCCCTTAGTGCCATGGGATCGTTTATATCAACCCAAGCAGGCGGATGGGGCCTTGGTTTAACGTCTCATCTGAGAGACAGCACCTCTGACAGTGTAGCCCTCCCTCAGTACCGTACTGGAGCATCAGCCTTGACGTTTGTGCTCAAGCCCTGGAGTGGGACTTAATCTCAGAACCTGGTGATTTAGAGGTGACCATGTTACGAACTGAGCCATGGCTGACACACAAAGGCACCACTCGAAGCCGGTACTAATTAAACTTTTCAAAACTATTCCTTTTGAAAAGACTAGGCTGCTCTTGGCATTTCATCAGTCCGGGTTGGGGCGAAAGTTTGTCCTTTTTCCCAAACTGTCTGTCAGATCGAGAGAAAAGGTTTCTCACTAGCGTGGATGTTCTGGACACGTTGATCAAGCAGTGCCAGCATATCGGCCAAGAGGTTACCTGGCTGAACTAGACTATCATTGCCTGCCGTTACTGACGGAGACTCTTGGCTGAATTGTGGATATGAGTCCCTGAATAAAAACACTTAACAAAATGCCTCTTCCACAAGCTCTGCCCTTCCGGTTTCTGAGTTAAAGGACTTGGAATCAAGTTAAATTTCTGTAGCCACTACGTGAGCTTTGACCTTGAGTGAAGACAGAGCCGTGTCTCACTTTGGCCTGAACTGCGTTTGTCTTACCGCTTTCGCTTACGGCTCGGCAGACATTTGGGGTTCGGGACCGTGGCACCTCGGGATTCCGTCCGGATGCTGGACTTGGGTTTCCAGCTGACCGAAAAGACTCGGTCACTCCAGTGGGGAAAACTTCCATCCTGTGCTGACATTCGCCTCTTGAAGTGCTTTTAAAACAGCAGCAAGGAGCAGGAGCTCAAACACAGTCTCCTTCAGCTGTTACTCATGCTGGGATCTGGCAGGGGACCTTGGGTAAATAAATGATTTTATCAACAGGGCATATGAGTACAAGAACCATTTTGGGACATTACGTATGTCGTGGCTTGGGACTCTCAAACCTTAAAGGCTGGAGAGGGCGAGGGGAGCACAGCTTAACTGAAAAAGACGAAATGGAGAGTCCGTGCATTGCTGGTGAGCTGAGCTGCGGGAGCGTCACGCGCCTAATTGATTTTTGCTGCTTCTTACTCATGACGTGAATTGTAAAGCTCCAAGTGATGTAGGGGGCTCCCCTTTAAGAGAACATTCATCGGAGGCTTTCCCTTTAAGTACAAGTGACCAGCTAGTAATTGGCTGTAATGTGTGGAACTGAGCACCCTAAAGACACGACGCTCAGGAGCTCCGCTTTGCTATCAGCGCCGGCAATTAGGTGGAAGCAATTTTTAAACAAGGCCAAAGTTTTGTACCTTCAGGAGTTGAACCAGGCCCACTTCAGAGATACAGAACTTCCTGGTGGAGAAATCAATGTGTCTTTGTGTGTTTCAGGTGGCTGAAACTCAAACCAAAAATAAAAGGATCCAGCCAGGAGTAATGAGCTTTTATTTAAGCCCATCCCTCGTGCTGTGTTGGTTCAGTGTCTGGTGCACAGCTATTTCAACACTGGCTTCAGCAACCAAGTTCAATATTAAAACACGTGTATCAAACAGGATAATCTGGATCAACATCAGAAGCACTTGCACCTCCTTTTCCACTTGCTCTGTGTTTCTTTTCAGTGTAAGAACTTGTATTTATAGAATCACCCAGCCCAGAAGGAGGCCATTCAGACCATCATGCCTTTTCTAGCTCTTTGAAAGAGCTATCCAATTAATCACACTCTTCCCTGCTCTTTTCAAATAGCCCTGCAAAATGTTTCCCCTTCAAATATTTGTCCAACTGGTATTTATCCAATTTGCTTCTGAAAGTTACTGTTGAATCTGCTTCCACCACAGTGCATTCCGGACCTTAACATTTTGCTGCAAAAAATATTTTATCCTCATGTCACCCCTGGTTCTTCTGCCAATCACCTTAAACCTGTGTCCTCTGGTCACCGACACTCCTGATAATTGGAGCAGTTTCTCCTTATCTGCTCTATCAACACCTTTCATGATTTTAAACACCTCTATCACAGTTAATAATGCCTTAGTTCACCCCCTGGAACAGGTCAGCAAGAATGAATGACACTGTGGTGTCCCGAGTTGTTGTGATGCAGGAAAGCACAACACCCATTAGACAAGCAGTGAGACCCTATGAACGTCCCTATGAGACGAATGACAAGTTAGCCCTCTGTTTTCTAGTGTTAGTTCAGGGTGAAATGTTAACCATGACAGCTCTGGAACTCCCTTCCTAACTGAAAAGCACTGAGAGATTGTTAATGCCCACCCCTGAGACAAAGCCTCATCCAAAAACAATTCTGCAGTGGATTGCTCTGCAGAGGATCAGCATGTACCCGATGGGCTGAATGGCCTCCTTCTGTGCCATAATGACGCTATGAAAAGTCATGTGTCTACTGGATTCTTGAGATCAAGCTTAAGCTCAAATAAGCTAACTCAAATAAGGAACACAGGAACAAGAGTAGGCCATTCAGCCCCTCAAGCCTGTACTGCCTTGTAAAGTATCAGCTTAGCCTATATGACGTTAGATTATGGTCTCATCCAAATCAAATCTCAGATGATTCCTTTCCTTACATTTAAGTTAGTCCGAGACACAATTCCCGAACAGGGGGACAGTTTACAGGGCTATGAAGAGAGAGGAGGGGAGTGGGGTTAATTAATATACCAAAAGAGCTGGCAGAGCACAAGAGGCCAAATGGCCTCCATCTGTACTGTGTAATTCTATGGTTCTTTATTCAGGCCTTTGGTATCACTGCCTGCTATATGTGAACTGTCACTATTCACAAGAAGAGCATTCATGTCTGAACTGCTTCCACCAGGCCCAAACCATGATATACGTCTATTCTAGATGGTAGGCACATGATTTGTCCTCAGTTCTTAATCAGTATCAGTTTTCAGTTTCTTCTTTGGGAATGTTCAATAGGCTCACTCCCCCTTTATATACTTTTGTGCTCTGCATGCTTATCTACATTGGCTGAGAGTAGGCATTGGCCATGAAGAGCTTTATGGGAAAAATCAGCAATGTCCATACTGTCCATACGTACATACGAATTAGGAGCAGAAGTAGGCCACTCGTCCCCTCAAGCCTGCTCTGCCATTCAATAAGATCATGGCTGATCTGACTTTAACCTCAACCCCACATTCCTGCCGACCCCCCGATAACCTTTCACCCCCTCGTTAATCAAGAATGTATCCACCTCTGCCTTAAAAGTATTCAAAGACTCTGCTTCCACCGCTTTTTAAGGAAGAAAATTCCAAAGACTTGCAACCTTCTGAGAGAAAAAAATTTCCTCTCCATCTCTGTCTTAAATGAGCGACCCCTTATTTTTAAATAGTGACCCCGCCCCAACTCCATGATGATTGGAAAGTGCACTCGCCAACCGGCTTGGCGGAGAGTTTCTGTTTCTTTAGTTAAAAGACAAAGCAGCCAAAACTAAAAGAAACATTTTCATTTTAAATGAATCATGCGAACAGGTGAAACGGTTCACACTGTTCTCTGCGGCTTTACACAAGCTGGGTGGCATTCATTTAAAGAGGAAATGCTTTAGTAGCTTTTGTTTTGTTTACCTGCTCCACAAATGCACGTTAAGTCTACGTAGTTTTTTTTAAAAATTCATGATCAGGATGTGGGCGTCGCTGGCAAGGCCAGCTGACCACCTGGCCGCTATCACATTGCTATATGTGGGATCTTGCTGTGCGCAGGTGGGCTGGCACCTTTCCTACGGGGCAAAACTTCAAAAGTACTTCCGCGGCTGCAAAGAGCTTTGGAACGTCCGGAGGTCGTGAAGGGCGCGTTCTTTTTGGAAGTGAACGGTTTCATCTCTTCGAGCTGTCAATCATCAGCTGGAGGCCTAACCAGGGCCACCAGGAGCCACCGGGTTTGCTGCTCTGGGAAGTGCATCCGGAAGCAGCCTGTAAGACCTGTCGTAGCTTTGGGGGGGGGAGGTGTGCGTGGTTGCGAAACAAGCATAATGAGATGGCTGAGCTCGATTTAAGGCTTGAATCTGACTACAAGAAGCATGCTGAAAGCCAGGACTCTCTGCTTACATTGGAGGGTAGCCTTGCTACACGGGTGCCGGTTACAATTTACATTGTAACCTGCTGTGTTTGTCTTGGTCCAGGCCAAGGGTTGATTTAATGTTGCTAGCGCTCAGTTGGTGCCAAGAACTAAATAAATGCCTTAGATAAGAGATCATTTCATTGATCTCATCCAGCACTATGGGTTTCATTCCTCTTTCAGTATGGAAAGCTGTTAAACAGGACCATTAAACAGAGGGGAGTCCAATCGAGGAAAGTAGAAAACAGTTTTTGTCTCTGTGCATTGCACTTTAACCAAAAGAGCACTTCCATAGTTTTACTTCCATACACATGACTTGACAGTTCCGCCCCATTTGAGTTTCACCGCACCATAACTTGTTAACTTAATTGTAATGAGCTAGGAAAGTGCTGGCATTCCTTCATTGGAGGAGGTTATCTAAATAATCGACTGAGAGCTCAGCTATCACCCACATAGGCACAAGGCGCAACAGACTCTCCTTGTAACAAAAACATGTTTAAATAGAGAAGGGGTTCAATTTGGATTAGAACCAACTGCTCCATTGCTGGTAAATTCTGTGGCGGCTAATGTGAGATAGTGCACAGTGGGTGACAGTGATTCAGAAACTTTATATTTGCATTTTTATTTTGACTATAAGGCAATGGGACTAAAAAAACCAGATATACAGATGTGGTTATATCTGTACAACCCACAGATATAAAGTGGGTTGTAGGCGCAATGAGACCCATTTTATATTATCACATGGTGTCAGAATCTACCCCAACATGAATGGTGATTGTAAGTCTGGTGTGGGTGAATGAAATTGCTCGGTAATGTTACCATGACCCTTACTGTAGTCTGTAAGGGCAAATACCAACATAAAGCCCATAATTAACTACATACAATTAGGCCAGTTTTACAAATGCACCCGACCAACAAAAAGAAGTGAGAAATGTAGGCAGGGGTAGGCTGTACCCTCGGGTCTGCTCTGCCAATCAACATGATCGTGGTAGAACTTCTGTATCAACTCCACTTTCCTGTCTTGTCCCCATCACCCTTGACTCCCTTGTCTATCGATCTCAGCAAGTGACTGAGCATCCACACCACTCGGGGTGGGAGAAAATTTCAAAAATTCACAACTCTGAGGGAAGAAGTTTCTCCTCATTCCCAGTCCTGAATGACTGATCCCTAACCCTGAGGCCCTGACCCCTGGATCTAGCCTCTCCAGCCAGGAAAAGCAGCCTCTCACCGTTACCCTGGCGAGGCCTCTAAGAGCTTTATTCACCTCAGTGAGATCATCTCTCGTTCTCCTGAACACCAGGAACCACAGGCCTATTCCCCTCGGCCTCTCCTCCTAGGCCAACCCTCTCAACCTGGGATCAATCTAGTGAACCTTCACTGCATCTCCGAGCTCTCAGACAAGTATATCTCTCCATAGGTAAGGAGACTTAAAACTCTACACAGTACTCCAGGTGTGGTGTCACCAAAGTCTGGTATAATTTCATCAAGTCTTCCTCACTTTAATACTCCAAACCCCTTGTGATAAAGGTTAACATACCATTTGCCTTCCTAATTGCTCACTGTGCCTTCATGTTAACTCCCTGTGATGTGTATAAGAGCCATCGCCCTCAGGCCCATTTAAATATCAATATTTGCGACATGGCCACCAATCACAAAATATTCTGCTTTTCGATGTTTTCCTGTCAAAGTGGAGAATTTCACACCTTTCCGCGTTAGCCAGTGCAACTGCCACCCCTATCGGTTTTTGCTGCCTCTTTGCATTGTCCTTGCTGCCTAGTTCCCCACCTAGTTTTGTATTGCAGGCTTCCCTAGGTGACTATCCCACCACCCTCCTGCCCACCCCCGATCTGTCCGCAATTTTACCGGGAGTGGGTGAGGCCTAGGGAAGCCTGCCTGGCTTCGCCTCAGTTAAGGCCCTAAAGTGGCCAATTTTGAGGCTGGCGGGAGGTTTTTCAGGGGCAGGGGTGAAGCATGGAGCTCGGGCAGGAGAGTGGGCACCTTCATCAAGGGCTCCCTTTCCACATCCGGTGCAGCCCCCCATCCCCAACCCGGAAAGGTCTGCCTCCTGTGGGCACTCCCTTCACCCCTGTCCCCTCCACCAAGAACCCCACCCCCTCAACACCCACCCCCAACCCCCCACCCTCACCTCGAGGTGGGCCTCACCTCCCCTCCCCTCCACACCGTGAGACTCCCCATGCTTACCTAGCCCTGGCCCTCAGAGGACTTACAATCTGGAGACTGCCTGTAGTCCCAGTCCTGGCCACCGCTGGTGCTGGTGCTGTTGGGGGCTACAGAACTGCTGGCCAATCAGATTGGCCGGAAGCTCTCTGAGGCAGGTCCTCCGCCCAACTGAGAGGTGGGAGTCCCGTCTCCGGCGTTAAATGGCTGCGGGGTTGCTCTGATCAGTGGGGATGCGTTCTCCACTGATTTGCCGTGTGAGAAAACCCATCACCCGAGAAACCCTCCCCATAAACACCAGCGCTGACCTGCTTCTGTGTTGTAATTTTGACGTCGCTCTTTTGCGCGGGAGCGACTTAAAAGCTTTCAAGATGTCAGTTGCTGCGGAGATGGTCGTGATATTCTTCATCTTCATCTTCAGGAGCTGCGCCTAACCATGAAACTGAAAAAAAAAATGCCTTGGGACGGGAAGAAGAGGCTAAAGATGGAAAGTTCAAATCCAATATATAGCAATGTCAAAGTTGAGTTAAATTGGGTGAGGCTGACTCTCAGTTGGTCCAGTTTAAGACGGGGTTGGAGCTGTTTAGCAGCAAGATGGTCAACCCAGGACAAGGTTTTTGTTGTTAGGAAGGAACTGATGTAACAGGAACTGATGTGACAGGCAATATGTTCTGTTATTATATAATCGTACTTACATAACCAATGAGATTGCACACACAAGTGACTGCACTTTCACAACCCACCGAATCATTAACAATCTGTTTCACATTGCTACATTGTGGTAATTTCCATCAAGAGGTGACTCACTTTTCCCCTTCAAGAGTAAGGCTATAGACAGTGTCAAAGTATTTGATTGATCGCGATCACAATCACTGTCTATCTTTCACAGAAAGGGAGATTAATGTCCTGGAGTTAGCTTGCATCCTGTAGCTTTCTCTGATAGCTTTGTCTAAGTGATTTGCTGCTTTACTTTAATGCCCAAAACATAAACTTGAGGTTATTCAAAGCTCTGCGGCCTGTGTCCTCAATTGCACCAAGTCCCATTCGCCCCTCGCTTCTGTGCTCACTGACCTACACTGGCTCTTGGTCCAGAAACACTTGAGTTTTAAAATTTTCAGTCTCGTTTTCAAATTACTCCATGGCCTCGTCTCCCTTTGATCTCCTTCACCTTTCAAGAGATCTTCACTCCCGCTAATTCTGGCCTCTTGAACATCCCTGATTTTTATCACTCCACCATTGATGGCTGTGCCTTTAGCTGTCCCGACCCTAAGCTCTGGAATTCCCTTTTTAAACCTCTCTGCCCTCTTCCTCGCTATCAGCTTTGAGACACTCCTTAAAACCTACCTCTTTGACCAAGTTTTTAGCTAACTGCCCTAATATGTCTTTATGAGGCTCAGTGTCAAACTTTGCTAGAAAGGTTCCTGTGAAACGCCTCAGAATGTTTGTGACAGTGCATACAAGCTCTTGTAGTCGTTGAACTGTGATTATCAATCAGTACTTGTTGGTTAATCTTAGAGTGGCAATGTATATTGTGGTGTTCAACTGTTCAGTCATTCTCTGTTTGATTATGAGAGTCTGGTAACTGATCAGTGCTCACTGTGCTTGATTGGTTAAGCCTGCGTGTTGACTCTGAGCAAAGTAAACAGACACCACAGGAGCTACGAGAAGCTCGAGCTAGGATAAGTGTGCTGCAGACATTTTGTGATTGCGGAGATACTTTAAAACTCTTGTAAATAAACCTGCTGCACACTTAGAAACTAGTATCATCTCTACATTGCTCTGAGATATACAAAATGTACAACATATATATATCTGTCTATCCTGGTACATGCTTCCAGTGTGTGTGAGATGAAACTTGGTACTCAGGAGAGTGGTGCTCTGAAAATAAATCCCTGGGCTCCCTCTTTAGAGAAAGCAGTTGGGATGTATGAAGTAGACAAGAATGCTTATCTGGGGACTGTACAATCATCGTGCATTTGTGCAGTATGTACAGCTGTTGGTAAGGTATGATGCAAATGATAGATTATATGATTTCTATTGTACACCCTGCCAATCAGCTCTCCAATCCAACATCTTCCACTACTGCACATGCAGGTCCTGCCCAGCAGAATGGGCAATTCTCAATTGTCAAAACATTTCCTCCTGTACAATGCTGTAAAGAAGAAGAGAGAGGCTCCATCATTAGAGCACCTTTCACAACCTCAGGACATCCCGAAGCATTTTACAGCCAATGAAGTTCTGAAGCATAGTCACGATTAAAATGCGACAGTTTGCGCACAGCAAGATCCCACAAACAGAAACATGATGATGACCGGATTAACTGATCTCAGTGATGTTGATTGAGGGATCAGTATTGGCCAGGACCTTGGGTCGATCTGCCCAGGCTCCCCTTGGAAGTTGCGCTATGGGATCTTTTTCATCCACCTGAAGAGACGGGACTTAGTTTAATGTTTCATTGTGAAAGACAGCACTCCCGGAGTACTGACTGGAGTGTCAGCCTAGACTTTGTGCTGAAATCACTGGAGTGGGGCTTGAACCCACAACATCCTGACTTAGGTGAGAGTCCTACCCAGTGAGCCACAGCCAACATGTGCTCCATGTTGCATGCTCCTTACTGTGGTTTGGTGACTTAAATATTCAAGGCTTTTTATTATGGGTTCATTGTGACATAATAAACAAATTTAAATAACATTATTATTGTGGTTGCTGAGTTTGAATGGCTATTTTTCATAACTGCTAATAGAAGTACGTTCTCAGGAATGATGCTTCCCTGATTCCTTTAGGAGTTTAGGTGATAAACCATGATGAAAATTCGGCACGGGACAGCATTATCCTCAAAAGAACTACATTGCCACATTAGTCTGACGTTTCCATTTCCCCACACAAGCCACCATGATGCTTTGAGTGAGCGACATTCTGTCAAGTTTAAGGCAAGTTGTTAATGTCAGCGCTTATGTCCTCCAGAGAGCAAAGTTCAGATGACTTAAATTATGTGTTGATTGGCTCCCCATCCACCACCTTAAGCTTCACCTTCCTCCACCACTGGTACGCTGTGGCTGCAACGTTCACCATCTACCAGGCATGCATCGCAACAACTCGCCAGAGCTTCTTCGACACAGCACCTCCCAAATCTGTGGCCTCTGCTTCCTCGAAGGACAAGGGCGGGAAGGTGCATGGGAACGCCAGCACCTCCAGGCTCCCCTCCACGCCACGGCATTCCGATTTGCTGAGCTATCGCCTTTCGTCCACTGCCATGGGATCAAAGTCCTGGAACTCCCTTCCTCTAACAGCACTGCAAGAGCGCCTGCACATCAAAGCTGCAGCAGTTTAAGAAGGCGGCTCAGCGCCACCTTCTCAAGGTCCACTTGGGATGCACAAATAAATGCTGCCCTTGCCAGTGAATAAGAATAAAACTCAAAACACTTACAGCTGGCATGAAGAGATTACAGTCAGATCAGCCATGATCTTATTGAATCGTGGAGCAGACTTGATGGGCCGAGTGGCCTACTCCTGCTCCCAATGCGTCTGTTCGCAAATTTGTCCGGAGACTCTCACTGCATCAGCTCTGTACTCCCCAAACTCTTAAACTCAGAATTACTGCGGGTTCCCGAGAGTCTAACACAATGAATTATGTCGGTATTTAAATGTGTTTATTGTATTACGACTCTATTTAATTTGAAACTTAGTTCACCATTTAATCAGAGAATTCCACTTATGGGAACATGTTTGGCTTAAAGCATGTGCCAAAAGTATCTAAAATGAAAACTTAATGAGCGATATTCTATTGCGTAATCTCAATGTTACCAATAACAGCAACAATCTGTAGCTCCATTGTCCCTGCAGTGAAATAAAACCTAATTCTATTGGTTTGTAAATTTACACCATTAACTGTGCTGGGTTTGACTGGAGGAATTTGTCTGATTTAAGAGCTTTTCTTTAATTCTTTCACGGATGTGGGCATCGTCAGCTGGGCCAGCATTTATCACCCATCCCTAATTGTCCTTGAGAAGGTGGCGGTGGTGAGCCGCCTTCTTGAACCGCTGCAGTCCATGTCGTGTATGTAGGTACACCCACAGTGCTGTTAGGGAGGGAAACAGGCCCTTGAACCTGTCCTGTCATTCAATTAAATCATGGCTGACCGGTGTCTTAACTTTGTACACTGACCATGGTTCTGCAATCCTTAATACCCACACCTAACAAAAATCTACTGATCTCCATTTTGAATTTTTCAATTGACCCCAATCATCCTCAACTTTTTTGGGGGGTAAACATTCCCATGGAGAGATGATGGTGTAGTGGCAGTGTTACTAGACTGGTAATCTTACGACCATAAGCTAATGCTTTAAAGATATGGGTTCAAATCCCACCACAGTCCCTGGTGGAGTTCAAATTCAATCAATCAAGTCTGGAATTGAAAGCTAGTCTTGGTAATGGTGAGCATGATGTTGATTGTTGTTAGCAAACCCATTTGGCTCACTAATGTCCTTTGGGGAAGGAAACCTGCTTCCTTTACTCAGTTTAGCCTACACGTAACTCCTGATCCAAAGCAATGTGGCTGACTTTTAACTATCCTCTGAAATGGCCTAGCAAGTCACTCAGTTCGAGGGCAGTAGTAGGGATGGCAACGAGTGTTGGCCTTGTGAATGACACCCACATTCCATCAAAGAATAATATTAACTATGTGAAGAAGTGCTTCCTGACACCCTGGAGAGGCCTGGCTCTAACTTTAAGATTATGCTCCCTTGTTCTGGAAATAGCAGGACCATTGGAAATAGTTTCCTCTATTTACCCTATCTAACCTTTAATCATCTTCAAACCCTCAATTAGATCACACCTTAATCCCCTAAATATAAGGGAATACAAAGATAAAAGCAAAATACTGCAGATGCTGGAAATCTGAAACACAAACAGAAAATACTGGGAAAACTCAGCAGGTCTGGCAGCATCTGTGGAGAGAGAAACAGAGTTAACATTTCGAGTCTGTGTGAAGGAGGAGGAGAGTTCTCTCCGATGTTCTGGCCCATGTTTATCACTCAACCAACATTACTAAAGGGAGACAGATTATCTGGTCATTATCACATGTTGTATGTGAGAGCTTACTGGGTAAAAATTGGCTGCCACGTTCCCTACATTGCAACAGTGCCTGCATTTCAAAAGTAACACATGGGTTGTAAAACATTTCAGGATGTCCTGGAGTTGTGAAATTAACTATATAAATGCAAGTCTTTTTGTTTCCTTCTATATCTACCACTCAGTGTGGTACTAGGGCATACATGCTGCAATGGTCCCTTTTTGAAACTTCTGTGCTGCGGTGTGAGTGGCTAAGATCCAGAATGCACTGCTTGCTGGGAACATGTTATCTGAGATTTGGATACTCACACTTCCCCTCATCCCCACCACCCCCCGCACCCCCGGTAATCAGCCCTCTATTCATTTTAAAGGATGGGAAGCCATGGGGAGCACCACCAGACTTCCTGAACACACTTCAAGCCTATTAGGACCTGCACCAGGAACACGGTTGCCCTGAACCTGCTGGGAGTGCGAGTCCCCACCTCAAACCCTGACCACAGCTGAGTCACTTGACGTTAGGGGGTCCTGGGAACGAGACAACTGGCTTCAAGTTGGATCAGAAAATTGCTGCAAGTGCCTGATGTCTGTGTGGATTATGGTGCTGGACTTGCAAACTAGAAACGGCGAGATTAAAGCCCGCCATGCCAAGCTTTGATATTCAATCCAATTGTCATAAAGTGCTTTGAAGGGATAGCAGCATGACATCACTAGAAGGGGGTGTGTCATGTGATCAAGTCTCGGTTCCACTCTGGCCTGTGAGCAGAACTCAGCCCGTACACAGCACTGCTGGTGATGCCTTCAGGTTTTCTACCTTTGCATAATTGTTCCCAGGTGCCGAGTTTAAATAAATCATCCCTTATGAGCGATTGGTGCCTTTATGTCATCATAAAAATCACAGCAGTAATTTGTGGTTTGGAACCAGGAATGAGACACATAGAAAGGATATGGCACAGAAGGAGGCCATTTGGTCCATTATGCATGTGCCAGCTCTTTGAACGAGCTATCCAGTTACTCCTACTTTGCTGTTCTTTCCTCATGGGCCTCCAGATTTCTCCTTTTCAAGTATTTTTTTTTCAAATGTCTTTTGGAAGTTACAATTGAATCTGCCTCCACCACCCTCTCATGCAGCACATTCCACATCACAATACCTTGCGTAAAGATGTTCTCATTTTTTTGCCAATAATCTTCAACCTGTGTCCCCTGGTTTCAACTCTGTTGCCAGTGGGGACAGTTTCTCCTTAGTTTCCCAATCAAAACGCCTTATAATTTTGAGCACCTCCGCTAACCCTCCCCTTAACCTTCTCTGCCCTGAGGAGACCAACCCCAATTCTTCTAGCATCTCCTCATAACTGAAGGTCCCCTTCCCTGGTACCACCTGGAAAATCTCCTGTGCACCATCCCTAAGGCATTGGCACCCTTCATGCCCAATGGAAACAGCTCCTCCTCGTTCGCTCTGTCAAAACCTCTCATTAGGTTGAACACCGCTAGTAAATCTAAGGTTGGAATTTTACGACCCCTCACGTCACCGGGATTTTCCGGTCCCGCCGAAGTCAATGGAGTTTTGAATGGCTCGCCGCATCTTACGGTCCCACCCCCACCCCCGGCGACAGGGCCGTAAAATTCCACCCCGACTGCAAAATGTGTCAGATGGGGATCAAAATCAAATTGGCTCCCTCAGGGAAGGGAACCAGTCACCCCCCTAGCTGATCTAAGTCTTCCTGTATTAAATGTTATTGTCTTCTAACGTAAAAACAAATTACATCTCCATTAACGGAGATCACGCTTTGCTTTTTTTGCCTCCCCAGCCCTCCAACAATCTTAGATCATAGGATTGTAGAGTTATAACAGGAGGCCACTTTGCCCTTCGTGCCTCTGCTGGCTCTTTGCTAGCACTATCCAGATCCTGATGCTCCTTCAATTCTGGCCTCTTGTGCATCCCTGATTTTAGTTGCTCCTCCGTTGATGGCTGTGCTCAAGTTACCTGGGCCCCAAGCTCTGGAATTTCTCCCCTAAGCCTTTTGGCCTCTCTATCTCTATCTTCTCCTTTTAAGTCACACCTTAAAACCTACTTCTTGGACAAAGGCTTTGGTCGTCTTTCCTTATATGGCTTTGTGCCAAATTTTGTATGCTAATGCATTTTGGCATATTTTATTGCATTAAAGGCACTATATAAATGCAAGCTGTTGGTGATCAATTAAGAAATAAAGGAATTAGGGATGAAATATTATCGCTGGCATTGATAATGCTGGGCCTCCTTTATTGAATTACTACAGATCTGCAATTCAAAAATAACTTCTCTTGTTTAAACCCATTTCAGGTTTTCATGATTAACTATAATTTGATCTGATCTACAAATGGCTCTTCATGGTTTAGATTAGTTTCTGATTATGTGGTTAAAGGCGGAATGAATTGGAATATTTGTGGGAAGTGTTCCAGCCTAGAAATGTTGCCCCATGCAGGAGGTTCAACCTTAAATTTTTCTCCTTTGAGTCACAAAGTCTGTCTATTTTAAAGCTGAACCCCTCTGAGAGTGCATGGTTAAGCGTGAGAGTATGTATGTGACTGTGCATGTGTTTCGAGCGTGGGTATGTGTGTGTGTATGTGTTCTGTGTGCATGTAAGAATGTGTATATATTCAGAGTGTGTATAAGTGAGTTTTCAGTGTGAGGGTATGTATGTTCTGAGTGTGTGCGTGAGTATGTGTTGGCAGTGTGTGTGTGTTGTCAGTGTGTGTGTGTATATGTGTATTCTGTGCGTGTGTGTTCTCAGTGTGAGACAATATGTGTTCTGTGTGTGTATATGTGGATTCTGTGCGTGTGTTCTGTGTGTGTGGATGTGTTCTCTGTGAGTGTGTGTGGATGTGTTCTTTGTGAGTGTGTGTGGATGTGTTCTTTGTGAGTGTGTGTGGATGTGTTCTTTGTGAGTGTGTGTGGATGTGTTCACTGTGAGTGTGTGTGGATGTGTTCTTTGTGAGTGTGTGTGGATGTGTTCTTTGTGAGTGTGTGTGGATGTGTTCCCTGTGAGTGTGTGTGGATGTGTTCTCTGTGAGTGTGTGTGGATGTGTTCTCTGTGAGTGTGTGTGGATGTGTTCTCTGTGAGTGTGTGTGGATGTGTTCTGTGTGTGTGTGTGTGTGTGTGGATGTGTTCTCTGCGTGTGTGTGTGAGTATTTCTGCCTTTCTTCTAAATGCCTTCCATATAATGATGTAGGTGATCTGAAAGTGCCGTTAGATAAAACAACATGGCCGTGTGAATTCTCCTGATCCCCTTTTACCAATTCCTCAGTGAAGATTGGTAGAAGCCTCAGATTACTGACTATCCTCTGCCCAGAGGTTCTGCTGATCTGCCAAGGGACAGCCCTCACAGAAACTTCAGGAGCGTGTCTGTAACTTCCAGCACTACAGAGTTAATTATTTTTATATATATATAAAAATGTCCAGTGTAAAAAGGCAAAGTATTTTCCAATTTAAAAAAACACACACGCTCATTACAAGTAAAAGTCCAACTTGATGGCCACTGTTTTGCAGCCTTTGTCTGAATAGATCTTTTCATTCTCGGGAAAGTACGTCATTTCATCGGCTATTTCAGACATGATCTGCTAATCTGCCATGTGATTAGAGTCTTACACTATCCCATCATAAACAAAGAAACGGGAGACAAGGGATGTAACAATGTGGGTGAACCCTCCCACGTAGCCCAGGGTGTTCCAACTGTGGCTCAGTTGGTAGCATCCTTGCCTTTGAGGCCAAAAGTTATGGGTTCAAGTCCCACTCCAGAACTTGCAACAATCAAAGCTGACACTGCAGTGCAGTCCTGAGGGACAGCAGCAGTGTAGGAGGTGTCTCCTTTCCGATGAAGTGTTAAACTGAGGCTTCATTAACCTGCTCAGGTAGATGTAAAGGAATACCACAGCACTATTCCAAAGAAAAGCAGAGGATTTATCTCTGGAGTCCTTGCCAATGTTTATCCCTCAATCAACATTACAACAAAAACAGGCTATCTGCTTGCGGGAGCTTGCTGTGTGCAAATTGGCTCTGCGTTTCCTACATTCCAACAGTGACTGCACCTTTTTGGCTGTAAAGCGCATTGGAATATCTGGTGGTCATGAAAGGCTCTATATAAATGCAAGTCTTTCTTTTTAGATTTGCTTTATCTTTCAAGGGAGCGTCACAATCTATCGTTGTTGTCACCTGAGATCCCATATTCGAGGGGTCAACCACAAGCAGAAACCATGACCGATTCCACCCGCCTCCCCGCTCCGCTCCCAAGCAAGGTAACACTGAAGCAAACTGAAGCAGCTCTGTCGGCATCCTGACAGAAAGGAGCTAGTTCAACATCTATGATGTGCATCTGCATGGGGAAAGAGCAATGAACTAACTGGATCGCCGTTTCAAAGAGCCGTCGCAAGAACGATGGGCCAGCTGGCCACCTCCTACTCTCTCTGATTCTATGACAAAGAGATAGGTTTCCCACAGTAGAATAGGCAGTTGCTTGGGCTGGCAGTGACCAGCAATATCTAATGTCATGTAATTAGTGCCAAACCAGTGTAAGCGGTATTTGATGCTGCTCAAGCAATATGTGTAATCTCGTGTTTCCTAATGTCTGACGTCACCCCCACTGGCACCTTCCCAGCTCTCGCCATATGACTGTTGTGGGACTGTGCACTACCTGGGATGCATACTGACCTGCTAGGATGAGAATAGGAGTATATTCAGGCCAAGCTCGGGTGTTACCTAGTCTCACACAGAAAGGAATTGAGTCTTTTATCATGTGGAATGTATCAAGTGGACTTCAGCATGTGATAGTGATTATAATCATTAAGCACAGCACTTCATTCACAGTATTTGTGGCTCATTCACAGTGCTTATAAACGGTACAGACCAGTATTTTAAAGACACAATTTTCCTCAAATCCACAGAGCATCGCTGAGATGTCTGCCCCTCACATTATGTGGGAATGTTTAACAATAACTTTCACTTATAGTTGTAACGTGGCCCAACGCACTTCACCAGAGCGTTATCAAACACAACTTGACACCGAGCCACTTAACTAGGCAATAGGATGTCTGACCAAACGCTTCACCCAAGAGGTAGGTTTTAAGCAGGCTTTTTAAGGTAGGGGGACAAATTTAGGGAGAGAATTCCAGTGCTTAGGGCCTAGGTAGCTGAAGAATGAAAGAATTGAATGATTCATTCTTGTCACCGTTGCCTTAATGGGGCCGTTGGCATTGTCTTGCTTCTTCTCTGGTTTTCTTCAAGCCTCCCTCAGTCCATGTCCCAAAGTTATCCACCCATCTGATTTTTCTTCCTCTTCTTCTGTTCTTACCCACAGTTTCTCCTTCAGTTGTTGCCAGGACAAGGCTGTTGGGTCTTTGTTTCCAATGCCCGTGATTGGCTGCCTTCCTCTCTCCAACTGTACAAAGCAACCATTTTGATTCCTGAACTTCTACTCAGGATCCAACCCACTCATTTTGTCTTTCTGTCCATCCAGCTGGTTCTGAACATCCTTCGCCGTGTGCCGAAGGCTGTTCGCCTCTTCGCAACCTCTTTCCTCAGAGTCCAACTCTCGCATCCATGGAGCGCAACACTCCACACTAGTGACTGTACTGGGGTTAAGTTAAAGGATTAAAGAATGAAAAATAAACAGAAAGTGTAGGAATGAAAGTTTTTTAAAAATGAAAATAATTCAGCGGTCAACAGATGACATCTACTTTGTAAAGTGAGCCCCTGTCTCGGGGAGGCGGAATGAAGGGAAGTGGCAAGATGTGAGACATGGCTTAATTAAAAAGCAGTGCACACGTAGACAGTGTCCACCAAATGACATGCTTGACTGAATCCATTTGTTCCTGCACTGATGTGAAAGGCTGGAGGCAGCAAAGGCCGTTGTCTGTTTCTGTGCTTCTGCATGCATGAGGGAATTGTCTCATTTCTCATCTCATCAGTCGCAGGCTATCTCCAGCTGCTGACTGCTCTGTGTTTACTCGACCATCAGCGAGAGCTTTGGCTTGTGCTGCACTATTAGTGACCCGTGCTGTCAGTCCAGTCCAATCCAGAGCACTTTCTTCTCACTTGTTTGTTTGATTTGGTTTTCCCCCTTTCCCTGGTGTAGCTTCCCTTTCTCCAGCTCAGAGAACAAGCTCCAGGCCCAGCTCAAGCCTCTGTTAATGCTGCTACACAACCTGTCACTTAACAGTATATACAAGGGAACCAAGGCTCTCTCTGGTACTGTCCCACCCCCACTCTGACCCTCATTCAGTGCCTGAAGGTTGGTGATTTGCAATAATATCTGTTAGGTGAGTTACAAAATGTGAGGGTGCATGAAGGAAGTGTGGATCAAAGATGGACAACACTCCCTTTAGGTGCAGCCCTCCCAGGAATGCGAGATCAATTAACTTACCTTTGCATAACAGCACTAATTAAAGTACAACAGAAAGGTGGGTGTGAATGTATGTAGGTGTGCATGTGCGAAAGAATGTGCATGGATGTGTGTGCATGCAAGAGAGAGTGCATGGGTGTGAGTGTATGAGAGAGAGGGTGTATGTGTGGGTGTGAGTGTGAGAGAGGTGTATGCATGGGTGTGAGTGTGTGTGAAAGAGGGTGTATGCGTGGGTGTGAGAGAGAAGGTGTATGTGTGGGTGCGAGTGTGTGTGAGAGAAAGAAGGTGTATGTGTGGGAGTGTGTGTGAGAGAGGTGTATGCATGGGTGTGAGTGTGTGTGAGAGAGAGGGCGTATGCGTGGGTGTGAGAGAAGGCATATGTGTGGGTGCGAGTGTTTGTGAGAGAGAGGGTATAGGCGTGGGTGTGAGTGTGTGTGTGAAAGAGAGAGAATGTATGGGTGAGAGAGAGGATGTATGGGTGAGAGTTTTGATCAGTGTTCACACACCATGTTACCTGTGCAGCTAAACAATTTTGAATTTATGGCAATAAGCATGATAATGCTTATGGAATCAAAGAAACATAGTATGGTTATAGCACAGGAGGCTATTCAGCCCATCGTGTCCATGCTGGCCCTCTGTAAGAGCAGCTCAGCTAATCCGAAATCCCTGCCCTTTCCCCATAGCTCTGCAATTCGTTTCTCTTAAGGTACTAATCCAATTCTCTTTTGAAAGCTCTGATTGTGTCTGCCTCTGCAACCCACTCAGGCAATGCATTCCAAAGAGACTGGCAAGGTGTGAAGGAAGAAACTCTAATCAATTTTGAAAAGGAACATGTAAGACAGGGAATTGAGGAAGCCTCTGCATTGATTCAGCACTCTGGCAAACACGGGATGGGAAAATCTCACCCCAGTTTTCCGCATCTCCCTGTTGTGACTTCAGCAGAAGAGTGGCAGAAGCCATGGCAACGCGACACACGCAGGTAGTTGTCATGTGGTTTCCAGGACTTCTGCCAAAGCTATGGCAGGAGATTGAGAGAAACCCATGCGGAGATTCCAGACAGTAATCTTTCTGAGGTGTGTCTGCCCTGGCCCAGGTGCTGGTGCGCTCTCCTTTCCTTCTGAGTTTAAGCGTCATGGTTGGATGAACACATAATCTACACTGACACATGTGACCTTTTAAATCTAGAGTCAACAACTCAATCTGCATTTGTGATGATAATAATAGTAAAGGGCCCCCATGTACTCCTAAAACGAGGAACGTGAAATTGTATTCTCTTGCAGATTTCACCTTGTAAAATCCCCATCCGGACTCACACCTGAAGAAGAGACATTAGGGATAATGTTAGTGGGTTATTGGCAGTTGTGTAGGATATCCTCCAACACACAATCACAGAATGGTTACAGCACGGAAGGAGGCCATTCAGCCCATTGTGATTACGCCGGCTCTCCGAGTCAGCATTCACCTCGTGCCATTTCCCCTGCCAAACCCTGCACAATCTTTCTTTTCAGATAATAATCCAATTCTCTCGTGAATGCCTCAATTGAACCTACCTCCAGCACCACTCCCAGCAGTGCATTCCAGGTCTTAACCACTCACTGCGTGAAAAGGTTTCTCCTCACATCGCCATTGCTTCTTTTGCCAATGCCTTAAATCTGTGCCCTCTCATTCTTGACCTTTCCACCATAAGCTATTACCTTCATTAGTCAAAGAGCTGGTAGAAATTAGGGAGAATATGCAAACCATTTTAACTATGTAGCCGAGACAGAATGATGAGCGATTGGGATGTGAGTAAAGATTTCCACCAGCGAGTTAGCCACGCTACTTGTTCCTTTACCTGTGGGTCATCTGTGCAGTTCACTTGCACAAATGTTTATCAGATCACCCAATCAATCACTCAACCAGCCGTCCGTTTCAGGAGTCTAAGCGCAGGGTAAGGCTGCTAAATGGTCAGTGAAAATGCTATTCAGTGGTGGAGGAATAACGTTTTATTGGTAAAACACTTCTAAAGAATTTAGCCTCGGGATTTCAGTGGTGCCCGAAAGAGAGGTAGCAATGTGAGTCTGCACAGGAAATTTGGGGTGTAGGGGAACTGTTCAAATTAATACCTCATTAAAGCAACGGTTTAGAACGGACTGAGTTTTACATTGTGCATGAGGGAATAAATGTGAAATTAGAACCGGCATGCGCTGAAGCTCTTCCTGTACTAAGGAACTGCAGCAAGCACTCAGAATTTCCACATGCAATTACAGGAATGACAAGGAGAATGATGTCAGTGTATATGTACATGCTGTGATTTGACAGGTATGAAATTTCAGAGCAGTCCGTGCGAATGAGGGAGAATTTACCCAGTTTGAGGTCATGGGCTTTATAACTACATTAATAAAGAAGCGATATTACTGCTTTATTAACTTAATCACTCTTGCATTGTTGAGGCAGGCTGTGAGGGCAATAGTCTTTCCTTTGGTTTAGGCTTGACTCATAAATAAAGGAAGATTTTGCACCTCTCCAGCCCCTTTTCACGACCTTAGGACATCTCAAAGTGCTTCGCGCCCAACTTTTTGAAGTACATTCGCTGTTGGAATTTAGGAAACTCAGCAGCCAAGTTTGCGCACAGCAAGATCCCGCAATTAGCAATGTAATAATGACCAGGCCATCTGTTTCCGTGATGTTGATCAAGGGATAAATATTGGCCAGGACACCAGCGAGGGCTCCCCTTGATCTTTTTTTGAAAGCATGCCGTGGGCTCTTTTACATCATGAGGGCTGGTGGGACCTTGGTTTCGTGTGTTGTCAGAAAGACAGCAACTCCAAGAGTGCGGCACTCCCTCAGTACTGTACTGTTGCAGGGTGCATTGATCCTGTATTAGGAGTGATATGGAATGGCCCAGCAACTGATTTTCAGCTGGGAAATAATTGCATGCACATATTTTTATTCGAATGAATCTACTTTGCATTCAGCTGGTGTATGCAGGGGTGAGGGGATGTCTTTTTCAAGCAATGATGCCCAGAAACGTGTCCCATTTGATGAACAGCGTGTTAATAACATGCTGGTTCCTCCTCGCGTGGTGACTGTGGTGAGCAGAATTTATACCCCTTTAACGCGTGCTTGTGTCCATCCCGCTCTCCCAGTTATGGTGGCCAATTCCTTTGCAAACCCAGGTTGTCAGCTGTTTCCATGGGTGACCATCACCCCTTTACAATCCTGGGCCTCCTGTCCTCGAACTAAGTTCTTCCCTGAATATGGGGCAGAATTTTCGGGTTATCGGGTGAGAGCGGCCAGGAAATGGCCAGCTGCCCGCGATTGGCACCCCCCAACCGCGATTTCTCGCTGGATGGCCAATGAACGGCCAACCAGCGTGAAACTCAGGGCTGCCAGGGTGGGGGGGTGGGCGAGCGCAAAAGTCTGCGCATGCGCGGGGGGAGCGCGCACTGAAAGCTCCCTGGAGGCAGGGAGCAGCCTCAGGGAGTGGAAAATCCTGCCCAGGGTCCCCAAGAGCGTATCGGGAGAGGAGAAGTTGAATTAAGCCCATTCCTTTAGTCTTTGAGTACAGCATACAACAGGGTGATCCAATTAGAGGGACCGCGGTAAAGTCACTCAACCAGGGGCCCAGGCTCTTGTCCTCTAGGGACTTGGGTTCAAATCCTGCCAAGGCAGCTGGTGGGATTTAAATTCAATTAATAAATGTGGGATTAAAAAAAACTAGTACCTGTAATTGTGACCATGAAGCCATTGTGGATTATCATAAAAACCCATTTGGTTCATTAATGCCCTTTAGGGAAGGAAATCAGCCATCCTTACTTGGTCTGGCCTACATGTGACTCCAGACCCACAGCAATGTGGTTGACTCTTAAATGCCCTCAGTTCAAGGGCAGTTAGGGATGGGCAATAAATACTGGTTTTACCAGCGACGCTCACATCCCACGAACGAATAAAGGAAAAAACCCCTGCTGTGTTTTTCTTTCATTCGTCCTTGGGATGAGGGGTGTCACTGGCTCGGCCAGCATTTGTCGCTCATCCCTGTTTGCCCTTGAGCAGCTGAGTGGCTTGCTAGGCCATTTCAGATGGCATCTAAGAGTCAACCACATTGCAGTGGGTCTGGCGTCACATGTAGGCCAGACCAGGTAAGGACGGCAGATTTCCTTCTGCAAAGGACATTAGTGAACCAGATGGGTTTTTGCAACAATGGTTGCGTGGTTATCATTAGACTTCTAATTTAATCCAGATTTTTTATTGAATTCAAATTTCACTACCTGCCGGGTCCCCAGAGCAATACCCTGGGTCTCTAGATTACCAGGCTAGTGATAATGCCAGCACGCCACCCCCTCCCCATGCACAGCCATTATGAGAACGATTAGGTTATGAAGCATTACGCACATGGACAGCGCACAGCCTGGGGCCCGACTCTGCTGAACAGAAACATAATCTCGAGCAAGGATGAAGTTATGAAGACGGGGTTGCGTAGAGCAGGTTTGCATGCCCCTGAGTTTAGACGGTCGAGGGGTAATCTAACAGAAGTGTTTGTGATGATCAAAAGGAGTTGACAAGATAAAGAGAAAGACAGTGGCCGGGATTTTCCGTCCCCACAGCAGCGGGTTCCCCCCACGGCAGATGCGGTGAGCCATTCCAATCCCCATTCATTCTGGCGGGAACGGAACATCCCACCGGCGGGAGGGGCCGTAAAATCCCGCCCACTGTTTCCTCCAGTGGGTGTGCCCAGGACAAGGCAGCGTCAACCTTAAATTACAGCTAAGTGTTCAGCAGCGGTGTCTCTTAACACAGAGGATAATGGAATTCTGGAACTTACTCCCCCAAAAAAGCTATGGAGATGGGAGGTGTGGGGGGAATCAGTTGAAAATTTTCAAACTGGTAAATTTTTGCTGGTAAGATTATAGAGGGATATGGAACCAAGGCACCCAAGTAGAGCTGAGATACAGATCAGCCACAATCTAATTGAAGGGCATGCCCAAGGGGCTGAATGGCCTCCACCTGTCTCTATGTTCTCAGTCTGAACTACATTGGAGCAACGAACACTTTTGACGATTTAATTCATTGACCAATCAAGTAGATAGATCTTGACTTCACATGGCTTCAATGGAAACACTAACTGACAGATGTAAAACAAACATTAGAGCACAAAGTCAGTATTTACCCCGTAATGCCTGCAGAAAGGCCAGCAGTACAAGGACACACAACTCATGTTCAATCACTCCAAAAACAGTCTTATGGTATTAGGGGCCCAACCATCAGGGGCTCAACCATGCCAACATATGTCAAATAATTGGCCTAAACTCTCGGTCCCCGTGGAACTGGAGACACGTTCAAAATGCAGGGGAAAGCTGCTTTTAGTTTTATTTGTGCTTTGCTCCAAGAGAACTTTCTAGTTATAGTGGTGCAAAGGGGCTTTGTGCTTTGCCCACTCAACACAACAAACTGGTTCTCATTTCCCTCCCTCCGGCAATAGTGGTCAGTGGAAAGTTGGGTACGTTCCCATTCCCGGTTTGGCCACGTCAGTTGTTTGAACGACTAGCCGTTTAGCTTCCCCTCATGCTGGCCCAGCTTTACAATTAAAGCCAGATAAAATCTGTTCTACCTTGGCAGTGAAATTGTTTGGTCAGCTTTGGGAAGCAGGAAACACATTGCAAAACATCAAACGTGAATGCAGTGAGACACGGAGTCTCAACCTTTCTGAGGTGCGCCATTGGGGAGAGGGTTATTCCTAAAGAACTTGGACGTGCCCCGTACCCATTCCTTCCAAGCTTGTGTAATGGTTATGGGTTCAAGGCCCACTCCAGGGCCTGAGCGCAGAAATGAAGGCTGACACTCGGCTGCAGTACTGAGGAACTGGAGCACTGTCAGGGGTGTCCTCTTTGGGATGAGATGTTAAACTGAGAGCTGTTTTCCCCCTCCAATTGAGGCAAAGGATCCCATGGCACTATCTCAAAGAAGACCGGGGGAGTTATCCCTGGTGCTCTGACCAGCACTTGTCCCTCAATCAAAATCTCAAGAAATGGATTACCCAGTCATTAACAGAATGCCGTTGGTGGGAGCGTGCTTTGAGGAAATTGACTACTGTGTTTCCTACATTACAACAGTGACTATCCTTCAAATGTACTTCACTGGGGACCTCCTGAGGTCATGGAAGGAGCTATATAAGTAGAAGGGGAATGGATTATAAATGTAGGGATGCTTTGCTACTGTTGTACAGGGCGTTAGTAAGACCACATTTGGAGTACTGTATATCGTTTCGGTCTCCTTATTTAAGAAAGGACATAAATGCATTTGAAGCAGTTCAAAGAAGGTTCACTTGACTGATAGCAAAAACAAAATTACCTGGAAAAACTCAGCAGGTCTGGCAGCATCGGCGAAGAAAAGAGTCGACGTTTCGAGTCCTCATGACCCTTCAGCAGAACTGAGTGAAGTTAGGAGAGGGGTGAAATATAAGCTGGTTTAAGGTGGTGGGGGGGGGGGGGGGGGGGGTAGGGGAGAAGTTGGGGGGGGGAGGGTGGGGTGTGGTTGTAGGGACAAGCAAGCAGTGATAGGAGCAGATAATCAAAAGATGTCACAGACAAAGGAACAGGGAGGTGTTAAAGGTGGTGATATTATCTAAGAGAATGTGCTAACTTCACTTAGTTCTGCTGAAGGGTCATGAGGACTCGAAACGTCGACTCTTTTCTTCTCCGCTGATGCTGCCAGACCTGCTGAGTTTTTCCAGGTAATTCTGTTTTTGTTTTGGATTTCCAGCATCCGCAGTAGTTTTTTGTTTTTTTCACTTGACTGATACCTGGGATGGGGCAGCAGTGGGGGGGGGGGGTGGGGAGCAGGGGGGGTTTATCTTCTGAGGAAAGTTTGGACAGTCTGGGCCTGTATCCATTGGAGTTTAGAAGAATGAGAGGTGATCTTATTGAAACATATAAGAACATGAGGGGAATTGACAGTGTGGGTGTTGAAAGGATGTTTCCCCTTGTGGGACTAGAACTAGAGGACACAGTTTAAAAATAACAGATCACCCATTTAAGATGGAGATGAGAAGAATTTTTTTGTCTCAGAGGGCCATGAGCCTTTGGAACTCTCTTCCCCAGAGAGTGGGAGAGGCAGGGTCAATGAATATTTTTAAGGCAGAACTAGATAGATTCTTGACTAACAAAGGAGTCGAAGGTTAGCGGGTGTTGGTGGAATGTGGAGTTGAGGTCACAATCAGATCGGTCATGATCTTATTGAATGGCGGAACAGGCTTGAGGGGTCGAATAACCTACTCCTGTTCCTAATTTGTATGCTCGTTTGTGAGACTCTTTTGCTGAAATAGACTATATTTGGCCAATATTTAATTTCAATTGTGTATTTTTCTGTATGTTATACAAGGGAAAATCACGTTGGTGTAACTTTCAGCTTTGGCAGTCGGCCAGGGAACTGCTGATACTGGATTGTCCATGTAGGTTTAAAGTTACCCCCACACTATTACACATATGCTTTGCTTTCTATTGGATTTTCTATCTGATGGGACCACACAAATGATACCAGGAAATCTCTCTCAGTTTTCACATTTGAACTCCTCCCTTCCTCTCCCCTTGCTCCTGGTTCCATTTACCCTGGCTTGAATTCCATTTTAATTCTGGTCGGTAAATGTCACCTTGGCCTGGTGGGTAACTTCTTGCCTCTAAGTCAGGAGCTTGTGGGTTCAAAAACCATACTCCAAAATTTAAATTTCATGAAACTTGGCCCCCGTAGCAGTTGACCGTCAGAGGCTTCAGGTGGGACAATAAACTAGCCAGCTCGTCTCGGTGATTCAAATGGCTGTCAGAGACCCCAGGGCACCGTCTGAAGAAAATGATTGCAGTGTCTGAGTCAATGTTACTCCTTCACTCAAGAAGAGAAAACAAAATAGGTCACTCGTTCACCATTGCCTTTTATGAAATCTTGACGTGTTTACCCCTGTGCCAGTCACTCTATTTCCAAACATTTCCTTGCATAAATTGCTCCGGTGTGTGTTTTATGATGTATATAAATACAAATTTTTTATCAATAAAACCTAAATTTATCACCCTACCATTTACCTTAAGCCCAAAGCAACTCACACATCAGTTTGTATACATAACTCAACCAGTGCCCAGCACAGAGCTGGAGATGAGCTCAGAGACAAACCCAACTATTTACTCCCACTTACTTCAAATCTGGGAGCTTCTTAATTACCTCTTTAACGTAGACAAGCCACAAACACATAAACATTTGCGCCACCCAAGTGCCAGGCAATGACCATCCCCAACAAGAGAAAATCTAACCATCCCCCCTTGACATTCAATGGTATGATCATCGCTGAATCCCCTTCTATCAACATCCTGGGGGGTTAACATTGACCAGAAACTGAACTGGACTAACTATAAATACTGTGGCTACAAGAGCAGGTCAGAGGCTGGGAATCCTGCGCAGAGTAACTCACCTCCTGCCTCCCCAAAGCCTATCCACTATCCACGAGGCACAAGTCAGGAGAATGATGGAATACTCTCCACTTGCCTGGATGAATGCATCTCCAACAAGACTCAAGAAGCTCGACACCACCCAGGACAAAGCAGCCTGATTGATTGGCACCACATCCACAAACATTCACTCCCCCCGTCACCGACACACAGTGGCGACAGTCTGACCATCTACAAGATGCATTGCAGCAACTCACCAAGGCTCCTTTGACAGCACCTTCCAAACCACAACCTCTACCAGTTAGAAGGACAAGGGCAGCAGATGCATGGGAACACCACCACCTGCAAGATCCCTTCCAAGTCACTCACCGTCCTGACTTGGAAATATATCTCCGTTCCTTCACTGTGTCTGGGTCAAACTCCTGGAACTCCCTTCCTAACAGCACGGTGGGTGTACCTATATCACATGGACTGCAGTGGTTCAAGAAGGCAGCTCACCACCACCTTCTCAAGGGCAATTAGGGATGGGCAATAAATGTTGGCCTTGCCAGCGATGCCCACATCCTCATGAAAGAATAAATTTAAAAAAAAACAATATGGTCATGCATGAATGTTTTCTCCAGTGTTTTTGTCTGTTTAAGTTTGTATCATATTCTTTAATTCAGAGCAGCTATGCATTCGCAATTCTAAATTTACATTGATTGTGCAAATGGATAAAATCAGAGAAAGTTGAATCTCACCGCTTGAGTCAGTGCTATAGAAGTGGGCTGAGAAGATGTCTTGCTAGTTTGTCTTAGTCTGAAAGCTTCCTCAAAGTGATGTTAGCTGTGGTTCAGTGGCAGCACCCTTCCCGCTGAGCTATAAGGTCATGGGTTCAAGACCCATTTGTGTGCCAGATCTAGGTGGATGATCCAGTGTGGTGTGTGTTAATAATGATATAAAAGCATCAATCGCTCATAACAGATTGTGCAAACATTGTGTGTGTGTATCACATGACACACTTCCCTTAAAGTGATGGCCTGCTGCTATTCCAACACAGTGCAGTGCTAAGCACTATCAGAGGTCCTGCAATTTCCATGAAATGTTAACTTAAAGCCTCATCTTGTCTCTGAGTTATTCCTAAGAGATCCTGTTACATTATTTCAAAAAAGACCAAGAGAGTCCTGACCAATGGTTATCCCTCAACCAGCACCACTAAAAATAGATTACCTACTCATTACTGTAAAGAGCTTGCTGTGTGCAACTTGGCTGTTGGTTTCCCACATTCTTCTTATGTAACGTGTAATGTAATGGCCTCCTCAGTTGCTATCTTTGACAGGTCAGTCTCTGCTCAAAAGCAGCGAACAGAGATTGACATCTTTCTCAGCCCCGACCACTGGTCCTGATGTAGCAATGCCATCGGAAAGGTCGAAAGCAGCTCTTTTTAGCCATGTGCTGCAGTTTCCATGATATGGCCAATGGGCTGCACCAACTGAGGGGGACTTTTTTTTTTCCCTTGACAGCCCTCGTCCCTGCCCCACCGCCCCCCTCCTTCCCGCCAGTCTTCTCCCTTCCCCTTCCGAAGTGGCTGGGATTATGCACGAGCACCAATATCACATAAACTTCAACAGGTCAATGCCACCACTTTCTCAAGGGCTACAGGGTATGGGTAGTAAATGCCAGCCTTACCAGCAACAGCCAAATCCCAAGAATGAACCTTAAAAATTGTGGTTCCCTACATCACGGAATCATAGAACAGCTATCGCCCTCAAGGGGGCCATTTGGCCCGTCATGTCCATGCTGGCTATTTGCAAGAGCTGCTGACCCTGCCTGTTCCCCATAGCCCCTGTGATTTATTTTTTCCAGATAACTATCCAATTCATTTTTGAAAGCTTTTATTGAATCAGCCTCCACCACACTCTCAGGCAGTGTAATCCAGATCCTAACCATTCGCTGCGTTAAAAAGTTCTTCCTCATGTCACCATTGCTTCTTTTGCCATTTACCTTAAATCGGTATCCACTGGTTCTCCACCCTTCTGCCAGCGGGCATGGTTTTTCCCTATCTACTCTGCCTGGACTCTGCATGGTTTTTGAGCTCCTCTTTCAAATCTCCTCTGAATCTTCTCTTCTCCGAGGAGAGCAGTCCCAGCTTCTCCAACGTCGGCAGTATTGCACTCAAATGTCTGATCGACAAGTGACTGTTCGATTGTGGGGCAATGTCATTTTCATTTTGTTTCAAAATGTACTTTCTTTCTCAGCTTGAAATAATTCTGGTTTGACTTTGTGTTTAAAATTGGCCTTTTTTTCGCCATATCATAAAAGTATTGCTGAGAAGAGAGACATGTTGCTGAAGCTTTTCATCTTGCACTCATCAGGACAAATGCAAGAATGCCAAATTTCAAACAATCACAACAATTTATACTACAGGAGAAAAGGGTGCTGATTGGTTAGCAAGTCAACTTTGATTGATTGGCTGAGGTGTGGCCACAGAGAAAGAACTATAGACTCCCCAAACTCCCTGGTAATGTTCAAAAAGGTACAAGGATTGAACACATTGTTTTTGTTTATAGGTAACATAGGAATGTATGTCACTTCTGGAAAGTGTAAATGAGCCATGTTACCAGCTCAACTGATTATCTTAAATTGGTTGTTAGTGTAGCTATTAGCACACTTAGGATTGTTCAGCAAGTGCTGACCAGCCGTGAAATCACATCTCAAGGTCGACATTTTGTTTTGGGTTTTGCAGGCGCAGGTTGGTTGAGTATGGTCTGCACTGTACACAAAAACAGAAAATGCTGGAAATACTCAGCAGGTCGGGCATCATCTGTGGAGAGAGAAACAGGGTTAATGTTTCAGGCCAAGGTCCCTTCATCAGAACCATTTGAGGGAGACATTCTCTTTCCCTTGTATATGCCTTCTCTGTTTCCCTTCAAGAGGTGTTGGGGATTATGTGGGTGAACCTTCACCACACAAACTGCATCGGTTCAAGAAGAAGGCCCATCGCTGCTTTCTCAAGGGCAACAGGGGGGTGGGTGTTCTGTTGAAGGATCATAGACCTGAGAACACTGGGCTCGATTTTACACTTGCCCGCCAGCTGGTTTGAAGACAAGGGGGACGGTGGGGGGAGGGGGGGCCCATAAAATCCAGCAGGTGGCCTTCCCACCAGTGAGAGGGACGGCCAGTCGGCCGAACCACCCGTGGGCCTATTGAGGCCTTAAGTAACCAAATAATGGCTACCTAATGTCCTCATCTCGCCACTGCCTATGGCAGAAGGAGGCCCACACCATGCGGGAAACCTGGCAGATTTAACTGCGCGGTCTTGTGTTGGGCAACTGGGTAGGAGGTACCTCCCTTGCGGGCTCCCTGGGCCCATCGGAGGCAACCCCCGCCAGGTCATTTCCACCCCTTTAACCTACCGCCGCCCCCCCCCTCCCCCACTGGCCCCTAGAACCCCACCCCTCAGTGATTGAGGTCCCCATCACCGGGCTTACCTGCCCTCCTCCGTGTGGTGAAACTGCCTGTAGTCCCAGCAGTGACCACTGCTCCTGGTGGCAGTGCCTGGACTACAGAGTTGCTGACCACCCAACTGGCTGGCAGCTCTCTAAGGCGGGACTTCCTTCCGATATAAGGGCAGGAGTCTCACCTGGAAGCAATTGCCTTTGCTCCCAGCATTAAGCTGCCGCAGGGCAGCTGTTAGGATTGTACCCCCGGGGCACGGGGACCACAACACCCCGTAACATCCAGCCCATTAACTCTGTTTCTCTCTCGATCCACAGATTCTGCCTGAGCTGCTGAACATTTCCGGCGTTTTCTGTTCCTACTTCAGATTTACAGCATGCACAGTAATTCTCTCCTTTGAAAAGTTGTCCTCTTCAATTTTTTGGGTTTTACGTTTTGGCCTTGATAAGTTTACTAAAGTTCAACATGGCCATGAAGCCCGGCCTGATTTGAACAGTTGGCCTCCCTCAAAATATTGTCTCTGCTTTTTAATTATTGAAGGTTTGTTTACATAAGTTACGCATGAAATACTACCAGATACCACCAGTTCCGCTATCTAAAATTAGCAGGACATAGTAGCATAAATTAAATTTGGGAGTCATTTGCAAAGCAAAAGCTATTGGATATTTTATCCACTGAATAAACGCACAGTTAGTATAAATTGCTGATTGGAATCAGGTCTGAGGGGCTCAGCCTGTAAAGCTTTATTCACTCCTATTCCACACCTTTAGAAGTTCCTTGCACAGACTAAACTGCTTCCCGCTTTTTTACTTTTGAGCTGCCTTATTAGTGAGAGGTTGGTACCGACAGTGTGTTCTCATCCTCAGTTAATGTTCCCAAAGGGAACAGGAGGTGGCCATTCAGCCCCTCGAGCCTGTTCAGCCATTCAGTGAGATCATGCCTAGCTCCGCGTACCCACTTTTGCCCCTTGAACTAATAAAAAATCAGTCTCGTTTTTAAAATCAATGTTTTTTTAAACATCCATATAACATAATAGAGACTGCACTTGGAAAGTAATCCTGTTTTATTTTTTGTTAAGCCCTTCGGGCTGCCCTGAGTCTTCAGGAGTTGAAGATTAATCTCCTGCACGCAACCCTGAAGGTAAAACGATAGGAGTGTTAAAACAAATTGTGTTTTTTCCTTCGAACACTTCCATCTATGAGTTATGAGCAATTGGAAATGGATGCTGTTTGGGTGGGTGGAGCAGTTGGACGCGGGAGCTGAAGTGAAGAAACCTGCAGGAATATGGTCAACCAAAAATTGGCAATTCTATTAAGGCCCCAACTCAGAAATTGGCTAACCCTGAAGAGTGGGCCTGCTGCGTCCAAGATTAACCGGGCCTGCTCTCTCAATTGCCTCCTTCCATTCTCAGACTCACCCGAGGCTCCTTCTGCTCTTACTTTGATCTTCATCTGCCTCTTCCCTTACCTGTGCACATGATGACAGCCGTATGTTACGTAACGTCAAAAATGAGCCGACCAGCGTTTTAAAGGGCAGCTGCCAGGAAGATTCATTTTCGACCCTGGCCCTTCCTGACCGACACTGGTCTTCTGTGGTGGTGGGGGGGCAGTAAACATGCTGCTCTGGCAACAACAGGTATAATTTGGTGGTGATGTCATGACATCAACACACTAGGTCTTCATGTGGTGTGATACATTAAATAGCACTGTGAGGATCTGCATTTAGGAGTGTCGTGTGACACAACATGTGACTTCGCTCTATACCATCTATGTTCCCTTGACAAAATAACATAGATATATTTGCTAGATAAGCGCATGAGAAAGAAAGAAATAGAAGTTATATTGATGGGGTTTGATATGGTCGGGTGACAGGAGGTTTGTGTAGAGCATTCACAGTGGGAGGGACTTCCTGGGCCAGATGGCCTGTTTCTGTACCGTAGACATTTCACAATACTTTGTAAAAGGTCATGGACAGGCAGCGCGATTGTGGAATAATGGACCCTTGTGGTGCTGGCTCCACACTAGAAAAGTAAAAGGTGGAGAAGATTCCCTCTCTCTCTCTCTCTCTCTCAAGGTCTGGGCTGCAATTATAACAGCAGCACTTCTGCAAAAGCTTGACTGAAAATGGGCCCTGATGGTGATTCTGCCCTTTCAAAGAAATGCCCAGCTCTGAAAGACTAGCCACAGCTAAAGGAAAACGCCCTTGGTGCTTGTAAAGGGCTCAGCGATCTGTACTTACATTCAGCTAAGCAGAAAGGAGTCAACGGCAGATAACTGCTGCGATATTTAGTCTACCGAGATGTGTTTCAAAGCATTTAACTGAAACTGGACAGGCTGAGGACAATAACAGGAACAGCAGCTTTGATCTGATGGGGGAGATTTAGTTCAATGTATTGGAACTAATTTGCTAATTTGATTTGAGTACTGGAAACGCAACGAAATGAGAAGTTTTAAGAGGAGTTCGCTTTTTTTTTGAACAGCCTTTTCGCATAATGGAACGATTGTTATCAATATTTATGGATAAAGGTTCAAAATGACCTTGGAACTATTTTAACACAGGTGTCTGAAACTCTGTCCCCCATATCGATCTCGCACCAAGTCCTGTTCACTCGTTATCCCCTGTGCTCACTGAACTAAATTGGCTCCTGTGCCTTGATTATAAAATTGTCATCCTCCTGCTCAAATCCCTGCATCCTGGCCTTTTGTTAACCTCCTTCGGTCCTTTAACAGTCAATAACTCTAGCATTCCTTCAACCCTGGCCTCTAATATCTTACCGCACTGACATCACCTTGGCATTGGCGGCCATGCCTTTAGCTGTCGAGGCCCTGAGCTCTGCAATTTCCTCCCTCAGCCTCGGAACTAATTTACAAATGTGATTGGGGTTGCTGGAAACCATTTAAAACAAACACGCCCCTCCCCCTCTCTCGTTTTCCCTTTGAGATGCTCCTTGGAAGTGAGTTACCTGCCCTATCTTCTCATTCTGAGGATCTCTGTCAATCCTTGTCCCATTATGCCAAACCTGTGAAGTGCCTTGGAGCATTTTAGTAGGTTAAAGGGTGCTACATAAATACAAGTTATGGAACCACAAGGAGAGGTGGTGGAGTAGTGGTGTTGTCACTGGACTAGTGACCTGGGATAATGTCCTGGGAACTTAGGTTCAAATCCCACCTCTGGCAGGTGATGGAAATTGAATTCAGTAAAAATCTAGATTGTTGCTAAAAACCCATCTGGTTCACTAATGTCCCTTTAGGGAAGGAAATCTGCTGTCCTTACCTGATCTGGCCTCCAGACCCACAGCAAAGTGGTTGACTCTTAGTTGTATCAAACTGCTAGAGAGTTGGGATAGGCAATAAATGCTGGCGTAGCCAGTGACGTCCACATCCAATGAATAAGAAAAAAGAATCTATCAGTAACAGTATTGACTCATATCAACTCTCTCCAGTAACAAATCTAATCACTTCTTGTGTCTGTTTATACTACAAGCTTTAATGGCCTCCTTTGGTAACTTATTCTGATAACGTGGAAGAGAATTGTAGTTTTTCTGACAATTCCTGTAAATTTGTGTGACAGGGACAGTAACAAGTTGGAATGAGTTACCAAATCTCACAGTGCAAACGAGGTCAGCTCCTATTCGGGTATCTCCCATTTAGAGTGCGTTCTAATAGCGCGTTTTTGTTTTAACGCGGTTGATAAATTAGGGACATTACCCGAATATCGCGCTATAATTTTTGTTTTATTGCGGTTACTGAGCCTGCATGGTCTTTTTAAAAACCAATTGTTCTTTGCCACTTCCATGCCCGACTGTCCCATTCACAGCCTCTCTCACTCATCACATTCTGCTCTGACCCTCCCGCTCACCAGCCCTTCCACTCACCGCCTCCCTCCCTGACCCTCCCACTCACCGCTTTCCTCCCTAACCTCCCACTTGCTGCCTCCCTCCCTGACCCTCCTGCTCACCGCCTCCCTCCCTGACCCTCCCACTCGCCGCTTTCCTCCCTAACCTCCCACTCCCTGACCCTCCCACTCACCGTCTCCCTCCCTGACCCTCCCGCTCACCATCTCCCTCCCTGACCCTCCTGCTCACCGTCTCCCTCCCTGACCCTCCTGCTCACCGTCTCCCTCCCTGACCCTCCCACTCACCGTCTCCCTCCCTGACCCTCCCACTCACCGTCTCCCTCGCTGACCCTCCCACTTGCTGCCTCCCTCCCTGACCCTCCCACTCACCGCCTCCCTCCCCGACCCTCCCACTCACTGCCTCCCTCCCTGACCCTCCTTCTCACCGTCTCCCTCCCTGACCCTCCTGCTCACCTTCTCCCTCGCTGACCCTCCCACTCACTGCCTCCCTCCTTGACCCTCCTCCTCACCGTCTCCATCCCTGACCTTCCTGTTCTCTATCTCCCTCCCTGAACCTCCTGCTTGCCACTCCTCCCCCAACTCTCCCTCACCACTCCCTCCCTGACCCTCACTCACTGACCCTCCCACTCCCTCCTTCCCACTCAGTTTCTTTTGCTCCTTCATTCACTTCCCCTCTTTTGCCGCTCCTCTCCTGAGCCCTCACTGGCACAGCAAGAGTTTGGGAGAGGGAAGCGGTGAACGAGAGGGAATGGCAGAGGGAACAAGAGAGGCAGCGAAGAGGAGGGTCAGGAGAGGCAGTGAACAGGATGTAAGTTGAAAGAATTAGTAAGTTATTAAAAGTTAGTAAGTTAGTAAGAGAATTTTGGGACCGTTAGGTTCAAGGCAGCCCATAGGTTTTTAATGTAAAAATTACAGGTCTGGATTGTAAACAGCCTTTATTATACGTTTTCAGATGGGAAAGTGATTTTCGTTTAGCCCGCTATTATTTTAGGAACACATTAGTTGTGCTAAACGAGGGAAGGCCGTAGATAAGATTACTGGAACACCTCATGTTAAGGACCAATTGACTCGTGTTCTCTGCCAGGAAATTGTGCTGCTTTTCCATGGGTTGAGTTTCAGGCTGAGCCACTTTCTTGAATTCGGTGGGAGCGGAGCTAAACTGTGCCTCAGGTGATTTATAAAGGGTTAATGCTGTCACAGGATACAAGGTGGGAAAATCTACGACCACGAGTGGACAGGTTGCTTCTTTGCCTCCTCACACAAATTTAATCTGGCCATGAGATCCAAACTGTGCTTCGTGAGGTATCTCAAACGCAACAATCTGAATACGGATCCACACGTTAGCTTTTGGAGAAAGTTTGTATTTCATATTACATTTAATATTTTGGTATCTAACTTGTTTCCAACTTCCTGGACAAGTGGACTTTTAAACTTGTTCCATTCTTACTCATCTTAATCTAACTACTTCCTGAGTTTAGCATTAGTAGAAATAAATACAGATATGTTACTAATTTGTGTCACAGGAGAGCTGAATGACACAATGGGCTGGCATCTTCCTCTCATCCTGGGACCGCAGTTCGCGTTTGGCCCTGACTGATGAGGTTATGATCTCTCCTGTTTGCTAGTTACAAGAGAAATGAAGTAAAACAATTAGCCAGTTTCCTACATCACAAAAACTAACCAAAGCTTAGCCAAGTTTGGCACACATTCAGTCACCTCCCCAAGAGAGCCTATAAGAACGGCAAAAATTGAAACGATTAATGGCAGAGACCAGTGCTATGTATTTTGCTCGCTTGTTGTATATTTAATATATCTCAGGGTAATGCAGAGATGACACTAGTTTCTAAATCTACTACAGGTTTATTTACGAGAGTTTTAAAATATCTCTGCAATCACAAAATGTCTGCAATCATGCTTACGGCTCAACTTCTAGCTGCTTCTGCCGTGTCTGTTTACTTTGAGTCCACACCAAGGCTTAGCCAATCAAGCACAGTGAGCATAGATCAGTTACCAGACTCACATAATCAAACACAGAACAATTAAACCATTTAACACTACAGCCAGAACTGCATGGCTGTTCACTTCTGGAGTCCATGCAGAACAAAGGACATTGGCATACAGGAGAAAGTTGCGAAAACAATTTACAAAGGCGATAGCAAAATTGAGAGGACCTAACTATCTGGAAAGATTGAGAAGGCTGGGGCTCTTTCTCTGGAAAAGAGAAGATTAAAAGGAGACCTGAGAAAGGTCTTTAAAATTATGAAGGGGTTCGATAGGAGAAATGGTTGCCATTTGTGTGGGCGAGTCCAGGACATGGGAGCACAAGTATGGTCGCTAATGGTTCAAATAAAGATCTAGGAGTAAAAACAGAAAATGCTGGAAACACCTAACAAGTCTGGCAGCATCTGTGGAGAGAGAAATAGAGTTAACGTTTCTGGTCAATGGACTTCCATCAGAATTCAGGAGTGATTCAGAGAGGGCTGAGAATGTGGAACTCACTGCCTCATGGAGTGATTGAAGCAGATGACATTTAAGGTGAGGCTTGCCACATAGGTGAGAGAGAAGGGTACACAAGGGATATGAGGTCAGAATGGGGAGCAATAATTAGAGTAGGGGATTGACACCAGCATAGACTACTTGGGCCTAATGACTGTGCTATAGAGGGAGATGGTGGCATGGTGGTATTATCACTGGACTAATATTCCAGAGGGGTAATGCTCTAGGGACCCAGGATTGAATCCCAACCAGATGGTGAATTTGAATTCAATTTTTTAAAAAATCTGGAATTAAAAGTCTGATGATGACCACGAAACCATTGCTAATTGTTGTAAAAAAATACCCATCTGGTTCACTAATGTCCTTTAGGGAAGGAAATTTGCCGTCCTTACCTGGTCTGGCCTACATGTGACTCCAGACCCACAGTGATGTGGTTGATTCTTAATTGCCCTTGTTCCAAGGGCATTTAGGGATGGGGCAATAAATGTTGGCCTAGTCGTTTTAAAACTGGCATGAAAATGTTTCGTGCTGGCATTGAGAGTTGGAAGTGAAAAAAATTTCCATTCCCTGGCACTGTTATCTTTACATATAGGAACAGAGGAGCAGGGGAGCAGGAGTAGGCCAGTTGGCCCTTCAAGACTGCTCCACCACTCAGTAAGATCATGGCTGATCTGGCTGTGGCCTCAGCTCCCCTTTCCTGTATGCCCCCCCAACATCCCTTGACTCCCTTGCTTGTAGCGCACTTTGCGAGTGCTTGATCTATTTAAGATTGTAAATAATGATTCGCGGAAGAGTAAAATTAATCCAGAAAGAGAACCAAAGGGGGTATGACCTTAACATTTGAGCTAGGCCTTTCAGGGGCAGGTCAGGAAGCACTTCTTCACGCAAAGGGTAACGGAAAACTGCTGAGGCTGGGAGTCAATTGAAAATTTCAAAAATGAGGTTGATAGATTGTTGTTAAGTGAGGATATTAGTGGATGTGGAAGCAAGGTTGGTAGATCAGGTATAGATCAGCCAGGATCAAATGAAATGGTAGAACAGGCTCAAGGGGCTGAACGGCCTTCTCCTCTTCCTAGTGTTCTTGAGACGGAGTGAATTATTGATTAAGAGAGCTGGATTGTTTTTCCACTAGAATTTAAAAACTGTCTGAGGCGTCAGTGTTTATATCAATATAAACTACTGTTACTACCAAGATGCATTATAATATTTAGTTGCATTCTGCCCAGCATTATGACCTTCTCATTAACTCCTCTGCGTCATTAAGGAGGATCACTGATACAGCTGAAGATTAAGGGCAGTGCCAAGTCAGGGCCTTATCTCAGATTGGGTACAAAGAAGTTATGTTGCATGGACAATAGGCTGGCTTTGAGCGACTTTCTGCAGTCAAAACTACTGGGATAGATCTGAACTTTGCATGACAGTATAAAAACAGTGATAGCAACTGGGCAGCCTGGTTTACATCTTAATAACTACGACAACTTGTATTTATATAGCATCTTTAACATAATGAAATGTCCCAAGCTTCGGGGGCATCATAAAATAAAATATAACACCGAGTCGCAAAGGAGATATTTGGGCAGATGGCCAAAAGCTCGGTCAAAGACATAGCTTTTAAGGGGCTTGACGAAGGAGGAGAGAGAGAGAGAAAGAGGGATGTGGAAAGGTCTAGGGGGGGAGTTCCGAGTCGTAAGGCCTAAGCAGCTGAAGGCACGGCCGCCAATGTTGAAGCGATTGAAATCGGGTTGCTCAAGAGGCCGGAGTTAGAGGAACACATATATCCCAAAGGGCTGGAGGCAATTACAGAGATATGGAGGGGTTTGAAAGCAAGGATGAAAATTTTAAAATCAAGGCATTATTAAACTATGAGCCTATGATCAGCGGATCAGTGAGCTCAGGGCTAATGGTGAACAAGATTTGGTGCGAGTTAGGACATGGGCAGTGGAATATCTCTCTCAACTCTCATCTCCATTAAACTTAATGGAAATAAAAAAGGGGAAAAGACGTAAACAGGATTCCGATTCACTATCACTCATTTTACATTACAGCACAATGTTAGTATAGAATCTTGGAATGACACAGCTCAGGTGGAGGCCATTCAGTCCATTATTGCTGTGCCAACTCATTGAAAGAGCTTTTCAATTAGTCCCATATCCCCAGCTGTGGCTCAGTTCATAGCACCCTCGCCTTTGAATCAGAGGGTTGTGGGTTCATGTCCCACTCCTGGAAACCAAGAACTGTGATTGTACTCGAAAGAGTTGCAATCTGTGACTGTTGGTAACTCGAAAGAGTATCCCCAGCTGTGGCTCAGTTCATAGCACCCTCGCCTTTGAATCTGTGGGTTCATGTCCCACTCCCGGAAACCAAGAACTGTGATTGTACTCAAAAGAGTTGCAATCTGTGACTGTTAGGGAGGTGTCAGCTGTGGCTCAGCTCATAGCACCCTCGCCTTTGAATCAGAGGGCTGTGGGTTCATGTCCCACTCCTGGAAACCAAGAACTGTGATTGTACTCAAAAAAAGAGTTGCAATCTGTGACTGTTGATAACTCGAAAGAGTATCCCCTGCCTTTTCCCCATAGCCTTCCAAATGTTTCCCCTTTACCCAATTCCCTTCTTCGCCTAAGTCAAGGAGAACTATTTTTGGCAAGATCCCAGATTCCTCTCAGCCAGAAATGAAGATATTAAAATAAGTTGATTCTTCTAAAATTGTTTGGGAACATCCTGGAGGTTTCCATTGACCAGAAACTGAACTGGACTAGCCATTTAGATACTGTGGCTACAAGAGCAGGTCAGAGGCTGGGAATTCTGCAGAGAGTAACTCACCCCCTGACCCTCCAAAGCCTGTCCACCATCTACAAGGCACAAGTCAGGAGTGTGATGGAACATTCCCCACTTACTTGGATGAGGGCAGTTGTAACAACACTCAAGAAGCTCGATACCATCTAGGACAAAGCAGCCCATCCTCCACCTGAAACATTCACTTCCTCCACCACTGACGCACAGTAGCAGCAGTGTGTACCATCTACAAGATGCACTGCAGTAAATTACCAATGCTCCTTCGACAGCACCTTCCAAATCCACAACCTCTACCATCCCGAAAGACGAGGGCAGCAGATAGAATGGAACACCACCACCTGGAATTTCCCCTCCAAGTCACTTACCATCCTGACTTGGAAATGTATCACTGTTCCTTCACTGTCGCTGGGTCAAAATTCTGGAGCTCCCTTCCTGGCGGCACTGTGGGTGTACCTACACCACATGGACTGCAGCGGTTCAAGAAGGCCTAAATTACAGTGGACCTCCACCTTCTCAAGGGCAATTAGGGATGGGCAATAAATGCCGGCTTTGTCAGTGATTCTCAAATCCCATGAAAGAATAAAAAAAGATCTTTGCAGCATTTAGAAAATCAGTGAGAATATCTTATTCCAGAGGAAATGTTACAGCTCGGTGAATCTTCTGATTAGTTCTTTCCCATTACGTCATCTTCATTATAATCCAATCCGCTTTGATGTCTTCTACTTGGCTTCAATAAAGGCTTTAAAAGAGATTGTGTGACAGGATTGAATGAGTTATGTTCATGATATTCCCGCTAGTAATAATTCCCTAGCCACTGTTTCATAAGAGGTTCTGCAGGAGCATGTCCAATGGGAATGTAAACTGGAGGTGAGTTAATGGTCTTAGAATATTCCCAGTTCCAACTCTGCAGAGAGAGTGAAGTTTAATTTGGCATACAAAAGCTGGGATTGTTCTCCTCAGAGCAGAGAAGGTTAAGAGAGGATTTGAGCAACAAATTCAAAATCATGAAGGCTTTAGATAGAGTAAATAAAGAGAATTGTTTCCAATGGCAGGAGGCTTAGTAACCAGAGGACCAGGTTTAAAGTATAGCAATTGGCATAAGAACCAGAGGTGAGGAGAGGAGATTTTTTTTTAATGCAGTGAATCACTAAGATGTGGAACACTCTACCCAAAAGAGTGATGGAAACAGATTCAACAGCAGCTTTCAAAATTGAATTGAATGTCAATCCCCTGGACACTGGGCCGTTAAAAATTGTGTTTTTAAAAGGTTTTATTTGAACATTTCAGCTCATTAGTTTTAAAAATGTCTGACATGGGGGACAAAATGCCATTTAACTGGGAGTCAAGAATCACCCAATCAAGGAATAAAGATATATTCGCTTTGCAATTGACCATGAGAAGGCCGGCACCATGAGCAGGAGTTGGATGACCAATTACAGGTGCTTGGGGTTGGGGTGGGGCGGGGGGGTGGGGGAGAGGTACTGGTCAGAAGAAGATGTATCGTGTTCAATTGTTCTGTGTTCGACTGTGAGTCTGGTAACTGATCTATGCTCACTGTGCTTGACAGGTTAAGCCTGGGTGTGGACTCAGAGCAAAATAAACAGACACTACAGAAGCTACTAGAAGCTAGACCTGGGATAAGCATGAGTGCAGACATTTTCTGATTGCAGAGATATTTTAAAGCTCTTGTTGCACACTTAATACGTGTCTCAGATTGCTCCAAGATATATAGACTATATAACAGCAGCAGCTCATGAGATGATACCTCTGGCAATATGTCTGCCTGGATTCATCAACCTGACCCTCGACTGGCATTACAGCTGGCCAGTCTTGCTGTCTTACTGCCACTGGCGAGATGACACTGGAGCCACAACCGGTGCCCATGATTCGACAGTACTTTCCTAATGCAACTAGCGGACTAAATTACAGTGGGCCTCCCACTGTCTTTTCAGTCACATGCTACTGCACCTGGGATCACACTCTGAGTCAGGAACAATCCAATTTCCTGGCCAGTGATCACCCTGGTGTAAACAGGTTGGATTAAAGGGGAGATGAGGAAAATACTGATGTCACCAAGTATAAGGAAACCTTAGCTTCCAGTAATTCTCTGCTCCCTCATTAATCCTTCACCTTGTGGTTAGAAGCCAGAAGTTGGATAGCCCTGATTAGTGGTGCTGTCCACTACCTGTACTATTATTACAGCATCACTAATTCATAAGGACAGCATCCATGGGCAGTACGCCAGCATTCAGACAGTCTAGCTCAGCACTGGGAGTCTTTTAAGACGGAAGCTAATTCAGATGTGGATTAAATTGCTAGCATTTGCCAAAGTGGTTTCTCCTCACTCACCTTATTATCTGGTTTGTGCTGTAAAATATCTTTGTAATCCGAAATAGTTCATGCCAGTGACAGCTTACTGAGGCTCCAGGTTCTGGCTTATTAAGAGATTTCCAGAGCTGGGGAATGGGCTGCTTGGTGCAATATAGTCAATCTAACAATGAATGTTACTCTTGTCAGCATTGAGTACAGGATTAGGCTAGGAAAAGATAATTAGTTTCAGCCAGAAGTGCCAAGTGGATGATTCATATCTGCCTATTCCTGAGGTCCCTAGCATCGTAGATGTCGGTCTTCAGCCAATTCTATTCACTGCACGTGATATCAATAAATGGCTGACTGCACTGCACACAGCAAAGGTTATGGGCCCTGACAACATCTTGGCAATAGCACTGAAGACTTGTGCTCCAGAACTAACTACACCCTTAGCCAAGCTGTTCCAGTATAACTACAACACTGGCATATACCCGGCATCTACCTGATAATGTGGAAAATTGTCCAGGTATGTCCCGTTCACCAAGAGCAGGACAAATGCAATCCAACCAATTCCCGCCCCATCAGTCTACTCTCAATCATCAGAAAAATGATAAAAGGTGTCATTGACAGTGCTATCAAGCGGCACTTACTCAGCAATAACCTGCTCACTGACACTTAGTTTGGGTTCTGCCAGGGTCACTCAGCTCCAGATCTCATTACAGCCTTGATCCAAAATTGGACAAAAGAGCTGAACTCCCGAGGTGAGGTGAGAGGGACTGCCTTTGAAGTCAAGGCAGCATTTGACGAAGTGTAGCATCAAGGAGCCCCAGCAAAACTGGAGCCAATGGGAATTGGAGAAACACTTTCCATTGGCTGGAGTCATACCTGGCCAAATGAAGATGGTTGTGGGTATAGTTATTAGAGGCCAATAATTTCAGCCACAGGACATTACTTAGGGTAGTGTCATAGGCCCATCTTAGATAAGCACTTAACCTAGCTGCTTCCTCAATAAACTTCCCTCCATCCTAAGGTCAGAAGAGGGGATATTCACTAATGATTGCACAATGTTTAGTACTATTCACAACACCTCACATACTGAAGCAGTCCATGTCCTGATGCAGCAAGACCTGGACAACATTCAGGCTTGGGCTAATAAGTGGAAAGTACAATTAGCATCACACAAGGGCCAGGCAATGACACCTCCAACAAAAGAATCTAACCACCTCCCCTTGGCATCAAGGCATTGCCATCATCAAATCCCCCACCATCAATATCTTGGGGGTTATTCTTGACCAGAAACTTAACTGGACCAGCTATATAAATACTGTTGGTACAAGACCAAGTTAGAAGCTAGAAATTCTGCCTCAGGTGACTCACCTCCTGACTCCCCAAAGCCTGTCCACCGTCTGCAAGGCAGAAATCAGGAATGTGATGGAATACTCTCCACTTGTCTGGATGAGTGTAGCTCCCCTCTACTCAAGAGGTTCGCCACCATTCAGGATAAAGCAGTCTTCTTGATTGGCACCCATCCACCAGCTTATACATTCACTCTCCACCACCAGTACACCATGTCTGCAATGGGTACCATCCATTAGATGCACTGCAGCAACTCGCCAAGGCCCCTTGGGCAGCTCCTCCCAAACCTTCAACCTTCATCACCTAGAAAGACAAGTGCAGCAGGCACATGGGAACACCACTACCTCCAAGCCTGCAAGGGCATACCCCACCCTGACTTGGAAATAGTTAGCATTTTGTTCATTATTGCTGGGTGAAAATCCTTGAACTCCTTCCGTAACAGCACTGTGGGTGCACCTTCAGCATACGGACTGTAGCAGTTCAAGAGGGCAGCTCACCACCACCTTTTTAAGGCATGTATGAATGCCAACATCCCGTGAATGGATAGCAAAAACTCATCTCTTAAGGAATCCTCTGAAGCATATTAATCTTACACAGAACAATACAGCAGTAAGCATCACATGGTGCTCTCATCAGTGTTTTAGATCATGCAATAATATCAGACCAAAGAAGTCAAGCGCCATTTGAGTATGACTTACTAATGAAGCAATCCACGTTGTTTTCTACTAAGATCAAGAAGAGACGTTAAGTGCAAAAACCACCAGCTACTTAACCAATGTGGTTGACTCTTAGCTGCCCTCTGAAATGGCCTAGCAAGCCACTCAGTTCAAGGGCAATTAGGGATGGGCAACAAATGCTGCCATTTCCCGGGACACCCATATCCCCTCAAAGAATAAATGATAATTAAAAAAAGGAATGAATAATTAATCACCCTTCACTAATAGTACAAGCACAAATGGATTCATTGAACAGAGTATAGTGCTGCAATATTCATTTCTTTTCTTAGGGATGGTTCCGGTTACTTTGTCAACTTTGACCCTATTTGAAGGAACAAGACGGACCCAGTTCTGTAGAGGACATCAGGCCTTTGCTGCAGTAAATTTCTCATCCTTGTTTTCAAATCACTCCATGGCCTCACCCCCCCAATCCCCCCCAATCTCCAACCTCCTCCAGCCCCAGCAAGCCTTCCAGATCTCTGCACTTCTGTACCGCTGTACTCTTGCGCATCCCTGATTTCCACCACTCCGCCTTTGGTGGCCGTGCCTTCAGCTCCCTGGGTCTCAAGCTCCGGAATTCCCACCCTAAACCCATCTGCCTTTCTCGCTTCTCCTTGAAGGCGTTTTAGTCACTGGTCCTAATATCTCCTTATGTGACTCAGTGTTACTTTTTGTCCGATGATGCTCATGTAAAGCGTCTCAGGATGTATTGAAGGTGCTATATAAATGCAGGTGGAATAAGTGACATGCCTTCCACATGAACAAGAGGCTTCCGCCTGGGCGTGCCTGTGTACCAACCCTGTGAATTATTGTTAATATAAAAGAAATCAGCACCTTTGTTAGGCAAATGTTTATCTGTTTTCAGCCCAACAGTTAAGTCAAGTCAGTGAGGCAAAAGCCTATTTTCAAGTTCAAAAAAAAGACTTGCATTTATATAGCACCTTCCATTACCACTAGACATCTCAAAGCACTTTACAACCAATGTTTCTCTTTGAAGCGTAGTCACTGTTGTAATATAGGAAACGTGACCATCAATTTGCACACAGCAAGCTCCCACAAACAATATTGTGATAATGAACAGATAATCTGTACTTCCTGTGATGTTGATTGAGGGATAACTTCTTTTCTCTTCTTCAAAATAGTGATATAGGATCTCCTATATCCACCTGAGAGGGCAGATGGAGCTTTAGCTTAATGTCTCATCCGAAAGACAGCACCTCTGACAGTGCAGCACTCCCTCAGTACGGCACTGGAGTGTCAGCACAGATTTTTGTGCTCAAGTCCTGGAATGGGACTTGAACCCACAGCCTTGTGACTCTTGAGGCAAAATTGCTACCCACTGAGCCAAGGCGGACAAAACAAAAGAGTCACTAAAATGAAAGAAAGTGTCCAGAGATTCTTTGCGCATATCCTGCATTCAGTAATCGTGGAGTGTGTCTTATTAGCAGTCTCGCCAGATTGGAAGCAAGCAAATCAAATTTCAACCTTCACAGAGCTTAACCGGATTAAACTGCAGTTTGGTTCCTCTGCAAATTAAAGTTAAAGATTAACCAAATGTGTTGTTTATCTTTGACTGTTCCCTTTCCTTGATATCACTGGCTCATCAGCGTAAAGGGGTCATTGTGTCACCTATTGGGAGCTTGTGTCTGCACAAGACTGGTCTTAATTTCCTGGGGAACGATTATTGTCAAAACCTTAGATAGCATCAGTTAACAGAATCAATCAATTTACCTTCAAACTTTGTAAACCCTATCCCATCCCCCATCCATTTGGTACAATGTTAATGGAATCATGTTGCTTCGGGTTACAGTTCCATGCCCATTTCTGATAAGATTTCTGGGAGTCATTGTAGAAGGCAAGCTGATCAATGGCATGATTTAAGATCACAGTAAACTACTTGTTGAACGTCAGAACCCGAGCTGAAAATACTGGAAAGACCCAGCACCCCGCATTTGAGAAAAGCAAAGACTATAAGTATGTATTATATATGAAAATATAAAATTCATGGGCAGCTCCTCCATTAAGCCTGCCTGCACTCATGATGGCTGGAACACTGTGGCTATGCATTTCTTCCCATTCTGAAGAATTCCTCTCTAACCTCCTGAGGAGATCAAAACCAACCCAGGAGCTCCCATGGACTAAGTGTCATTTATAAAGACACTTAACTGAACCTATTTGTAAATATACTCTGTTATGTACAATAAGTTTCCATTTCTTTTTGGATTGGCATTTAATGAACTCTCCTTTGGTTTAATGCTGAACTTCCGTTGACCCAAGGGTAATATTGAGAAGCAGCATCAAAAAACATGTGATCTTTTCATGAGCTTCATAAAGTCAACAGCAACAATTTTCATTTGTATAGCACCTTTAATGTCATTGAACATCCCAAGGCACTTTACAGGAGCGATCTTCAAACAAAATTTAGCAGTGAGTCACATAAAGCGACAGATGACCAAAAGCTTGGTCAAAGGGTTTAATGAACAGCTCAAAGGAGGGGAGAGAGGTAATGAGGAGAGAATTCCAGAGCTAGAGCTTGGATAGCTGAAAGAACAGCCACCAACAATGGAGTGAAGAAAATCGGAGACATGCAGGAGACTAGAATTGGTCAATAGTAGTGCCTAAGCTATTGGTTAGTCAACAATGTTGTAAGCGTTGAAGTGGTATTTTCCTTTTTAAAAAGTTCAAACTAAACCTGGCAAAATTTGTGGTTCAGAGAAGCTCATCCGGCTCTGTCCCGAATTGGAATCGTCTCTGGGATGGTGAAGTTACAAAATGGTTTAATTATTCCTCGTTAAAGCAGTTCAGGAGAATATATTGTAGTAAAACATTTTTGGCAGAGGGATAAGTGTTATAAAGGCAATTGTTTAGCTCTAACTTGCCGATATAAGCTTCAGCCTTTCAGACATTATGAAGTTAATTCTTTAAAATAAATGAGATAAACAGGACTGTTGTGTCTTCAGAAACAAACAGCCAGCTTCCATTGATTGTGTGACCTCGACATTCAATCAGAATAGGAATGATTTCTTATCACTACCAATCCTGAAAACTGGCAGCTGGTCCAAGGCAGAGATATAGAGCTGCAGTGCAGAATAGTCTGTGTATCTGTACAAATATCTTAATGTTCAGCAATAATAATTTAATCAAGGATTCTAAGTGCCATCATGAACAGAGAGAACATTTTAAGCTACTCATGGGCATCACTCGATAAGTAAATTACTGCCTTGTTACCCAAATGATATTTTATAATTGAGTTGACCATTAGTTCTTGGCATTTTGCAGAAGTGCGTTTGGTGCCAGACTAGTTAGTTCCTGAGATGCTTGTTTTAAGTTCAGGATTTAAGTCTAAAACGGGTAAGGCTGGATCAACCTCAATCCACTGAGACAACTGTGGTCTTTCGACGATGAATTTGAGGATTTATTCTGACACTGAGAGGCCGCTGGTTAAGTTGAAGCGCCTGAAGTGAATCTTCAACTGCAAAATTGCTTGGAACCATAATGCGTGGTTACATTATGTAATACATTTGAAATTTTCAACAATCAAAACTCCTATTTTTCCAATAATCCTGCATCAGTAACATCATAAGGGAGTAGAGGTCCACACCTTTCTTTGGACCTTGTTTGACAGAGGACAAAAATTTGAGAATTCTCTCAAAAAAGCACGAGAAAAACTTGGCTAGGCACAAAAGTGGTAAAGAAAATGCCCAATTTGAGCCCTTCAAATGAGTATTGCAATCCCCTTTCAACTGCTGTATCATTCATGTCCACAGATGTAGCTCTAGCTCTGGATATTGATGTTGCTATACTGTTGGCTAATGCGTTATCATGCCCAGTTATGCTGAGGTTCTGCATTACCTTTCTTCCCAATCCATTTCATCTTCTAAACTACCCTCCAAACTCCCTGTAAAATTGAACGACATGTTTCAATTTTTATAAATCCAAGCTTGTAATTATGGAAGGCTCGAAACGAAGCAATGCCAAGTTGAAATAATAGCTTTTATTTTGCATTCTGTTTATTTTCTCTCTCCGGACCGCCTGTTCCATCAGTGCAAGGTGTCACATCTGGAGCTTATTAACATGGTGCAGTTCCGTCTCACAGATCACGATCATAGCAGCCCTGCCTAACAGCCTTATAATGAGTTCTGTGGAAACCCATGTAGAACATGAAAGGCAATCACATAGAAATTGGTTCATGCTGGCTTTACATTACAACTACCTTCTGGGACAGGAGCATCAACATTCTCAACAAATAGGGCGTTGTGACTGCCCTGGCCATTCGACACCAGACCCGAAACTAGGAGAAAGCCACATGTGTACACTCAAAACAGATGTGCAAAGGCACTGCCTGCTGCGTCTGACTACCAATGTGCTTTTCTTTTTACTAATTAAAAGACTACTTTACTGGATATTCAGCTGCTTTCAATTAGTAAGAAGCCGTGGTAGCATAAAGACAAATGTCAGCCCTGGCTCTACGGGTGTCACTAATTGTTTCTGAGTCAGAAGGTCATGAGTTCAAGCCCCGCTACAGAAACTTGAGCACATAGCCCAAGCTGACACTCCACCGAGGAAGTGCTACACTATCGGAGGTGCTGTTTTTCCAATGAAATGTTAAACCAAGGCCCTTTCTGCTTTCTCAGGTGGATGTAAAAGATCCTAGTGCATTATTTCGAAGTAGAGTTATCCCCGGTGCCTTGGCCTCTCTCTGCCAGCATCACCAGAAATCATATTATCTGGTCACTATCAGATTGCTGTTTGCGGGACTTGGCGTTGCACAAATTGGCTGTTGCGTTTCCTACATTGAAAACAACTTGCATTTATATAGCAACTTTAACATAGCAAAGTGTCCCAAGGTGCTACACAGCATTGTGAAGCCAAAATTTGACACTGAGCTACATAATGGATATTAGGACCAATAACATGGTCAGTGAGGTAGGTTTTAAGGAGCGACTTATAGGAGATAGAGAGGCAGTGAGGTTTACGGAGGGAAATCCAGAGTGAAGGGCATCGGCAGTGCAATTCAAAAGTATCTCATTGGCTTTTTGAGACGTCCTTAGGGAATGAAAGGTGTTAAATATTTTTCTTTTATTCATTTCTTAGTTTCAATAAATGAAATAGATTGGCCTTGTGCCAGTAACATTCATAATGACATTAGTCTAAAATCAAACGTTCTTTTAGTCTGCCACGTGCATGGAAACCTACTCCTCCCTTTAAAAGCAAACTACTGTGCATTCCGTTCCATACAAGTGGACTTTCTATTTACCTGATACTGAGCACACACTCTCATTGGAAGACACACCTCACTTACTTGAGGTTAGAGATGTTAGGTTCAGGTTGGTAAGGACCAAATACTAGGGATTCCCAAGTGTGAATGGGGCAGTGCAAGAGTGTAACCGGCTGAATGGCACAAGTGAGTCCCTATTGCTCCCCCAGGAGCCTGACCCACTGAGGCTTTGGCTTGTAGGGTCCATTAATGCCAAATAGGAAGAATTCCAAGCTCCCACTGATAGATCTCCACCTTCAGGTTCTATAATGGAGTTAGACTATTTTGATCAGCCAGCACACACCCCCCTACCCCTCAGAGTGCTGCAGATCTGTTTGGCTCACGGATTGAGTTGTCAAACCGACAACAGAGGATCAATACAGGCCAATCTCTAGTTGCCAAACATGATGCCCTGGAGATGACTTGATCTTAAAGAGTTCAGCTTTTCAATTCCAAGTGTTTTTAATTAATTAATTGAATTTAAATTCTACCAACTGCTGTGGTGGGATTTGAACCCATGTCCCCAGAGCATTAGCCTGGGCCTCTGGATTACCAGTCCAGCGATGTCACCACTAAATCACCATCACCCCCAGACATTACAAACGGCTGTTAACAGTTTTGAGATTTTTTTTTTTGTAGTTGCTCTACCAACCCAGCATTCCAAGCTCTGAAAGTATGGTTAAATCTAATTGAACCTACAGCAGATGGAAAGTTATTGTGGTCATTATATGGAGTCCTTTCTTATGATGGTTTGATCCATCTGAATAATAATTACCCAAGTCAGTTTCCTCAGGGAGTTTCATTAAACAGGCAGTCAGTTAATTCTTTGGGCGCTGACTGTTCAATGCAGGTTTCAATGTATGTACCAGTGTATGTCACATTTTAGACCAGGTGGTGCAATCCTGGCACAGCCTAGTGCCAGCAGAAGGGGTGAGAAAATGAAATGCAGCCATGTGTTTCTTCAGGGCATGACTGCCTTGTGGAACCTAACCAGTGAGCGAACCAGGAAATAAGGCAGAGGGTCATGAGCGTCCTACCCCTTCCCCTCACCCCCACCTCTTTTTCAGACTTCCGTTTGGGACTTGGACTCCACAGGCACAGGTTAAGCTCTGTCGCCAAAGGGCAGCCACAATGTCAAAAGGGGCGGAGAGTCGGCAGGTTGGCATTGTGCCACTTCCTCCTGCACCGCGACACTTAGGGTCCAAAAGTCAGGAAAGTCCACCCTGCTGAAGAATGATGAAACTGTAACGCATCTCTACTGGCAATCAAAGGATATGGGGATATGGCTGGAAAGTGGAGGCTGTATACAAGTTCAGCCAAGTTTTTATTGAATGGTGGAGCAGGCTCAAGGGGCCATATGACCGCCTCCTGCTCAGATTCCCATTCTGAGCACTAGCTGCCAGACTTGACTTCCATTTGAGCTCTTCAATGAATCAAAGGGAGCAGATAGCAATGATTGATTAAAGCAAATGGGGGAAGTGCATGCCATTATACTACACATTAATTCAAGCGACATTTTCCTGTGCTTTGTATTTTTGTGCACTGCCGTTCTCTAAAAGAAGTTACAGTAAAATTACTTCATGATTTTGTGTCGTTCGTGTATATGCATGTTCTTAATTGTTTGATATGCTTTATTTCAGTATCAATTCTCAAGCACAGAACTCACACATCAGATAAGGCGAAACCGGATCGCTCAGACATGTCAAGCCAACAGCGCCAGAAGTCGTAAAAGGAGGGTTTTGACCTCCGATGACCTGAAACATTTAGTTGTAGATGAAGACCATGAGATGATCTACTGCTATGTGCCTAAAGTGGCCTGTACAAACTGGAAGAGGGTCATGATGGTCCTCACAGGAAGGGGCAAATACACTGACCCCATGGAAATCCCTGCAAACGAAGCCCATGTATCATCAAACCTGAAGACACTCAATCAGTACAGCATCCCAGAGATTAACCACCGCTTGAAAAACTACCTGAAGTTCATGTTTGTGCGCGAGCCCTTTGAGAGGCTGGTGTCAGCGTACAGAAACAAGTTCACCCGGAGGTACAACACGTCCTTTCACAAACGGTACGGGACCAAGATCGTCCGGCGGCAGAGGAAGAACGCGACGCAGGCGGCCTTGCTCAACGGCGACGACGTGAAGTTCGAGGAGTTTGTGGGCTACCTCGTCAACCCCCACACGCAGAAAGAGGAACCCTTCAACGAGCACTGGGAGACAGTGTCCTCGCTGTGCCATCCCTGCCACATCCACTACAACCTTATTGGGAAGTACGAAACCCTACAGGAGGATGCAAACTATATTCTGCATCTGGCTGGGGTGGGAGGCTACATCAAATTCCCCACCTATGCCAAATCCACCAGAACTACAGATGAAATGACAGCTCAGTTTTTCCAAAACATCAGTGCTGCCTTCCAGACAAAACTGTTCAATCTCTACAAATTAGATTTTGTAATGTTTAACTATTCCATGCCAAGTTACCTGAAGTTGGCATAAGAATGCCTGTTGATTTATTTAAGTCCTTATTTGTTATAATTACAGTTTTTTTTTTGTTTTGTAATTTTAATGAAGATTTTCAGCGTTGCTGCGAGCAGCAAAAAATTGGAAATTATTTAAATAACTTTGTATGAAAGAAGGGCTCTCTTGGGAGGGTGATGGAACCATGGGCTAGTCTAAAGATTCCTTTCCTGACATACCATGTCGTGCTGAATAGGCGTCTGGTCCATTTGTGCAAGATCAGAAGCTTTGCATGACCTGTGGAGAGGTGATTTGAAATCAGGAGCCTCCATATGTCCAGGATACAGTTTGGAACACTGTTAACCCATCTCACCTTTCAGAAGCACAAGCACCCTCTGATTTGACTGTACTGTAGTAAATTGCTAATAGTCGACTGTCAGTGAAAAAAGGAGACTTGTGTGGTAGTTGCCATATCAACATTTTAGCAAATAGTTTTCAAGTATTCCAGAGATTTAAGCTGCGATTACTGTTCGTTTTTGTTTTAAGAAAGCTAACACACGAGGCTTCTGTCCTCTGATGCTAGGTCCCAGCTCGATTAACAGTCTCGCTAAGTAGTCATTGGGTCACTTTTGTGCTCCTCTTTTACAAAGAGGACTCCACAAACTGCCCAAGGCCGGTATTTTCTGCCAGCAGCATCTGTCGGAACATCGTGGGCAAGCTTGCCTGGGGTTTTCCCATATGGCTGCAGGGCAGCCAAAGCTCCCCTTCCATCAGCCAACCCCACCTCCCACTATACACACCAAAGCCCTGCTGGATAGTTTTGCCTTGAAGGAGGAGGGGGAAAAGAGAGGGTGTTGCTTTTTCCTGTGGGGGGGGGGCGTCTGTTGAAAAAACCCTAGACAAAGAGCTGAGACTCGAGACTCCTGTTTGTACAAATGTAGAGCTGACACTCGATTGTGTGGTCCATTGTCAAGTTCAACTGCTCATTGAGAATTCGAGAGCGGAGAATTGTTTTAAAATTAAAATGACCTTTCTTTCAAACTGTGAAGCATAATTTACAAAATTACACAGAATACTGGAGAAATGAAATATTCATATGCATCGCTGCCTTTATTCCTGAATTTGCACCATCATTCCGCAACTCAGCACTGCTGTCATCATGAACTGTGAAAGCGATGTTTGAAAAGGTTCAAGCAATCCGATTAAATCCTGAGGCATTCGATCTGCTCAAAAGAATGTCAATGATGGTACTAATGTTTTTCTTTATACTTGGGCTAGGGGCTTTAATAGCTTTTATGAACGCTGGACAGGGGGGCTGGACAGAGTAGCTAGGGAGAGGCTGTTCCCACTCGTAAGAGGATCAAGAACGAGAGGGCACAGATTCAAAGTGCTTTGCAAAAGAAGCAAGCTTGAGGTGAGAAAAAAACTTATTCACACAGCGAGTGGTTCGGGTCTGGAATGCACTGCCCGGAAGTGTGGCGGAGGCAGGTTCAATCGAGGCATTCAAAGGGGGCATCGGATGATTATTTGAACAGAAACAAGGTGCAGGGGTAGGTGGGGGGGGGGAGGCAGGGCAATGGCACTAGGCCATAATGCTCATTTGGAGAGCTGGTGCAGACATGATGGGCCGAATGGCCTCCTTCTGTGCTGTTAAAATTCTGTGATGAACCTTCCCAATTTTCCCTTGAGAAGATGGAAGCAGATGATCTTTTGGAACCGGGGCAGTCCCCGCCTGGTGAAGGTTGCTCGCACAGTGCTGTTAGGCAGGCAGTTCACGATGAAGGAATGGATATCACAGGTCCAACGAGTGACTGGGAGGTGCTGGTATTTGCATGAACCCGATGTCCTCGCCCTTCCAGACAGTGAAGGTCGCAGGTTTGGGAAGCTGTCGCAGCTCTCTTACTGTTCAGTACGGTAAGCTGCACAGAGAAACAAAAATATCTGGTTGTCGAGTTCTTATGGAGATCTCACTCCGTGACATCAGCGGAAATTCGGCCGTACCCTCTTGCCTTTCCACTGATCCCCCCCACCACCCCCACTGCAGAAGGGAGATTGGGAGAACCCTTGTGGTAATTCCAGGCGCTGATGTACAAGTTGCACCTGGGTGTAGCTTTTCTGCGTTCGGAAGGAAATCGGTGACTTCCGACCACCCACTGTGATTTCGTCGGAATGTCCTTGCATCTTTACGCTGCTCCTCCGTTGTTCTGCCGATCTCCCACTGAAGTTCCAACTGCAGATAGGGAGAAACGCCACAGATATTCCACAAATTATCTTCACACCCATAAAAGATTTGGGCAGCCTCTATTTACCTTGGGTATCATTGTGAAGGCTAATTCAACACACTAACAGTAATGGACTTCCAGTGAAAGAGATACGAATTTATTTTACTTGCTTCTATGTCTATAGTTCTGTCGTGCTATCTTTCCAAACTCTGCAGATTATGTCCAGTAGTTTTTAACTAACTTGCCAATTAACTTTGTTTGGTTAAATATTTGTTCAATTAGCAGTTTTGTCGATGGGTTAATTAAGTTACTTAAAAGTGGCACTAATAGCTGATAGATTCTTTATGTTATAAAAGGATTGTGAGGTGTCTATTTCAATGACAGGTGCCCTATTAATTTCTTTAAGAGATATGATGGATTAGAGGGTATTTTGCAGATGAATTGCTGGCTAGTTCGCCTTCCGCTTCTCTTTTTCATTTCTCCTGTCTTGTCTTCCTGATAGTCAAATATTCAATATTCCTAGACGTATTCCAAGGTGTGTAGGCACTGGGACTTCTGTGGAATTTACGTTGGACATAATATGTAAATAACTTAGTGGGAACTAGAACAGTCCTTGCCAGCTATTTCTGCTAATAAAGAGAGTCTTCAGTGCTTTTAGGTAACTTAAAGAGGTCTTGTGATATTACTCTTGTTGAAGAGAGTGCTATTTTCTTACATGCATGCACACATTATGTGGAGAAGTAATTTAATATCTTTCTTTAGCATTTCAATTTTTTTTACTTCTTTGTATGCAGTAGATGGCTTGACTTCAATTTGTTCTTTAAATCTACAGTATCTGTCTCTCTCTCTCTCTATCTCTCTCCATCTCTCTATCTAGATTTTGTCTACTGGAATCTATACTGTTAGTCTTTGTTAATTGCTGTTGTGATATGTTGGTTTAGTCATTCAGCCTATCTTGAGAGTTACACTCAAGCATGATTAATTATTTTTCTAAATAACTTTCATTAAAATGTGGGATGAAAATAATTGCTTCGTGTATTTATTCTGAAGATTGTATGAGCTACTTATTGAAAATAGTGTTTCCTTGAATGAAAGGGTCAGTGGTGGCCCAATGCTAACACTCTCACCTGCATCTCAGTAGACTGTGGATTCAAGACCCACTCCAGAGACCTGAGCACATGATTCAGGCTGACACTCCAATGCAGTACTGAGGGAGTGCTGTACTGTCAGGAATACATGGGCTGGATTTTACACTGAGGACGGGCTTCTCACACCCCAGTGTAAATTTCAGGGGTGGGTCCACCTCCCTTATCTGGCTTGCCCCGCTTTAATTTTTCAGACGATAGCCCTTTAATTGGTATGAGGTGGGACTTCCGACCATCTCCAGGAGGACATCCTGCCTCATACAGTTGCCAGCCAATCGGAGGCCAGCAACTCTGCATAATGGCTGCGCCAAGCAGGAGCGGTGACCGCTGCCAGTACAGCAGGTAAGCCAAGGAGGTGGCAATTAGCGATGGACCTGGATATTCAGGTAAGTCCAAGATCTCGATGGGTCCTGTCAGCCTGGCCCCAGTGAGGGGGTGTGGGGGGCATGTTGGAGGGTTGATGTGGGGAGACAAAACTGTGGGGATGGGGCACAATTGACACAAGTGGCCTGGGAAGGGGGCATCCCCCACCCCTCACCACCCCACCCCCTCCCTAACTAACCCACAGCCCTCAGAGTTAAACCTGCTGGGCTATACATTGGGCGAAAGCCTCTCCCACTGCCTGTTATATTGGAGCAGTGCTGGGATGAGGCCCTTAATTGGACATTAAATGCCCACTTAAGGGCCTCAATTGGGCCCTGGGTGTGTGACCCACCTGACACCTTCCCCATCGCCAAAGAATCGTGGAGGGGGCAGGGCTGGGTATGCCACCGATGGCGCGCACTGAATTTACGGGTCCACACACCTGTTTTCCTGCCCGCAGGTTGCCTGTAAAACTCAGCCCCATTCTTCCTATGAGCCTTTGGCGGCTGTCAAAGATCCCACATCCCCCTAATTCAAACAAGAGCGGAAGAGTCCTCCCCGGTGTCCTGGCCAACATTTATCTCTCAATCAACATCACAAAGACAGATGATCTGCTCATTACTTCACTGCTGTTTGAGGCGCCTCGCTGTGTGCAAATTGACTGCTGCATTTCCTACACTACAACATGACTACACTTCAAAAACTACGGCCTAAATTCTCCGGCCCTGCCCGCTGCAGAGGTCATCACGGGCAGGACAGTAAATTTGACGGAGCAGCAAAAGGCCCGTTGTCTTCGGGTGGGAATTTTCGGTGCCACCAGTGGTTGGGACATGGAAAATCCCAACCCTACTTCCTTAAGCACTTAGGGATGCCCTGAGGTTGTGAAAGGTGCTATATAAAGTGCAAACCTATATTTTTCTCTTAACACACAATCGCCGCAGAAATAGTTTCAATTGAAGCATTGTCTGAGGGATTTTAACGCTTTAACAGACACAGCACATTGCAGGAGGAGCAAAGGAAAATCAAAACAAAACATCTGAATAAATGCGGGTAATCCAGATCAAAAACTGAAATTGCTGGAAACAATCGGCAGGTTAGTCAGCTCCTGTGGAGAGAACAGACGAGTTAAAGCTTCATCTGCAGGTAAAAATTCAACCTGGAACCAAATGAACACGGAATATTTGAACAACATTTTCATAACTGTAGGGCTATGTCAACTTCAGGTCGAAGAGAGTTGGAGATAAGAGCACATTTTTGTTATGAAAAAAAATCAGGCTAAGTCACTTGGTGGTACAGAACCTGAATGTTGCTGAAAAGAGACATGTTGGCCAAGCTTTTCATCTTGCACTCATCAGGACAAATGCGAGATTGCCAAATTTCAAACAACCACAACAATTTATACTACAAGGCAAAAGGGTGCTTCAAACAAAGGTTTGAAATTTGGCGTTCTTCCATTTGTCCTAATGAGTGCAAGATGAAAATCTTCAGCCACGCGCCTCTGTTTTCAACAATGATCAGGCTGAGTCTCGAATCAGGGGCCAGGTGCGCCAAATCCATTTTTATGATTTGTTTCATTTTTACCTTAAGTGCAATTTGTTTCAGTAATAGAAGTGAATAACTTTTACACTCTTTTGGATATATTTCAAAAAATATTGCAAGGCTGTGGCAAAAAAATAGGGTAATGAGCTGGCACAGTCACAAGGGACTGAATAGCCTTGTCCTGTGCTGTATCACTCTATGATTTATTTGGTTCCCTTCACATCCTCAGGCCGTTCCAAGGCACTTCACAGTCAAAGAATCCCTATTGAAGTTGTGGCCAATGTTCTTTTGCAGAGATATGTAGCAGCCAGTTTGCGCACAGCAAGCCCCTAACAAAATGTTAAGAATGAATGATCTCTCCTTGGGGGCGTTGGTGGAAAGATAAATGTCGGCCAAGACTCATTGCTCATCTTTGCACGTTGACTGGAATCATTAACGCACGAACGTACAAATTAGCAGCAGGAGTAGGCCAATCGGCCCCTCGAGCCTGCTCCACCATTCAATAAGATCATGGCTGATCTGAGTGTGGCCTCAGCTCCACATTCCCGCCTACCCCCGATAATCTGTACCAACATACACCCCACCTGAATCAACAGGTGCGGCCCCAACTTAACGTCTTATGTGAAAGACAATGGCTGAATTTTCGCAGGCCCATGGAGGTGGGTTAAAAGATGAGACGAGTGATCTTGCCGGAGGCAGGAACCCACCGCCGCGGCTAACCAGTTAGGCCCGTTAATGGACCAACTGGGGAAAAGCTGATGGCACCGGTGGGAGCTCCCCAACAGCAGACAGCCCCCCGGCTGAGGCTGGAATCCACCATTTAACTAGAGGTGGACACCTCCTCTCACTCGCTCCAGCGCAGGCCTACTGGGCTGTGACAGCCACAGCCATAGCCGCAAGCCATCCTATGAAGGGGTTTGCACTGGCAGGTGGGGGGGAGTGGTGGTTACTGGATAGGGAACATTAGTGGCAGTCTCATCTCTGAGTCAGGAGGTTGTGGGTTCAAGTCCCACTCCAGAAACAAACACAAAATTCTAGTGCAACAGTGATATAGAAATGAATCATCATATAAATTAATTGGCTGTGAAGCACTTTGAGATGTCCTGAGGCTGTGAAAGACATTATATAAATGCAATTTTGTTATATTTTCTAAAGGAATATTTACCTAGTAGCAAGATCAACTGATTTTCAAATTTAATTGGACACTGTTAATAAATGACAATTATCATAGAAATATAATTCTCTGTTATATACTGCCTTGAATTGGTGATTAGTTTGATTGGTATTAAAGAGATTTGTATCTGGTAAAACACTGTGAAATAGTACTACTGCAATGCTTCTGATTAACCAATAAGCCTTGGAAATACCCCGAGCTGATGAGTTTAGCTCAGTTTGCTGCCTATAAATTGGCAAAGATTGAGTATAAATTGAAAATAATTACAGAAGGTAAACTTGCATTTATATAGTGACTTTCACAAACTCAGGACATTCCAAAATGTTTTAAGCTAATGAAGTATGGTCATTGTTGTGATGTTAGAAACATGGCAGACAGTTTTTGCACAGCAAGGTCCCACAAATGGCAGTGTGATGGTGATCAGAAAACCTGTTCCTGTGATATTGATTGAGAGAAACTATATAATTTATAAAGCAAAGATATCATAATGTTGGAAAGAGAGGATTTCTTTGAGGGGATAAGGGCAGAGTCCATTTGGTTAAAGTTGAGAAGCAAGAAAGGTTTGATCACAATACTGGGAGTATTTTATAACGCCCCAAATTGTGAGAGAGAGAGATAGAGGAGTAAATCTGCAGGACGATCACAGAGATGTGGAAGAACTGTGGAGTGGTGGGATTGGCAGACTTTAATTTCCCAAAAATCGATTGGGATAATGTTAGAGTAAAAGGAAAGAATGTGAAGGAATTTCTGAAATGTGTTCAAGAGAACTTCCTTGACCTGTATGTTCTCGCACCAACTAGCAAGGGGGCGTTGCTGGATCTGGTGCTGTGAAATAAGGTGGACCAAGTGTCTGTGAGGGAGCACTTGGGAAAGAGTGATCATCGTATCATAATGGAGCAGAGCAAAAAACAATCCAAAATCAAACTTCTAAATTGGGAGAGTGCAAACTTCAATGGGATGAGAGAGGATCTAACCAGAGTCAAACGGAACCAAAGACTGAGAGGAAAATCTGTGGCAATTTGTTGGGTAATCTTTACGGAGGAGATGTTTCAGATACAGGCTAGGTTGATTCCAACAAGGGTGAAAAGTAAGGGAATCAAAGCCAAAGATCCTTAGATGACAAGGGATATCGATAATATGGTAAATCAAAAAGAGAGGGTGTGCCATGCATATCGTTGAATTCTTCAAATGAGAATCAGGCCAAATACAACAAGTTGAGAGGAAAATAGGACTGGCAAAGAAGGAATATGAGAATAGAATGGCAGTTAACATAAATGGGAACACTGAAATCTTCTACCAGCATGTAAAAAGCATGATTTTTCTTTGTTCATTTGTGGGATTGCTGGCTAGGCCAGCATTTATTGCCCATCCCTAATTGCCCTTGAGAAGGTGCTGGTGAACTGCCTTTCTTGAACTACTACAGTCCATGTGGTGTACCACCCACAGTGTGCCTAAAAATTCAGGAATACAGGATGTTAACCCAGTGACAGTGAAGGATATGTTTCCAAGTCAGGATGGTGAGTTGCTTGGAGTGGAGCTTCCAGGTGGTGGTGTTCCCATGTGTCTGCTGCCCTTATCCTTCTAGATGGTTGTGGGTTTGGAAGGTGCTGTCTAAGGAGGCTTGGTGGAGTTCCTGCAGCGCATCTTGTAGATGGTACACACTGCTGCCACTGTGCGTCGGTGGTGGAGGGAGTGAATGTTTGTGGATGAGATGCCAACCAAGCAGGCTGATTTGTTGTGGATGGAGTCAAGCTTCTTGAGCATTATGGGAGCTGCATTCATCCAAGCAAGTGGACAGTATGCCATCACACCCCTGACTTGTGCCTTGTAGATGGTGGACAGGCTTTGGGGAGTCGGGAAGCGAGTTACTCGTCTCAGGATTCCGAGCCTCTGACGTACTCTTGTAACCACAGTATTTCTATGGCTAGTCCAGTTCAGTTTCTGGCCAATGGTAACCCCCAGGATGTTCATAGTGGGGGTTCATTGATGGTAATGCCATTGAATGTCAAGGGGGGATGGTTAGATTGTCCCTTGTTGGAGATGGTCATTGTCTGGCACTTGTGTGGCGCAAATGTTACTTGCCACTTGTCAGCTCAAGCCTGGATATTGTCCAGGTCTTGCTGCATTTGGACATGGACTGCCTCAGTATCTGAGGAATCACGAATGCTGCTGAAAATTGTGCAATCTTCAGCGAACATCCCCACTTCTGACCTTATGGTGGGGGGGTGGGAGGTCATTGATGAAGCAGCTGAAACTGGTTGGGTCTAGGACACTATCCTGAGGAACTTCTGCGGTGATGTCCTGGAGCTGAGATGAGTGACCCCCAACAACCACAACCATCTCCCTTTGTGTTAAGTATGACTCCAACCAGAGGAGAGTTTCCACCTGGTTCCCATTGACCCCAGTCTTACTAGGGCTCCTTGATGCCACACTCGTTCAAATGCTGCCTTGATGTCAAGGGCAGTCACTCTCACCTCACCTCAGGAGTTCAGCTCTTTTGCCCATGTTTGAACCAAGGCTGAAATAAGGTCAGGGGCTGAGTGGCCCTGGCGGAACCCAAACTGAGCGTTAGTGAGCGGGTTATTTACTAAGCAAGTGCTGCTTGATAGCATTGTTAATGACCCCTTCCATCACTTTACTGATGATCAAAGTAGACTGAGGGGGTCATAATTGGCCGTGTTGGATTTGTCCTGTTTTTTGTGTTTAGGTCATACCTGGGCAATTTTCCACATCGCCGGGTAGATGCCAGTGTTGTAGCTGCAATGGAACAGCTTAGCAAGGGGCACAGCAAGTTCTGGAGCATGAGCCTTCAGTACTATTGCCAGGATATTGTCAGGGCCCATCTTTGCAGTATCCAGTGCCTTCACCCGTTTCTTGACATCACGTAGAGTGAATCGAATTGGCATCTGTGATGCTGGGGACCTCTGGAGGCCAAAATGGATCATCCACTCAGTACTTCTGGCTGAAGATTGTAGCAAATGCTTCAGCCTTACCTTTTGCACTGATGTGCTGGGATCCCCCATCATTGAGGATGGGGATATTTGTGGAGTCTCCTCCTCCAGTGAGTTGTTTAATTGTCCGCCACCATTCATGACTGGATGTGGCAGGACTGCTGAGCTTAAATCTGATTCATTGGTTGTGGGATTGCTTAGCTCTATCACTTGCTGTTTATGCTGTTTTGCACACTAGTAGCCCTGCGTTGTAGCTTCACCAGGTTGACACCTTACTTTTAGGTATGCCTGCTGCTCCTGGCATACCCTCCTGCACTCTTCACTGAACTAGGGCTGATCCTCTGGTTCGGTTGTAATGGTAGTGAGAGAGATATGCCGGGCCATGAAGGTACAGATTACGGTTGAGTACAATTCTGTTACTGCTGATGGCCCACAGCGCCTCATGGGTGCCCAACCTTGAGTTGCTAGATCTGTTTGAAATCCCATTTAGCACGGTGGTAGGGCCACATAACAGGATGAAGGGTGTCCCCAATGTGAAGACGGGACTTCGTCTCCACAAGGACTGTGCGATGGTCACTCCTACTGATACTGTCATAGACAGATGCATTTGCGGCAGACAGGTTGGTGAGGATGAGGTCAAGTATGTTTTTCCCTCTTGTTGGCTCCATCATCATCAGCCGCAGACCCAGTCTAGTAGCTATGTCCTTTAGGATTCGGCCAGCTCGGTCTGTATGGGTGCTACCGAGCCACTCCACGTGATGGATATTCAAGTCCCCCATTCAAAGTGCATTCTGTGCCCTATCCACAGTCAGTGCTTCCTCCAAGTGGTGTTCAACATGGATTCATCAGCTAAGGTGGGTGCGGGGTTTCTGGTAATCAGCAGGAGGTGTCCTTACCCATGTTTGACCTGAGGCCATGAGACTTCATGAGATCCAGAACTGATGTTGAGGACTCCCAGGGCAACTCCCAACCCCACCCCCCCCACCGACTGTATACCACTGAGCCACCACTTCTGTTGGATCTGTCCTGCCGGTGGGACAGGACATGCCCAGGGATGGTGATGGTGGTGTCTGGGATGTTGTCTGTAAGGTATGATTCCATGAAGATGACTATGTCAGGCTGCTGCTATACTAGTCTGTGAGACAGCTCTCCCAATTTTGGCACTAGCCCCCAGGTGTTAGTAAGGAGGGCTTTGCAAGGTCGACAGGGCTGAATGTGCCATTGTCATTTCCATGATCAATGCTGGATGGTCCATCCAGTTTCATTCCTTTTCGGCTTTTAGAGCAGTTTGATACAACTAGGCCATTTCAGGGGGCAGTTAAAAGTGAACCACGTTGCTGTGGGTCTGAAGTCACATGTAGGCCAGACCAGGTCGTCAGATTCCCTTCCCTAAAGGACATTAGCAAATCAGATGGGTTTTTATGACAATGTTTTCATGGTCTTCATTAGGCTTTTAATTCCAGATTTTTACTGAATTCAAATTTCACTATCTGCTGTGGTGGGATTCCATGGGGGGGAAGCATTACCCTGGGCCTACCGAATAACTAGTCCAGTCACAATACCACTAAGCCACTACCTACCCACAGTGGGTGGAAAGAGACAGGATGGGGCCTATAGGAACAAAGAGGGTGATATATGATTAGGGATGCAGGGCAAGGCTAGAATACTTAATGAGTACTTTGTGTTGGACTTTACTAAGGAATGCTGCCAACATATCAGTGGAAATGGAGATGGTAAAGGTGGGGTGAAAATTGATAGGCAGAATATACTGGAAAGGCTGACTATGCTTAAAAGTAGATCAGTCACCAGGTCTGGATGACCTACATCCCAGATTTCTAAAGGAGATTGGGGAAGAACTTGTCATCCAAGCTTCCCTGGATACCGGGGCAGGGGGGCGGGGCTGGGCAGTGATGGCAGAGGATTGGAGATTGGCAAATGTGACACCCTTATTCAACAAAGGGTGTAAGGACAGTCCTAGCAACGACAGGCCGGTCAGTTTAACATCATGAGCGGGTAAGATTTTAGAAACAATAATCAGGGGGAAAAAAATCACCGGCACTTGGAGCGGTTTGAGTTAATTAAAGGAGGGCCAGGATTGATCCGTAAAAGGCAGATCATGATTGACAAATGGTATTTTTCGATGGAGTAACAGGGAAGGTTAATGAGGGAAAGCAATAGGCGCTGGGCTGAATCGCCCCAGAATTGCACAAAGTGCAGTAAGCGGACGGGAATAAAGTCATTTTACCTGCCGGCCGCAATGGCAGCTTTTCCCGCCTCGTTAATTATGCAGCCACAGGAAAAACGCCGCCTCGTTGGCGGGCGGCCTCCGATTTGCCCGCCACGCCGTTACCTCGCCGCTTCCTCATGCAGAGCGCCATGTTTAAACCGCAGACGTGCGCACTCTTCTCAAAGCTTGCAACCCAGGAGGGCACCGGTGAAGACACGGCACCAAAAGCCAAGAAGAATGCAGCTCCCTGGTTCAGTGATGCATCCTTGGGAAGCCTCCTGGATGCCGTGGAGGCCCCCCGCGATGTCCTCTACCCCCCCGCTCTGGCCGCAGGATTCCCATCAGCATCACCACTCCAGTTTGGGAGGCAGTGGCAGTGGTGGTCAGAGCCAATGCTGCACAGAAGAGGTCAGCCATCCAGTGCAGAAAACGGATGATGATCCCATCCATGCCGCCAGGGTAAGGCAACCATCTCATCACTCTAAACTCACACTCACAGGGTCATCACACATTCACTGGCATCTCACTCACTGCCAGCTCAAGGGACATCACCACTCACTCTCTCACACACACCCTCACATCACCATCCAGCCCCATCTCCTCTGGAGACTGCCTCCTCAGCCCTCACCATCTTGACGCCACTTGCACAGGTCAACATGTGTCCCCACACACACCCTGGGATACCCCGCCTACCCCAGTACAGCCCTCGACCTGCAGCCTCTTCCATTGCCTAAGGCCACTTCTCCCCCTTCCCCAAGCAAGCCCTAGCCCTGCAGCCATTGAAAAGCCTCCCCCACCTTACAGTTGGTCTGGTGGGTAGAGACCTGCCCTCAAGCCCCCCCTAAAAGTGATATGGTGCTGCCTGTGAAGCCTGGCGCTGATGACCAGATGTGCTGCCCGAAGCAAGGTAGGCAAACAAACCTCGAGGTCCTGAGCGAAGTGCAGCTCACCAGGTGCACGTCGCTTATGTACAGTTGTGAAACACATCGATGTGTACCTGGATGATCCAGCGTGGGGGGGGATGATTCTGGTGAGCAGGGCTTATAATAAGATGCTAAAGTATGGCAATTCGGTTCCTGACCTGCGGTGGTGGGAAACGTGTCCCACCACTGATGCCTGATGCCAACGGGGCTGGAAAATTCTCGCCATTTTGTCCCTCGCTGCCCGCCATGACGTCTGCTGCCAATGGGGCCGGACAATTTCAGTCGCTGTCTACTTGGGTTTTAAGAAAGCGGTGACAAAGTAGCACTTAAAAGGCTGGTTAACAAAATTGTGGTTCACGGAATAGTGTCAGCGTGGATAAAAACTGAGTTAAGGACAGAAAACAACAAGTTGTGGTAAAAAAAAATTTTCAGACTAGCGGATGGTAGATAGTGGTGTTTCCAAATGGCCGGTGCTAGGACCACTGCTTTTTTTGATATACATAAATGACTGGATAAGGAATACGGAGTAACATTTCAAAATTTGCTGTTGATATCAAACTCAGAGGAGTCTCAAACAGCGAGGAAGATGCCAGTCGATTGCAAAAGGAAATGGGTAGGCTAGCAGAGTGGGCAGACAAATGGCAGATGGCAGGATATAGTAGTGGTACTGTCACTGGACTGGTAATCTGGAGACCTAGGGAAATGCTCTGGGGACCTGGGTTCAAATCCCACCACAGCAGATGGTGAAATTTGAATTCATTAAAACAAATCTGGAATTTTTTTTAAAAGTCTGATGATGATTTTTATTCACTAATGTCCTTTAGGGAAGGAAATTTACTGTCCTTACCTGGTCTGGCCTACGTTTTGACTCCAGATCCACAGCAATGTGGTTGACCCTTAAATGGCCTAGCAAGTCACTCAGTTCTCAAGGGCAATTAGGGATGGGCAATAAATGCTGGCCCAGCCAGCAAACCCCCATCCAATGAAAGAATAAACAGAAAGCTTAATACAGAGAAGTGTGTGCGGTGATGTGGAGAGGCAACATAGACTAAATGACACAGTTCTAAAGAGTGTTTTAAGGGACCTGGGGGATCATATGTATAGATATTTGAAGGTGGTAGGTCGTGTTGAGGGAGTAATTAGCTAAGAATATGGGTTTCATAAATAGAGGCATTGAGTACAAAAACAAGGAAGTTATGGTGAACCTTTATGAAGCTCTGGTTAGGCCATAGCTAGTGCATTGCATCCAGTTCTGGTCACCACATTTTAGGAAGGATGTGAGGGCCCTTGAAAGGGTGCAGAGGAGATTTACCAGAATGGTTCCCGGGATGAGGGATTTTTGCTCCAAGGAGAATAACCCCAACTGCTCCAACCTAACCTTATAGCTGAGGAGATTTGATAGAGGTGTTCAAGATTATGACAAGTGTGGATAAGGTAGTCAAAGAAAAGCTGTTCCCATTACCTGATTGTACAAGGAACGGGAGACACAGATTTAAAGTTTTGGACAAGAGAAGCAGGGGGAATGTGAAGAAACTCACTACCCACAAGGATGGTGAAAGCAGAGACGATCAATGATTTCAAAAGGAAATCGAATGGGTATTTGACGGATATATACTTGCAGGGCTACGGGGATAGTGCGGGGGGAATGAACTGACTGGATTGCGCTACAGAAATTTCTCGACTCGAGCTACCCGCCTCAGTAGCCAAAATCTGGCCCAATGACTCTTACAGTTCTCTGATTAAACAATGTTCAAACAAATTTTGAAACTCTGTTTATCTTTGCTAATAGATGAATACCCAGGTAGAACAAGGTTGCAGCTATAAGAGTGTCTTTCGTGACCTCAGGAGGCCTCAAAGTGCCCTACAGCCAATGAAGTATGTTTGAAGTGTAATCACTTCTGTAATGTGGACAGCCAATTTGCACACAGCAAGCTCCCACAGACAACAATGGGATAATGCCCAGGTAATCTACTGTTAGTGATGTTGGCTGGGGGATAAATATAGGGCAGAAGACCAGGGAGAGCTCCCCCACACTTCTTTGAAATAATACCATGGGATATTTTGTGTACACCTGAGAGCTTTAACGCCTCAAACAGTTACTGCAATGTTAATGTGTGATGTAGGTGAACTGATTGCTTACATCGCAGAGAGAACGTCGGCCTATCACCCAGAAGGAAAAAAAAGCTCAAAATTTTCAAATCCCAGTAAAAATCAGTAATACTAAAGTTCCATTTTAAGGTATACAAGACCAGTTTGGACAAGTCTTACTGGTACTCTGTATTTTGAGGTTTTACTGGATTTAGTTTGGGCACAGTGTGAGGCATATTAATGCTGGAGAATGGAACGCTTCCCCTATACCAGCGTCAACATGGAGCACTTCCATGTCACATTTCCATGGCCTGGCTGAAGTGTCAAGATGATTGTACTCTGCCCTAAGAATGCACCTTAATCCCATACTCTATGCAATGTAACATTTCTATTTGCCGTAAAAAAAGCCAGCCTTGTAGCTGAGATGCTGCCAATGTAGTATTGAAGAATAGGCTGTTTGTCTTTATAGCCTCATATCAACTGGGAACTGGACCTTTCAAACCTGTTCCACCTCCAACATTAAATCTACGCCAATCAATTTTGAGCTTACGCAGATGGCTGTGAGAATCCCTTTATGGTTACTTTCCTATATTTTACAAATCCAATTGGCAGAATGAAGAAGTTACATTGCCCATCAGAGTACTATTATTGTTGTTTTAAAGGTTAGATTTTCTCCTAACCAAGCCAGTACTGAGACCTGGAAAGCTTTGTAGCCAGACGTAGAGAGCTGCAGACAAAGGAGAGCTGCAGCAGAGGGGAGATCAGGGAAGGCACATTTACAAGAAGCTGTGTGTTGGGTAATACAATTAACCTGGACATAAAGCTGAAGACAGGGGTGGAGCAAGGATTGTGATGGGCAATTTTACTGCTGCTACTGCAGCTTTGCCACAGCCAACCAGACTATTTAATGAGGTTTATTAAAGTGTACGGAAAAAGGAGTCTCTGGGGAATCTGTGCCATTAAGACTGCCGTGAATCTCGCTAAGGAGATTCTGCAGGAGTATGCCACATGACGATGTCTCCTGGGACCTCGGGTGCAATTTGGCTGCTGGCGAATGCGACCCAAGGGCCGAATCGATTGAGTGGCATAAGTGAGCGATCCTACCTACCAAAGGCCAAGTTAGAAAACTTTGGAACTTCATGTGGTGCTATATGTCTGTGGGGCGTAATGTGGGTGCTTGTGTTTGTGTAAGACGTATCTTTGTTGTATCAATTATCTAAAGTGAAATTTACCTTTTTTGAAGTATCATTTGCCTGTTAATTGATGTGTAATTTACATTGGTTCTGATTCGTGTTACAGTAAAAGTTCCAAAAAGTGAAATCTTGTTGTAATTCCTTCAGTTTGGGGGTTGTTTGATAAATTGGATTGTTTTAGTTTACAGTTTCCCCACGGGGATTCTAACAATAGTGCTTTTCACAATCTCAGAATGTTCTAAATCATTTTACAGCCAATGATGTAGTTTTAAAGTGCAGTCACTGTTGTAAATATAGGAAAAGCAGCAGCCAATATGCGCACAGCAAGCTCCTACAATCAGCAATGTGATAACGACCAGATGGTCTGTATCTTAGTAATGTTGATTTAGGAATAAATATTGGCCAGGACATCAGGTACAACTCCCCGCCTCTTCTTCAATAGTGCCATGGAATTCTTTTATGTGCACCTACAAGGGCAGACTAGGCTTCAGTTTTTAATATCTCATCTGAGACATTCCCTAAGTACTACATTGGAGTGTCAGCCTAGATTTTGCGCTCAAGTCTTTGGAGTGGGATTTGAACCCATGACCATCTAATTCAGAGGTGAGATGAAGGGAGGGTTGTCATTGACGAAGCAGTTGACAATGATTGAGCTCAGGGCATTACACTGAAGAACTCCTGCAGCAATGTCCTGGAGCCTCGATGGTTGGCCTCCAAAACCCATAGCCATCTTCCTTTGAGGCATTGATCACTTGAGAATCCTGAGTGAAGCAGACCTGGTGCCTGCTCCACTCATTGCAATCCGGTTTTATAAAGGATGGCTTAAATCAGTCATTCTGCTTCACTGGCGAGTTGCAGGAGGTTGCACATTAGCAACCTGCAGCTCCCAGGTCAATGGTGACAAGGCCCAAGGCTTTGGATCACACCATTCACGCATAAGGGCCGTCCGTGGCAACCACTGTCTGCCCAAAAATGGGGACTGCTCAAATTGTTATTCCATTGTGTTAAGGGTATTCTTTCTGACCAGTAGGTCCTGAAGACAGCAATAAATAAATGGCAGTTTAAAAAAGATCTGATTTTCTTTCAAATGTCCTGGAATCTGACATCACAGAAAGAGAACACCTGGCCCATTTTTGACAGTTATCCAACTAATCCCACTCCCCTACTCTTTCCCCATGCAAAATAATTTCCTTTTATAATGACTTATCCAACTCCTTTATGAAAGTCACTGTTGAATACATTGACCAGCCTTTCAGGCAGGTCCTTTCAAACTCGCAAATCCCTGTGTGAAAATAATTCCTCCAGTGGCCTCTGGTTCTTTTGTTAATCATCATAAATATGTCTCCTCTGGTTACCAGCTCTTCTGCTACTGGTTTTTCCTTCTTTATTCGGTCAAAACTGTTCATGATCTTGACATCTCTATCGAGTCCTCTCTTGACCTTCCCTGCTCAGCTAGCAAGGACAACCAAGCTTCTCCAGTCCCTCCACGAGAGGCTAGGGATCCTGCAACGAATAACTCACCTCCTGACTCCCCAAAGCCCGTCTACCATCTACAAGGCACAAGTCAGGAGTGTGATGGAATACTCCCCTCTTGCCTGGATGAGTGCAGCTCCCACAACACTCAAGAAGCTTGACACCATCCAGGATAAAGCAGTCTGCCTGATTGGCACCACGTCCACAAATATTCACTCCCTCCACCACCGACACACAGTGACAGCAGTGTGTACCATCTACAAGATGCACCGCAGGAATTCACCTAGGCTCCTTAGACAGCAACTTCCAAACCCACAACCACTACCATCTAGGAGATACATGGGAACACCACCACCTGGAAGTTCCCGTCCAAGTCACTCACCATCCTGACTTGGAAAAATATCATCGTTTCTTCACTGTCGCTGGGTCAAAATCCTGGAACTCCCTCCCTAACAACACTGTGGGTGTACCTACACCACATGGACTGCTGCGGTTCAAGAAGGCAGCTCACCGCCACTTTCTCAAAGGCAACTAGGGATGGACAATAAATACTGGCCCTGCCAGTGAAGCTCACTTCCCATGAATGAATAAAACAAAAACGTAACTGAAGTCCCTCATTTCTGGCACTACTCCAGATAATCCTGTCTGCGCTGTCTCTAAGCCCTTGACATCCTTCCTAATGTGTGCCAATCTTAATTGTGCTAAGCAGTGAATCATAAAGTGCATAAACATATGTATATTTTTAAGTGCCCTTCATACATTGTGCATAATTACACACAATAGGCATGATACTACCTTTAAAAGGGGGTTGCAACTATATTTTAATACATGCAAGGATGTGGGTAAAGGGTGGGTAAATATATTCTATTTACTCACGGGGAGGATAAATGCCAACGCAGACTTATAAGATTTAATAGCTGTTTCTGTGTAATTGAGCCATTTTCATCCAAGGTAGAGAGAAACTGTTTCCACTGGCAGGAGGATCTGTAACCAGAGAGCACAGATTTAATATAATTGGCAAAAAAATAAATAGGGTGGGGGATGACAGGATTGTTTTCAGCCCAGTGAGTTGTTACAATCTAGGATGCTCTGCCAGAATGGGCGCTGGGAGCAGATTTAATACTGAACTTTCTAAAAGACAATTGGTTGTACACTTTAAAGGGGAAATATTCGGAGGACGCGAGATCATGGGGATCGATTTAATAGCTCTTTCAAAGAGCCACGGTGGGCTGGGTGGGCTCCTTCTGTGCTTGAAGATGCTACCATCCTGGACGTCACCCAGTGGGACTTTGCAAAGGCTGCTGTGAGGTGCTCGGTGCTGGATTAACCCTTCGGCCTCACTGGCCGGGCTGAAAAGGTCTCTAAGAAGACAGCCGCTTGAATGGGCTTTTTGTCAGAGGCCAATGTTTCAGCAGATATTTGCTCCAATGTGGGCAGACGTACCTTGAGTCACACAGAACATTTCACACACTGTGCCAAGTGGGAATGATATTTTGACTGCCGAGCAATAACCTTAGATGCAAGCACATAATGTATCTTAGGTTACATGAGACCTCAGGAAAATCTTTACACCAGAAGGCAAACAAACCAGGCACAGAACAGCAAGTTTCAGGTATCACATTATAAAAGGGTTCTGTATATACCAGCGATCTACGCACTAAAGAGTTACTGTACTTTTCCATTGCCTTGAGAGCCTGGAACTTTCCAGTGTTACACTGGTCATGTAGGAAAGTAAACCTGCTTGTTAACGCACTGCCTTTTCCCCTGAAGTATTTTGCAATTCCCCAGCCAGCCCAGGCTTTCAGATTTGGAGGCTAGGTTTTAATTTTTAAGTTTCCGTTAAGAAAATAAACCCGCTGGAAGGAGAGGAGGGCAAAATGATTTAAGACACGGCTAATTGGGATTCCCCATAAAACAGTCCCATTCATCAAACTGTCACCAACGCGCTGAAGCTAGTCGAACATTTTGAAGCATTCAATTCTATTTGAGAAAGTGCGGCCCTTTTAAACTAGAACACACCCCATTTAAAGGGCTGCTTGCCTTCGTGAAGAAAGGTGTTTGGCAAATTGCTTCAAGTATCAGAGGAAGAAGCAGCAGAGAAAATGTGTCATCGCTGGTACAGCATCTCCAACATGTTATAACATCCCATGAACCACCTCACATGAACACTCCCAAACAAAATCTGACCCCAGGCCACATATAAGGCAATATGAAGGACAGGCGGCCAAAAGCAATGGCCAATGGGGTAAGTTTTTAAGGAGTGTCTTAAAGGAGGAGAGAGAAACGGAAGGCGGTGAGGTTCAGGGAGCGAATTCCGGAATCCAGGGCCTAGGCAGCTGGAGGTATGGACAACAAGAAGGGTTAAAATCAGGGATGTGCAAGAGACCAGAATTGGAGGGATGCAACTATCTCAGAGACACCCAAGAGGAAAGGCAATGCAGAGAACAGCCACAAGGCAGATGCTTCACCCTCGAGGTCTGGGATAGAATGAAGCACTGGGGAAATTTGGGCACTTCAGCCTTGAAAGAACGCATCTGAAAAGTGAACGTATACCGATTGATAGTAAAGATAGACAGATGTATGAGAAACTAAGCCCAGGAGATGAATTAAATTTTCAAAGTGGAACATGGAGTCATAATTCATACCAGCAAGAGTAGGGAAATTCTTCTTCAAATAAAAAATGATCAGTAGATGGGATGGACTCCCAGACTGAGTAGCGACATCATTTAAGAAGCACCAGAATGTTACAATGAGGGACTTTAGGGTAGTTCTGGATGGATGAACCTTGCTCGCCTGGTGATTATTTTTGTTACCATGTTTTCATGTGAAGAATCCCAACTTCCACTTGAAGGATCTACACTTTCCAGTTCCTGTTGATGAACCAAGCTGGTTGGTCAACCATCAACGGTGCCCTGGAGTACTACAGACCTGATCCATTCTGCATCATATCGTCAAGTCCACCCATAGTTTCAATCATCAGGCACACCACCTTGATTCCAAACAGACCCCTGTTTGCTTCTCCCCCTCCACAAGTGCCCCCACTTTATTCAAACAAATACAAAGAGCTCCTCATCGCTGCTGCGCCCTCGAAAGAGGGCAATTGTAGGTGTCAGATCTAAATGGATGATCAGATTGTAAAGTCGATCTTAGTTAAACCTCCCAAACCAGCAACACCTATAAATTATTGCAGCCTACCTGATCTGGCAGGAACACCATTTGCTGGCATTTGTCTCCCTATTAGAAGATATAGAAGCACTGGAGGAAATACAGAAAAGATTCCCAGGAGTGATACCAGAACCAAGAGGTTGCAACTTTCAGGAAAGGATGAACAGGCTGGGGCTCTTTTCTCTAGAGAAGACTGAAAAATGTCTTTAACATTCTTAAGCATTGGCAAAAAGAAAACGTTTCCACTTTGTGGGGAAATCCTACCCTGGAGATCATGAATATAAGATGGTGACTAACAAACCCCATAAGGAATTCAGGAGAAAAATTCTTTACTCACATTTGGGGCAGGGATTTGGGGCAGGATTTTGGGTCGTCAGGCGGGGCATGGGCGGGCGGGAAACGGCCTGTCGCCCGCGATCTCGCGCCGGTTGGCCAATTAACGGTCGGCTAGCGTGGCAGGCGCGCTGAGAAGCTCAGGTCTGCCGGGGTTGGGGGAGCGGGAAGAGAGCGAGCGCATGCGTGGCGGGGGTTGGGGGAGCGCGCGCGCAGTGAAAGCTCCCTGAAGGCGGAGAGAGCCGCCTCAGGGGAGCAGACGAATTTAAAAATCAAAATGAAGGATTCTGAACATCGGAAAAAAATGTCCCCGCGTAGGACTCGCTCACATGAACATAGAAACGTGGTAAAAATGATGTGAAAACGTTTTTTATTTTTTTTTAAATTAATGTCGGAAACCTCATCCCGCCTTGCGGATGAGGCTTCCTAAAAAAATGCAAAGGCCGCCTGGTTGGACCGTAAGGTTGGACGGGCAGCGAAAAATAGCACTTAATTAATTGATTAATGTCCTTAATAGGCCTCTTAATTGCCGGCGGGCGCGCTGCCAACTCCTTTGCGGGGCCGCCGACCGAAATATCGTGCAAGTGTACAATGACGTGGGGATGCTCGCCCGCCATCAACACATCCTATTTCACGCTGGTGCGTGCCGGGCACGTGCCTGCACTTTGAGCAGAAAATCCTGCCCCATGGAGTGATCGGGACAAATAGAATAGCACCTAACGGGAAGCTAGATAAGTGCGAGAAGGTGAAAAGATTGAAATGGTATATTGATAGGGTGAGATCAAGTAAGGTGGGAGGAGACTTGTATGGACAATAGACACCAGCATGGACCTGTTGGGCTGATTGGCCTTTCATTTCTGCTGTTAAATTCTATGCAACCCTATATGTTCCATGCACAGATCTGTTAAAAAAAAACATCGAATTATATTTGCGAAATGGATCCTGAAAGCTTTGATCCTGCCAGCCCCATAAATGGCTTTAGTCTAGACTACATGGCTGACTGTTAAAGCCGCTCTGAGGTGGACCACTCTGTTGGACAATCAAGGCAACTGGACAAGACCAATAAATGGACCATTGCCAACACTGTGAGAACAAAATTACAAAGAATGAGTTGGTGGCAGTTTCAATGAGGCGTGCTCTGTTCAAGATTTATAGCATTGGTTAGAAAAAGATTCCTTCCCCTGGTTAGTTCATGTTCCTCTGAATGTCCCAGGGTTGCTGCAGAACTGACACGCTGGGGCTGATTTTAACCCCCCACTGCCTGCCACCTGGTGGAATTTTAAGATCGAGATATTGCTTGACCGGGGGCCAACGTAGGTCACCGAGCATGGAGTGACAGAGTCAAGACATGGGCAGCAGAATTTTGGATGATCTTAAATTTATGGGCGGTAGAAATGTGGGGGTCTAGTAAGGAGCAGGTCTGGAGGTATAAAAATGGCATGAATGGCAGTTTCAGAAGCAAATGAGCTGGGACAGGGACAATCAGGCGATTATGGGGGGTGGACATAGAGGCTCTTAGTGATGGCATGAATATAAGGTTGGAAGCTCATCTCGTGGTTAAATATAACACCAAGGTTACGAACAAACTGGTCTAGTCTCAGACTGTTGCCAGGGAGAGAGATGGAGTTCGGGAATGGAGTTTAGTAGGGTTCAAAAACAATGGCTTCAGTCATCCCAATATTTAATTGGAGGAAATTTTTTACTCATCCGGTACTGGATGTCGGATAAGCAGTCAGATAATTTAGCAACAGTGGAGGATTCAAGAAAAATAGTGGTGAGGTAGAGCTGGGTGTCATCAGCACACACATGATACCTAATGTTGAGCTTTCAGAGGATGTCACCAAAGGGCAGCATGTAGATGAGAAATAGGAAGAGGCCAAAGATAGATGCCTGGGGGGGACACTAGAGGTAACCATGAGGGAGGGGGAAGAGAAGCCATTGCAAGTGATTCTCAGGTTATGATACTGGAGGTAATAATGGAACCAGGTGAGTGTAGTCCCATCCAGCTGGACAAAAGTGAGAGACGTTGGAGGAGGATGGTGTGGTCAACAATGCCAACCACTGCAGGCATGTCAAGAAGGATGAGGAGGGAAAGTCTACCTTTGTCACAGTGATTCTGATAAGAGTTGTTTTGGTACTGTGGCCGGGATGAGGGGAGGAGATCTGATTCCTGAAATCTGAACATGGAGTTCTGGGAAAGAGGAGCACTGATCTTAAAGGCGACATGTTCAAGGATATTGAAGGCCAGCAGAAGCATTACTGCCCATCGTGGCACCACAGAAACTGGCCCTTTGGCACTTGAGCCTTAGGGTTGCCAACTAAGATTAAATGTATTCCTGGAGGTTTCATCACATGACTTGCCTCCATGCTCCAGCCATTAGTCAGCCAACACATCCACCCTTGTGATGTACTTCCTCTCTACATCAAGTGGAAAGCAAAAAAGACTCATTACCCAATTGGACGATGCTTGGCTGTCAGCCAAACAGCCTTTTTGTTCCCCATTTTCAATATTATTATATCTGGTAAAAAGAAACATTCAAAGAAATGACAAAAAAAAGGATCTTTTTTGATGTCCCAATGAATTTTCTCCAGGGTTGCACACAGCAGTGTCCTGGGGAATTGATCTTCTGGAATCCCCGGAGACTCCAGGCCAATCCTGGAGGATTGGCAACCCTGCTGACCGTCTACAGACTCCACTCAAGATCCCTGCCTTCCCCACCTCTCGGACCGGCTGGGATCCGGGGAAGGCACGCTGGTGGGCGGCTGAGACGGTCACACAAAAATCCATCCTGTCGCAAAGGATTGGAACTGACTCGTCCCGAAGGATTTCTGCGATGATGCTGGGCCATGTGCTCATGACAGGCTGCCAATTAGCACGATTGTTTGGCTCTCTCTGCTCCTATGAAACAGTCAATTTAATGCTTTTCAGAAGCAGCTGCCCCCCACCCCCTTCCCCATCGCCTCGGCCACGAAAGCTGCAATAAATTGGCGATTTTATTCAGAGGACGGTGCCCACAGAGGCCTGCTCTGTGGTGTTAATTCCAGCTACAACATTCAGCAATTTAGAAGTTCACAGAACACCCATTTTGTGTGCTGCCTGACAACAGAAACTACACGTGAATTTAAAGGCCACCAGAGGCATTGAGAGCTCACAGCTAATAAACATTGTCCGCACTTTGTCAATACCGTTTGTTGCACACAGTTACAGCCCTTATTCATTTCAAACGGTGAAAGAATATAAAGTAAACAATGCCTCTGGTTTCATTAGCCTCCTTCACGCAGTAAAGTGTTGCATGGGTCTCCCTGGCGATGACAGGCCAGTTGATCTACTGCAGGGGTTGGTCCTGCAAGACATTACAGGACTCCGCAGAACTGGGTTGCCTCCTAATAAAACACAGAAGCAATAAAGAGCTACTTGCCCATTTCCCTGCGGCCTCCTCCTGGAACTGGATTTCCATTTGCTCCATCGTTGGCAGCCATGCTTTCAGCTGCCTCGAGCCCTAAGCTCTGGAATTCTCCCCCTAAACATCTACACCTCTCGACACTCCTTGAAGCTCACCTCTTTGACCAAAAGTTTGGCCACCCACCCTAGCTTCTCCCTATGTTGCCCAGTGTCCAAATCCTGCTTGCTAACCCTCCTGTGAAACGCACTTGGGACACCTTACCTTGTCAAAGGCTAGATAAATGCAAATTGTTGTTGTTGTTGTTGTAGTAGGGTTGCCAACCCTCCAGGATTGTCCTGGAGTCTCCAGGAATGAAAGATTGATCAACTTCGCACTGCGGCAAACAATCTGGGAGAGAAATCTTCGGAGCGTTAGAGTAGTTTTTGTGCTTTTTTCAATTTTCTTTGAACACTTTCATTTACTAGTTATGAAAATATTGGAGATTGTAAAAAAAAATAGCTGTTTGGCTGGACAGAGCACTTTTAGTCAAGTGGTGAAACCTCCAGGAATATGTCCAACCAGAGTTGGTAACCCAGTCTTGGGCACAGCATAATCCTTTCATTCATCAGTCCTGCTGGGAGCAAAAGAAAGAAATAAAAAGACAGCAAAACTTGCATTTAGGTAGCATCTTATCACATTCCTTAGAAATATCACAAAGTGCTTCACGTACAGTGAGTTACTTTCCAGTGGCTAAATTCTAAATTTACTCATTCTAAAGAGGGTGCAGAAGCAGAGAGACCGGGGGGAGGGGTAAAAGTGCACAAATCGTTGAAGCTGCCCGAGCAGGTTGAGATAATGGTTAAAAAGGTATTTGGGATCCCGGGCTACTTAAATAGAGGCTTAATAGAGTACAAAAGAAAGGAGGTTATGGTGAACCTTTATAAAACACTGGTTCAGCCTCAACTGGAATACTGGGCTGAATTTCCATCCTCAAGGTGGGGAGCAAGAGTTGGGAAAATTCCTGGCTTTCTGCGTGTACCTTCGGGGGGGGGGGGGGGAACGTGGCTCCGGAGGCACCATCTTCCTCGCCAGCAGGCCGGTGCGGGCTGAAGTGGGGTCAGCCGAGCCCAGAAACACTTTGGAGGCAGAGGCGGGATCAGTTTAGGAGGTGGGACTTCTCATCACCCAGGCCCTCTATAAAAGGGCCATGCTGGATGGAAGTCACTCGGTGACAGGAAGGAAGTCATAAGGTTGTGTGGGAGGAGATGTCATTGTGTTGTCATGTGAGTATATGTTACTAATGTTGGCCAGCTGGTTATTTTTGCGGTAAGGGTTGACCCATGAGAGCCTTGCATAGGAAAGTTTAGATGCGGAAGCCTGCCCACTGAAAATGTGTAAGGAGTGTCCACACAGCTGACATTCACTGTTTGCAAAGATCCACCACGCCCAGCCATGGAGAGGTCAACATCTTCACAGCTACAGCAGGTCACCACACTGTACACTGAGCAAAATGATCTTTGGCACCCCCTTCATGTCCAGCCACATTTCATCTCACATTTTCAAATGTGGCACCCCAAAGTGCCTCACATAACCATGATATCAGCACTCCTGTCCTTGCAGGCAGGCGGGACTCCAAGGGAGTATTCCAGTAGGGCCCTATAAGCTCCAGACCACACCATGACATTCTGGGGTGTTCGCACACACGCACAGTACACACAACCCACCAATGCTGCCCCGCATCCGCACCCCCCCCCACCTTAACAACATGTGTGTGCACTACTCGGGAGGAAGGTTCCAGCAAGCAGTTGCACATGGCGATTGAGTAGCATGGCATAAAGATAGAATCACGATTCATCTATGTGCTTTATTCATTGTCATGGCAGAATGGTTCAGAGGAGCACTGTGTCCGAGTCTCATGGATTAAACGCTCCCAGGCTCTGTGACCAGGACCTGAAGATCCTGGTGTGCAGGCGGTGGAAGGCTGGAGGGATACCCTGTATCCAGCGGGCAGGAGAAACCCTCCTACGGTCACGAAGAGAGCATGGCAGGCAACTGCTGCTGCGGTGAGCACACCGGGCGAAGGTGTCTGAACATGGATTCAGTGCCACAAGCGGTTCCACAGTGAGCTGTTTGACTGAAGATCTGCTTTGGGTGTCAGGTGACCGGGGCATCAGATGGGACACAATTGCCGCATACGCCACCATCAACAAGGATGACCAAACGGACATGACAGTCTTGTCTGTCCGGGCATAAATAGGGTGGCATCTGAATGCCCACTTAGACACCCGGCCACATAGATCGTGCTCAGATATGGATGCAGGATTCGGTGTCCATAAGTGTGTCCCTAAACTTGCAGGAGAAGAGAGCTTGAAATGCTACGGCAATGTCCTGGACAGGGGTGGGCGTGCAAACCTCAGGGTGATTCATCCAGTGGAGGAGAGGGCCATGCAGATAGCGTGTGCGCCTCCCCAGGCCAGTGTAGGAGATGGAGGATCACCCAGTGTAGGTGCCGAGGCCGGTGTTAAAGGCACCTTCGATCATGGTGTTGTTAATGCTGGTTCAGCACGGGGAAGGTGGATCGAGCATAATGGGCATTTGACACATGGTAGAGCATGAGGGAATGGGCCAGGACCAAGGCTTCTGCTCATATGGTTTTAGATAATGACCTGTAACTGGATGTGTGTTCGCACTGAGCAAGGATTACACTAATGATCTCCTGTTGTGTCTCAAACAGAACCCATCACTACTTACCCATGCCCACGCCCAAGAGCCAGAACTTCCCCCGGGGCATCAGGAGGAGGGGGATGAAGAGATATCCGAGGAATCACAATCCCATCTGACCAACTCACAATCCACCAGTAAAATCACCAGCACCGCAGAGGGCAGTAACGCGCGATTTGAGTCAGTTGTGTGAGGTGGAGGTCACCGCTCCAGAGTGCAGGAGGAGGTGTCAGAGTCAGACACATCTGTGCACAGAGGAGGGAGGGCGGTGACAATGATGCCTCAGTTGGCATAGAGGTGAGGCCTGAGGAGTCACCTTAGGGGGCACAGCACTTGGATGAGCAGCGGCAGATGTACGGGCATCTGGCGGAGTTCCCCAAGGCAACGAGCACTCATGCACTGTGAGTGGAGGAGTCCATTGTGGTGATGAGCTCGACCTCGTCTTGCTCAACCGCATGAGCTCCAACCATGAGAGAATAGCCAATTTGAGGGGGAGTCACATCCAGCATCATTCCCTGTGGATGCAAGAGCAGCATGAATTCCTGCCAAGAGAGCAAGGCTCACTCAGTAGCCTGGAGCAGTCTGTTCTGACTATGAGTTCTGTCTTCCAGGGAATACAGGAGGAGCTGTGTACCCATAACAGGGCGTTCCCACTAGTGACACAACAGATGCTGGAATGGATGACAGGGGCTCACCCTGTCCGACCCTTGAGAAAGCCAGTCCAGGGCTGAGGAGGTTACAGGGGAAGATGCGGGTGTTGTGAGCAGTTCTGCACACTCACCTTCCACGGCTCCCCTGGCTCCTCCACCAGAACCCTCGGCTCTGTTACGTGCGCCAGTGACCACGGCGGCTGCTGCAGAATTTCAGGCCCCACAGCCTCAGCTACCTACCCAACAGGTACCTGCATGGAAAGGTCAGCCACAACACTCGTCAATACCTTCCACATAGAGAGGTGAGCAGCCTGCCTCCACCTCCTCCCAGGCAACACTGGGGGCACCATATAGGAATGCTCCAGCTCGAAAGGCACCATGGCAGTTCGATGACTGATAGGTTCACGTGTGGTATTATATCTCACATTGTTAAGTATACCTTTTACATTTTCTGTAAATACACTATATAAATCAATGGATGGACGCACTGGTTTATACTTGCCTAGTGGTGCATACAGTAACTGATAACTACATGATCTTACCAGTGTCACTGAAGATTGCAGCCAGAAGTCCATTCGTGAAGGGTGAAGCCCATCGTAGTCCATCGTATTCAAGTTGGTGCTCATTGAAACAGTCCCTGCTGATAGCAGTCAACCATGGGATTTGAGCGTCGATGGTCAAGTCAGTGTTTATTGCCCATCCCTAAATGCCCTTGCCAAGGTGGTGGTGAGGCACAATCTTGAACCATTGCCGTCCATGTGTTGTAGGTAGGCCACAGTGCTTTTAGGTGGAGCTGCACTCATCCAAGCAAGTGGAGAGTATTCCATCACACTCCTTGTGCCCTGTAGATGGTGGACAGGCTTTGGGGAGTCAGGAGGAGAGTTACTCTCTGCAGAATCCCCAGCCTCTACCCTGCTCTTGTAGCCACAGTATTTATATGGCAGGTCCAGTTCAGTTTCTGGTCAATGGTAAGCCCCAGGATGTTGATGGTGGGGACTCAGTGATGGTAATGCCATTGAATGTCAAGGGGAGATGGTCATTGCCTGGAACTTGTGTGGTGCTAAGGTTACTTTATGCTGCCAGTCTCAAGTTGCAGTGTTTCAGTTGGTGCATCCATGATATCTGCAACTTTTGACTCTCATCTGACATGCACTCCTGACATAGGGCCAGGCCTCGGTTAGCTCTGAGACACCACATTGGTTGGAAAATTAATGTGCTTCCCTTACCTGTCAAAGAGGGCATCGCTGACCGATGTTATGCATCTATGGGTGGCTGATTGTGAGATGCCGCAAAGGTTTGCAGCTGAGCGCTGGGAGGATCCAGTTGAGGGCCACAGTAACTTTCACTGGGATTGGCAGGGCTTGGGCATGTGTTGTTTAAGGCCTGAGGTCTGCCTCCAACATGGTGCAGATTTCTCTGACCATTTCCCAAGACATTCTAAGTTTTCACGACAGTGCCTTTCGGACATTTCGAGGAAGCTATACCTTTCAGGTATACCCTTCGCTCAGGGTAATATCTCACCCATCTCCTCCTTGCTGTTTTCACTGGGGGCTCTGCCACCTCATGCCCAAGTACCGCACACTGCTGCCTCAGCCTTCCCTCAATATGTCGCATGTGTGAGGGTCCTGCACCCATTTCTTCAATTTACTTCCCTCTTGGGACAACACTCTACATACCCAGAGAGACTGGCAGTCTGAAATGTCGCCTTCCTGGTTTACGAGGCAAGGAATGATAAGGGGCCCTTATCGCTTTTCCAGCCACCCACACCCCTCCTTCGCTGTGGTCATTCAGCAGCCCCTATCTCTAAGGCAAGTTCAGCTTTAAATCTGATACCTGACATAGCTCTGTAAAAGGCTTAGAATTCTTTACCTCAGGCCTTCATAGCAGTTGACGTCTCCAGTACCAAGTCCTGGAACACACACAGCTACGTTTGCACCTTTTGACAGTGAAAATCCACGACTTACTGTTCTCTTCTATCTCTTCAAATTCCACGTGTGCACTTTGCACCCTGCCCCCTTTTACACATCCTTCAATATCAGAAACGCTGAGAATGGGGGTGGGACCCCCCCGGGTGGGCCACCCCGGATCTGGGTCTCACCTGCCAGTTTGAACCCTCCATTTTTTTTCCCCCCGGCTCCATGAAAATTCAGTCCATTGTGTCCAATTCTAGGAACCGCACTTTAGCAGGGATGGGAAGGCTATAGAGAGGGCCCAGAAAAGACTTATGAGAATGGTTCCAGGGATGAGGTCTTTCAGTCACATGGATAGATTGAAGAAGCTGTGCTCTTCTCCTTCGAGAAGAGAAGGCGGAGCGGAGATTTAATGGACCTGTTCAACATCATGAGGGGTCTGGACAGAGTAGATACAGAGAAATTATTCCCATTGGCGGAAGGGTTGAGAGGCACAGAATACCATTTTAAGCTGAATGGCAAAAGAACCAATAGTGATGTGAGGAAAAATATTTTTACACAGCGAGTAGTTAGGGTCTGGAATGGTTGAGGCAGATTCAATTTCAATAGGTAATTAGATAATTATCTGAAGAGAAAAAATTGCAGGAAAGGGTGAAGAAATGGCACTAACTGAGTCGTTGTTGCAGAGAACCCACAGGGCAGGCTGAATGGCTTTTGTACTGTAACTATTTTGTGATTCTGTGACTATGACAGCCATTATTCACAGCACGAGATCCCACAACCCGTAACCTGACGCTATTGGTCGAGGGAGAACCAATAGCAGCAGCAGCGTGGGAATACTTTCACCTCATGGATGCAGTGGTTCCAGAAGGCAGCTCACCACTACCTTCTCAAGGGCAATTAGGGATGGGCAACAAATGCCTGGCCCAGCCAAAATCCCGAGAATGGATTATAAATCATTTCCTTTGATTTGAGAAGGTAATTAATTGTTCATTCCACCATTTTTTGAATACATTACCTGCTGAAGACCAAAGCACTGTTAATCGAATGGTCTACACAGTATCCTTCACAATGAGCTGAAAGCCTGAACCAGTGGAACAAGAGACACAATGTCAACTGGATGAATGTGTGGCACAGAAGCTCTTCCAATCACATGGATCAGCACCATAACACAGGGCTGCACAGCTGTGGGGGTCTCGAGTTTCAAGGGTTTCTTTTTTTAAAACTTCTGGGTAACCTGATTGTAATGCCTCCCATTCACTAGTTTGCATGCGTTTGACAGATCAGGTTACCTGAAGTGTTTTTGTTGTAAGTACCCTCAGCACGCTAATTGTTGTTACCCATTCAGGCCAGTCCCATTTACAGTGCTACAATTGCTGTCATCTTCCAAAATCAAATATACAGTCAATCCCCTCCACTGCGCCTAACAGAGGAGCTTTTATTTTCAGCGCATTCTTGTGGGATTCCTGTTCAAGAGAATTTATTTTGGGAAATCTTCCTTCTTTCAGACATGAGCACCCAAAGAAGTAATTTGTCAAGTGTGCTAATCGCATGCTTTTAACATACTCTTTACATTAAGGCACCTTGACATTTGAAACTTGGGAGATTTCACACAAAAAAAAAACCTTTTGAACACATGTCACTATTTCCTGGTATTGCAAATAGGTCATCATTTTGTTTAAGCCTAGGTTGTTGAGATATTTAACACGGCTGTTATTAAATTGTGATGTTTCTTTAAAGAAAAGTTGGGGGGGTGGGCATGGGTTGGTAGCATTGGGTACCATTTACCACGAGCACCACCTACTGGCTCAGACAACTTCTACAAATCTGCAGGAAAGTTACAATATCGTTCCAAAGTGAGACACCTTTCGCCTTATATAGAGAAAAAAAAAGCAAGGACTTGCATTTCTATAGTGCCTTTCATGACCTCAGGTCATCCACAAGTGCTTTACAGCCCATGTACTGTACGGTTTGAAGTCTCGTCAATGTTGCAATGCAGGAAGTCAATTTGCGCACAGCAAGCTCCCACAAACAGCAATGTGATAGTGGCCAGATGACCTGTTTTGGTATTGCTGATCGAGGGATCAATATTGACCAGGACACCAGGGAGAACTCATTGAAAAGCAGAATACTACGGGTGCTGGAAATCTGAAATAAAATCAGAAAATGCTGGAAAGACTCAGCAGGTTACGGCAGCATCTGTGTGGAGAGAGAAACAGGGTTAACGCTTCAGGTCTGTCACCTTTCAACAGTTACTGGGAGAAGTTAGAGACGTAATAGATTTCGAGCAAAGGGTGGTTGGGACAAGGACAAAAGGACGGTCTGTAATGGGGTGCAAGTCAGGCATGAATCTTGAATGACAGAAGAGTCCTCCAGGGCCAAAGGACATGGAGATGGGGCAAGAAAAGAATCAAAAGATCTGTCTGGAGCAAGTGCACTGCTGGCTGGAAAAAAAATGAAAGAAGCAAAGAAAATGGAACTAAGTGGAGCAGAGATTATGGTCTGACATTGATGAACTCAGTGTTGAGTCCAGAAGGCTGTAAAGTGCCTAATCAAAAGATCTGAAATTGTTGAATTACTCCACGCTTCTTTGAAATAGTGCTGCGGAAACTGTTTGCATCCATAGCTGAGAGGGAAAACAGGGCCCTAGTTTAACATCTCACGTCTTGACAGTGCAGCACTCCCTCCGTACTGCAATAGAGTATCAGCCTTGATTTTGCACTCAAGCTGGAGTGAAACTTGAACTCACAGGCAAGGGTGCTATCAACTGAGCCACGGCTGAAACCACTTGATGTTTATCCATTGTAGCAATTTCTAGAGACAAAGGAAGGTTCTACAGCTGATTCTACTTTATCAGACCGTATAGCTGACTAAAACCAATACAGGATATAGAACGTGCAGTAATTAGAAAGAGGCAATGCAATTCAGAATAAAATCTCATTCTTGCATGACATTCTCAGATTCAAAACTAACATGAATGGCATTTTTAAATTGCTGGCAGTATTTAAAGGCTTGGCAATTGTCATGCCTGTAAAACATTCTTCCAATCTGAAGCTAGCTTATGGATCTTGTACACTGACATATGATGTAAATACAATGCTCACATGAGAGGCTGTATTCAAGCAATAAAGGGCCACTGCTCAAAAATGTATATCTGAGATATTAATAATCAGGGAAACACATTTATTACAATAAAGTACAATTAGTTGAACCACACAAACACACACACACATACACATAAACTGAGAAGCAGAACAGGCATGCTCAGGACCAAAGGAATGTTTGCAATAAGTCCTTGCCCATTATTGAGTGGCTGTTCTGGGCAGAGAGCTGTGACATTCTGTAAGCATCTGCAGATGTCTTTCGTCTGATGCAGAGCTGTGAAATGTAAATGCGAAGAATACCAATTCCTACAGAATCCTCTTAAGGCCTTCATTTAAACCTCATTTTCTCCAAGCCTATTGTAGAATCATAGGATCATGGAATGGTAATGGAACAGAAGGTGGCCACTCAGCTTGTTGAGTCCGTGCTGGCTCTCTACAAATTCAATTTCTCTAGCCCCACTCACCTGCCCATTCTCCGTAGCTCTGTGACTTTTTTTCCTCCCCCCTTCTGGTGCATATCCAACTTCATTTCGAAAGCCATATTGAATCTTCCTCCAGCATACTTTCAGGCAGTGCAGTCCAGATCCTAACTACTCACTGCATACATACGAATATATGAACTGCGTAAATAAAGTTTTCCTCATGCCACCATTGGCTCTTTTGCCATTGACTTTAAATTGACCCCCTCTGGTTCTCAACAGTTTTTTAAAAAAGATTTTGAAAAGACCCCTCATGGATTTGAAAAATATTAAAACATATGCAAAGAAAAAAACTCCACCAAAATAAGATACACATCTCAGCATGAGGCACCAGCTGTGATTCAATGGCATTGCTCTTGCCTGGAAGCCAGTTGGCTTTGGATTCATTCCCACTCCAGAGACCGGAACATAAAATCTCCTTCATTGCAGTACTGAGGGAGGGCAGCATGGTTGGAGGTGCTGGCTTTCTGATGAGATGTTATTCCATTGGATGGGATCTCCTAGAGTTTGTGGAACAAGCACAACAGCGAATGTTAGAAAATAATGTCGATTGCACAGCTACCCATGATTATATCTGAGTGTTGTGTCACCAGCACTGGGGCTGGTGAAATCAATGACTATAGTACTGGTGACAAACAGACAGCAGAGCACCCAGAGTCAATAAACTGCAGCTGGGTTGAAACTTTCACCACATGCCTAGATGAAGCAACAATGGGCCTGAAGACAGAAGAAGACCAACTGGGTATAATGAAGATTTGATTGAGGAAGGGTGGCTACTAACATTTATGAGGCATTTCTAGTTTAGTTACAATCCACTCCAGGAAAGCCATAATTTCTCTAACAACTTCATATCTCCTGAGCTGGTTGGTTCTTCCCCGTGTTACCTGGGGTTGTCATGATCACCTTCATATCTCCCATCACTTTGGATTTCCTAGGAGGTAGCCAGATGTCTTTCCTGCTATTAACCCTTCCCACTTATCCAGACTGGGGGCCAGCACTGACATGGGCTGTTTTGCTGGGTTCCTTCATAGGAAACAAGTCCTAGAATGGGATTTGAACCCAGGCCCTTCTGGCTCAACCAGAGAGAGGAAAGCTACCAACTGAGCCATTCAAGCTCCTTAACTTCACAGTGCTTGGGTTCCTGGTTAATATATGTCCCTCAATTAACATCACTAAAATCGAATTATCTAGTTAATATTTCACTGCTGTTTCTGGGAGCTTGTTATGCCCAAAGCGATTGCAGCATTTCTTCCATTAATTTGTGTTTGTTATAATGATATAAAAGCATCGATCACTCATATTGGATTGTGCAAACACAAGATGAATTTGTTTATTAAGAACAGTCACATGTGAACATACATTCATGGATATAAAGCTTGGGGATATCAGAGCTGTGTGTGTCAGTGTTCTGCTCCAGGCCAAAGTGAAACCGAGGCTGGATCACAAGATACACTTCCCGTAAAGTGATGTCATGCTGCTATCCCTTAAAGGTATATTACAACATCCCCCTTTTTAAAGATACTTTCCCCCTTTCAACAAAGTATAACTATTTACAATACATATTCATGTTCAGTTACCATTATGTAAATGTATAGAACTAGTGAATCTATGAGTCTCTAAAGCACAGAGGTAATTTGCTGGTATGCCCAGATCTTGTAACGGAACCGTGTCTGGAGGTTTCCTTAATTGCTCACAGTGATCTGTGGGATTATCATTCTTGGATGTTGTTCCTGGTGGTGTTGGGATCTTGTCCTCAATGCAATAGGACTGTACAGTGGTTGAGGAGCTGGAATGGTTACGCTTCACTGTTGCGCCTTTGTGTTTAATGACTTCATAGGACCATGGTTTAGAATAAATCCTTGTCACCTTGGCTGGTTGCCACATACCTCCTGTGGGGTCCTGGATGTGAACTTGTTGTCCCAACTGTAAACTTATCAACTCTGTACCCATACTTTTGTCATGCACTTTACTCATCTTCCCTTGCAGTTTTAAAACTGCTCTCTCATTTCTGAGAGAGTAGGATGAGTAAGGGTAGGTAGATTGGTACACACTGGTCTGCCAAACATGAGCTCTGCCTGTAGTGGAATATTCGCCACTTGCCTGGGTGAGTGCGGCTCCTACAACAGTGAAGAAGCTGGACACCATCCAGAACAAAGCAGCCTGCTTGATTGGCACCACATCCACAAACATTCACTTCCTCCACCACCGATGCACAGTAGCAGCAGTGTGTACCATCTACAAGATGCACTACAGGAATTCATCAAGGCTCCTTAGACAGTACCTTCCAAATCCACGACTACCACCTAGAAGGACAAGGGCAGCAGATACATGGGAACACCACCACCTGGAAGTTCCCCTCCCTGTCACTCACCATCCTGACTTGGAAATATATCGCCGTTCCTTCACTGTCGCTGGGTTAAAATCCTGGAACTCCCTTCCTAACACCACTGTGGGTGTACGTACACCACATGGACTGCAGCGGTTCAAGAAGGCAGCTCATCCCCACCTTCTCAAAGGCAACTAGGGATGGGCAATAAATGCTGGCCCAGCCAGCAAAGCTCACATTGCATGAATGAAAAAGAAACTTAAAGGTGTCACTCTCAGGTGTAACATTGCAATGTGTAGATCTTGCTTGGTCTGCCTACGTTTGAGAATTAGGGATTTTACAATGTGAATCATTCATTCAGCTAGGCCGTTAGATCTAGGGTAATGAGGAGAAGATGTAGTGTGATTAATATTCCACTTCTCACACATATCCTGTAATGGCTTGCCAATAAATTATGGACCATTATCCGTGATGATCTTTCTAGGCACAACCAAATAAACTGAAAATAGCACTTAGAGTGTTGTGTGAAAGTTACGCTTGACGTAATGTACAATTGTCAAATAATAGGGTATTTGGTAAAGTAGTTGACAATGACGATGAAGTCAGTGCCATGGACATGAAAGAGGTCGGATGCGATTTTGGATCAAGGATGGGTAAGAACTCCACGCGGAATCAATGGTGCTTTGTACTGACCTGGCGTAAGTTCTTGACATGGCTTGCACTTTTTGACGAGGACTTCAATGTCATTATTCATACCCAGCCAATAGATTGTCTCTCTTAAAAGCCTTCTCATCCGATTTATGCCCGTGTGCGAGTGATGAAGTTGTTAAAGGACATCAAGTCACAAATATTCTGGTATGGTGACCTGCCTGCCTTTAAAAATGACTCCCCGGGAGATGCCTAGATCATCCCAGTAAGTCCAAAATGGTCTCCAGTGTTTGTGGATATGCTGAATTGAATCAGGTCATCCTTTAATTGTGGTTTTCCACAGTTTCTGTAGCGTAGAATCTTTCAACGTTTCTTCATGCAGCGGCTGGCATTTGCATTGTGCAAAGATATCAGATCAATTTGCAGAACATTTTCAACTCTGGTGTCAATGAAGTCAGCTTGTAGATCCAAGGATGCATCTTCTCTTTTTGCTGGGTTTGGCAATCTGCCAACTGCTTCTGCTGTGATCATCAAGTTACCTGGCTTGTATCTAATCTCACAGCGGTAACCTTGAATCTTCAGCAAGAGATCTTGGCATTGCGCTCCAGGACTATGGAACCTCCACGTGGAATTAGTGAACTGCTGTACGCTGAAAGTTTCACAGCTGTAGGTTTTGCCATGGACCTCTATGTCTGTGGATACATGTCTTTGAGAATTTGCAGGAGTAGTAGGTTGGCATTTGCCCCTGTGTCAACCTTGGCCAATAACGAATAGCTACCGACTTTCTTGGGACAGATAATTTGAAGCTTGGCAAACATTTCAGATGGTGTGGTGGCATCTATGTTTTCCACGAGATTTACGGTGTGAAACATGTATTCACCACCCTTCATCCCATCGTACAGATCATTGTCATTTTCTGGTTTGTCAGTCACCTTATGTATATGTTTTTGACGGGATACCAGATGGTCGTTCTTATTACTTGAAGGTACCTATTGGATACGGTCTGTTTGGACCAGTGCACGGCTCTTTGTAGCTGCATCAGCCTTTGCTCTCGTGCACTGCCGCTGTCGATGGCCCTTTCTGCCACATGCCTTGCAGAATTGATGGAAAGCTGGGCATTTCATTAGTGCATGCAGAAGGCCACACCTTCCACATAGCTTGCTGGGTTTGGGCATTCCAGTGAGTGCATCAACAATTGGGTTTGTGCTTAGGATCTGTAAGCTTTGTCGACCGTGAGGATCGGTTTGTACTTATGACAATCCTTGAGTAGCTCTTCGATGCTATAATCTTTGGGCTTGTCTAGCGGATCTTACTGGAATGCCTCCACAGGAGTGCTTGCAATCGTCAACTCAACCATTCTGTCTGCTAGCTCAGTGTTTGAAAAATCTCAGTACATATCCTTTTCTTACGAAGCGGTCTATGGATTCTGTAGGGTGCTGTCGAAATGACATGAACTCTAGTTGATAAATATGGAAGTTTAACCCAATTCTGACTGGTCTTCCAACGTAGTCCATATATTTTGGGGATCCTTTAGCTCTTCTGCTGTTAATCCTGACGTGTTCAGCCTGTGTAGACCTTCATTCCCAATTGCTAGGTGAACTTTTATGGCTGGCTTGTCTGGTTCAGACATACCTGAATCAGGAAACCATAGCTCTGTATGCTGTTTAAACATTTTGAATTCAGAAAGGAGGTCAGCTGCATCCCAATTTAAACTGGGGAATTCTGTTGACATTTTGACAATATTCCTTTGACTTTCCTTCTTCTATAGTACCTGGAATGCATGTTGCCATAGCCACTTTTGAGCACTTTTCCAAAGCTCCGGCCATTAAAATTGCAACATTCTCTGGCCCAATTTTTATGGGGTTTTGTGTGTTTTCTTTTTGATTGACTCTCCCTCGCTCACTATCGATCCGGTCCACACCCTGGTCACTGTCACTCACTATTCCCGACTGAGCTAGCCCAGTGCTGGTCCTCTCGATGCACTGTCCTGCTCACTGCGCGGGATCTGTCTGCTTACCAGCTTTTTATTTGAGCACTATCTCTGCATTGTGTCTTCCAAGCCTTTCTGTACAATCACCATGCTGCAGCTTCAACACTCTCTGACACTGCAGCTTCATTGCATTCTGACCAGAATGTCGTGGGCCATCTCATGCCAGGTAGCAGAATCTAAGACTGTTCACCACGTCATACCTGTACTGAATCTAGCTGCCAGGCTGAGCATTCTGTCTTGTAGAAGGGACCACTGCTGCACTCCATGTCATATATGTTATAATGATATAAAGGCACCAATCCCTCATAAGGGATTGTGCAAATGCAGTGGGCTCATTTTTTTTAAGATCAGGTACATATGAGCATACATACATGGATAGTAACCTTGAGGACATCAAAGTTGTACAGCTATGTGTCTGTGTTATACAAACATATGAAATAGGAGCAGAAGTAGACCATTCGGCCACTCGAGCCTGCTCTGCCATTCAATAATATCGTGGTTGATCTGTTTGTGTTTCGATTTCCACATTCCCATCTAACCCCAATAACCTTTGATTCCCTTGCCTAACAAGAATCTATCTACCTCTGCCTTAAAAATATTCAATGTTCTGCTCCAGGCCAAAGTGAAACTGAGGCTGGATCACATGACACACTTCCCTTAAAGTGATGGCATGTAGCTATCCCTTAAAGGCATATTACAACACATTACAAGAGTGACTATACTTCAAAAGCACTTCACTGGCTGTAAAGACATTTGGAACATCCTGAGGCTGTTATATAAGTACAAGTTCTATCTTTCAAGCAAATTCAAAGGGCCGAATGGCTTACTCCTGCTTCTACGTCCTATGTTCCTTTTTTTCCATTAATTTCAAAAGCAGAGAGTAAGGAATGTGCTTTGACTCATCCTTTGTCAGAACAAAAGATGCTTCTAGAAATATTGAAACCACCATCAGTACTGAAAAACTGAGAGAATTGACAGATTTGGAACAGATTTCTCTGACCCTGAGACAGTGAATACCAGGAAATCAGTAGATGGGGACAGAGAGTCACAACATGTAACAGAACCTGCCCCATAATCTATCTCCTTAAATGAACATCGGGCAAACATTCATCCCAGTGTGCAGCATTCCCCTCCCAATTTACCTGCGTGCACCATGCTCAGGAGATTTAGAACGTTAAATTATTAGGACAGGTGGCATGAACTTTGCTTGTATTCCAATTTAGTTTAGGTAGTTGAGGGGTCTACCTGACCCAGGTGATTAAAATGTTAAAAGAGTTCAGTAAGGAAGATACAGGGAAACTATTTCCTTCAGTGGAAGAATCAAGAATGAGAGGACATAATCTTAAAATTACTGATAGGTTATTGTGGAGTGAAATTAGGAAGCACTTTTTCACACAATAATGGGAATGTGTCACTCTCTCCCCCCTAAGAGGCTGTGACAATTGGGGCTTTCAAGACTGAAGTTAATAACTTTTTGTTAGTTGATGGTATTAAGGGATAAGGAATATATGGAATTGAGCTGCAGGTCAACCAAGATCTAACTGAATGGCTCAAAGGGCTGAATGGCCTACTCCTGTTCTTAATGCTCCTAGGAATTCTGTGGTGAGTAACTCACCACCTGACTCCCCAAAGCCTGTCCATCACCTACAAGGCACAAGTCAGGAATGTGATGGAATATTCTCCACTTGCCTGGATGAATGCAGCTCCAACAACACTCAAGAAGCTTAACACCATCCAGGGCAAAGCAGCCCGCTTGATTGGCACCCCATCCACAAACATTTACTCCCTCCACCACCAATGCACAGTGGCAGCAGTGTGCACCATCTACAAGGTGCACTGTAGGAACTCACCAAACCTCCTTAGACAGCACATTCCAAATGCACGATCGCTACCATCTAGAAGCAAACACATGGGAACACCACCACCTGAAAGTTCCCCTCTAAGTCACCCATCATCCTGACTTGGAAATGTATCGTCGTTCCTTCACTGTCGCTGGGTCAAAATCCTGGAACTCCCTAACAGCACTGCGGGTGTACCCACACCACATGGACTGCAGTGGTTCAAGAAGGCAGCTCACCACCACTTTCTCAAGGGGCAATTAGGGGATGGGCAATAAATGCTGGTTTAGCCAGCAAAGCTCACATCCCATGGATGAATAAAAAAACTTCCAATTTCCTCAGGGGAAAGGGCAGGGAAATCTGAGCCTTGATATCAATATAACTTAATTCTCAAAAGAACTGAAAAGGATTAGAAGGTGTAGAAGAGGAAGGACTAGGTTTAGGAATATGAACAGCTCAGTATAGGGAAGGGATAACACATAACTTGTAACTGGCTTCACAGGACTTTAAGCATTTATGGAAGGAACAAAGATGAACAAGCATTTATTTTCAAAATGATCCAAACACAAATACTCTTGAGATTTAATAACAAGTTTATTCACTGGACTCACAAGATAAAACAAGAGTTGTTATCTTTGGTATCTTGTTTTATTCTTTCTGCACGTTGCCAAGGTTAATGAAAACATACTCTCGTGTCACCAGGATACACACATTCAGAGCTACTGTACATACGGTGACACTGTGGGACATGGGACAGGCTGTCAATCCCACAGCCAAGCACCAAAAATAGATTTGCAAGAGAGAGCGCAGGATAACTGGCTTGTGGCCATGCTGCCTGCTTGACATCATCAACAATGGGTTGTGACCCTTTCACCTTCAAAAAAATATGCCACGCAGTGGCATCTCTCTGTTCGGGCTGGTCCTCTGGATCTTGACTATTTTGAGTTGTGGCCTCCTTCCAGATGTGTGTCAAAAGCACTATTATGAAAAGCAAAAAAGGGCATATGCATGTGGTCTCTCGGTCGATTTAATCAATCAGTAGCTATCAGCTAGCAAGAATACAAGCCCTCCCTCCCCTATTACAAAATCCGACAGGAGCAGTTATTGTTAAAGGTGGAAAATCACTACTCTGCCTCTGTAAATGCATACTGATCACATAAGGAAATAAGTGTGAAAGATGTTTTCTGAGCCGCTGCATTTGTTTGCGAGATCATTGAACTGGTGATAATAAAAACCGTTGTAAGATCCAAGGGAAAACCTTGCCATGGAAATTGCCATTACATATTTTGTTCCTATTTGGCTGCTTCATTCAAAAACATTTTTTTTGTAAAAAATTTGAAATGCTGAACGTTGCAAGAAGCTTCTGGCAGACAATATGAGGGAGTTCAAAAATAATGTGATGAAATGCGCATTAACTCAGGGCTTGTCATTTTATCAGTGCCCATTAATTTGTCACACTGTCAGCCTTAGGAAAATGAAGGGCATACACGTGAAACATAGGAATCGCTCTGCCAACCTGCGCGTCAGATGTTACAATGATAATGGAGTTGCTGACTAATTACACCAATCCACCTTTATCAATTAGCCTATAACAAGTCGGGGAGGGGGGGAGGAGGGTGAAAATGGTGGTGTAGTGATAATGTCCCTGGATTAGTAATCCCAAGGCCCAGGCTAATCCTCTGGGAATATGGGTTCAAATCCCACTATCCCAGAAGGGAAAAACTAAATTCTAGTTTCCCAGTTTTTACTGCTTTTTCCCTTCTGGGTAGGAAGGTGTACGGCTGCTCCTGCACACAGACGGACAGGGAGGGCCTCAAGGCCTGCCTGCGGTGCCGGCTCCCTTGGTCTGCACCTGGGAAGCCGCCTCCAGACACCAGCCTCCCGAGGCCTGCGGGAATCTAGAGTCCCCTCGTGTGGTTCATTCTGGGTTGGCAGCTGGTGAAATTTAAATGCAATTAATAAATCTCCAATGTAAAGCTGTTCTCAGTGATATTGACCCTGACAACTATCAGCGATTGTCATGAAAACCCATCTGGTTCACTAATGTGCTTTAGGAAAGGAAAGCTGCCATCCCTACCTGGTCTGGCCTACATCTCCAGATCCACAGTGATGTGATTGACTCTTAACTGCCCTCTGAAATGGCCTAGCAAGCCACTCAGTTCAAGGGCAATTAGGGATGGGAAACCAATGTTGGCCTTGCCAGTGATGCCCATGCCCCATGAAAGAATAAAAAACAGACCAAGGCATGAGGAAACCCTTACTGGTGGAGAGCTTAGGCAACTATAGGTCCAAAGTGACCTGTTCTTCTCATGCTGTACACTCACCACATGCCATATCTCAAGTTATTCATATACTGTATCTCAAAATGTTATTTGTTGAGAGAAATCTGTCTAATTTTTCTTTGAATGAATTCACACTAATGCCAACGCTTCTCTAGACAGCCTGTTCCACACATACAAGCATGTTCATCAATCACAAACCTTTCTGATTATTTTGATTTTTTTTTTAAGTGTTTGCTGGTGAGACTCTCACTGTGAGTGTCTGTAAAATTCTAGATCGAATGTTTCAGGAGCATTTCAGACTGAGTGAATACATTTAACAAGGAGTGCATAAAAAGACAGATTACTGGCCATCAAGTGAAAGCACAGCATTGAATGAAGACGGAATACAAAGAGTGCCCCCTGGATTGGCCTGAAAAGATAATTTCAGCGTTCAGGAATACTGCCCAGAAGATATAAACCCTCGGGTGCGGCCAATCTTTGCAAGCGCACGATTAAATGGACAAATGGGCCATTCAGTGATGCTCACTTGCTTGTAACAAGCTCGATTAGATAAAAACAAGGCTGAGAACAGTGTGTGCTGGGCTGCATTCAGTCCCACTATTGTTTGACTGCAATTAGTGATTTGGGCAGCCACATCCCCGCAACAGTTTCCACTCAACAAGTCTCATGCTTGCCTGGAATTATAGTGAGCACAAACAAAGGATAAAGCATTAAGATTTTAGTCGAGGTCGATTACAGTATTGAAGCAGAGAGATTGCTTTCTAATTTGATAAATAATTGTTGAAGTGATTCACACAGTGTACTACATGGATTCATTTCCCCTGTTCCTGGTAAGCTCTCAGGAACATATCAACTCATCCCTCTCTGAGCCAAGTCATTCCTTTTGACATATTGCCCAATGACGCGTCAAATATTTTGTGTATCAGTGATTAATGATTTAGCTAAAGTGATCTTGCTTGATGGAAAGCAGATGTTTGGGTTGCGTAGCTCATGATGTCATTCCTCAAACCAAGGCTGAGGTTTCAGACCCTAATCAGTGCAACTGTTGTAAGAACTGCCACTACCCCCAGTGAGGTTCAATACATTGTGCTTTTCCCAGACCAATGAGCTGAAGCAACTCCATCCACCGGTGCTAAGCACTGGCTGAAAGGTGTCTGAGACGTCACAGGTAAGCGTTCCTTCTCTGGCTCTATGCGGAGTTACATCACTGAAGCATTTGATTGCCCAATCCTGGTGCGTGAAGAATCAAGACTTCTTGCTGGAGCCCAAATATATTATGTGGTCAATTTGGGCATGATGGCAGGAGACCTGGCCCAGTTTCATTTCCTCTTCCTCTTTCGTGTGATGAAACCTCCAGGAAGACATTTCATCAAAGTTGGCAACCCAATGTCACAGGTAGGCCAGACTGGGTAAGGATGGTGGGGTTTCTGTCCTTAAAGGGCATTAGTGAAAATTAGGGTGGATATTCCCTCCCAAGCAGCACCTGTGGGTGAACCTACACCACATGGACTGCAGCGGTTCAAGAAGACAGCTCACCACCACCTTCTGAAGGGAAATTAGGGATGGGCAATACAGGCTGGCCCAGCCAGCGACGCCCATATCCCACATCCCGTGAATGAATGTAAAAGAAAAAGTTTCATAGTCATCGCTATTGAGAATGGGTTTTGATTATCCCACATTTATTTAATTGACTGAATTTAAATTCCTCAGCTGCTGTAGAGGGATAAGATCTGAAGCCTGCAGATCATTCTTTCGGGACTAGTTCAGTGTCATAATCACTACGCTACCTAGAAAAGTGAATTTCTATAGGAGTCTCCCGGTCACAGAAGAACGGGGTGCACCTCAAACAGAAAGGAAAAGAAGCCAGTGGGCGGGATGCAGAAATCAGACTGTCGGCACTGACTGAAGACATTGGTTTGCAGGGGGTATTTGGAAACGCAATCTCACATGACAATTCCAAGGGGCAGTGAGGTGGGCAGCTGCTGAAAATCGGCTTCCGAATACAGATCAGCAGGCCCAGCAATCAACTGGCCTGGGCGCCACGCGTCAGTGAAGCTCAGTGCGGACAAGGGTGGGGAGGGACAGGGCTTTTGTGTGGGAGGCCCCCCCCCAAGACGTGGATGAGCTGACGCTTGTCAACGGTGGATTCAGGAGACCATTAAAGAAAGGAGTCAGTTCAGTCCTCGAAGTGTGCACGGGCATAGCAGGACTTCTAGCTCGCAAGGAGAGGTGAACTGGGAAAGTGGGCAGGCAACATGCCAGAGCTGGATGTTGGCAGTGCCACAGAGGGCCTAAAGCTCGGCATTAAAAATTCCCCTTTCATCACAGATCATAGATGGAAACTCAAAATACAGAGTATACAGGATCGTAATTAGTGAAGTGTATTGACCAATAATGTAAAAGTAGGTGTGTGGTGGTGTTCATCAAGGGTCAGACCGGTGGTGGGAAACTTTCTTTGTGGCCAAAGATCAACAGAGAAGGTACTTAGGTGGATATAAAATGGACGGCTATATAAAGTGATTGTCTATCCCTCGAAGATGAGAGTTAAAGTTCCCCCTACACTTGCCTGTGCTGCTGAGCCATTGATGTGACCAATAATGACAATGACAGTAAAGGAAAAACTATTCACCACAAAATCACTGGCTACAAGGATTGGTCCAGGCAAATGCACTCTGCGACTCAAAATAGGCCAAATGAGAGGTTTGCAAACGAGCTCCCGTGCCGGCTATCTTGGTAGGAATGTAGCTGGCCAAAACACCCTCCCAAATAAGCACGTGGCTGAAGGGCAGCAGTGTGACGGGAGTGCCTCAGTAACGTCACAAACCTCATAACCTATTTATAGCAAAAACAAGGACACATCCAGCCCAGTAATTTACTGCCACTTGTATTATTTTCCTGAAAACGTTTCCGAGCCAATTCCAACGTTGCAGCATCACACTGAGAGACAGAAGGAGCCACATCCTGATTTTTGTTTGGTGCAAAAGTGCTGTCATCCTGATGTAGGCGACTGGAAATTAAAGGGGCGAGAGAGATGCCCTGGGGCAGAATTTTTCGCTTGGCGTGTGGGTGCACGCCCGACTCGCTCGAGCGTGAAATAGTGCGTGATGACATTGATGACAACGTTATCGCACGTACTTGCGCGATATTTCAGTCAGCAGGTGCACGCGACAATCAGCAGCGCGCCTGTCAACAATAAAGGGGCCTATTAAGGCCATCAATGTATTAATCAATGGTGAATTTTCGTTGCCCGTCTAATGTTAGGGTTGGCGGTCGGGCGAATCGGCCAGGCGGCCTTTGCCTTTTTGAGGAAACCTCATCCAAGGGCGGGATGAGGTTTCCGATGTTCATTAAAAAAACGATAAAAATGTTTGGACAGAATTTACATCAGCCACATGTTCAGGTGGCTGATCCTGATGCGTGGACGTTTTCATTCGGCATTTGAAAATCTTTATTTATGGGTTTTGAATTTTTCAGCTCCCTGAGGCAGCTCTCTGCTTTCAGGGAGCTTTCTGTGAGTGCACCCCCCTCATGCCCGCGCTGACCAGCACCCGCCCTCCGCCTGCCCCCACCCTGGCAGCGCTGAGCCTTTCAGCGCTGAGCCTTTCACGCTGGCTGGGCTGTTAATTGGTCAGCCAGCGTGAAATCGCGGTCAGGGGCCGATCGCGGGTGACAGCCCGTTTCCCAGCTGTTCCCAGGCCCACCAACCCCTTCCCACCACACTCTGAACTCAAAATCCTGCCCCGGAGTCACATCTTTTTAAAAAGGGGATTTCATTCTCAGGATGTGTGCATCGCTGTAAGACCAGCATAGCCTCCATCTCTGGCCACCCTTAGCACTAAGAGGCTTTCCTGAAGACAGTTAAAAGTCAACCCCGTTGGTCCTGGGCTGAAGTCACATATATGGCCAACCAGGTAAGATCAGCAGGTTTTCCTTCCCTAATGGATATCACTGAAGTCGTATTCTGAATTCTAAAAGGCACCTTAAACTCCAGGGGAACTGGGCACTGTCAGAAGATGGGCCCTCCTCCCAAAAGGGTGCATGTTTGCAAATGGATCATGAGGGTCAAAGCTGTTTTCCAAACAGCCATTGGCCCGAGAAATGCATCTGACTGAAGCTTCTAGCAAAGGGTGGGGGGGTGGGGTGTCACTGTTCAACTGATCAAACCAGGAAGTGGCTGAGTCTGTGGACTTTGGATGCCCACAAACTTTGTTCGAAACATGAGCTTCAACTGAAGCTGTGCTACTAAGAAAGGATTCTGCTTTTCAGCAGCTTTGCATCCATTTCTGTCATGGGGAGGCGGTGAGGCGCTAGGGGAGAACTCACCATGGGGTTCACTATATGGGCATTCCCACATATATCCTTATAGTAGAGTAGAGCAGGCACTGGGGAAAGAAGGAACAACAGAGGTGAAAAGGTCAAGTCTACGTCAAAGCGGATGATAAGCAATGAGGGAGTCTGCAGACCATGCTACCTCATCACTGATGTCTCAGGAAAGGTATCCCTAGGCAGCAACAGCTGAGCAAAGAGATTGGAGGTGGGTTTTTTAAGCCTCCATCGCTAAGGCCGGGATTGGAGGTGGGCGAGAGCTGGAAGTGGCCCCGCTGTCTGGTTGTCAGATCCCCTGGATCTGTCCTGCCTCTGGTCCATTTTTAAGGAGCATGATTTGGGGGATGGGTGACAGGACTACCTGTGCATGCATGGTAGGTAGCTGGGCCAAGCTCGTTGAGCCACTTGAGGGGACTCCAGATTCCCGCAGGCCTCGGGAGGCTGGTGCCTGGAAGTGGCTTCCCAGCAGCAGACCAGGAGAGCCAGCACTGCAGGCAGGCCTTGAGGCCCTCCCTCCCTGTCTGTGTGTGTGCAGGAGCAGCCATAGAACCTCCTAACCAGAAGGAAAAATCAGTAAAAACTGAGAAATAAGAGTACTGGCCTGAACTGTTTTTTCCTTCTGAGTATAGAGGGGTCCCCCACTCCGACAGTGGTGGCCTGGCTACAAAAGCAATTTTTTAATTGACCTTTTAAAAACTTGAAGGGAGGGCACCTCCATTTTGAAGCACCCTCTCCTTTACCTTCCATTGTGGCCTGCAGCTCCTTTCAAGCTGTAAGGCCTCTGATTGGTCCTCCAGTTTGAGACCACACCCACTGTCCTTAATTGGGCAACAAGCCCATCTCCTTGGCAATTAAGGGGAGCATTGTAAAAATTGCCCTGAGTGACTGCCCCCCCAACCCCCGGAGGTTGGGTTTGGGATCCAGAAACAATCTCGACTTCTGCCATCTCTGGAAGCAAAATGCTGCCCATAGTATCTCCTGCTGCTAACTGACCTCCAGACATCCTCTCCATCTCCTCTTCCTTAAGGCACCATGCCCTAAGAGGGTGTTGGCAACCATGCACTCCCATTGGATCAGTCCATGATTCTGCTTGGCAAAGTACTGCAGTGGTTCGCTGTTGCCTTCTGCAGTATGGCTGACCAGGGAACTCTCCCGCTCTTACCACACGTCATCAGGTGTGTTGAGAGGATTTACAGGCCGATAATCAATCTTTGGCCACGTCATGAGCACACTTTCCAAGGTCATTAAGGCCTGAAGTGGGGCTTGAACCCAGAGGTAGGGATGCTAGCACTGCACCACAATGCCACCACCACCACTGCTGCTGCCACCACCACCAACACCACCAAAAACAGACTAACCTCAGGACATGGCATTGCATATGGCGAAGTAGTATTAGCCTGCTTGTATATGGTACAGAGAATGCTTTCCTCCTTGTATTTGGACCCACTCTTGGTACTGTTCAATCCAGGTGACAGCTGTATTAGAAAGCACACAATTTCTAACCTCATCCTCCGCCTTCAAAATATTATGTTTATGATGAAACTTTTAAACTTCAACCTTGATCTCCCTATCCCTAAGGAGTGTTGAGGTTCCCTCTTCCTCTTACACATCCTCCCTGCACATCAGAATCATTCCAAATTGTTAGACTAAAATTAAATGGGATACCAATGATACTTAGATATCCTGCTGGAGTTACAGAGACCTTGAAGAATTTTTTAGCCCTACCTATTGAGAAGTCTGGTCAAATCCTTTTAAAACTCACGTCCATGGACTTTTTTTAAAAAAAAAACAGGAAAGCCTTTCTGGCAACTGCATTTAGATTTCTGCATTAACACAAATTTAGAAAATGCATTCACGATGCAGAAAACCATAGAATTTACAGCCCCAGTAGAGGTCATTGTCTCTCCTCTCTCATTCACTCTCACCTCAGCAGGCCAAATTCCACCCAGAGACTTGAGTACAAAATCTGTGCTGACACTCCAGTGCAGCACTGAGGGAGTGCTGCACTGCCAGAGGTTGGGTGAGACATTAAGCTGAGGCCACATCTGCCCTTTCAGGCAGATGTAAAAGATCACATGACAGTCTTTGAACAAAAAAGCAAGGGGCCTCTGCCTATGTCCTGGCCAACACTTATCCCTGAACCAAGATCAATAAAACAAATCATCTGATCATTATTGGCTTAATCTGTACAAATTGGTCATTGCATTTCCAACAATGAATACACTTCAAAATACTTTAAAGGTGGCAAATCTTTGGGAAGTTGTGAGGTTGTGAAAGGTACTATATAAATAAAAGCCTTTGACCCAACAACATCTCAACTCCAACCTCAAAGGGAACCCCCCCAACTGCACCTGTGTGATTTTACCTGTTTGAAGGCTCCTTAGGCAGCACCTTCCAAACCCACAACTGCTACCATCTAGGAGGACAAAGCAGCAGATACCTGGGAACACCACCACCTGGAAGTTCCCCTCCAAGTCACTCACCATCCTGACTTGGAAATATATCAGCCATTTTATCACTGTCACTGGGTCAAAACCTTGGAACTCCCTCCCTAACAGCACTGTAGGTGTATCTACACCACATGGACTGCAGCGGTTCAAGAAGGCAGCTCACCACCACCCTCTCAAGGGCAATTGAGGATGAGCAACAAATGCTGGCCCAGCCATCGACACCCACACCCCATGAATGAGTAAAAAAAATGAAAACATTTTTCCAGTTCCCACATCAGTCATCTTGAGTACCAAGTTAGGCACAGTTTCAAAGCATTAGGCCGGTTGATACTGGGAATTGGAGCTGAAATGAAACTCATTGCAACTAGTCCAGACTGGACTCGAACCCATGTTCTGGAAGTGAAGGACTGTTATGTAACCTGGCTCCAATTTATTTGTTCTACAATATGCTTTTTACCCTATGAACCTTAAAATCTTACCTTAAAGTTCCTGAAAATAGTAGTGAAAATAGTATTAAAACACAGGTGAAATACCAACTCATGGGGAGTGAAAAACTCCAGTTCTACGATGCACAGAGAGTTGATAATCATGCGTTCCAATTGTTCTTCCAGCTAACCACTTCTAAAAATACCACATCAGCAACACTGAAAAATGCCAGGCTTTTGAGATGTGTCAATCTACCCACATGATTTCCACACTTACAGCCTGTTCTGCTCAACAGAGATAAAGTGCGGTTGCAGGGTTTTATTTTGTGCAGGAGCCAACAATAACATTTTGAGATAAAAGCAAAGAACTGCGGATGCTGGAAATCCAAAACAAAAACAAAAATACCTGGAAAAACTCAGCAGGTCTGGTAGCATCGGTGGAGAGGAGCACAGTTGACATTTCGAGTCCTCATGACCCTTCAACAGAACTAAGTAAAAATAGGAAAGGGGTGAAATATAAGCTGGTTTAAGGGGGGGGTTGGGACAAGAAGAGCTGGATAGAGGGCCAGTGATAGGTGGAGATAACCAAAAGATGTCACAGACAAAAGGACAAAGAGGTGTTGAAGGTGGTGATATTATCTAAAGGAATGTGCTAATTAAGGGTAGAAAGCAGGACGAGCAAGATACAGATAGCCCTAGCGAGGGTGGGGTGGGGTGAAGGAATCTAAAAAGGCTAAAAGGTAGAGATAAAACAATGGATGGAAATACATTTAAAAATAATGGAAATAGGTGGGAAAAGAAAAATCTATATAAATTATTGGAAAAAACAAAAAGGAGGGGGAAAAACGGAAAGGGGGTGGGGATGGAGGAGAGAGTCCATGATCTAAAATTGTTGAACTCAATTTTCAGTCCGGAAGGCTGTAAAGTGCCTAGTCGGAAGATGAGGTGCTGTTCCTCCAGTTTGCGTTGAGCTTCACTGGAACAATGCAGCAAGCCAAGGACGGACATGTGGGTATGAGAGCAGGGTGGAGTGTTGAAATGGCAAGCAACAGGGAGGTCTGGGTAATGCTTGCGAACAGACCGAAAGTGTTCTGCAAAGCGGTCACCCAGTCTGCGTTTGGTCTCTCCAATGTAGAGGAAACCACATTGGGAGCAACGAATGCAGTAGACTAAATTGAGGGAAGTGCAAGTGAAATGCTGCTTCATTTGAAAAGAGTGTTTGGGCCCTTGGACGGTGAGGAGAGGGGAAGTGAAGGGGCAGGTGTTGCATCTCCTGCAGTTGCATGGGAAGGTGCCGTGGGAGGGGGTTGAGGAGTAGGGGGTGATGGAGGAGTGGACCAGGGTGTCACGGAGGGAACGATCCCTACAGAATGCCGCCAGAGGGTTGAAGGGAAGATGTGTTTGGTGGTGGCATCATGCTGGAGTTGGCGGAAATGGCGGAGGATGATTCTTTGAATGCGGAGGCTTGTAGGGTGATAAGTGAGGACAAGGGGGACCCTATCATGTTTCTGGGAGGGAGGAGAACTGTGAAGCTCATGTGATTGCCGATCAACCGAGTTGCATTTGCGGAAAAGAAATGACTCAAACTAGTTCCGGGTTGGGCGTTTGTCAAGGTATCCGGTTGCTCAGGGTTAACATAGAAACAAAGAAACTAGGAGCAGTAATAGGCCATTTGGCCCTTTGAGCCTGCTCCGCCATTCACAATGAACATGGCTGATCCTCTATCTCAACACCATATTCCCACTTTCTCTCCATGTCTCTTGATGCCCCTAATATCCAAAAATTTATCAATTTATTTCTTGAATATACTCAGTGACCCAGCCTCCACAGCCTTCTGTGGTAGAGAATTCCACAGGTTGACCACCCTCTGAGTGAAGAAATTTTTCCTCGTCTCAGACCTAAATGGCCTGCCCCATATACTAAGACTGTGGCCCCTGGTTCTGGACTCCCCAACCGGGGGAAACATTCTCCCTGCATCCAGTCTGTCTAGCCCTGTTAGAATTTTATACACTTCAATCAGATCCCCTCTCATTCTTCTAAACTCTAGTGAATACAGGCCCAGTCGAACCAATCTCTCCTCATACAACAGTCCTGCCATCCCCGGTATCAGCCCAGTGAACCTTCGCTGCACTCCCTCTATGGCAAGTATATCCTTTCTTAGGTAGGGAGCCCAAAACTGTTCGCAATACTCCAGGTGTGGTCTCACCAAGGCCCTGTATAACTGCAGCAAGATGTCCCTACTTCTGAATTCAAATCCTCTTGCAATGAAGGCCAACATACCATTTGCCTTCCCAATTTCTTGCTGCACCTGCCTATTCACTTTCATTGACTGGTGCACAAGGACGTTCTATATATATCAACACTGATGGTGGTGCTAATGAGTTATGGTCCTTGCACACTCATGAAAGAGCCATGTTCTGACATCAGTGTGGTACAGGGCTGCCGACCAGCCAGGGTTGGCCTGGAGTCTCCAAGAATTGAAGAATAATCTCCAAGGACGCTATTGGGAGAAAACCCAGGAGAAAGTTCACCGTCATGTTAAAATATCGTCCATGTTTTTAAAAAATCTTCTTTGAGCACTTTCTCTAGTGAAAAAAACAGCACACCGGAGAAAGGGAAAAGGGTTGTTGAAGTTGAGAATCACCCAATCTGTTGGCGAAGTGTCAGTTGGCTTCTCATTGGCTGACAGAAGGTGGGATCAGCCAGGATGGACCAATGATGGAGGAAGGGCATTGGGAGGTCACGTCGGAATGCAGCCAACCAGAATGAACAACCCAAGCACAATATCATATATATTTTATATATATATACTTTTTGCCGTGAGGCATTTTTCTTTAACATTCAGTTCTTCAAATGTAAGCAGCCAAACATTTAAAAGCATTTGCATAAAATATCATGACAACTTTGATGGAGAGGTTCAATGCTAAGTGCCCTGAGATTCAAAGGCCAAGACTTCCTGACTTCCATCAGGGGGTCATGCTAGTGTTACCAATGCTCCAGGGTTCTCCTGGAGACTCCAGGAATTAAAGGTTAACCTTCTGAAAACTGCTTTGAGCAACATCCAAGAATGCAAATCTTATATTCAAAAAAGGCCTCTTAATTCTTTCGCACTGGGCGTTCTGGTTTATTAGTTTTTAAAATATGGAAATGAAAAGACGCTTTGATCCAACCAAGGCAGCTGGAGGCAGAGGTTCATGCCACAAAACCTCCAAAAATGTGCCCAAACCCAGTTGGCCACCTTTGGTCACACTGGGGGTTCAGGGGTCTTGTTGCAGGGGACAGCTGAGGTGGCCACTTTTTATTTTTTATTTACAGGATGTGAGTGTCGCTAGCTAGGCCAGCATTTATTGCCCACCCCTAAGTGCCCTTGAGAAGGAGCTGCCTTCTGGAACCGCTGCAGTCCCTGTGGTATAAGTACACCCAGGGTGCTGTTACGAAAGGAGTTCCAGGATTTTGACCCAGCGACATTGAAGGAGCATCTATGCTCCTTCCAAGTCAGGATGGTGGGTGGCTTGGAGGGGAACTTCCAGGTGTTGGTGTTCCGTGTAACAAAAAATAGTGGTTTTTTTTGTTAAGGTCTAAATGGTTTTATTTTCATGTTGTGCCTGTGGACAGCTGAGAGCACTTCTACAGGCTTCATTGGTCTTCATGCTTCTAGACACCACCACACCCCAGCCACCTGCCTAAACCTCTGTCAAGCAGAGACCAGGCTTCCCTCATTTACATGTAGTTAATATATTCCCACCTTTACACCACGGGCCAAATGACCTCTATCTTTGCTGTAACTGTTCTATGATTCTATGAAGTGAGTGAGCGTATTCTGGCCTAAAGCAAAACAGCCCCCTGCAAAATGACGTGGAGGCAGGATTGAAGAGAAGAGCTTCTCTGTTTTTCTTTCTACCTCTGTCAAACCCAGATGCATGGAAACACCACCACCAGCTGGAAGTTCCCCTCCAAGCCACTCACCGTCCGGACTTGGAATTATATCACCACTCCTTCACTGCCACTGGGTCAAAATCCTGGAACTCCCTTCCTAACAGCCCTGTGCGGGTGCACCTACCCCACATGGACTGCAGCGGCTCAAGAAGGCAGCTCACCACCACCTTCTCAAGGGCAATAAGGGATGGGTAATAAATGCTGGCCTAGCCAGCGACGTCTACATCCCGTGAAAGAATAAAAATATATCGAAGAATTAATTTTAAGACAACTTTTTTCTTAAATTACTTTCTAAAAAACACTGCCTATTCATGGGATATTTTACATTTGGCGACATGCATATGAGTTTAAGCATAAATTTAAGGAAAGATATCTGAAAACTAGCACAATTTTGAATACAATTAGTGCCCGAAACATTGTTTGTGCACAAAGCAGATACTCCTGAGCATCATCAGTATTGAAACAAATCTGGATTAATAATTGAATTCTACAAGCTTGGCCTCGCTTTAACCAGTAAGAAACAAGCCACTGATGTTGGCTGGAGTTTTCCAGCCCCTCACGCCAGCGGGATCTTCCGGTCCCTCCAAAACGAATGGAGATTTCAATGGCCCTGCTGCAGGGAAACACATCCTGGGGGGGGGGGGGGGGGGCCTGGAAAATTCCAGCTGTAGGGACAGTAGTGGACTGAATGGCCATATCCTCCTCCTAAATTCCTATCTTCCGATGTCAGTGATTGAAAGCTAGAATAATGTTGTCTCTTATGGACGATGGATGGATCTGAGTGTTACTGACAAAAAGAGACATGGGGCAGAATTCTCACCTCAGTAGGCAAGCGCGCGGCTGACGCACTCGAGTGTGAAATGACGCGCGTTGACGTCGGGTGAGTGTCCTGACGCCAACGTGCAGTCGCACGATAGTTGGGTTGGCGGGCGCGCGCAGGAATTGGCTGCCGCCCGCCAATAATTAAAAGGCCTGTTGAGGCCATCAAAGTGTCAATTAAGTTAAATTTTCCGCTGCCAGTCCAGCCTTACGGTGGGCGGGCAGGCGAAAAGACCAGGCGGCCTTTACATTTTTTTTTTGGAAACCTCATCCACGGGCGGGATGAGGTTTCCAACATCAAATAAAAATAAAATAACACCTTTCAAATTTCACTTATAACATGTCCCTGCTTATGTGACAGAGACACTTGAGGGGACATGTTTTGTAACATTTTCCTAATCTTTATTTTTTTTTCTTGAAAACCCTTCATCTCCCTGAGGCGGATCTGCACCTCAGGGAGATTCTCAAGCGCGCACTTGTGCGCAATGGTGAAGCTCGCGCTCGCCCCATTCACCCTCCTCTCACCTCCTCCCACCACACACACCACCCCCCCCCCCCGCACAGGTAGCTCTGAGTGCTGCCGCTTGCGTTTCGTGTTGGCCAGGTCTAAATTGGCCCGCCAGCGTGAAATTGTGGTCTGGCTCTGATCGAGGGCAGCGGTCGGCTTGCTGATCACCTCCGCCTGCCCCCATCTCCGCCTGCCCCCCATACTGTCAAATCTTTTCATCTTGCACTCATCAGGGCGCACACAAGAATGCCAAATTTCAAAGGGAAAGCAATTGAGACTGCATGATTGCTTGGCAAATTGTCTCTGATTGGTTGAGATGTTGCCATGACAAATGCTCCAAGGAGCTATTGTCCCCCAAGCTTTTGTTTTTTCAAAAAAGGTGCAATGTCTGGACATGTTCCTTTTCCCTGTAGAGAACAGGTCCCTGCATATGAATACATGTAGCTTCTAGCAAGCATAAGTGAGTCATATTGCAAGCCTGACTGATAATCTTAAATTGGCTGTTAGTGTAATTCTTAGCACACTCAGGATTATTCAGCAAGTGCTTCACAATCGTGGAATCACATCTAATCTTAGACATTATGCTCTGAGTTTTGCAAGCACAGGCTGGCTGAGTACAATCGGTACTCTGCCTATTGCAAACAGCCGAAGGGAAGTGCTGTTTGATATAATCTGCCAGTCGCTGGGACACATGATCTACGTACCAGGCAACATATGAGCACTGAAGCTCATATACCACAGGGGCCTAGCTAGGGTAGACAGGAAATACTTGTTTCCCTCTAGCTGAGGGGTCAATTAACAGGGGGCATAGATTTAAGGTGATTGGTAGAAGGATTAGAGGGGACATGAGGAAAAGGTTTTTCACCCAGAGGGTGGTGAGTGTCTGGAATTCACTGCCTAAGTCGGTGGTTGAGGCTGAAACGCTCAACTCATTTAAAAGGCACCTGGGTCTACATCTGAAGTGCTGTAACCTGCAAGGCTACGGGCCAGGGGCTGGAAAGCAGGATTAAAATGAGGGGCTAGTTTCTTTTTTTCTCTTTTTGCCTGGCGCAGACACAATTTGCTGAATGGCCTCTTTCTGCACCATAATTTTTCTATGGTTCTATGGCTCTGTTGTCCTAACCGCAGCGTCGTGTTGTATGTCTTGCCACTGTACAGATACAGTTTGAAACGGCTAGCTTTGCCTCTTGCTCAGCTTTCTTTGAGGTGCTTCACCCTTGCGATTTGGCTATTGTGCAGCTCTTTCTCAGCAATCTCGAGTGTGCTAAGAATGACACTAATAACCAATTTAGATTATCAGTCTGGTTTGCAATGCGGTTTACTTATCAACATCCTGGGGGTTACCATTGACCACAAACTGAGCTGGACTAGCCATATAAATACTGTGGCTACAAGAGCAGGTCAGAGGCTAGGAATCGTGCAATGATTAACTCACCTCCTGATTCCCCAAAGCCTGTCCACCATCTACAAGGCACAAGTCAGGAGTGTGATGGAATACTCCCCACTTGCCTGAATGAGTGCAGCTCCCAAGAAGCTTGACACCATCCAGGACAAAGCTGCCTGCTTGATTGGCACCCTTTCCACAAACATTCACTCCCTCCACCACCAACACACAGTGGCAGCAGTGTGTACCATCTACAAGATGCGCTGCAGGAACTCACCAAGCCACCTTAGACAGCACCTTCCAAATCCATGACCATTACCATCTAGAAGGACAAAGGCAGCAGACAGAGGGAACACCGTCACCTGGAAGTTCCCCTCCAAGCCACACATCATCCTGGCTTCACTGTTGCTGAGTCAAAATCTTGGATCTTACCCCCTAACAGCACTGTGGGTGTTCCTACATCACAGGGACTGCAGCAGTTCAAGAAGGCAGCTCACCAGCAATTAAGAATGGGCAATAAATGCTGGCCTAGCCAGCGATGCCCACATCCTGTAAATGAATAAAAAAACTTACGCTTGCTAGAAACTAAATATATTCATGTGCAGGGACCTGTCCTCTGCAGGTAAAAGGAATATGTCCAGAGATTGGACTTGTTTTGAATAAACAAAAGCATGAGGGAAAATAGCTGCCTGGTGTATTCGCCACAACAACATCTCGATCAATCACAGCCATCTTGTCAACCAGCCAAAGCCCCTTTCCTCATGCAGTATATATTGCTTTCCCTTTGAAATTTGGCATTCTTGCATCTATCCTGATGAGTGCAAGATGAAAAACTTCAACAGCATGTCTCTTTTTTTCAGCCACACTCAAACCCTGTGCTACCAAGGGTCTAACTGTCTTGCAGGTAAGTTAAGCGAGTTGTCTGGAAATAGAGGAGACATTAGTGTGAAAAATTTGAAGGGAATAGTTATGTAACTTATGCAGGGCACATTTATTCACGATATAAAAAGAAAAAATACACATAAAGTAGACACATTGTACAAACCCACCAGCACCTCATCAATAGGCAACTGTGTAGTCTAAATTACACTATTTATATGGCAGAGACACAAGCCTAGCTGCATATTTAATTATGTGGTTTGCTCCATTCAGCACAAGCTATGTATGTTTTCTTTAGAGGCCCCGAGCCAAGTGCCTGACTCAACCCTTTCTTTAAATTTGGATGCAAAGTGCTTGGAGAAATATTTTTAAATGGCACTGCACAGAGACCATGCTGCAGTCGACAATATCGAGAAATGATTACCAGTTACGCTAGCCTGATCTGAAGAGAAATGACTATTTAGTTTTTTAAAACTACTTTTAAATGATACATTCTGATTCATTCTGTAAGAGTGAACAGGTTGGGGCACTTGGAAGTTGAGGGGGTGACATGATGGAGGTCTTTAAAATGATTAAGGGGTTTGATAGAGTACACGTAGGGAAAAATGTTTCCACTTGTGGAATAGACCAGAACAAGGGCACATGTATTTAAGGTAGTCACTAATAAGTCTAATTAAGAATTCCTGAGGAAACTCTTTACTCAGGGAGGTAAAATTTTTAGCTCACTGGGAAGGGGTGCACCAAGCGGCCTTAGTACTTTTTAGGCAACCTTATCCTGCCCATGCAAATAAAAAATGAAAAGCAAATAAAAACAAAATAAAAACTTTAAAACAGACAGTCACATGGGGGGACATGTTTCATTACATTTATATTTCCTTTATTTTTTTTAATATAACACTCCATCTCCCTGAGGCAGCTGTGTGCATGCGCTAAGCGCTCGCAATCCCCCCCTGCCGCCCGCACAGGGAGTGCCCTTAGCGCCGCTGCTCACGTCTTACGCTGGGCGGGCCTTTAATTGGCGTGAAATCGCCTCCCGGCGCCCAAACGCGGTGATTGGCTTCCCAACTGCCCCCCACCTGCACCCGCCAAGCCTGCCCGACATGGGTGAAACTCTGCCTGGGAGAGTAGTTAGAATGTGGAACCTGTTACCAGGTGAAGCAGTTGAGGTGAATGGCATAGATAAATTTGAGGGAAAGCTGGATAAGTACATGACTCAGAGTAAAGGGAAGACCTTTTAGAACAGAGATGAGGAGAAATTTCTTTAGCCAGAGAGTGGTGAATCTATGGAATTCATTGCCACAGAAGGCTGTGGAGGCCAGGTCATTGAGTGTATTTAAGACCGAGATAGATAGGTTCTTGATTGGTAAGGGGATCAAAGGTTACGGGGAGAAGGCGGGAGAATGGGGTTGAGAAACCTATCAGCCATGATTGAATGGCGGAGCGGACTCGATGGGCCGAATGGCCTAATTTCTGCTCCTATGTCTTATGGTCTTATGGTCTAATGATGGAGAAGGGATTAGAAGGTTATGCTGATCGGGTGAGATGGAGTGGGATGAAGCTTGCGTTGGAGCAGCACCGACCGGATGGGCAGAAGGTAATTAAGGATTATCCTTTTGCGCTGGAGTGAATATTTGGATCAGTCCACAAATTTGCATGGGTGGGGTGAAAATCTCTCAACCGGAGCCGGGATTTTCCAGCCCTGGCGTGGCAGGACCCACCCTGGCAGATGCCGCCAGCCATTCAAAAAGTCGGCGGGACTGGGAGATTCTGCTGGCGGAAGGATCCAGAAGATTCCAGCCCTGGTGTTTTGCTTGTTCAGCATGAAACCAATGAAAGTGATAAAAGATGGTCTTTTAAGTTGGGCTGAAGCTGAGTAAGTAAAGCTCGGCGGACGGACAGAGGGACAGGAGGAGGCCATTCAGCCCCATCACTCAATTAAATCAAGGCTGATCCGTGTCTTATCCCCATCCATCCATCTAGGTGCTGTAACCTTTAAAACCCTTGCTTCACCAAGGTCTGTCAATGAGTCAAATCAGGACCTTGGCCCCTGTGTTGACAAGACACGACAGATAAATCATCACCTCTGCGTGGTGCTACAGATAAGTCAATCCATGGCTGTGACTGGACATGGTCTGCAATATCTTGCCCTTGCCATTCAATTATAGACTGCTGGCACACAGCCAGAGCCAAACGAGAATGAAATATTTATTATAATGGGAGGTGAAACCTAAATACTCGCCTCTTCTGCACCGCAAAGACATTTCAGTCCTCTAAAGCTGCATTTAGATTGTTGCTCGGAATTATTTGCACAAGGATTTAAAACCTCCAGCATCTTATGTTTATTTATGGAGTTGAACCTGAGCTAGGTTTATTGATTTGAGAGCAGGAGGAAAAGGTGGGGGGAAGAGCTTTGAATAGCAGGAATTGCAACAGTTAAAAGTGCGCTGTTTCCCTCAGCATTCGAAGGAATCCCTGAATAGTTGGGTCCAACTTTGAAAGAATGGTCCCATTCTGAACTCTTCATTACTTCATCACAGTTATAAATTTCCCAACCCTTGAAACTACAATATAAACTCGTTCCCTCTCTTTAAAGTGCAGTAAGGAAGCAATGAGCTGGAAGGTGGCGTATGTAACTCAGCAAAGACTTGGCTCTCCCTTTTCTGACCGTTCATGCCTGGGAACTCAGAAGGACATTTTTTATTTCCTCTCTGCTACGTAAAACACTTAGAGAGGGGACTAATCCAGGAAAGGCTAGCAAGCAAAATACAAAGAGTGCAGTGAGACTTCTCACTGGTTGGGCAGTAATATTTTAACTTGAGTCACTATTTTGGCTCAGCGGGGAAGTCAAGGGAGTTTATACACGTCATGTACCAAGCAACCCTAACACGGTTGCAGGCACCATCATTCCCAACAGAGTGCATGACGTGGCTAATGGCCACCATCTTCTGCACTTAAAGTTGATAAGGCTCAGATGAGATGCACCCATGGATACTGTGAGAAGTGAGAGTGGAAATTGCGGGAGGCACTGGCCATAATTTGTCAGTCTTCCTTAGAATCAAGGACTGTGCCACAGGACTGGAGAATTGCAAACATTACACCCTGGTTCAAAAAGGGTGTAAGGATAAGCCCAGCAGCTACAGGCTAGTCAGTTTCACTTCGGTGGTGGGGAGACTTCTAGAAACATTAATTCGGGACAAAGTTAATAGTCACATGGACAAATGTGGGTTAAATAAGGAACGCCAGCAGAGTACAAGTGCAAGGGAGTTAGGTTGAACTTGTGTCAGTCACTAGTTTGGCCTCAGCTGGAGTATCGTGTCCACCTCTGTGTGCCACCCTTTAGGAAGGATGTGAAGGCATTGGAGAGAGTGCAGGAAAGATTCATGAGAATGGTTCCTGGGGATGAGGAACTTCAGTTATGAAATATAAGATTGGAGAAGTTAGGACTGTTTTCCTTCAAGAATAGAAGGCTGAGGGGAGATTTGATAGAGGTATTCAAAATCATGAGGGCTCTGGACAAAGTACATAGGGAGAAACTGTTCCTACTTGTGAAAGGATCGAGAACGAGAGGGCACAGGTTTAAAGAAATGAGTAAAAGGAGCAACAGCAAAGTGAGGAAAAACTTTTTCACGCAGCGAAAACTCTTCTCTCGTTCAATCTCTCCCCATCGCAGACCCTGGCCCATCCAGCCCTTTCTCAAAACCTATTACATCTCTAACTTTTTCCAGTCACAGACCTGAAATGTTAACTTTGTTTCTCTCCGCACAGATAATGCCATAACCTGCTGAGTATTTCCAACGTTTTCTGCTCTTATTGTTAATGGTATATGTTTCATTGTTTTCAGGTGGTGTGTGCATGGTGTTCTTACCCACCCACTCAGTCTGCCCAAATCCTCTTGAAGCTGCTTTGCATCTTCCTCGTGACACACATTCCCACCAAGTTTTCTGTCATCCACATCCAAATCATTCATATATACTGTGAACGGCTGGGACCCAATTACTGATCCTTGTGGTACCCCACTAGTCACAGCCTGTCAACGCTAGAATGATCTGTTTATTCCTACTCTCTGTTTTCTGCCTGTTATCATTCTCGCCTTGGCAGGCTGTGACTTGGGCACCGCAAGGATCAGGACTTGGGCCCCCACTGTTCACAATATAGATCAATGATTTGGACATGGGGACCAAATGTAATATTTCCAAGTTCGCGGATAACACAATGCTAGGTGGGAATGTGCATTGTGAAGAAGATGCAAAGCGGCTTCAGGGGATTTGGACAGACTGAGTGAGTGGGCAAGAACACGGCAGATGGAATATAATGTGGGAAAATGCAAGGCTACCCACTTTGGCAGGAATAACAGATGTGCAGAGTATTTCTTAAATGGTAAGAGATTAGAAAGTGTAGACATACAAAAGGACCTGGGTGTCCTCATCAATAAGTCACTGAAGGCTAACATGGAGGTGCAGCAGGCAATTAGGAAGGCTAATAGTATGTTAGCCTTTATTGCAAGAGGATTTGAGTACAGGAGTAGCAAAGTCTTGCTTCAATTGTATAGAACCTTGGTTAGACTGCACCTGGAGTACTGTGTGCAGTTTTGGACCCCTTATCTTGGGAAGGGTATTATTGCCATAGAGGGAGTGCAACAAAGGTTCCCCGGACTTGTTCTGGGGATGGCGGGACTGTGCTATGTAGAGAGATTGGGGAAACTGTGCTTTCTAGAGCAGGCTTGTCCAACTTCTTCAAGTGTGAGGGGCCACATTTCAATTTTTTTCTCACTCAAGGGGCCGATGGTCAAATTTCGGTAAAATAAGGTTTCATCCAACATTAACATGAATTTCAAAAATATCAATGTCAAAGCCATAAATTTCAAAAAATAATAATTAATAAAAATGTCCCTTAAAACGTGCTCAGTAGCAGAGCTCAATGATAAAACTTTTGCTTTGTGCCTTTTCACTTAAGAAGCAGAGCTGGAGAGAGAGACAGACTAGGCCCCAGGGTCACCAGGGAAGGAGGTGGGGACCAGGCCTTAGCTGAGGAGTTGGCTTTAACTAACACTGACCTTGCATTCGCCTCTGGTGGCACACGTTCTGTGCTGGCCTCGGTGGAGTTCATATGAAAGCAGGGGTTGGAAGCGGGTTGCCTTTCAGCCTGGGTTTTCCTACTCTCCCAACCTGCTTTGCAGATAGGTTTTTGGGCAGGGTGGACGAAGAAGGCATAGCATGTGTTTCTGACTCACTCCGAGTCTCGGGGATCTCGGTCTCACACAAAATCACTGAGTCTCCCACTCACACAGACATACACAAACACTCTCTTTCACACATACAAAAATTCACTCTCTCACGCACACACAGACTCACTCACTCTCACACTCACACACAGTCCTGTTGGTGGTGGTCGGCATGGCGGACATGAGTGGACAATATGGCGAGAAGGCCAAAAAAAAATCAGTTTTACGCCGTCATAAAACCAGTTTGCGATTGTTTCACACCATGCTTCGCAGGCAGAACCACATCACTTCTAGGGGGGTTCACGGGAACCCTCTACCTACCGGACTAGTTTTTCAATGGTTGCAGGGCTAGGGCTTGCTTGGGGAAGGGGGAGAAGTGGCCTCAGGCAAGGGAAGAGGCTGCAGGGTGAGGGCTGAACTGGGGAAGGAGGGTGTGTGTGGAGGCACATGTTGATCTGTGCAAGTAGCTTCAAGATAGTGAGGGCTGAGGAGGCAGTCTCCAGAGGAGATGAGGCCAGATGGAGATGTGAGGGTGTGTGTGAGAGAGTGAGTGGTGATGTCCCTTGAGCTGGCAGTGAATGTATGATGGCCTTGTGAGTATGTGAGGTTAGAGTGATAAGATAGCTGCCTTACCCTGGCAGCAGTGGTTGAGATCATTCATCACTAAACTCTTCTTGGCTTACAGGGCCATCTCTTCACTGAGCAGACCTGGGCTGCATGCATTGAGAACTGTCTGCGCGGCTGCAGTTTAGATATGGCTCCCAGAGTGAGGGAACGGTGTGGCGGGCGATTCTGCGGTTTTCTGGTGAGCCTATCAGCCACAAACGCGGGAGAGAATCAGTCTCTGATTGGAGGAACAGATTCTTGCAGGTCTTTCATTCAACTTGCGAGTAATTTGAACAATGAGTCCGTGGGCTGGATACAGAGGCTTTGGGGGTGGGGGGGGGAGGGGGGGGGGGGGGGTTGTGGCCTGTGGGCTGGGGGCTGGACAAGCCTATCTAGAGTTTCGAAGAATGAGAGATGATTTCATTGAAACCTACAAAATACTTAAAGGGATACAGGGTAGGTGCAGGTAAGATGTTTCCCCTGGTTGGGGAGTCTAGAACCAGGGGACACAATTTCAAAATAAGGGAGAAGCCACTTAGGACCGAGATAAGGAGTTTTTTTTTTACTCAGAGGGTTATGAATCTTTGGAATTCTCTACCCCAGAGGACTGTGGAAGCTCAGTCATTGAATATGTTTAAAGCTGAGATTGACTGATTTCTAAATACCAAATGACATAAAGAGATATGGGGATAATGTGAGGAAAAGGCATTGAAGTGGATGAGCAGCCATGATTATATTGGATAGCAGAGCAGGCTCAACAGGCTGAATGGCCCACTCCTGTTCCTATGTTCCTAAAAATTCCACACTGTCAGCCACAATTTTCATTCACATTTTTATGATATGCAACTTTGTTATGTGCCATATCAGAACTTTTATTCCTTAGTTTATCAGTGCCATTCTAATACTGTGGAAGACACTTAAAATCAGTGACCTTAAAACCAATAATAATTAACTCTCTTATATGACCTCACCTCAAAGCACATTAGATGCAAATTAATTGTCAGGCAATTAAAACTTCATTAAGAGTTAATTCCCTTATTTGACCTCCTCCCAAAGTGCGTGTGATGTGAATGCTTCATTAGGAAATGCTTTTAATTAGTTTTTTCTGAAGGTTTAGAAAGGTCCTGAGTGCTTGCTGCTGTAATGAATTTGCAATTGTGAATAGGACTTAACCTCCTTTGAAGACCAGATCAATCTCTGTCCAATTCTCTACCAATTAAATCACTTCACGGTTTAGCAGAACGGTGACCCAAACACTTTGGGAAATGACAGCAAAATACTGCGGATGCTGGAAATCTTAAATAAAAACAGAAAGTGCTGGAAACACTCAGCAGGTCTGGCAGCATCAGTGGAGAGAGAAACAGAGTTCATGTTTTGAGTCAAATATGACATTTCAGAACAGTTTTGAAGGAGACTCATATTAGACTTTGAACCGTTGACCCTGTTTCTCTCTCCACAGATGCTGCCACAAATACTGCTGAGTATTTCCAGCACTTGCTGCTTTGGGAAATGTCTGCTTTCTTATACAACCATCAGAAGTGATGTAGCATTCTTTTTTCATGGGACGTGGGCGTCACTGTCACGGGCAGTATTTATTGCCCATCTCTTCACAGAAATAAGTGGATGACAAGCCGTCGAAGGAACTGTGTGGAGGGGTGACCAGGAGCTCAGTCAAACAGTTGAGTTTTAAAGAGAGCCTTAAATGAGGAAGAGAGGTGGAGAGGGAAGAGGTTTAGGGAGAAAATTCCACAGCATGTTTGAATGTGGAAAATGCAGAATGCTTTCTAGAGTGCTTCTTTGTCAAAAAGAAAATCATAAATTAATACTTGAACTGTTCTTCACTCCTGCCAAGAAAGGATTGCTGTGCATCATTGTGCAAGTAATCTAACTATGATGAAATGTGCACACAGAGCTGCTATATCAGAAACACAAAAAGTTTAATTTGAATTTAGATACTACAATGCATTAAGATGAATACAAATATCTAACCGCACACAAGATAGGGGGGCAGATATTTACAATACACGTACTTTGGCCGGTATTTTAACACACTCAAAACCCATTCGCTTAAGAGTTAAAATTGGGCCCTTTGAGTTTACATTGATAACACAGATTATCTTCTGAAGCACAATTCCATTTCACACTTAGGTTGCAGCAGCTTGATGGGCAGAATGGCCTTTATCCCCGCCCCCCAGCTCCAACATTTATCTTAGCCAATTACGTTCCTGTCAATTTAAGCTGCAAACCCATTTCACTTCAGTCAGGTTTCTGACAACAAAGAGATGGAAGAACTTGGATTTATATAGCGCTTTTCACAACCACAAGGCCTGAATTTTTAGCTTTCGGCGGGTGGGCGCGGGGCTGGCCGGGAACGGATCACCAACAGCCACCGGTCCCCGACCGCGATTTCACGCCAGCTGGGCCGATTAACGGGCAGCCAGCGTGAAGCGGCGCTGAAAAGCTCAGCGCTGCCGGGGTGTGGGGGGGGTGCGGGAGGATGGTGAGCACTGAGAGAGAGAGAGAGAGAGAGCTTCCTGAAGGCAGAGAGCTGCCCCAGCGAGTTACAGACCCGAAAATGTCCCAGTAAAGTTTTAAAAAGCAGAAAAAAAAATGTCCGAGCGTCACAATCGGGTACTTGAAAACGTAGATGATAAAATTGCTGCCCACGGATTTTTATTTTTATTTTACTTCATAAAGGAAACCTCATCCTGCCCTTGGGATGAGGTTTCATGAAAAATGTAAAGGCCGCCCGGCCGATTCGCCCGCCCGCCAACTGTTAGTTTGGACGGGCGACGGAAAATAGCCGGCAATTGCGCCATTAGTGGGCTTAATCGCACTTATCTGCCCTCTTAATTGCAGGCGGGCGCACTTCTGACTGTTGCGCGTGCCCGCCGAGTGAAATATCGTGCGAGCGCGCGATGACGTCAGGACGCTTGCTCGACACCATCTCGCGCGATTTCACGCCCGATCGGGTCAGGCTTGCACCCACCCGACCAACGTTAAATTCAGTCCCAAGACTCCCCAGAGCGCTGACAGCCAGTGAAGTGTTTTTGAAGTTAGCCGCTGGTGTAATGTAGGAAATGCAGCTCCCGGTATGCACACAGCAAGGCACCACTGTCCGCTTACCGTGGCGCTGTCACATTCAGCAAATGTTCCACAAGAGATTCTTACTTAAAAAATGGAAAAGCAAAAGACCACAATAAAGTTGGTATATCTCACCCGTTATCACCAATTGTACATTTGCCAAATGACAAAAGATTTTTCAAACGCTTTTAAATTACACCAGTGAGTCAGAATCACAGAATTTTAACAGCACAGGAGGAGGTCATTCGGCCCATCATGTCTGCATCGTCCCTCTAAATGAGCATTATGACCTAGTGCCATTGCCCAGCCATTTCCCCATATCCTTGCACATTTTTTCTGTTCAAATAATCATCTAATGCTCTCTTGAAGGCCTCGTTTGAACCTGCCTCCACCACGCTTCCAAGCAGTGCATTCCAGACCCTAACCACCCGCTGTGTGAAAAAGTTTTTTCTTACATCACATTTGCTTCCATTGCAAATCGCTTTAAATCTGTGCCCTCTCGTTCTTGATCCTTTTACGAGCGGGAACAGCTTCTCCCTATCTACCCTGTCCAGCCCCCTCGCGATTTTAAACATCTCTAACAAATCTCCTCTTAGCCTTCTTCGGTCCGATGAGAACAGTCCCAACCTCTCCAATCCATCTTAGTCACTGAAGTTTCTCATCCCTGGAACCATTCTTGTAAATCTCTCCTGCACTCCCTCCAGTATACTTGGAGAAGGAATGCTGTACTGTCAGCTCTGTTACTGCTTGCTTGTGCTGACTTCGCTCTCTCATCTCCTCTTAAGAAGAACATGCAATTATTTAGAGTCTTTCACAGCCTTAGGGCGCCTGAGAGAGCTTTACAGCCAATGAAATACTCCTGAAGTGCAGTCATCGTAATTTAGGAACAGTCAGAGTGACATTGAGTATAGTCTATTTCAAATAAATAACCCAGATTGCATTCTAAGTATGTGTTACCTAATGTTACATCGCCTTACCGCTCTGTTCATCACTGCAAATTAGACAGATTCAAAACCACCCCATTATAAACAGATTGCTTTAAACAAGGTGGTTGTTCTGCCTCAAATAATCAGCTGCCACAATCCAGGTTGGAGCAGTCAGTGAATAGTCAGCACAGACATTAATCTGAATGGAGTGGAATTTCTCAGCCCTCTGGAGACAGGCTGGGTGGTGGGGAGTGGCTCGGAGAATGGTGAGGGAAGACTGGATTAGAGTGCTATAGTCGCCTTTCTGCCATTGTGGCATTCTGTCCCAACGGCAGCATGATGGGCCTTAAATGTGGCCAGGCAACCGCCCCACCATCGAAACAGCCGAGGCGGGGTTGCCCCCAGCTTTCCAGGCCGTCGTTGGGGCCCCCTCCTTGCTGACAAAGTTCCGATCAATGTGTGCAAGTCCCTCCACACCCATTATCAAGCTGTCATCATTCTGTCACGGGGTCTTTGTTCAAAATGATAACCTACCTGTTCTCTTACCTCAACACTGACACAGCTGCTCAATGCAGTACCGAAATAAAGGCTTGCAGTTGTATAGCACCTTGCACAACCACAGGACGTCCAGACGCACTTTGCAACCAATGTGGCACTGTCCCGCGTCTAGCCACAATGTAACCGTGGCAGCCAATTTACACACAGCAAGATCCCACAAGCAGCAGTTCAATAATGGCCAAACAATTGTGTTTCAGTGAGGTTGGTTGAGGGGATAAATATTGGCCAGGACACTGGGGAGAACTCCCTCTGTACTTCAGTGAACAGTCAGTCACATTCCACTCGGATAAACATCCTTATATGAAGTAGGGGTGAACGGGTTGGTTTAGGGGTGTGAACTATTCTGCACTGGCTTGGCTGTGCTGCCTTCAATTTCTGTTTATTTCTGTTCACCATTGTTACGTAGGAAGATCTAAATTCCAAAAGCAAAGAAACACTTCAGGCGGAATCGTCCCAGATTTGACTGAGCGTGGTAGTGGGCGGGTAAAACGACATTTTACCTGCCGGCCGTGATGGTGTGTTTTCATCCCAAACCCGCCACGTTAATTATGTATTCCTGGGAAACAGGCCATTTCCATGGCGGGCAGACTCTTGTTTGCCTGCCACGCCATCACCTCACTGCTTCATCGCGCCAGGCACCACATTTAAAGTACAGCCACACTCAGTGCTTCCAGCCCAGGACTGCAGCAAAGAAGACATGGCCTCGAAAGGCAAGAAGACTGCAGCCCTCGAGTGCCATTTTGATGCCGTGGAGGCCCTCTGTGATGTCCTTCACCCCCGCTCTGGCCATAGGAGGGGCAGCAACATTACCACTCTGGCTTGGTAGGTGATGGCAGTGGTGATCAGTGCCAAAGCTGCACAGAAGAGGTTGGCCATCCAATGCAGATAGAGGATGAATGATCTCAACCATGCTGCCAGAGTAAGGCAAACATCTCATCACTCTAAACTCACACACTCAAGCCCACATTCACTGGCATCTCACTCACTGCCAGCTCAAGAGACATCACCACCCATTCTCACACTCACCCTCACATCTCCATCTGGCCTCATCTCCTCTGGAGACTGCCTCCTCACCCCTCACCATCCTGAGGCTACTTGCACAGATCAACATGTGCCCCAACACATACACCCTAGGATACCCTCCTTCCCCAGTACAGCCCTCGCCCTGCAGCCTCTTCCGTTGCCAGAGGCCACTTCCCCCCCTTCCCCAAGCAAGACCTTGCCCTGCAGCCGTTGAAAAGCCACCCACTTATGGTGGATCGGACAGGTGGAGACCTGCCTGTGAACCCTCCTAAAAGTGATGTTGTGCTGCCTGTGAAGCCTGGCGCTGATGACTGCGAGTGCTGACCGAAGCAAGGTAGGCAAACAAACAAAGTCCCGAGTGAAGTGCAACCTGGCAAGTGCACACCTTATATATGCTGTTGTGAAACACGTCGGCGTGTTTTTCCGCTGACCTGGGTGGACGATCCAGGGAGGGAGGGATGAACCCAGCGGGCTGGCCTTATAATGATATCCTGATGTATTACACTGAGGTTCCTGATGTCCGATGGCGGGGAACGCAGCCCGCCATCAGCAGGCGGAGCGGATGATTGCAAATTGGCTTCACAACATCGTGAAATCAATTTTTGGCCTTCTCGCCATATTGTCCGTTAACGCCACCAATCACGCCCAACGGTAGCGAGCATGGAAAATCCTAGCCTTAAACTCTAATAAAGTCGCAATTTAGCATTGGGCAGAAGAGTGCTAAATATAACTGTCCAGCACATCAATAAATTAGTCAAATCAATTATATTCAGTTTTCTTAGTGTTGTTACGGAGAGGAGGGGTTTTAATTTAAACAGCCCTGATTTCTCCTTTCACCAATCGTCCATAAACAGAAAGGTATTTTTAATTTTTGATTTCCCCCTTTATAAGTGGTATTTTCCCCAACTCCTCAGTTTTGGTGTGATCCAATTTTTATGAACAACTCCACAGCAAACTCGAGGCAGAGTAAAATCAGAGGGTTAATTTATTTGCACACACTCAAAAGAGGGATAAGGAAAAAAAAAAGGTGTTGGGCAAAGACCACAGAGAATGATTGTTTCATGTAAATCCAAAGTCCAGAATCAAAAGTCCAATGGTGTGTTCCTTCACAGAGATCAGCAGGCTGAAGTTGATGCTGGATAATTCACTTTTCCAGTAGAGATGAGGTCCACGATTAGGTGGGCACGTAGAGATGAATTAGTCTTGTAGGTGCTGGTACAGGAGTTCAGAAGTTCCAGTAGAAACAGTGTAGTTGGGGGCCAAGCAATCTAAAACCTGGACAGAGTTCTGGTTCTGCTGCATGGTTGATGGAAGAGGGTAGTCTGAGCTTTTTAGCTCTACGAGGCAATATTACAAGTCCCACCAGCTTGTTGGGGGGTGGGGGGGTGTTCATGTGACATGACTCCAACTTCCCTGCTTTGGTTTGGACAAAGGCTGTATATTCCATTGCCTGGATTCTTGAGATGGTTAATTTTTCAGCCATTAATAATTTCAAAAAGAGGTCCTTTGTCTTCAAAGACTGGTCATCTCCATTGGCCTTAGAAATGTAAATGGTCTTGGTACAATTCCTTGGAATTTGATCTCTGCAGTCACAGGGTGTATGGTGCCTCTTTAGAGATAACAAGGGGCCAACTGTTCAGGAAATGCCTTTTGTGTGAGTCATAGCAGTCATGACTTCAGTCATTTTACAGCCTTTGTCCAGTTTAAAAAATAATAATTTTATAAATTAGCAGTGTTTATCTTTGTTCTTTTCTGTTTATTACATGCAGGGTTTATGGCTTTTGCACCTCTCCACCACCTGGAGACTGTGCATTTAAAAATGTCTGCATAGGACAATGTGAAAGTGAGTGCCAATGCCAGAAAGCAGCCTCACGTGAATGTTAAGTAAATGGCCCTACCTTGACCTCACACTCCCAACTCGCAAAAACCCAGTCTAGCAGTATAACCATGCAGAATGGCAAAAAAAAATACCAGAGGAGAGATGAGGAGAAACATCTTTTATGCAGTAAATTATGATCGAGAATGAGTGATGGAAACAGATTCTATGGTAACCTGAACAAAGTTCAACTTGAACAATCCCCTTAACGAAGGGAATCGGGTAAACAATCAAAGGAAAACAATTGCAGGGTTATGGGGAAAAGGATAACGGCAGTGGGATTAATTGGATAACTCTTTCACAGAGCCAGCACACGTGTGATGGGCTGAATGGCCTCCTTGTGTGCTGTATGGTTCTAAGTCCTGACATTTCCAGCACATACAGTAAGCAATGAGACACCAGACACGTAATGAAGGTGGTCTCTTGTATGTGTCATATTGAAAGCTTGTTTCTCCGCTTGAGTTTCACGCTGACAACAACTGCTGATGCTTATGTTGGTGGAGAAGAATAACGCTTGACTTGAGGAATGTGCATTCAGCCTTGAACGGGGTCAGCTCAGGGCAGCACCTTCCAAACCCATGACCCCTACCCCCTAGTATAATCGGGGCAGCAGAGGCATGGAAACACCACCACCTGCAAGTTCCCCTCCAAGTCACTCGCCATCCTGACTTGGAAATATATCGGCCGTTCCTTCACTGTCGCTGGGTTAAAATCCCAGAACTCCCTCTCTAACCGCACTGTGGATGTACCTACACCACATGGACTGCAGCGGTTCAAGAAGGCAGCTCACCACCACCCTCTCAAGGGCCATTAAGGATGGATGGCCCATGAAAGAATGGAGGAAAACAATCACTGAATGCAGTGCAGTTATCCAAGGAGCTGGTGAGCTGATGAGTTGTGATCACACGGTCGCGTAGTTTAGTGATTACGTTACTGAACTAGGAATCCTGAGACTCGAGTTCAAATCCCACCACAGCAGATGGCGATTTAACTTCAATCAAATAAATCTGAAATAAAAAGCTAGTATCAGTAATGGTGACAATGAAACTATTGGATGGTCACAACCTCCAGTCTGGTTCACTAGTGTCCCTTTAGTGGAAATTTGCCACCCTTACCTGGTCTGGTCTACATGTAACTCCCGACCCACAGCAATGTGGTTGACTCTTAACTGCCCTCTGAAATGGCCTAGCCACTCAGCTGTATTCAAGAAGGTAGCTCCCCATCTCAAAGGCAATTAGAGATGGGCAATAAATGCTGACTTTGTCAGTGATGCCTGTGTTCTGAGAATGAATAATTTGAAACAAAAGATATTTCATTGTGACCAAAGTTGAGCAAGAAGAGCTCGGGAAGAGTTCCTCCATGCACTAATAGTAGCAAGTACTTAACACGTTCCCTGTAAAACAGCTTTACAGCCTCATTACACCTAGTGTGTAAAGGAAATGTTCTCCCTCAGCCTCCTTCCCCCACCCCCAGCCATATCATATACCTCAAAGAAATCTTTTGACCACTTCAGCACCTCCACACCCACCTCCCTTCCCCTCCCCCCCCCCTCCCCCCACCCTTTACTTCCATGACACAGATCCTCTGCTTGGGATGTGGGCGGGATCAGAATTTATTTCCCACCCCTAGTTGCCCTGATACAACAGTGCATCTCACTAGGCCACTTGAGAGGGCAGTTAAGAGTCGACCAAATTGCCATGGGATTGGAGTCACACCATATAGGCCAGACCGGAAAAAGGATGGCAGATTTCCTTCCTTAAAGGGTATCAGTAAACCTGTTGGGTTTTTACAACAACCTGACAGCTTCCTGGACACTTTTACAGATACCAGTATTTTTATTTACAGATTTTTAAAAAAATTTCCCACTTTTAAAAGTGCCTTGTTAGGCTATGAACTCGCATTCTCTGTGTCATTAGCTCTAGGCTCTGGGTTACTTGTCCAGTAATATAACCACTACTCTGTTCTACTCCTATTGAATAGAATAAGAGAAAGCAACCTATTGCAACAGGATTTAGGGTAATTGAACACATTTCCTTGCTGTTATCCCCCACTACTCGAGGTCCACAGGTTCATTTATTTACGGAATGCAGCATTTCATATGGCTGCTTCCTATCTTCCAACTCACCCAATGTCACAGCAGTCCCTCTTTATATGTGCTCAAGATACTTAATTAAAGAATACCCTCCATTTCATCTCTTTAGAAAAGATAACAATTGTCCTCAGAGGCTTGGGACAGGTAAAAACTGAAAAACAAATGATATGTGCAAATCAAAATGGTGCATTTCAACCAGCACTTGGCATATTTCCTACTATGGACTATGTTTTGCGGGAAGTCTATTCACAGTTAAGTCAGCAGGTAGCAGAAAGGCTGCAAAATATAACTGCCCACATTAAACAATGCCCAAAATCAATGCCTTCTCCAAAACATGGCAGTTCTCAGCTCGAAACTCTTGAAGAGGATGCTGCTTTTGAGGAAGTACTGAAACAGATAATTTCTTGAACAGAATTGAGTTCTCAGTGAACAAGTCTGCACTGCTAAAGGCTTCCTACAATCTCTACATTAGCTAGACAGTCCTGGCTCAGTGCTCTTCCTAACTGAATGTAACTAGACCTTAGTGTGCAACCTCTAGTGGCCAACTCAGCTAATCAATCAACAACACAGTACCAGTCTTTATATGTACATAATGCAAACATTTATCCCTTCACTATTTAAACAGCCAAATCATGCTGAGCGAACATTGGCTAATTCTTCTACCGTAAAAGATCCTTTCCTTAAGAATGCAGCATTATGTAGCTGTAAATACTGACTTGCTCAAGGCAACCATTTATCATACATGAGCTGGAAACTGTCAACACTTGAGAACTTGGCCCAATGTCAATAAAATTCACAATAAAACTGATAAATCTTCTGGCGTCTGTTGTGTATGTTGAGACTGTCATCTCCAGCTTGACTGTGATCTGTGTCACAGACAGTTAGGAACAAGAGTAGACCATTCAGCTCCTTAAGTCAGCTCCGCCACTGACTTTGGTTCATTTATACCTCAGCTCCATTTACCTGCCTTGGCTCCATATCCTTACCTCATATAAACCTATTGATCGCAACCGTGAGAGATGCAATTGTCCCAGCATCCACAGCCCTCTGAAGGAATGAGTTCCTGATTTCCACTATTCTTTGCATGAAAAAGTGCTTCTTGATTTCCCTCTTTGAATAGCCTAGGTCTAATTGTAAGATTATGTCCCTGTGTTCTTGATTCCCCCACCCGAGGGAATGGTTTCTCTCATAAACGAGCTCCAAGCCAGATAATGAAGTATGAGACTAGATGTAATTCCTTTTCTTGATATTTCATTTATTCACATAATGCAGAATTACATATGTCTGCCTCCTGTCTACCAACTCACACAGTGTCACAGCAGTCCGCCTTTATAATGTTTCCGCTCCGTTTCAAACCAGTGACCCTTTCACGGATAAAGCGCACGTGGTAAACCACCGCATTACAGAAGCCCCGCTCCAGTCCCTCTTTATATGTGCTCAAGACACTTAATCAATCAACACCGTCCAACTGTTTATCCCTAACCTTAATAGCACAATCAATATAACATTAACATCCCTGTGGACAGAATTTTACACTCCTGCCCCGGTGGGTCCTGAAGCGACGGGGAGCGTGAAATTGCATGGACGGGATTCCCACTGGGATCCCGCCCACCCCGACCTGGTCCCAATTTTACGCTGGGGCAGGCAGGGCCCTGGATGGGAAGTCTGCCCTTGCCCCAATTAAGGCCCTTAAATGGCCACTTAATGGCTATGCGAAGGGCCGAATGACCTACTCCTGCTACTATTTTCTATGTTTAAGGGCCTTTTCCCATCCAGCCTCAATTTTTAGGCAGGCAAACGGGTGATAGGTCAATGGTGGGGGGGGAAACCAGAAATTGAACAAAGTTCGATCTCGGGCAGGAAGTTGGGGGAGGGGCACGTCCATCAGAAACCCCCTACTGACTTGGGGCACCCTCCCTTTGGGACCCAGTGAACTCCAGACTTCACTCCCTTCCCACCGACCTATCCCCTGAGACCCTGATCGCTCCCTTCGAACCCTCCAAGCCTCCCATACCCCCTCACCCCCCTCGAACCCTGCCATTTACCTCCCTTCCAGTGGCTGGCACTTAGTTCCAGGCAGCTAGCTGCTGTGCCTCTCCAGGCCACTGCAGCGCTGTTCCTGGTATGTTTGGAGAGCTGCTGGCCAATCAGATTGGCCGGCATCTCTCCAAGGCAGGACTTCCTCCCGATGATGGGCAGAAGTCCCACCTTAGAACCATAGAGAAGTTACAGCACCTTCTGGCAATCAACGTTCGTTAGAGTGTGAAATGGCATCGGGGCTGCTGGAGTTGGTGGGAATGTGTTCCCCTCTGAGCCCCCACCATCCTGAAAATTCAGGGCCCAATATATCCTACTGAATCCTTTTAACGTATTAAACACCTCAATTAGATCGCCCCTCAACTTTCTATATTCACGGGAATCTAAGTAACGTTTATGCAACTTGCCCTCAAAATTTAACTCTCTAAGTCCTCAGTATCATAATTATTACATCTATTAGTTTGTCTTTTCCTCATTGATTTGAGACGCCAACTCACTTGAAGCTTTTAAGCATCTATTTATCTCCTTTAAATGGATTATTTTCCACATTTAATATTCACCCCAATCATGTTTCATCATAAAAATGGGCCTAATTGCTCACAAGCAGATAAGATTTCTAAACCACCGCTATCTTCAATTGATATCATGTAACAATGACATTAAAAGTAAACTTATACATAAGCTCCACTCCAAACAATGTTCTTCACCTTTCCCACAAACAGCACGATAGCCCATCTGAACTTAAGTATTAGCTTCCCCTGCTGACCCCACCCTAACAATGCATCATGACCCCCACCCAGACAGTTGACCCTCTACCTTCAGAGAATGGCACATCCTCAGGTCAGATCCACGCCCTATCTCACCCAACACACATCTCCCGGTGAACCTCGATTGATCAACGTGATTAAATTCAAATTCAAACTTAGGGAAGTGGTTTGTCAAATCGGGAAAATGCTTTTTTTTAAAAAAAAGTCTTTCATGGAATGTGAGCCTCATTGGCAGAGCCTGCATTTGATACCCGTCCCTATTTTCTCTAGAGAAGATGGTGGGGAACAGCACCTTGAACTGCTGCAGTCTATCTGGTATCTGTGTTTGTTTTATATAGAGTCTCTGAAAATAGATAAAAAGGAACCTATCTTTCCTTACCATGTAGCAAAATGGGGAATTGACTCAGGCTATCTACAGGAAAACAGATCAGATTGCTTGACCCGGACGTCAGGCAGATAAACTTGTTTTGCTCTAGGGAACATTCAAAATGTATGGTGTTTAAAAGTTCAGCAAGAACTGCACTAAGAAGCTAAGAACATTAGAACATAAAACTTAGAAGCAGGGGTAGTCCCTTGAGCCTGCTCCACTATTCAGTAAAATCTTGGCTGATCTGACTGAGGCCTTAACTCCACTTTCCTGTCCGCCTCCCATTACCCTTGACTCCCTTGTAGATCAAAAAACCTGTCTAACTCAGCCGTCAACATACTCAATGACCCAGCCTCCACTGCTCGCTGGGGTAGAAAATTCCAAAGATTTGGGTAACACGCCCATGCTCAGAGGCACACACCGACAGACAGTACTGGTTAACACGCCCACACGCAGAGACACACAGCGACAGACAGAACTGGGCAACACACCCACATGCAGGGACACACACCGACAGACAGTACTGGTTAACACACCCACACGCAGAAACACACACCGACAGACAGAACTGGGTAACACACCCACACGCAGAGACACACACTGACAGTCAGTACTGGGTAAAACAGAGAAGAATCTCCTCCTTATCCCTGTCTAAAATGGCAGAACCCTTACTCTGAAACTGTGCCCCCTAGTTCTATGTTCCTCCATGCAGGGAAACATCCTCTCAGTATCTACCCTGTCAAGACCCTCAGAATCTTATCTGTTTCAATAAGATCACCTCTCATTCTTCTAAACTCCAGTGAGTATAGGCCCAACCTGCTCAACCTTTCCTCATAAGACAACCCCTTCATTCCAGGAATCAACCTAGTGAACCTTCTCTGAACTGCTTCCAATGCAAGCATATCCCATCCTAAATAAGGAACTGCATGCAGGACTCCAGGTGCGGCCTCACCAATCCCGTGTACAGTTGTAAGATCTCCCTACTTTAATACCCCATTCCCCTTGTCATAAAGGTATGTAACAAATTGCTTGTTAACTTGGATGCAATAGTTCCTTCCTATAGTGCCTTTATGGTTTTAACATTAGGGGGCATGAAATTGTCCAGGATGTCTCTGTTTTTCTCCCACAATCTTTGGGTCACACCACTGTATCATGTTGGTCTGCAAAAGGCTTTCAACCAAACGTTCCACTGACTATCAAGCTGTGTAAAGGAATAATGGCCCCGAGTTTGTGGTCCGTGGTGAAACCAAACAGCCAATCAAACTAAAGGATTTTCACAGACACCCAAATAGGAAACAAAAAGGAGCAAAATAAAATCATTTTTAAAAAATTTTGAACAAATGTAAAGATTGGGACATAAACGTGAGGTAAATTGTGGAAGCTAAAATTTTGCGATAAAACCATCTTAAAAATTATCGTTAAAATATTTAGTTTGAAAATATCTATTAATCATTTAACAGCACTTCACAAATATAAAATCATATTTTTTTTTTAGGGCCAGCTCAGCTGTTCATCAATTTTGTCTTATCACTTTACTATTAAAATCCCATTTACACCTGGTTGAGCACGGTGTAACTTTTTAAGGGGTTTCAAACGGCGATGTGGGAAAGTTGAACTTCTTGATGATTTCAATGATTGACGAGGAGTCAAAGGTCACTGGGGCGCAGACAAGAAAGTGACGTTAAGGCCACAGTCAGAACAGCATTGATCTTATTGAATGGCTCGATGGGCCGAATGGCCTACTCCTGCTCCTATGTTTTATGTTCCTATTGCCGGCTCTGGGGTGGGGACGTGGGAGGGGGAGTTGGGTAGGGAATGGGGGTGGTTGGTGACTCCATAGCATGGCACATTATGTGCCAGGCTGCAACATCAGGATTTTCATACCAATTTGTGTTTTTTAAAAGTGATTTTATTTTGCTCCTTTTTGTTTCCTATTTGGGTGTATGTGAAAATCAAAGAACAAAGAAGAACAAAGAACAAAGAAAAGTACAGCACAGGAACAGGCCCTTCGGTCCTCCAAGCCTGCACCGATCATATTGCCCGTCAAACTAAAACATTTTGCACTTCAGGGGTCCGTATCCCTCTATTCCCATCCTATTCATGTATTTGTCAAGCTGCCTCTTAAACACCACTATCGTACCTGCTTCCACCACCTCCTCTGGCAGCGAATTCCAGACACTCACTACCTTCTGTGTAAAAAACTTGCCCAGCACATCACCTTTATAGTTTTCTCCTCTCACCTTAAATCTATGTCCCCTAGTAATTGACTCTTCCACCCTGGGAAAAAGCTTCTGACTATCTACTCTGTCCATGCCACTCATAATTTTGTAAACTTCTATCAAGTCGCCCCTCAATCTCCGTCGCTCTAGTGAGAACAATCAGAGTTTCTCCAACCTCTCCTCATAACTAATAACCTCCAGACCAGGCAGCATCCTGGTAAACCTCCTCTGCACCCTCTCCAACACCTCCATATTCTTCTGGTAATGTAGCGACCAGAATTGCACGCAATATTCCAAGTGTGGCCTAACCAAGGTTCTATACAGCTGCAGCATGACTTCCCAGCTTTTATACTCAATACCCCTGCCGATAAAGGCAAGTATGCCATATGCCTTCCTGACTACCTTATCCAACTGCGTTGCCACTTTCAGTGACCTGTGGACCTGTACACCCTGATCCCTCTGCCCGTCGATGCACTTAAGGGTTCTGCCACTTACTGTATAATTCCTACGTGTATTAGACCTTCCAAAATGCATTACCTCGCATTTGTCCAGATTAAACTCCATCTGCTATTTCTCCACCCAAGTCCCCAACCGATCTATATCCCGTTGTATCCTTTGACAATCCTCTTCACTATCTGCAACTCCATCCTTCAGTTCAATTGGCTGTTTGGTCACATTACTAATGTCACGGTCAGTTTCTGTAATAACATGACAGCAAATGCTGACAGGCTGCCATCAACCCACCCCTCCTGCACCACCCACACCAACCCCCGCCAAATCCAGGCCAATGTCAAGAAGTGGATTTTACTACATTTAAAAAAGGGAATTGTTATTCCAGTAAACTCCTCACAACCTCATTTTCGACCTCATACATCTGCCTGGGTCTTGATGTCACATTGAGATGTTGACTTCGCAGGCAAGGCCAGCATTTTAATGCCCATCACTAACTGCCAGGCACTCGAAAAGGTTTGGACTTTGGCGAGCAGCTAAGAGCTAACCATTTTGGTGTGGGAGTCACTTATAGGCCAGAACAAATAAGGGTCTAATCCTAAACAGAAGTGATGAAGTGACTTGGTGGGTTGGGGTTTACCCAGGGAGCCCGAGCTGGTGTGGCAGCAAGCACATTCACACATATATTGTAGCCTGGAGTTATGGATAGTGATGGCTTCGGGTCCAATCACATGACTGTTCAGAAATCTGTCCCATTCTGACCTCCTGCCATTGGCGTGTGTTGGAAGGACTTTCAGGTTGATAGTTAACCTGTTCGGCCACATTATGAATGCACCTTCCTTTGTCATCAAGCCTGGGGTAGGACTTGAAGCTGGAGCGTCTGACCCACAGGCAGGGATGTTACCCATTGCTCCACAAGACCTCCTATCAAGTGGCTTATTGTACCTTAAGAACTCATTCATGGGCTGATGAGAGCTGAACATCTTCCATCTCTCCCAGGCATCAACCATTAAAATTCAAGGTGAGTAATACTTGGGATTAATCTTGCCTTCATTCTTTTTTTTTAATTCATTCACGGGATGTGGGCTTTGCTGACTGGGCCAACATTTAATTGCCCATCCCTAGTCGTCCTTGAGTAGGTGGTGGTGAGCTATCTCCTTGAATCGCTGCAGTCCATGTGGTGTAGGTACACCCACGGTGCTGTTAGGGAGGGAGTTCCAGGATTTTGACCCAACGACAGAGAAGGAACGGCGATATGTTTCCAAGTCAGGATAGTGAGTGATTTGGAGGGGAACTTGCAGGTGGTGGTGTTCCCATCTATCTGCTGCCCTTGTTCTTCTAGATGGTAGTGGTCGTGGGTTTGGAAGGTGCTGTCGAAGGAGCCTTGGTGAGTTCCTGCAGTGAACCATGTAGATGGCACACACCGCTGCTACTGTGTTGGTGTTGGAGGGAGTGAATGTTTATGTACGTGGTGCCAATCAAGCGGGCTGCTTTGTCCTGGATGGCGTCAAGCTTCTTGAGTGTTGTGGGAGCTGAACTCATCCAGGCAGGTGGAGAGTATTCCATCACACTCCTGAATCATGCCTTGTAGATGGTAGGCAGGCTTTAGGGAGTCAGGAGGTGACTCGTCATGGGATTCCTAGCCTCTGACTTGCTCTTGTAGCCACAGTATTTCTATGGCTAGTCCAGTTCAGTTTCTGGTCAATGGTAACCCCCAGGTTGTTGATAATGGGAGATTCAGTGATGGCAAAGCCATTGAACGTCAAGGGGCGATGGTTAGATTCTCTCTTGTTGGAGATGGTCATTGCCTGACACTTGTGTGGCGCGAATGTTACTTGCCACTTGTCAGCCGAAGCCTGGACATTGTCCAAATATTGCTGCATTTGGACATGGACTGTTTCGGTATCTGAGGAGTCACGAATGGTGCTGAACATTGTGCAATCATCAGCGAACATCCCCACTTCTGACCGCATGATGGAAGGAAGGTCATTGATGAAACAGCTGAAGATGGTTGGGCCCAGGACACTACCCTGAGGAACTCCCGCAGTGATATCCTGTAGCTGAGATGACTGATCTCCAACAACCACAACCATCTTCCTTTGTGCTAGGTATGACTTCAACCAGCGGAGAGTTTTACCCCTGATTCCCATTGACTCCAGTTTTGCTAGGGCTCCTTGATGCCACACTCGGTCAAATGCTGCCTTGATGTCAAGAGCAGTCACTCTCGCCTCACTTCGGGAGTTCAGCTCTTTTGTCCATGTTTGAACCAAGGTTGTAATGAGGTCAGGAGCTAAGCAGCCTTGGAAGAACCCAAACTGGGTGTCAGTGAGCAGGTTGTTCTTAAGCAAGTGCCACTTTATAGCATTTTGATGACCCCTTCCATTACTTTACTGATGAGCGAGAGTGGACTGATGGGGCAGTAATTGGCCACTTTGGATTTGTCCTGCTTTTTGTGTCTAGGACATGCCTGGACAATTTTACTGGGTAGCTGCCAGTGTTGGAGCTGTACTGGAACAGTTTGGCTAGGGGCGCTACAAGTTCTGGAGCACAAGTCTTCAGTACTATTGCCGGAATATTGTCAGGGCCCATAGCCTTTGCACTATCCAGTACCTTCAATCATTTCTTGATATCACGTGAAGTGAATTGAATTGGCTGAAGACTGACATCTGTGATGCTGGGGACCTCCGGAGGAGGCCAAGGTGGATCATCCACTTGGCACTTCTGGCTGAAGGTTGTAGCAAATGCTTCAGCCTTATCTTCTGCACTGATGTGCTGGGCTCCCCCATCACTGAAGATGGAGATATTTGTGGAGCCTCCTCCTCCAGCGAGTTGTTCAATTATCCACCACCATTCATGGCTGGATGTGGCAGGACTGCAGAGCTTAGATCTGATTCGTTGGTTATGAGATCGCTTAGCTCTGTCTATCACATGCTGCTTCTGCTGTTTGGCATGCAAGCAGTCCTGTGTTCTAGCTTCACCAGGTTGACACCTCATTTTTCGGTATGCCTGGTGCTGCTCCTGGCATGCCCTCCTACACTCTTCATTGAACCAGAGTTGATCCTGGCTTGATGTTAATGGTAGAGTGGGGGATATGCCGGGCCATAAAGTGTTTGAGTACAATTCTGCTGCTGCTGATGGCCCACAGCGCCTCATGGATGCCCAGTCTTGAGTTGCTAGATCTGTTCAAAATCTATCCCATTAGCACGGTGGTAGTGCCACACAACACGATGAAGGTCATCCTCAATGTGAAGGTGGGGCTTTGTCTCCACAACAACTGTGCGGTGGTCACTCCCACCAATACTGTCATGCATCTGCGGCAGGCAGGTTGGTGAGGATGAGGTCAAGTATGTTTTTCCCTCTTGTTGGCTCCCTCACCATCTGCCGCAGACCCAGTCTAGCAGCTATGTCCTTTAGGACACAGCCAGCTCGGTCAGTAGTAGTGCTACCGAGTCATTCTGGGTAATGGACATTGAAGTCCCCCATCCGTGAGGGAGGGAGGGGCAGTGATACATAGTAATCAGCAGGAAGTTTCCTTGCCCATGTTTGGCCTCATACCATGAGACTTCATTGGGTCCAGAGTCCATGCTGAGGACTCCCAATGCAACTCCCTCCCGACTATATAACCACTGTGCCGCCACCTCTGCTGGGTCTGTTCTTCCTGTGGGACAGGACATACCCAGGGATGGTGATGGTGGCGTCTGGGACATTATCTGTAAGATATGATTCTGTGAGGATGACTATATCAGGCTGGTGCTTGACGAGTCTGTGAGACAGCTCTCCCAATTTTGGCACAAGCCCCCAGATGTTAGTAAGGAGGACTTTGCAGGGTCGACAGGGCTGAGTCTGCCATTGTCATTTCCAGTGCCTAGGTCAATGCTGGGTGGCCCATTCAGTTCCATTCCTATTTTGAGGCTTTGCAGTTTGACACAACTGAGTGGCTTGCTAGGCCATTTCAAGTGGCATTTAGGAGTCAACCACATTGCTGTGGGTCTGGAGTCACATGTAGGCCAGACCAGGTAAGGATGGCAGATTTCCCCTTTAGGGCATCAGTGAACTAGATGGGTTTTTGCAACAATCGACAATGTTTTCATGGTCATTGTTAGACTTTTAATTCCACCATCTGCCGTGGTGGGATTCAAACCCAGAGCATTACCCTGGGTCTCTGGATTACTAGTCCAGCGACAATACCACTTACGCCATCGCCTCCCCTTGAATTTGACAAAATACAATAAGGGGGTAAAAAATGGCAGGGCAGCAGGGAAAGCGCACAGCACAGGCGGGATGGGCTGAGTATGTGATTCAATGAGGTTAAAGGAAAATGGAATTTTTGTGTGAAAAGCGACAATATTTTTATTGCAATACAAATTTAAAACAAAAATATCATAGACCATGGGGAGAAAAAGCAAACATCGCAGATGCTGGAAATATGAAAGAAAGACAGACCAACGCTGGTGATACTCGGTGGGTCTAGCAGGATCCATGGATGGAACATAAGGCAGCTGAGGTGCCAGATCTAAAACCTTTCCTCAGTGTACTATTTCAGAAAGGCAGGCGGTGAAGGATAGAACATTTTTACAAGATTTTATTAACTGAGATTCACACTACAAACATGCACCTCCAAACCCCAACAACCCCAGTTTCAGTCTGCTCCAACATATTCTTTTGAGCATAACAATTTAACAAAAGAAGAATAAATGGAGCAAGTTAATTCAGGGGCAAATAAAGGACATTAGTGAACCAGATTGTTTTTTTTTACAACAATGGTTTCACTGTCACCATTAAACTTTTAACCCCAGATTTTTCATTGATTGAGTTCAAATCCTACCATCTGTCATAGTGGGGTTCAAACCTGAGTCCCAAGAATTACCCTGGATTGCTAGTGCAGCAACGGTACCACTACGCCACTGTCCACCCGACCTAAGCCTATTGGACCTGGCATTCCCCCATCCAAGGACTAACCAGGCCTGAGTCTGCTTAGCTCAGGCATTTTCAGACTAGTACGGCCACAGGTCTGCTCCAATATACTCCTTTGAATAAACCAAGTAGACCAAATTAACAAACTGAGGATAAATTAAAAAGGCAGCCCCCTTAAAGAGATACTGCATAAAGAAAAACAAAATCTTAAAGGAAACTTACAACATTCCAATAAAATGTGATTAAGGAGGCCGATTAGGCACCCCAGCCCCTGCAGTGCCCACCGGGCATGGGAAGGCCTCAATCATGCCGGCAGACACCACATGTTCCCTCTCCAAGGACACCCGGCCGCAAACCTGCTCCAATATGCAGGGGCACAAGTGAATTCTCAGTTAATGCCCAACACCTGAATACAAGTAAACATCAAAGTAATGTATCATTAATACTTAAGTATATTGTGGGCATGATCTTCTGCTCATCTACAGTCAATGGGTGGAGAAACTAGCCCTTTAACCCTTACAAAAAATGTTTAAAGACATTCTTTGCATCTCCTAGAATGTATTTCTGCTAAAACATTTATTTATTCATTTACAGTATCGGTGATCATGTTATCTTTACTCCTGTATCTTTACTATTTCAGTGTACATTTCATGCATGTTATTGTTTGTTACAATGATGACCATTTCTCTATCTCACAGTGTAAATACCTAGCCAAGGTATCAAGACAGATTTTTAATATTGCCCTTTTTCATGTTGTGTTGATCTGGTGCAGACAGAAGGAAAATACTGAACAAATGGGCTTAGTTGCATTTATATAGCACCCCCCACCCCCCACCCCCCACCCCCACCCCCACCCCCACCCCCACCAACACCAAGGCACATCACAGCCTATGAAGTACTTTTGAAGTGTTGCAATACAAGGAAAGTGAAGCCCTTTGTATTGCAAAGATGATTATTTATTAAGTGCTGGTAACAGCAGGGGAGTTGGAGCTGGCAGACTGTAAGGAGCTCCATGAGCCTGACAGCTGGGCAGTGGCTTTTGACAATCCTGGCACTATTAACAACTCCCAGTAGAACGAAAGAAACCAGCAATGCAAATCATAACTGACACCCACATTAGAAAAAAAAAATGGACGGCATTGAACCAATTAATTGGCGTCTCTCATACTTCGCAATTCTCATTTTACAACAGGAGCCAGCACCTGCTGCACTCCGGCTCTGACCCCGGCAGAGTTTGCAGAATAGCGCAGAAACAAATATCCCTGCTAAAAATAATCAGCACTTTGCTACATAGAATCATACAGCACAGAAGGAGGCCATTCGGTCCATCCCACCTGTGTCAGCTTTTGGCAAGAGCCATCTAACTCCACAGCCGCCCTGCATTTATTTTTCATTTTCAAGTGGTGTTACGATCCCTGTAGAGGCCGATAACTTTTAAGAAGTGATATAAATTTACCAGTGATCGGCTCAAAGAATCACATGACAAGATTTAACATTTTAAGACTTTAACTGTAACAGACAAAATAAAATCAACTGAGCTAAACACGACTTCGTAAGCAACGAATACACGAAACTGCAGAAAAGGTATTCCTTATTAACCTCTTAACACAACTGAAATTCCCATGTCATGTTTATACATTACACTGCACTCGCTGCAGAATTATAGTCTTGTGATTAAAGTCCAAATCTCCTCCTGACTCTAACGGGATCTGTTCTCCCTTCTTCACCAGGGTTAATCCTCCAGTGTCCTTTTAAAACAAGTCTCCTTCACTCAACCCTTTGAGTATAATCGAATGGATTTTCGGTTGCAAGGTTCCCTCTGCTGATTCCGTGGTCTTTAGCTCTTCACAATCCTTGTTTCATCGAACCTGGGTTCCGTGGCCAACAGCCCTCCACTTGGTGGCTAACCAAAAAAACAGCCTTTTTCTTCTTCCTGGCACAGCAGCACCTGTTGTGGGTCTTCCTCCCCCCAAATCTCTCCGTCTGACTGCCTCTGAGAATCTGTGCATCTTGCAAGCAGCAACAACAACTGCCTTCTCCTTTCTGTACAGGTGTTAAAGTTTCCACCTTACTTTCAAAGGGTTTCACTCCAGCACATTCAGGTCACATGGTTTGTCTCCTGGGCTTGCCTCCAAGCAGACTTGGTATTGGTCACATTCCCCTCTCCACTATTCCATTTTATCTTGAATTAAGGGAGACAGTTTAAAACATAACCATCTTATAATGCCCGGTGGTATGACAGATATATTTCCAGATCTCTTTTAAAAGTTATTACGGAATCTGCTTCTACTGCCCTTTCAGGCAGTGCATTAAAGATCACAAGTAATCCATACGTTGAAAAAAATTCTCCTTCACTCTCCCTTGCTTCTTTTGCCAATTATCTTAAATATGGGTCCTCTGGTTACTGGCCTGGCTGCCAGTGGGAACATTTTCTCCTCATCTGCTCTATCAAATCCCTTCTTAATTTGGAACACCTCTGTTAAATCTTCCCTTAACTTTCTTTGCTCTAAGGAGAGCAATCCCAGCTTCTCTGGTATCTCCATGTAACTGAAGTCCCTCACCCCTAACATCATTCTAGTTAATCTCCTCTTCACCCTCTCCCTCTCCATGTCTTGCTCTTGCTCTTAAAATGAGGAGCCCCTAATTGAGCACAATACTCCAGCTGAGGCCTATTCAGTGATTTAAGAAGGCTTATTTGCTTAATTGTACTTGATACATCTATTCACAAAGTCAATCATCTCACTTACATCTTTTATCAACTTATCAACTTGTCCTGCAACCTTCAAGGTGGCCTAGTCCTGCTTAACATTGCTAAAGATTAAAAACCCAATAATGTTTTAGTTAAGGATCATCATCATCATCACGGATCGTGTTAACACCCACTGGAAAGAGCACTTTGTCAAACTACTCAATCAGAACTCCACGGTGGGCATGTAGCTGGTAGAGAACCTCCCACAACATGTAATCTTTTGGATACATGTCCTATTTATGAAGTTCTGGCAGAATGAAGAAATTCCAATTAGAGAAGCCAACCTTCAAGAAAGAAGACAAGTCAAATTGTAGCAACTGAAGGGGCTTAGCATTGCTCCCAACTGTTGGTATAGTCTTAGCTAGGTTACCTCTTAATTACTTCTTGCTAGTTGAAGAGAAGGTCCTTCCAGATTCCCAGTGTGGCTTTTGTCCTGTCAGAGGAACAACTGGGATGATCTTCACAGCACGTCAACTTCAGGAAAAGTGCAGAGAGCAAAACATCTCTTTGTACATGGCTTTCTTTGATTTCACTAAAACCAACTTTGTGAATGGAACTGCCCTTTGGAAGGTGCTATACCGAGCTAGATGCCCAGCTAAGTTCACAAATATCATTGTTCTCATCCATGACAATATACAAATAACGGTACTGTGCAATGTACTGTTGCATTGCAATGGCTCAACTACAGGCCCCTTCCCTGTCAAAACACTCATCAAACAGGCATTGTCATTGCACTGGCGCTATTCTCAATCTGCAATGCTGCAACTTACTATGGCAATCTCCCCCCAGGCACGGTAATAACTTATCGCACTGATGGTAAATTCTTCAACCTCAACCGGATGAAGGCCAGAGCCTAGACAACAACCACTTCTGTATATTTAATGCCTCTCTTCCAAGCTGTGAATGTGACCTTTAAAGGTCAATGACCTTTACATCTCAATATGTTTCCAAACTAATAAATGTTGAACTGTTGTGAAGGTGACGCTGAAATAGTGCGTGGTGACTTCACACCAGCAGGCTCTGCTTCGCTGCTGATCTCAAGGAGATACTGAGCTGAGGCTACTGTTTTAGAGACATCCCCCAAACTCCTCCTGCTGGCCACGATGATCACAATCTTCAAGAAAGTAGACAAGTTGGTTCGATTCAAGTGGTTATAAGGTTAAGGTTAACACCTGAGAGCAGATCATTTGTCTATTGGTGTCAGCCGAGGAGACATGAAGAGAGGGAGGAAAAGAATTAGCTCAGAAAGAGCCGTGCATAACTCAAACAAAGAACATAAACTGCAAAAACATGGTGCCTATTTAGAACCCATCATGTTCTTTGCAATCAAAATGCTCACCTCCTATTGGCCATGGCTATGATGAAGGACTTCCAACTAGAGCAAACCACTATTCTGGGGGTTGGGTCCTTAAGGGATTGCTCTTTGTTTTGCATCTCTCTTTTCCCTTCGGGGAATAGTAGGGAAGTGTTGGAAAGATTAGCAGGCTAATTCCATGAACTGCATCATGGACAACCCCTCCATAACCATCAAGTCCTGAAGTGGGATTTGAACCCAGAGCTTCTGGCTCAGAAGCAGGGATGCTACCACAAGACCTCCTATAGGCCCTGTTCTGCCCCTCAGCTAAAGCCCCAGACATCCCAGTGTTACATAAAGTGGGAGAACCTTGGCATGATTGTTCTCCACCCTCTTTTCATGACCCTTGAACCCAGAGGGTAAGTTTTCCTGAGGGCAGAGTTCCAGAAAAGCCCCGCCCCGCCCATATTGCTCACATCTTACTCATGGCATAGTAGACTGACAGAAATGGATTGAAATATCAACACATTATAGTTTTCCCACAGAAGAACCATTTCATACAGTGAGTTCCGAATTTTTTGTTTAAATTGGAGTTTGATTTTTTTGTACTCTACCACATAAATACATTAAGCAGTTAACATTGCTGCAAATTAGGTGACATTATTTAAAGATTAGCTTTAAACCATATATGGAAAGATCTCGCACACAATGAATTAGTTCTCTTACACAAGTGTGATTAAAAAATAATTCACAGAGACTTCACATGTAAATGTACAAAGCCACTCAACAAATAATGTTCCTCTACCCCTCCTACTCTGTTTTGTACCTTGGAGATATGCAGAGATGACATACACCAGCTTCTATGTGTGAACAGAACTTTATTACAAAAGCTTTCAAAAAATGTCTGCAGCCACAAGCTGTAGCCACACCCACAGGCTTGACCAATAGCACACAACACAGAGAATAGTCAACAGGCACACACAATCAAACACCGAACAATTGAACACAACACCTCCCATGGCTGTAAAATGAAATTCAAATGGCTAACCATCCAAAATGGAAATCAATAAAATCAACACTTATATAATATAGAATGATATAGGCATCAATGCATTTGATTGCGTTACAACTTTTTTCTCATTATCAGTGACACAACAAGAATTATCATCGTCTAAGTGCTATGCTGAGTGGCGTAGATGATCATGCTCTTCCAAACTTTAAGATCATAGCAACAGTGGGTGACCTTGCTGTTGGAGTTCTGGTCACGCCAACCTTTAATGATGTCTAGCTGCTTCACTGTCGGCCTCTTGCTCTTCTTCCGCCAATTCTTCTGGTGATGATTCAACACTCCAACCCATCTATTCAGTTAACATGTCTGAAGAACTGCACTTGTCTTCTTTTGATATGTTCTCTTGTTCTTCCAGCCTCATTGGCAGCCCCAGTGCAAATCATATTCACGGCCATGCAAAAAGACAACGGTTGTGAGTTTTAATATTCTTGATGGTATAACACCGTGACCCCGAGGGAAAAGCAGCCTACTTGAAATGCCACGAAGAACTTCACAAGCTCATGAAAATGCCTTGGCAGTAAGCTGACAGCAGAACCAAAAGGTCAAAGTTGAAACTTTGGAATTGCATTGGGAATACAAATGCCTTTGGGAGATTTTCACACATGGCACTGAGGAGTTCTAGTGTGTTACTTTTAAGACCAGCTATGGACAGCTTGCCTATATCAACATTCCTACATCTAGTCCCAACTAGTATTTTGCACTCAAAGACGAATGAGATGGCCCAACAAAATAAATTTAAGTTTTAATATTTACTTATGACTTTTCCAAGAACGACCAAATGATTAATGGACTAGAAACAAAGGCTTTTACAGATTGGTGTCTTAATGTTTTTCAATGATATTTTGTATTTTATTCTTCTTCCGCTCTCTGCCCGAGAGCAGGTCTAACCTAAGGTGCCATGACCTCCACCTTGGGGAGGGCAAGGAGCCAGGTCCCAAATCCACCCCAGCTGGAGTGGGGATCAAACACCCAAGCTGCTGGCACCAACCTGATCCACACCGGGTATCCATCCACCTGAGCCAGCTAGTTCCCCACCCCCCCAGCCCAAGGAGCCTGAGTCACTGTGGCAACGTACACTTTTGCATGCATGTTTTCACCTGGAGCTATGGATAGTGACAATAGAGGCTCCAATGTCTTTCCATCACATGGCTAACCAGGAATCTCTCCCACTCTTATCGTCTGCTATTGGCCTGCATTGGAAGGATTTACAAGTTAATACTCAAGCTGTTTGGCCCCATAATGAACACACCTTTTTTTATTTTATTACCAATGCCCAATACCCTAACATTGCAAATGCAGAGTCAACGTTTAAATGCACTTGCTGCCTTGTCTGCTCATAGCAGGTCCATTAATCAGGAGGCAGGAGAATATGGCTGCCCATTCCAGATTGCTTGTGGTGGGTTTTTGTTTCCCATGGTACCTGCCTTGCCCATTGCTTCTCTACCATCTGAGGAAAGTAAAATGAACAGAAAAATCATGGGACTAAATAGCACTCGTGTTCATTTTACTTTTGGCTGAAATTTCTTTCCACGGAGACTGAACTGTTAAAACCACTGTCCAGGAGAGTTGAGATGCAATGGGGTTAAGACGTCCAAGATGGTTGGAGATTTTGCCGAGACAAAGGATGGTTAAAATTCAGCTACAGTATCCATTACCTCACCCATTGATCGTTTTGCGCCTGAGCTTGGAGAATTTGGGAACTGTTCAATTTTGGAGGCGGCATAGGATGGGAGAGAGGCTTCCTTTTGGAGAACCATCATGTTATCATGCAACTTTTCCACAAATGCACTTCTTACAGGGTCACTGCTGGGAATTTGAAAGAGAGGAGATGCTGAGGGAAATTTATTATCCCGACTAACTCAGCACACCTGGAGACATTCCCAATCTGCATGATTGTGTACTGCGCAATTTAAAGAGGTAGATCATCTCCAATATACCCAATGCTATAGGAACTGGAGAGTTCTCACTAGTGTCCTGGCCTTTATTAATCCCTCAACTAACATCACTAAAACTGCTTATTAATCTAATTACAGTTTGTGGGAGCTTGCTATATGAAAATTGGCTGCTGCATTACAACAGTGAACAGCAGAAGTACTTCATTGGCCGTAAAGCACTTTCGGACATCCTGAGGTCATGAAAGACGCTATAGAAATGCAAGTCTTTCTTATTTAATTGGAAGGTTAGTGATGGTCAATTAATTATTTTTTAACATACTTACTTACCTGCGATTTCTGTGGTACAGAACACATAATTTCTTAACACTGCTCTGAAGTTTGTCCCTCTTTAACTGCAGATTATCTACAGTTATTTCAAGCACATAGTGACACCACTGGCCAGTCACGGAACTGCGACCAGGGTTTGCAACTTATCCCTGTGGCACACACCCTTGGATCAGTTCCATCGTTGTACATCCAACCACGCGGTATACAGCCAATAAACCAGCTCTGGAAAATCAGGGCTGACCACAGAAAGAGGAGGCATTAGGCACCCGAATGTAGGAAGGATCTAAAAGGAAAGAAAAGCATGCGTTCATATACCACCTTTCACAGATCTGCAGAACAGTTACAGCACAGAAGGAGGCTATTCAGCCCATCACGTTTGTGCTGGCTCTCTGAAGGAGTGATCAAGCCAATCCACTGCCTTCTCCCCGAAACCTTGCACATTCTTCCCTCTCAGGTCAAATTGACAATTGATGATTCACAGACAATGAATTATAGTTGCAAATAGCAATGAGATAAATGATCAGTTGGTTGGAGGATAAATGTTGAGCAGGAGAATTCCCCTCCGCTTCTTTGAGTAGCACCATGGAATCTTTTACGCTCACCCGAGAGGGCAGTCGGGTCCGTCGGTTTTGTTTCTCGTCCTAAAGATGGCACTTCCAATAGCGCTGCACTCACTCAGCACTGCCCTGGGAGTACAAGCCTAGATTATCTGCTCACGTCTCTAAATGGCACTTGAACCCACACATTCCCGGCTGCGAAGCAGGATTGCTACCTGCTGATCCAAGGCAGACTACGGAAGACTGTGCAGTGCGGCTTCACCAGGAAAAGGGGTCAGAGTTATGACAAGAAGCTGGGGCTGAGGAGGTCGAGGGCTGACAGCGGCCATCGCAATCATGGAGGTTACCATAAACAGCGATGGACCATTAACCAGCGATCAGAAAGGCTGTAGGAAGAAGGAGCACAGTTTAGATGTTTAAGAAGAATTAAAGAGGAGTTGACTGACTGCAATGTGGGATAAAGCCATTGCTGTAAAAAAAGGATTGCTTGAAAAAGAGGCAAGTTAAAGGAGAATGGGAGTGAGTAGGGGGATGGGATTAGGCTGGGGGACTCATATCTGAGAAAAGGCAACACAGACTTGGTGAGTCAAATAGCCTGTCTCTGTGCTGTGGTGTATAACTACCAATTTCCCCCATTTCACCCGATCCAACTTTATTTGTTCAAATCCAACAATCGTTTGCAGGCCCTTTGAAATCCCTGGTTAACCTCCACACATCTTCTCTGAACCCCATCCTCCCCTTTGTCTCTCCCCTCTGTTCCTGCACCACGTGTCTGCCAAAGATCGGGGACGGCAATGCCAGTGTTTAAATACTCACCCCACTGGGAGAAAGGGAAGCCATGCTTATGGAATGTCGAGAATTCCCAACCTGAGTGAAAAGAAAGAAAGACTTGCATTTATACAGTGCCTTTCATGACCCCCGGATGCCCCAAAGCCAGTGGAGAGCTTTTCGAAGTGTAGTCACTATTTTAATGTGGGAAACACGGCAGCCAATTTGCTCACAGCAAGCCCCCAAGAAAGGGTTGTGTGGAACTGCATGGTTTGCATTCTGCAAGAATCTCTCCACAGATGCTGTCAGACCTGCTGAGTTTTTCCAGTGTTTTCTGTTTTTATTACAAAGTACACTTTGGACAACGGGTCATCGATCTGAAATGTTAACTCTGTTTCTCTCTCCACAGATGCTGTCAGACCTGCTGAGTATGTTCATCACTCTGTTTCTATTTCAGTTACTCACTAGATGTAGCATCAGCTGGTAAATAATCATTTCACTTATTTGGATAGCAAGTACCTTTAAACTGTTCAATCCTAAACAGACTGCAGAGGGAATGCTACACCTTCCAGCGCAAAGCAGTGAGGAGGAAATGAACAGGGGTGATTTGATCCAGAGTGAGAGCTTTGCAATGGAATAGCCATAAGACCATAAGACATAGGAGCAGAAATTAGGCCATTCGGCCCATCGAGTCTGCACCGTCATTCAATCATGTCTGATAAGTTTCTCAACCCCATTCTCCCGCCTTCTCCCCGTAACCTTTGATCCCCTTACCAATCAAGAACCTATCTATCTCGGTCTTAAATACACTCAATGACCTGACCTCCTCAGCCTTCTGTGGCAATGAATTCCAAAGATTCACCACTCTCTGGCTAAAATAGTTTCTCCTCATCTCTGTTCTGAAAGGTCTTCCCTTTACTCTGTGGCTGTGCCCTCGGGTCCTAGTCTCTCCTACTAATGGAAACATCTTCCCCACGTCCACTCTATCCAGGCCTTTCAGTATTCTGTAAGTTTCAATCAGATCCCCCCTCATCCTTCTAAACTCCATCGAGTATAGATCCAGAGTCCTCAAATGTTCCTCATATGTTAAGCCTTTCATTCCTGGGATCACTCTCGTGAACCTCCTCTGGACCCTCTCCAGGGCCAGCACGTCCTTCCTGAGATACGGGGCCCAAAATTGCTCACCATATTCTAAATGCAGTCTGACTAGAGCCTTATAAAGCCTCAGCAACACATCCCTGCTTTTATATTCTTGTCCTCTCAAACTAAATGCCAACATTGCATTTGCCTTCCTAACTACCGACTCAACCTGCAAGTTAACCTTAAGAATATCCTGGACTAGGACTCCCAAGTCCCTTTGCACTCCAGATTTCTGAATTCTCTCCCCATTTAGAAAATAGCCTATGCCTCTATTCTTCCTACCAAAGTGCATGACCTCACACTTCCACACGTTGTATTCCATCTGCCACTTCTTTGCCCATTCTCCTAACCTGTCCAAATCCTTCTGCAGCCTCCCCGCCTCCTCAATACTACCTGTCCCTCCACCTGTCTTTGTATCATCTGCAAACTTAGCCAGGTTGCCCTCAGTTCCTTCATCTAGATCATTAATGTATAAAGTGAAAAGTTGTGGTCCCAACACTGACCCTTGTGGAACTCCACTAGTCACCAGCCGCCATCCTGAGAAGGACCCCCTTATCCCCACTCTCTGCCTCCTGCCAGACAGCCAATCTTCTATCCATACTAGTACCTTGCCTCTAATACCATGGGCTCTTATCTTACTGAGCAGCCTCCTGTGCGGCACCTTGTCAAAGGCCTTCTGGAAGTCCAAGTAGATAACATCCATTGGCTCTCCTTTGTCTAACCTACTCATTACCTCCTCAAAGAATTCTAACAGATTTATCAGGCATGACATCCCCTTGATGAAACCATGCTGACTTTGCCGTATTTTACCATGCACTTCCAAGTATCCTGAAATCTCATCTTCAATAATGGACTCTAAAATCTTACCAACGACCGAGGTCAGGCTAATCGGCCTGTAATTTCCCGTCTTTTGCCTCACTCCCTTCTTAAACAGGGGGGTTACATTAGCGATTTTCCAGTCCTCTGGGACCCTCCCTGACTCGAGTGATTCCTGAAAGATCACCACTAACGCCTCCACTATCTCTTCAGCTATCTCCTTCAAAACTCTGGCGTGTACTCCATCTGGTCCAGGTGATTTATCCACCTTCAGACCTTTCAGTTTTCCTAGGACCTTCTCCTTGGTAATGGACACCATACTCACCTCTGCCCCATGAACTTTGGGGATGTTACTTGTGTCTTCCACCGTGAAGACTGACGCAAAGTACCTATTCAGTCCCTCCGTCATTTCTTTGTTCCCCACTACTACTTCTCCAGCGTCATTTTCCAGCGGCCCAATGTCCACTTTTGCCTTTCTCTTACCCTTTATATATTAAAAAAAACTCTTGCAATCTTCTTTTATATTACTGGCTAGTTTACCCTCATGTTTAATCTTCTCCCTCCTTATTTCTTTTTTAGTTGTCCTCTGTTGGTCTTTGTAGGCTTCCCAATCCCTTGGTTTCCCACTGCTCTTCGTCGCATTGTATGCTTTCTCTTTAGCTTTTATGCTGTCCCTAACTTCCCTTGTCAGCCATGGTTGCCTCGTCCTCCCTTTAGTATGCTTCTTCTTCCTAGGGATGAATTTTTGCTCTGTCTCCCAAATTACTCCCAGAAACTCCTGCCATTGCTGTTCCACTGTCTTTCCTGCTAGTCTCATCTCCCAGTCAACTCTGGCCAGCTCCTCCCTCATGTCTCTGTAGTTACCTTTATTCAACTGTAATACCGTTACATCTGATTCCAGCTTTTTCCTCTCAAATTGCAGGGTAAATTCTATCATATTATAGTCATTTCCTCCTAAGGATTCCTTCACCTTAAGCTCCCTTATCACATCTGCCTCATTACACATCACTAAATCTAGAATTGCCTGTTCCCTAGTGGGCTCCACCACAAGCTGCTTCAAAAAGCCATCTCGTAGACATTCCACAAATTCCTTTTCTTGGGATCCACTACCAACCTGATTTTCCCAGTCTACCTGCATATTGAAATCACCCATGATCATTGTAACCTTGCCTTTCTTACACACCTTTTCTATCTCCTGGTGTATCTTGTGCCCCGCATCCTGACTACTGTTCGGAGGCCTGTACATAACTCCCATTATGGTTTTTTAACTTTTGTGGTTCCTCAACTCTACCCACACAGATTCTACATCATCTGACCCTACGTCATTTCTTGCTATCAATTTAATTTCATTTCTTACTAACAAAGCAACCCCACCCCCTCTGCCAACCTGCCTATCTTTTCGATAGGATGTATATCCTTGTATATTTAGCTCCCAGTCCTGATCCCCCTGCAGCCACGTCTCCGTGATGCCCACCATATCATACCTGCCAATTTCAATCTGCGCCACAAGCTCATTTACCTTATTTCGTATACTGCATGCATTCAGATACAACACCTTCAGTCCTGTATTTCCCGTCCCCCTTCTCATTGTCGTCCCTTTATCCGATGTGCTTGAAGTTAGATTCCTAGCCCTTTCCAAACACTCTGTCCTATTTTGTGTTCTGGAGACTTTAATAGCCTCTCCTGGGCTCTCCTTTCTTTTCAGTTTTTTCATAATTTCCATGAAGTTGAATCCACCCCCCCCCAAACGCTAACCTGCTGCTTTGTTTCCCATTAGTCATACTTCTTGGAGTTTTACCCTTCCCTCCCCCCGCCGACTTTCTAGTTTAAAGTCCTGTTGACCACCCTATTTACCCTTTTTGCTAGAACATTGGTCCCAGATCGGTTCAGGTGGAGACTGTCCCAACAGTACAGATCCCTCCTGTTCCAATACTGATGCCAGTGCCCCACGAAATGGAACCCCTCTTTCCCACACCACTCCTTTAGCCACGTGTTTACTTCCCTTATTCTCGCGTCCCTATGCCAATTTGCACGTGGCTCGGGTAGTAATCCGGAGATTATAACCCTTGAGGACCTGTTCTTTAATTAAGTTTCTAGTTCCTGATAATCCCCAAACAGGTCCTCTTTCCTAGCCTTAGCCCCTCCGAATGAATGGATATGTTTACCGGTCAAACACTAATGCTGGGAACAGTTTTGTCAAGAGCTACATCACTCCGAATTCTGCTAGAAGCAAACAGGTTGGGAAATCTGACCTTTCTGCATCTTTCTTCTTTGGCAGGTGGAGTGATGTATCTCTTGACAGAACTGTTCCCAGCATTAATGTTTGACCGGTAAACATATCCATTCATTCGGAGGGGCTATTCCATTGCAAAGCTCTCACTCTGGATCAAATCACCCCTGTACATTTCCTCCTCACTGCTTTGCGCTGGAAGGTGTAACATTCCCTCTGCAGTCTGTTTAGGATTGAACAGTTTAAAGGTACTTACTATCCAAATAAGTGAAATGGTTATTTACCAGCTAATGCTACATCTAGTGAGTAACTGAAATAAAAACAGAAAGTGCTGAACATACTCAGCAGGTCTGACAGCATCTGTGGAGAGAGAAACAGAGTTAACATTTCAAGTCTATATGACTCTTGGTCAGAGCTAAAGAAAAGTAGAATGTGATGGAATTTATACAGTTTAAGGGGAGTGATGGAGCAGATAAAGCTGGATAGAAGGTCAGCGATAGGTAGGGAGGGGTGGTGAAGGGGAGATTGACAAAGATGTCATGGACATAAGACAAAGGGAGTGTTAGTGGTAGTGGTAAGGGCTGAAGAAGGTGCTGATAGTGGCATAAAGGTAAGGAATCAGAATGTGTGAACAGCAGTAGAAGAATCAGCGCTCTGTGAAAGTGTAGTTTGTAACTGGAATTTGTCCCCTGTACATATCTCATTCGGAGACATGGCTAATTGCAGAAGTTGGAGAATATATACGCTTGGAGTCATAGTAAAGCATTGTGAAGGAGACAGGTTTTTCTCTTGCTGCACCGTGGGCTATAGGATATCCCATACTCAGTAAATACAAGAAAATTAGATGGGGGACAGTAAGAGAACCTGCCCAGTTTTCCATTCTGGAAATTCAATAACTGCAGGAATTAGGAAATCTGCCCTCGCTCTGCCCCATCAAAAGCATTAAGTGTAATTTTCCACCTTGGAGACTAAGAGCAGAATTTTCCCTGCCCGCTGGTGTCGGGCATCATGGTGGATGTAAGCAGACAATATGGCGGGAAGGCCAAAAATCAGTTTCACAACCAGTTTGCCATCGTCTGCCCTGCCTGTCAATGGCAGGCCACGTTTCCCAACGCCGCACTGCAGGAACTTCACTGTAATATATCTGCAGATCATTGTAAACCCAGCTCGCCAGACTCATCCTCCCCCACGCTGGATCACCCAGGCACATCGGCATGATTGCACGTCGACACGTTTCACAACTGAATATAAGTGAGCTGCACTTCACTCGGGACTTCGAGGTTTGTTTGCCTACCTTGCTTCGGGCAGTAATCGCGGTTCATCAGTGCCAGGCTTTGCAGGCAGCACCACATCACTTTTAGAGGGGTTCACGGGCAGGTCTCTACCTACCAGACCAGCCATAAGGCGGGGGAGGCTTTTCAATGGCTGCAGGGCTAGGGCTTGTTTGGGGAAGGGGGAAAAATGGCCTCAGACAAGGGAAGAGGCTGCAGGACAAGAGCTGTACTGGGGAAAGGGGGTATCTCAGGGTATGTGTAAGGGCACACGTTGGTCTGAAGTGGCCTCTAGATGGTGAAAGCTGAGGAGGCAGTCTCCAGAGGAGATGAGACCAGCTGGTGATGTGAGGGTGTGCGTGAGAGAGTGAGTGGCGATGTCCCTTGAGCTGGCAGTGAGTGAGGTGCCAGTGAATGTGTAACAGGCTTGTGAGTGTGTGAGTTTAGTGTGATACGCTGGCGGCACAGATGAGATCATTCATCCTCTTTCTGCACTGGATGGCAAACCTCTTCTGTGCAGCATTGGCACTGACCACCCCTGCCACCGCCTCCCAAGACGGAGTGGTGATACTGATGGGCCTCCTGCATCCAGTGCGGGGGTAGAGGACAGTGCAGTGAGCTACAACGGTGTCCAGAAGGCGTTCCGGGGATGCGTCACTGAATCGGGGAGGGGGGGGTGGGGTGCAGTCTTCTTGCTTTTCGGGGCCATGTCTTCTGTGCAGCAGTCCTGGGCTGGAAGCACTGAGAGGCGTGCGCGCGGCTGCACTTTAAATATGGCGCCTGGCGTGAGGAAGCAGCAAGGTGACGGCGTGGCAGGTGAACCGGAAGCCGCCCACCATGAAACCAGGTTGTTCCCGGGAATTCATGATTAATGAGGCTGGATTGGGACAATACAGCCCGAAAATCCACAATCGTGGCCAACGGGTAAAATGCCTTTCTTCCCGGCCTCTGCTGCACTTAGCGCAAACCTGGGACGCATCCACCCTAAGCCCGGTGGTGGAAGAGAATATCAGAGCCAGGCTTCTGCTGGACGGCGGGGACGGCTGGACAGGCGAGGCCTTGCGCTGTTCAGCTCATTCGTTATGCAGCTGCGAGGGGCGTGTCGAATCTCGTGGCGGGGCAGGCGGGCAGGAAGTGGCCCTCCCCCTGTCACCCCCTCATCGGCTCCCACGTCCGGGCGCCATACCTGAACTGCACTCAGGCAGCCATCATCCACTCATCCGCTCTGCTCCGTGACTCCTCCCCACAGTCCAGGCTCGGTCTCACTCCTCTCCTGTACCCCGTCCTTGGCGCAGCGTGTGTCACAGGCAGCCAATATCTCTCAATGACGGTGCGGAAGCAGCGTTGGTGGCCTGGAAGTCCGGCAAGGAGCCTGCCTCCAGCTGCACGTGGCGTGCGGTCGTGAGGCAGAACATTCTAAATTCCTTCTGGGGGGTGTTAAATTTAGAGGGGGGAGCAAGATTCCTGATATTGGCCTTTTAATGAGCATTCATGTGGTGCACATGGGGTTCCCAACACAGATCAACAGGGCACTCAACCCGCAATTAAGCTGCCATGAAAGTCAGGAGAACAAGATTCTAAACTCATTTCCTGATGTTGGAAACTGATTTTTTGACCTCCCGCCAAATCTTGCTCCCCCCCCTCCCCCGCCCGCCACGATTTCCACAGGACAGGATAATTCCGCGGGTTGCTCTTAATACTTGGTGTGGCCTTGATAGACATTGTGCGGAGCTCAACTTCAGCATTGCTCCCCCCGCAGTGTAGTCGGACATCACACGTGGAAATGACAGGCTGAGTGGACATGTGCCATTTGTCAAAGCTGTCACCATGCACCAATCAACGAATTGTGGCCATTTATCCCACGGCAAAGCCATCCATCCAGCATCTACTTCTGCTTCCCTGGCTGCCTCGTGGGGTTAAATAACAATACTGCAGCAAACGCAGTCACAGTGCTTTTCCCAAAGAAGGGATTCCAAGTAAATGGTCAATGTGGTCGATTGTCAAGGAAAAGGTCAAAAGAAAAAATTGGCACGGCAACACAACATCCATTTCTATGAATTTTTGCATTTTCCGAACAGTTTCTCCATAAAAAGTACTGTTTGGGAAGGCTGACTTTGACCAGAAACTTAATTGGGCCTGATTTATAAACACTGTGTCTACAAGAGCAAGTCAGAGTCTAGGAATTCTGTGATGTGACTCATCTCCCGACTCTTGACTTTCCAAAGCCTGTCCACCATCTACAAGGCATAAGTCCGGAGTGTGGTGGAATACTCCCCACTTGCGTGGAAACTCCGAGGTCTGTCGGGACTTGGGGTCCCCGACCTCTGCTCTCAACAACAAGGTGAGTTGGCTTTCGTAACAATTGGCAGGAGAAGCAATGAAGCCGTGAGGAGAAACTTTTCCAAGCAGCGAGTGGTTAAGATCCGGAATGCGCTGCCTGAGAGTGTGGTGGAGGCAGGTTCAACAGGAAAATCGATCTGATGAGGAAGAATGTTCAGGGTTACAGGGAAGAACATGGGGAAATGAACAAGGTGCATTAGCATTCAGAGAGCCAGCACAGACTCGATGGGCTGAATTACCTTTTTCTGTGCTGTAAAAGTTCTGTGATTCTGGGTTTCTGTAATGGTAACCTTGAGAATGTCTAATAATGAGGGGGAGATGGTGACGTTGTGGTGATGTCACAAGTAATGCCGAGGCCCAGGCTAACGCTCGAGAGACACGAGTTCAATTCCCACAGTGGTAGTTGGTGGAATTCAAATTCAATTAATAAGTCTGGAATATATCAGTAGTGGTGACCAAGACAATGATCATTGATTGTTGTGAAAACCCATTTGGTTCACTCTTTAGGGAAGGAAATCTGCCAAATCTACCTGGTCTGGCCTACATGGGACTCCAGATCCACAGCAATGTGGTTGAGTCTTAACTGCCCTCTGAACTGTTCAGTTCAAGGGCAATTAGGGAATAGACAACAAATGCTGGCCTTGCCAGTGATGTCCACATCTCATGAAAGAATAAAGGAAAACAAGAGCAAATCTTCTTCTGCTCAATGTTATAACATCCTTTGGCACCAGAGTATTTTACTGTAAACATGACATGCCTGACACTAAGGCTTGTGAAGTGGCTTTGACTAATCCAGGCTAGTCCGGAAAGCATACAACTTCCCTGCAATGAGAATGTAAATATTGCCTAGATTAATTCCAGTCTGCTTCCATCCAACAATAACTGCAAACATAATTATTCCTGAGAGACACAATAAAGGACCATCACTATTAAACACAGGTCATCGTGATTCTAGGATGATTTAGTGCAGATTTGCAAATGTGAAAATTGTACCATTTATAATTCCCTTTGTTATGCAGCAGTTGTGCTTTTCATTTTTTGTTGGTATCAGTTAAATTAACCATGGTTTTTTTTGTATGTTCTGGGATACTTTAAAATATTATTTATTGCGCAAGAAAGCTGATGGAGTTTCTCTACCCATGACGAATACCAATTCCAAAATTAATACAGACTTTACAGCACAAAAATAGGCCATTTGGCCCATCAGATCCATACAAGTGTTTATGCTCTACATTACCCTTATCTCACTTTACTTCACCTTAGCCTATCAGCATATTCTTTGATTCCTTTTGTCCTCATGTTCTTATTTAGAATCCCCTTAAATCCATCTATACTATTCACCTCAACCAGCACACGTGGTAGCAAGTTCCACATTCTCATCATGCTCTGGGTAAGGATGTTGCCCATGAAATCCCACATGGACTGCAGCGGTTCAAGAAGGCAGCTCACCACCACCTTCTCATGGGCAACTAGGGATGGGCAATAAATGCTGGCCCAGCCAGTGAAGCCCACATCCCCTGAATGAATAGAAAAAAATAGTGACTGTCTTATAGTAATTCATGTTTTGGTCTTGCCGGCAATTGGAAACAAGAGTGTAGTATAAGGATATCTGGCATAGCAAGGGTTAATATGGGACTGAGAAACAGTACCGCCCACAGTGTGATGTAGAGAGACACATGACCTGAGACTAGGGTCAGTTGTGGACTGAACAGAGACCTGTGTAGAAGCAAGCATGGAGTTAGCTCATAGCTTAGGCTATACCCTGTATAGAGGTATATAGCCATGTGTTATCAATAAACACTTAACGTTTAACCGTACAAGATCAGTAAGAGGAGCACAATCAACAAGGGGAGACTTCGGCCTGAGTGAGACACAGGCCAAGTGAGTATATTTGGGAATTTGGTTCAAAGTGGGAATTCTGTGCATAGGGGAAAGAGGTGCTTTAGGTAAGGTTCACTACAAGAAGCTGACTTAGAATAGGGTGCTGGGAGTTGGGTAATTAAGGGAGTTAGGGAATGAAGGGAAAGCTTTCTGCTTTCTAACTTCCTCAGCCTTCAGCAAGTGGTCGTACTGTGCTACAGGAGAAGAAGCTAGTTATTTGGTGAGTATCTGGGTAAGTAACCAAGGTTTATTCTATTCCTAAGGTTCAAAATAGTCTAGCAACTGGTGGTGAGGTTAATAAAATATATAAAAACAAAAGTAAAATATATAATTGAATACAACAATTAAATAGTTAATTAGAACACATTAAGGATGTCAGGGCAGGTGATGTGTCACAGCTGCAGCATGTGGGAGCTCCTGGATGGCAGTTTGATCCAGGGCAAACACGTCTGCAGTAAACGTTTGAAGTTTGAGCAGCTTTGGCTCAAAGTTTATGAGCTGGAAGCTAAACTACAGAAACTGCGACACATCAGGGATGGGGAAAGTTACCTGGATTCTTTGTAGCAGGAGGCAGTCTCTTAGGACAGGGTCTTCTGAATTGGGCAGTGGTCAGGGACAGGAGAGTGTGACTGCATGTGAGGCAGGTAAGGGGACTCAGGGAGCAGGATTGGAGGAGCCTCAGCCCTTGCAGTTGTCCAACAGGTTTGAGATTTCTTCAGCTTGTCTGGATGAGAGTGGGGGCTGCAGGGTGGATGAGCTAACTGGCCATGGCACTGCGGTACAGGAAGCCATTCAAGTGGAAGTGCAAAAAGGAATGTAGTGGTAATAGGGGATAGTATAGTCAGAGGGATTGACACTGTTCTCTGCAGCAAAGGGCATGACTCCAGATGGCTTTGTTGCCTGCCCGGTGCCAGGGTTTGGGACATCTGCTCGGGGCTGGAGAGGAACCTGCAGTGGGAGGGAGAGGACCCAGTAATCGTGGTCCATGTGGGTACCGATGACATAGGCAGGACAAAGAAGGACGTTCTACATTGTCAGTATGAGGACCTAGGTACCAAATTAAGAAGCAGAACCTCAAAGGTCATAATCTCTAGATTATTAGCTGAACCACATGCACATTGGAATAGGCAAATCAGATTAGGGAGATGAATGTGCGGCTCAAAGACTGGGTGTGGGAGAAGTGTGTTCCAGTTTGTGGGGCACTGGCACCAGTACTGGGGAAAATGGGGACGGTCTACACCCGGACCGTGCTGGGACCGGTGTTCATGTGAACTGTATAACTAGGGAAGTAGAGAGGGTTTTAAACTAAATAGTGGGGGCAAGGGATCAAATCTGGGAAGATGTAAATCAAAGAGCTGAGACAAGGCAAAAGAAAAAGTTACTATTACAGGAAATGAAAAACAGACTGTGACAGGAAGGGATAGAGAGTACAAATCTAACAGTAAATCAACAGATGAAACTAGAGGTTATAAAAAGAATAAAAGGATAAAACTAAAAGCTCTGTAACTGAATGCACATAGAATTCAAAACAAAACAGATGAACTGAGAGCGCACATAGAAATAAGTAATTATGATTTGATAGCCATTACGGAGACATGGCTGCAGGACGCCATGGATTGGGATCTGAATGTTGAAAGGTTCAGGGTATTTAGAAAGGACAGAAAGTGAGGAAAAGATGGAGGGGTGGCTCTATTAGTTAATGATGGTATTAGTGCAATAGCGAAGGATGACCTAAGTTCCAGAAACCAGGATGTGTGTGGCAATCTGAGGTGCAATACACCTATAAAAGAATGTGAGCAGATTTACCACGTGATTGTATTACCCAATTGCTGTCTAGCGCGGGCTCCGATGTTAATCAGTAGTGTAGAATAGGGCCTGGTTGGAAAAGCACAGATTGTGTTAGTGCTCTGTTATTTGTGTTAATAAACAGCATGTGCTTCATCTTACATTGGTCTCTGCGTCTGCAGTATCTTGTTTACCAGCTCACGGACCAGCAGATAGGCGTGCAACCATATTTGACAGGCAAAGCAACCCGACCAAGAAGGAACATATCAACTGGTGATGAGGCAAAACATGACCAGTGGACAACACCAAAGAAAGCCGCAAAAATTAAACAAAAGTAAATCAGCTTTCATCATAGTCGTTGAAGTTATCTCCCTCCAGTGTGCACTGTTTGGCCGTATCGAACCATTTGATCAGACCACCGATGGCTGGTCACATTATATTGAATGCCTTGCATTCTTTTTGACCAATGACATATTGGAGGAGGAGAAGAGGCAAGCGATCCTCTTATTGACATGTGGCAGTAAAACGTATGGCCTAATTCGTAGTCTAACGGCACTTAACGCCCCAGATTCCAAGAGCTTTGATGAGTTGGTACATCTTGTGAAAAGCCACTTTCAGCCAAAACCCTCGGTAACAACGCAGCGTTTTAAATTTCATTCAACGTGTCATGCCCCTGGAGAGACAGTCGCTTGTTATGTAGCAGCCTTAAAACAACTGACAAAACACTGTGAGTCAATTAACGACATGTCAAAAGACCCGATTAATATGTGGGATTAATGAAGACTCCATTCAAAAAAGATTATCAGAAATGATTTTAGACTTCAGCAAGGTGCTGGAGTTGGCACTGGCAATGGAGAGCGCAGTCAGGGCTTCAGAAGCAATCAAGGGAGCGCAAAATGGCGCCGCCGTTCGCGTCGGGAGGGAAGCACCGGTTAGAAATGGCGCGGAAGTTCAGGGCTCCACAGAAAGGCGGGAATCAGCCACTGTTGACAGACCAGCAAAAAGCAACGGCTTAACAGAGAAAACCTACAAGAATAAGGGCAGAAATGGGACCAGACAGCCTGCAAGCCAATGACAGTTTAAAAGAATTGAGTGTTTCTACTGTCATAGTAATGGGCACATTATGCTACATTGCAAAGGCAGGTTAAGACAAAACTTTAAGCAAAAAGGTAGAAATCGCAAAATGCACATAATAGAGGAATCAGAAGAAACAGAGTCAGATAGTTACACACCACGCGACTTAAAAATGGGTAAAACAGAGCCACATGACAGTGAAAGTCAATGGGAAACCCATCCAAATGGAGGTGGATACAGGGGCATCCAAGACAGTTATAGGGGAACATACGTTCAAGTATCTGAATGGAGGAGACCACTCATTAAATATGGGAAACTCAGATGCTAAATTAAAGACGTATACTGGCAAAGACATACCAGTAAGAGGTATATGCAAGACTCCAGTACAATATGGAAATCAGTCTGTTAATTTACCCCTAATAGTGATAACAGGCAGAGGACCGAGCCTCCTCAGAAGGAAGCGGTTAAGAGAGATCAATCTTGAGAGATTACTGGGATCTCAATCAGAAGCAGGAAACGTTACTGTTTGGAAAAAGGAGTATATAAAGACTCAGCCAAAGAAATTCCTAGAGGTGATGCTTCAGGACAGAGTTCAAGATAAAGTCAGTAACCCCCAAAAAGAAAAAGACAACCTGCTGAAGGGCTTTCACATATTGCAAGGTTCCCTCAAAGCCCAATTTGTGCCATTAAAAAGGTATGAGGGAGAACAGAAAGAATTCAGCATATCTCTGGCTGAGATGAAGAATAAATTAGCTGAGAAAACATTTCAATGCTTAATTCTCCAGGAAACAGCTAACAAATATAAAAAAAGAAATGAAAGAACTGAAGATTCAGCTATGTGGAAGCCAAGAAACTTTAAAAATAGAGACCTCTGAGCTTTCAAAGGAGCTGACAGACGAGGAAATGCTGGGAGACTCAACCACTGAGTTCACTTGAGTTGAGCTTATACCTGAGCCTAGTCTGGCCAATAGGGAAGTTAAAGAGGAAGCTGAGATTAAAGCCAGCGTTGCCAAGAAGAAAACCCACCAAAAGAAGACATGTAAGAAGAATAAGCGAAATCACTAACGAGGCCCTGAAATTTTTTTTTTTACACAACAGGAAGCTGATCATACTGTGTTGAATTTAGCCTTGCCCAACATCCTGATTTTGAGAACCTTCCTGACAGTTGACCTTCATATTATTGAATTTGGAGGGGAAGGGCAGCAGGAGTGCTTGCAATTGGGTCCAAAAGAGGGTGAGAACATTCCCATTGGAGTCTACATTGGAGCCCCTCTTGGTTTGGAAGTGCCTGAAGGATCCATTAAGCCTGAGACATTCGAAGAAACAAACTTACATGTTCCTACTGGAGACACTAGTGGACAGATAACTCCTAAGAGGGAGGCCTCGGATAAACTATCCGAAGTTGTAGAACTACGACGTTCGACACATTTGAAGAAGCCTCCAAAGAGTTTAATTTTGTAAATAGTCTATTTATGTAAATAGTTGATATATTGTAAAGATTGTAAATTGTACTTTTGAGTAGAGGGAGAGGGATGTGGTAATCTGAGATGCAATACACCTTTAAGAGAATGTGAGCAGATTGACCACATGACTGTATTGCCCAATTGCTGTCTGGCGTGGGCTACAATGTTAATCAGTAGTTTAGAATAGGGTCTGGTTGGAGAAGCACACATGTGTTAGTGCTTTATTACTCGTGTTAATAAACAGCATGTGCTTCATCTTACATTCGTCTCTGCGTCTGCAGTATCTTGTTTACTAACTCACTCACCAGTAGATAGGCGTGCAGCCATGTTCGCTGAGTAAAGCGACCCGACAACGAAGGAAAATAACAATGTGGAAACAGCTTGGGTAGAGATGAGGAATGGTAAAGGCAAGAAGTCACTTGTGGGAATTGTGTACAGGCTCCCTAACAGTAACCACACGGCAGGGTGGAGCATAAAGGATGAAATAATTGGAACTTGTCAGAAAGGCACGGCGATATTCGTGGGAGATTTTAGTTTACATATAGACTGGAAAAGTCAGATGAGAAAAGATGGCCTAGGTGAGGAGTACATTGAATGTTTTTGGGATAGTTTCGTAGAACAGCATATTCTGGAGCCAAGCAGAGAGCAGGCTATAGTAGACCTGGTATTGTGCAATGAGATGGGAGCAATTAATGATCACATAGTGAAAGTGCCCCAAGGTAGCAGCGACCACAATATAACTGAACTTTACATTCAGTTTGAGGGAGAGAGGAGTGGGTCTGAGACTATGTTTTTAAGCTTAAATAAGAGCAATAATGAGGGCATGGAAGCTGAGCTGGCTAAAGTGAGTTGGCAAATTAGGTTGAGGGATAGGTCAATAGAGATGCAGTGGCTAATATTTAAGGGGATATTTCAGAATGCACAGAATAGATATATTCCAACAAGTAAGAAAAATTCCAAGGGATGGACACACCATCCGTGGTTAACTAGAAAGGTTAAAGGTAGCATCAAACTTAAAGAAAAAGTATATAACTGTACAAAGACAGGTGGCAGGTCAGAAGATTGGACGGAATATAAGGAACAGCAAAGAATGACTAAAAGGCTAATAAGAAGGGAAAAACTAGAGTATGAGAGAAAGCTAGCCAGAAATATAAAAACAGATAGTAAGAGTTTTTATAAATTTTTTTTTTTAAAAGAGTTAACAAAGTGAGCATTGGTTCTATAGAAAGTGAGTCTGGAGAATTGATAATGGAAAACAAGCAGAAGGCAGATGAATTGAATAGGTATTTTGCATCCGTTTTCACTATAGAGGATACAAGCAACATCCCAGAAGCAGCTATAAACCAGAAAGTGGAAGTGGGGGAGGAAGTCAGGAAAATTACAGTCACCGGAGAAGTGGTAATGAGTAAATTCTTGGAGCTGTGAGCTGACAAGAGCTTGGATCCTGATAGACTTCATCTTGGGGCCATAAAAAAAGTGTCTAGTGAGATAATTGATGCATTAGTTTTAATTTTCCAAAACTCCCTAGATTCAGGGAAGGTCCCATTAGATTGGAAGATAGCAAATGTAACTCCATTATTCAAAAAGGGAGGGAGACAGAAAGTGGGAAACTACAGGCCAGTTAGTTTAAGATCTGCCGTAGGGAAAATGTTAGAAGCTACTATTAAACAAGTTACAGCAGGGCACTTGGATAAGTTCAAGGTTATCCGGCAGAGTCAGCATGGTTTTGTGAAAGGGAAATCATGTTTAAACAAGTTATTGGAGTTCTTTGTGGAAGTAACATGTGTTATAGTTAAAGGGGAATCAGCAGATGTACTGTACTTAGATTTCTAGAAGGCACTTGAAAAAATGCCACATCAAAGATTATTGAGGAAAATAAAAGCTCATGTAACATATTGGCATGGATTAAAGATCAGCTAGCCAACAGGAAGCAGAGAATAGGCATAAATGGAACTTTTTCAGGTTGGCAAAATGTAACGAGTGGTGTGTCACAGGGATCAGTATTGGGACCTCAGCTGTTTACAATTTATATAAATGATTTGGATGAAGGGATGGAAGGGATGGTTGCCAAATTTGCTGATGACACAAAGATAGGTAGGAAAGTAAGTTGTGAAGAGGACATAAGGAGGCTACAAAAAGACATAGATAGGTTAAGTGAGTGGGCAAAGATCTGGCAAATGGAGTATAATGTGGGAAAATGTGAAATTGTCCATTTTGGCAGGAAGAATAAAATAGAGGCATATTATCTAAATGGTGAGAGATTGCAGAGATCTGAGGTGCAGAGGGATCTGGGTGTCCTAGTGCATGAATCACAGAAGACCAGTATGCAGGTACAGCACATAATTAGGAAAGCTAATAGAATGTTATCATTTATTGTGAGGGGAATTGAATACAAAAGTAGGGAGGTAATGCTTCAGTTGTTTAAGTTGTACAGAGCACTAGTGAAACCACTGGACACCTTATTTAAGAAGGGATGCAAATGCGTTGGAAGCAGTTCAGAGAAGGTTTACCAGACTAATACCTGGAATGGGTGGGCTGTCCCATGAGGAAAGGTTGGACAGACTAGGCTTGTATTGGAGTTTGGAAGAGTAAGAGGCAACTTGACTGAAACATATAAGATCCTGAGGGGTCTTGACAGGGTGGATGTGGAGAGGGTGTTTCCTCTTGTGGGAGAATCTAGAACTAGGGGATCACTGTTTAAAAATAAGGGGTTGCCCATTTAAAACAAAGACGAGGTGAAATTTTTTCACTCAGAGGGTTGTGAGTCTTTGGAACTCCCTTCCAGAAAAGGTGGTGGGAGCAGAATCTTTGAATATTTTTAAGGCAGAGCTAGATAGATCCTTGGTAAGCAAGGGGGTGATAGGTTATCGGGGTTAGGTGGATGCAGATTTGGGGTTACTATCAGATCAGTCATGATCTTATTAAATGGCAGAGCAGGCTCAAGGGGCTGATTGGCCTACTCCTACTCCTTGTTCATATAAGACATAGAACCTCTTTGTGAGACCTACTGAACATACAACATACAACCAATTTGAATGCCTCTCCAATTTATGCTACAGGGATGTTTTCAACTGTGCCCTGGGTGGTTACCTGTTAAGGTACAGCTTGCAACAACTTAACTGGGGCCTACACTTGCTGCCTTCAAACCAAAATCCCACAGAGGGCAATTAAATACAACGGGCACTGGCCTTAAGTTGATCAAGCCTGCCATCTTTGAAGTCTGGCCATAGCTAAGCTGCTGTCCCAAGTGGACTGTTTTTGAAACACTAGGAGAAGTTCAGTCTTATGGCAAAGATATTAAACGAAGAGTCTGCCCTCTCAAGTAGGTGTAAAAGATCCCATAGCACTATTTCAATATTTATCCTTCAATCAACATCCAGATCAAGATTATATGGCCATTGACTCATTGTTGTTTGTGGAAGTTTGCTGTGCACAAATTGGCTGTTGCGTTTCCTACATAACAACAGTGACTTCAAAAGTAATTCACTTTTGTTTCAGGAAGCCCTGAGGTCACGAAGGTGCTATATAAATGCAAGTCTTTTTAAAATTCTTTTTTTACCTCTAGGCCTATGTTAAGAGTGGTTACGAATCAAGTCACCCCACTGGTCAAACTGAAAAGCTTTTTATAGTGCAAGTGGTGGGAGGGGGAGGGGCACTCTCAGAGGTTCCAGTTGAGCCCAAGAGCAGCCACAACAGCCAGGAGGCCCTGACACTGCAGCTAGAAGCAGGGTCATCGAAAGAACAAGCAGCTGTCAATTAATTCAAGAAATACTAATCTTCCTCCAGCTGTTCAGTGCTGTGCCAAAAGCAACAATATTCCCGTCAATTATAAGGCTGGTTCCATCCCATTCCATGAGTGCTCCGCCCAAAGGCAGTTCCTTGACTCATTGTCGGCTGATACTTCATCCTCTGCCACTTTCCTTGGCAGTTTTTCCCAGTGGTGGTTTGCCATTGCCTTCCACTCCCCAGGGGCGGAGGCGGGGAGGCAGGTCGCAAGTCTACCTCAAGGGGAACGGGAATCGAACCAGCGCTGTCGGCATTATTCTGAACCACACACTATCCAGCAAGGCTAACCAACTCCCATAACACTGGGCAACACTTTAAATATGTTTGATCGCAGTTACTTAAATAATGCATTAGGGGGAAAGAAATTCATATAAGTGCCTTTCACAATCTCAGGACAATCCCACAGCACTTTATAGTCAATGAGGTGTAGTCACTGATATAATGTAGGAAATGTGGCAGCAAATTTTCACACAACAAACTCCCACAAACAGTGATGTGATAACGATCAGATAATCTATTTTAGTGATGTCGATTGAAGGATAAATAATGGCCTGGACATTGAGAAGAACTCCTCTGCTTTGCTTTGCAATAGTGTCATGAGACCTTTTATGTCGGCCTGAGAGGGCAGGCATGGCTGGGATTTAGCGTCACTCTTAAAGCCTCCAGATGTGAAGCTCTCCCTCAGTACTGTACTGGAGTGTCCGCCTAAGTTATCGTGCTCAGGTCTGTACAGGGGAAACTTGAACTCACAGCCACCAGTGTCAGGATACCTACCGAGCCATATGGATGGATCCTAAACATGGCACCAGAAGCCTGGAGTAAACGTATAAAATAATCATCAGCTTCTCTTTACATGAAGGTCAAAAGGATTGTTCCAAAATGATGACAGGTTCTGGCAAAGTAGATAATGGTCAGTGACTCAGTTACAAGGGGGAAAAGTTTAAGGTTGTGACCAAATGATTGAAAGAGATTAGGAGAACTATATTTAATGCAGAAGATTGTTAGGATATGGAATTCCAGAACAGAAATAATGCTGGATGTTATATCCTATTGTTATGACACAACGGTTAATAAAGGTTGAGTTGTTTAAATCTCAGAGGGAAACTTGAAAAACTGCCACAACCTATATTTTCAAATGGTATGTTTGAGATGCATCCCTGAATTCAGGAATAAAACCACCAAGACACAAGAGGTTTTTATATAAAACTAAATTAAACATTTATTAATTTAACAACAAATTAAACACATACACGTCTAAAAATTACTACCATAATAACTTTTAAACAAATCCCAAATTAATCACTCCCAGGTAAATCTTCACCAAGGCAACAATACAACCCATAGACTTTAAACAGACACCAGGAAAAGCACATTTGACATTACAAATTCAAAATGATGTCCCTTGTAATTTGGTTCCTTTGCAGATGCAGTTGTAAGGTTTACAGCCTGTTCAGATCTTACCCACGCAAACAAACTTCTTTCTGTTTATAAAAACAGTCCAGTCCTACTCCGGCCCCCTCCCACAACTCTTTCTCCGGTACATCGATGATTACTTCGGTGCTGCTTCGTGCTCTCGTCTGGACCTGGAAAAAATTTATTAATTTTGCTTCCAATTTCCACCCCTCCATCATTTTCACATGGTCCATCTTTGACACTTCCCTTCCCTTCCTTGACCTCTCTGTCTCAATTTCTGGTGATAGACTGTCCACCAATATCCATTACAAGCCTACCGACTCCCACAGCTACCTCGACTACAGCTCCTCACACCCCGCTTCCTGTAAGGACTCCATCCCATTCTCTCAGTTCCTTCGCCTCCGTCGCATCTGTTCTGATGATGCTACCTTCAAAAAACAGTTCCTTTGACATTTCCTCCTTCTTCCTTAACCGAGGTTTTCCACCCACGGTCGCTGACAGGGCCCTCAACCGTGTCCGGCCCATCTCCCGCGCATCCGCCCTCACGCCTTCTCCTCCCTCCCAGAAACATGATAGGGTCCCCCTTGTCCTCACTTATCACCCCACCAGCCTCCACATTCAAAGGATCATTCTCCGCCATTTCTGCCAACTCCAGCATGATGCCACCACCAAACACATCTTCCCTCCACCCCCCCCGGTGGCATTCCATAGGGATCGTTCCCTCCGTGACACCCTGGTCCACTCCTCCATCACCCCCTACTCCTTAACCCCCACCTACAGCACCTCCCCATGCATACGCAAAATATGCAACACCTGCCCCTTCACTTCCTCTCTCCTCACCGTCCAAGGGCCCAAACATTCCTTTCAAGTGAAGCAGCATTTCACTTGCATTTCCCCCAACTTAGTCTACTGCATTCGTTGCTCCCATTGCGGCCTCCTCTACATTGGAGAGACCAAACGCAGACTGGGCGACTGCTTTGCAGAACACCTTCGGTCTGTCCGCAAGAATGACCCAGACCTCCCTGTCGCTTGCCATTTTAACACTCCACCCTGCTCTCTTGCCCACATGTCTGTCCATGGCTTGCTGCATTGTTCCAGTGAAGATCAACGCAAACTGGAGGAACAGCACCTCATCTTCCGACTAGGCACTTTACAGCCTTCTGGACTGAATATTGAGTTCAACAACTTTAGATCTTGAACTCCCTCCTCCATCCCCACCCCTTTCCATTTTTTCCCCCTCCCTTTTGTTTTTTCCAATAATTTATATAGATTTTTCTTTTCCTACCTATTTCCATTATTTTTAAATCTATACCTTTTATGCCCTTTTAGTCTTATTTCACCCCACCCCCACTAGAGCTATCTGTACATTGCGTGTCCTGCCATCCATTCTTAATTAGCACATTCTTTTAGATAATATCACCATCTTCAACACCTCTTTGTTCTTTTGTCTGTGACTTCTTTTGATTATTTGCTCCTATCACTGCTTGCTTGTCCCTACAACCACCCCCCCACCCACCCCCAACTTCTCTCCCCCTACCCCCCCACCTTAAACCAGCTTACATTTCACCCCTCTCCTATTTTTACTTAGTTCTGTTGAAGGGTCATGAGGACTCGAAACGTCAACTTTGTTCTTCTCCACCGATGCTGCCAGACCTGCTGAGTTTTTCCAGGTATTTCTGTTTTTGTTCTTTCTGTTTATATCTAGCTTTCCTTTTGAATGTAAATTTTCCATTGTATTACTAGATTTTTAAAATTTTACCTGTCCTAACAATAACCCTTTTGTTCCACCAATTTTATTAATAATATAAACACATTGCTTGGTGTCTGTCAGCTAGGTGCAAGATTTTACCCATTCTTTAGAATGGTTTATTTAAAAATGTAAATTGCACTTTACCTTTTAACTAATTTACGTTTATCTAATTAACATCTCTAAACTATTACACATCAAAGCACCCAGACTAGCTGGCTTTAATCCAATTAAGCCACATACACTCACACCCACAGGCATAGACACACACATAGACACAGGCCCTACTACAATACCAATTTAAAAATAATTTCCAATTACATTGTAGACATTAATCTCTTCATGGTATATAAGCACTCAAGTTGATGTGTTAATGTAGTAAACGTCTCTATTTCAGACCCTGTTCTCTTTAGCTCTAACTTTAATATAAAGAAGACACTGAGGTGCTATTGCTACAATATGCTTGTTTCCAGCAGGCAACCTCCAGTGTTCATTACCAATATAAAAGCACAATATAGCTCAATGGGAAGGAGATCTATAGACTGAATTTTAGCTCTAGGGTCCCAATTTCAACAGACAGAATTCCAGGTTGGGAGCTCAGAAGTGTCTGTGGTGAGTAACTCCAAGGTGGAGAATGTAATAATTCGAAGGACACTTTAACGTCAGAACATCACGATCAGGGGGTTTTCTAGGGAGGGACCTGATGAAGATGTTTAGAGATTCCTAAGCACACGTTATAATAGACAAAATTTGTTTCATTGATTCAAATCTGGCTCTTTCTTACTGACTTTTGGTTTTGGATTGTAAAATTAAATAACGGTGAGGGACGGTACAGGCACTGCTGAGCTGTGAGGGACAGTGCAACAGCAGAGAAAATCTCTAGTGCTGCTCCGGGAATGAGGTTTTCAAAGTGTTGGCCAACATATTAAGTGCAAAGGGAGTATACGCAATTCATCATATTATTAATGCATGTGAGTTTCTGGTTCCTTTCAGATTGGTGTTTAATCTGTTATCTCTCACTGTGCTGAGCGTGTATGAATTTAATACCACAACAAACACTGCTGCTGGCTTTTGATATTGCACGATGATTTCATTTCCAAAAGGCCAATCAAGCTAAAAATGCAGCAATCCAACTTTAATAGCTCTGGCCAAAGGCCTAATGCCATTGAGGCCTATGAAAAGTAACTGAATCTCAAGACTCATCACATTTATAAGGAATAAGAACAGACAACTGCACAAATTTATTTGACTTGATTCACCAGATTAATCCCTGGGATGGCGGGATTGTTTTATGAGGAGAGATTGGGGGAGACTGGGTCTGTATTCCCTTCAGTTTCAAAGAATGAAGAGTGACCTTATTAAAACTTTCAAAATTCTTACAGGGCATGACAGGGTGGATGGAGATAAGATGTTTTTCCCTGGCTGGTGAGTCTAAAACCAGGGGACATAACCTCAGGATAAGGGGTAGGCCATTTAAGACTGAGGTGAGGAGGAATTTCTTCACTCAGAGGGTGTTGAATCTTTGGAATTCTCTACCCCAGAGGGCTGTGGAAGCTCAGTCATTGAGCATGTTCAAAACAGAAATCAATGGATTTCTGGAAACTAATGACATCAAGGAATATGGAGATAATGTGGGAAAGTGGCATTGAGGTAGATATTTGAGGCAGATATCAGCCATGACCTAATTGGATGGTGGAATGGGCTCATTCTTTGAAACTCAAGGGGATACAGACCCAGTTTCCTCAATCTCTCCTCATAAGACAATCCCGCCATCCCAGGTATTAGTCCGGTGAATCAAGTCAAATAAACTTGTGCGTTTGTCTGTTTATATTCCTTAGACAGGCTGAATGGCCTACTCCTGTTCCTATGTTCCTGCATTTATCTAGGGTCTTTCAGGTGAATGTTAAAGATCCCACTACATTTGAAGAAGAGTTGGGAAGTTCTCCCCGCGTCCTGGCCATTATTTATCCCTCAGTCAGCATCACTGAAACAGGTTGTCTGGTCATTATCACGTTGCTGTTGGTGGGAGCTTGCTGTGCATAAATTGGCTGCTGCGTTTCTTATATTACAACAGTGACTACACTTCAAAATGTACTTCAAAGACTGTAAAGTCCTTTGGAACATTCTGAGGTTGTGAAAGGTGCTATACAAGTGCAAGTCTTTGTTTTTACGGCAGGTTGGCGGGTGGTTAGTAGGGTTGCCAACCCTCCAGGATTGGTCTGCAGCCTCCAGGAGTTGAAGATCACCAAACACTACTGTGTGCAGCCCTGGAGAAAAATCATTAAAAAATGTTGTCTTTTTTGTCACTTTCTTTGAACATTTCTCTTTACCAGATATAAAATATTGAAAATGGGAATAAAAAAATGCGGTTTGGCTGATGGTCAAGCATCATCCAATTGGGTAATGAGTCTTCTTGATTCCCATTTGGTGTAGGAAGGCAGTCACAAGGATGGATGTGTTGGCCAACTAACGGCAGAAGCGTCGGGGGGCAAGCCATCTGATGAAACCTCCAGGAATACATTTAATCACAGTTGGCAACTGTAGCTGGGGGGAAATGGAAGGGGAAATTGGGCGGGGTTTAAAACGGTTGGCTGACCTTCCGACCCCATGCCTCCTCCGGCATTCTGAATTTCATCTCCACTGTCCTGTAATAAATGCAGTAGAATTTAATACAAGCAATATGCACTGCTTCATTAATAAAACTCTCCTTAAAGTTATGATATATTGAGAAAAGGTATTGACGCAATAGGTTTCTCACTTGTGCAAGATAAAGCTATGATATCACCATCCAGTTGGACTCCACCTCAGAAGAATTATTGTTTCTTCCTTGGTGGTTGTAAATGTGCCATATTCACATGTTTTATGGCCCCATTTATAGCCCTGAAGTCACAAAAGCAGATTTGCTCTTTTTATTATCCTCTTCTGCAGTCACAAAATTAAATATGTTAATTCAGTGATAAAGTTAATAAACCATGAAGCAGCCTCATAAATTTCGTGCACGCCTGACAATAATGATCAGCATCCATAAAATCGCATGAACATTAATGGGCTTCCCAAATCGCTTTGTGGGGAAGTGCAGGGGGGTGCTGTGCAAGTTGCTGCGCGACACCGTGTCTTTGGTACACACTCCTGCCAAAGTGTGCCGATGGTGGAGGGAGTTTACGGTGGTGGACGGGGTTACCAATCGAGCTGGCTGCTTCGTCCTGGATGGCGTTGAGCTTCTTGAGCGTTGCTGGAGCCGCACTCATCCGTGGAGTCATCATAATTATGGCACGGAAGGAGGCCATTCATCCCATCGAGGCCATGCCAGGAGGGGTTGTGAGTTCTTTAAAATACCTGCAGCATTTATGGATCAGATTTATCCTCTGACACGTTTGTCCTCACATAAAGAATGACTGACAAACGGAATGAGCTCCTCGATAGGGTGGCCGAGGCCACAACGCCTGAACTATTCAGGTCTATGGGTTCTCCTTGGATGAGTGAGGTTGGATTGACCAAAATATCTTTCTCATCCAAATCTCCCTTCCTCATCCAAATCTAAGAGTGTTTTTTTTTTGATGTACAAATGTCAGAAACTTCCTCTTTCAGTTCATGGAGTAATCTTGCCAGTATCCTGACTCATATTGAGTCCCTTTCACCTACCAGCTCAGTGCTCACTGACCTACATTCCCCCTGTTGTCAATTCTGGAGATATTCCTGGAGGTTTCACCATGTGACATTCTAGCCGTAAAACACCCATCCATGAGACATCCAATCATATGTCTTCCAGTCACATGGCTTTTGATCACATGACTTCTACAAATGGGCTTGTGTTTAGCTTCTAAAAGTTGGGTTTCCCGTGGCTGACTGTTTATGTCAGCAGCTGTTGTGTGACAAATTGCAAGAGGGGGAAAACTGAGGGCGGGGAAGAAGGAAAACCGAAGACCTCCTCTTCGGAGACCCTTGTTTCAGAGTCACCTCCCCACATCCCAGAATGCTGATGATCCTCAATTGATAAGATTCCTCCAGCTCTACAACCCTTCACGATCTTTGCGCCCCTCTTGCGCGATGTATACTTTCATTGCTCCATCAATGGCGGACAAGAATCTTAACTCTGGAATTCCTTCATTAAACCTTTCTACTTCTCTCCCTCCCTTTAGGCATTCCTTAAAACCTAACTTGTTGACCAAGCTTCTGGTTAACTGTCCTAATATCTCCTTATGTTGGGTGGATGATCCATCTCAGCCTCCTCCTAACACTCCAGCATCACATCGTCAGCAATTCGATTCACTTCATGTGATATAAAGAAATGGCTGAAGGCACTGGATACAGCAATGGGCCCTGACAATACCCCAGTAGTAGTACTGAAGAATTGGACTCCAGGGTTAGCCATGCCCCTAACCAAGCTGTTCCAGTACAGCTACACACTGGCATCTATCTGACAATGTGACATTGCCCAGGTCTGTCCTGTCCACAACAAGTAGGCCAAATACAAGCCAGACAATTACCACCCTATCAGGCTACTCTTGAACATCAGCAAATTGATGGATGGTGTCATCGACAATGTGATTAAGTGCTACTTACTCATCAATAACCTGCTCACTGATGCTCAGTTTAAGTTCTACCAGCGCCATTCACTCCTGATTTCATTAGAGCCTTGGACCAAACATGGACAAAAGAGCTGAACTCAAAAGATCAGTTGAGGTTGTCTGCCCTTGATATCAAGGCAGCTCTTGACTAAGTGTGGCATCAAGGAGCCTTAGAAAAACTGAAGTCCATGGGAAACAAGGTGAAAACTCTCCACTGGTTGGAGTCATACCTAGCACAAAGGAAGATGGTTGTGGTTGTTGGAGGACAATCACCTTAGTCCCAAGATACAGCTGCAGGAGTTCCTCAGGGTAGTGTCCTAGGACCAACCATCTTCAGCTGTTTCATCAATGACCTTCCATCCACCATAAGGTCAGAAGTGGGGATGTTCACTGATGATTGCACAATGTTCAGCACCATTCGTGACTCCTCAAACACTGAAGCAGTCTGTGTCTATATGCAGCAAGGTCTGGAAAATATCCAGGCTTGAGCTGATAAGTGGCAAGTAACATTTACACCACACAAGTGCCAGGCAATGGCCGTCTCCAACGAGAGAAATCTAATCATCGCCCCTTGACACTCAATGCATTACCATCACTCAATCCCCACCATCAACACCCTGGGGGTTAACATTGACCAGAAGCTGAACTGGACTAGCCATATAAATATTGTGGCTGCAAGAGCAGGGCAGAAGCTGGGAATTCTGTGGTGAGTAACTCACCTCCTGACTCTCCAAAGCCTGCCCACAATCTGCAAGGCACAAGTCAGGAGTATGATGGAATACTCCCCATTTGCCCGGATGAGTCCAGCTCCAACAACACTCAGCAAGCTCGACACCATCCAGCCTGCTTGATTAGTTCTTCACCCACCATCTTAAATATTCACTCCCCCCAGCACCGATGCACAGTGGCAGCAGTGTGTGCCCCTATCTACAAGATGCAGTGCAGCAACTCACCAAGGCTCCTTCAACAGCACCTTCCAAACCTGCGACCTCTACCACCTGGAAGGACAAGGGCAGCAGATGCATGGGAACACCATCAACTGCAAGTTCCCCTCCAAGCCACACATGATCATGACATGAAACTATATCGCCGTTCCTTCACTGTTGGTGGGTCAAAATCCTGGAACTCCCTTCCTAACAGCACTGTGGGTGTACCTACACCACATGGACTGTAGCAGTTCAAGAAAGCAGCTCACCATCACCTTCTCAAGGGCAATTATGGATGGGCAATAAATGCTGGCCTAGCCAGTGAGACCCACGTCCAATGAAAGAATAAAAAAAAGGTGGCACTGTGTTTGTTAATGCTCCTGCAAAGCACCTTGGGCTATTATTACAAGTTGTTGCTGTATCTCTGGGAAAACACAGCAGGAAATGAATTTAAGTTAAAGTACGGCTGTTACTTTAGCTGTAGTATCCTGCTAAACATTCTGTAGAATAAAGCAGAATTCAATCATTGTCATGTTATTGTCAGTGGGCCATGGTGTCAACAGGCATTTGTAACTAATCAAAGGCACTGACATGACTATTACCATTCTATATTTCCAAGGCTGCTCCTGTAGCAGTGACCTTGTATCATCAGTTAATCACACCCAGATTGAAAAGCAGAGAGAGAGAGAATGCAGAACACCCTACTGAACACACAGTGACACAATTCCCCTCTTTGCATGAATTATTTGGAAGACCCAATGAAAGGGAAATCATCTTGTGCTTGAAAAATGACAGTTTTTACTTCCTCTGTGTGCTACACTAGAGCCATACCATATTCTCTGCCATGCCTTCAGCTGCCTGAGACCTAAGCTCTCCAAATTCCCCTCTAAACCTCTCCACCTCTCTTGCTGCCTCCCGAAAGCAATTGTACTTATGTTGTGTCTTTAAGATAATAAAATGTCCCAAAGTTCTCCTCCTTTAAGACGCCCCTTAAAAACCTATCCCTTTGACCAAGCTTCTGGCCACCTGTCCTAATATCTCCTTTTATTTTCGGTGTCAAATTTTGTCCTTGATTGAGTTAAAGTGCCTGTCGTGACATGACGTGCATGTACCTTTAAGGATGCATATCTTAAACTGCTGTCCATTACTACCCACTAGAGACAGGATGTGATACGTAATCCTAGCACTCTGTAGAAAGAATATAACAGTAGTCCTACAGGTCAGGCGTGTCTACATAGCTTCCTAGTTAACATTGTCTGCCTATAGTCTTAACTTCAAATATAGAACCTCCATTATTGTTTTGCCAATCCTTGCTGCATGACTGGTATGTTTGCGAACAACACAAGAGTGCCTTGTGATGTTTACCATGTTGAAGGCGCTATATAAATGCTGGTTGTTACTACTGTGCCATTTTAGTGTGTCATCTTGGAGCCAACTCAAATCCTAAGGGTCACAGAGAGGGAAGGCTCTGAATTACCCCGACCTGTCATGCATCACCCTGATATAGGAATCAGTCTCACAGCAGGCCCATCTCTTTACCGAAGCTGCTCACATTAGGACCTGGACAAAATAGTTGGCAAAGAATAGTCTTGGCACAAGGTGCCAAACTCAAGTGCTTTGAACATCAAGCTAGCTGGCACATCGTAAGATGACCTGCACAGGTGCTTTCTAGCAGCTAAAGGAGACGGTGCATATCTCATAGCGTGCACGGAAATTTTGCTGCTTAATGCCACAGTTGAAGGAGGTGGATCCTGAGTATGAAACTGTGCATTGACAGAGAGTAATTCCGCTAGTTGTAGAGACTAGGACTAGGGGACATAGTCTAAAAATTACAGCCAGTAGTAAAAGTTTATAGAAGTTTGGAACACTTTTTCGCAAACAACAACTGATACCGGATCATTTGTTCATTTTAAATCTGAGACTAATAGGTTTCTGTTAAACAATATGGAATAAAGGTGGGTATATGGAGTTCGGTCACAGATTAGCCATAATCTCATTGATTTGTGGAACAGAATCAAGGGGCCAAATCACAGAATCTCACAGTGCAGAAGAGGCCCTTCAGCCCATCGAGTCTGCACCGACATGTGAGAAACACCTGACCTACCTACCTAATCCCATTTACCAGCACTTGGCCCATGGCCTTACTACTCCTGCTCCTATGTTTCTAATCATATATCCAAAGTTTGCTATCTATCATGATTAGGTTAGAGCGAGATAAGCAATGGCGGATGAAGCTTCACACCTGGAATGGAATGGAATCACCATTCAGACTTACATGTCATGTATCCACGCGGTTTTGGCAACAGTCTTTTTTTAAAATGAGCCGTGCTGCTCATCAACGACTCTCAAGAGTCCCTGGTCTCTGCTGTCTGCCCGCGAGGGGTTAATTCCCCACCCCCACCACTTGTGAGGTGCCTTCCTTTTATTTCTTTGTTGGATGAGGGCGTCACTTGCAAGCCCAGCATTTATTGCCCATCCCTAATTGCGCTTGAGAAGGTGGTGGTGAGCTGCCTCCTTGAACCGCTACAGTCCATGTGGTGTAGGTACACCCGCAGTGCTGTTAGGTATCAACCAAATACTTATAATGAATCTCGGGGGAGGTAGGTTGAATCACTTTGGGCTTGAGTTGATGCCAAGATGGTATGTACAACAATGAAAAACTGGAACATATTTAACCAGCCCTGGACTGATTGTAATGTTATTTTAAAACTATATTCAGTGTGTTTGATTTTTCAGAGGGGAAAATGATTTGAAAGCAGCTGAATAATTATGGTCCACTCCTGAGGAGTTTCTCCTTGGGATGGACAGATAATTGTTGGGAATATTCCCACGATTTCTCAATGTGGCCTCCCAGCATCAGGGCTATTCGCTGGAGGCATTCATTCATTAAATCACCCCAAGTAAATTTTAGTGGGATTGTGAGGTCTACCATTTCACGCAGAATTGTATAGAATATCCAGCAAAGAAAGAGGCCATTCAGCCCATTGCTCCATGCTGGTGTGACTCTACATGACTACTTCATTGAAATCTGTGAGCATAACCTTGTATCCTTCTCCCCCCCCTCACGTATTGCCCTGGCTTCCCCTTAAATGAACCTGTGTTATCTGCCCAGTGGTACCATGTTCTCACAACTTACTGGGTAAGAGATGCAGGGGAGTACACGAGGGAGAACTTTTTAACGCAGCGAGCGTTAATGACCCAGAACTCGCTGCCTACGAGGGTGGTGGAAGCGGAGAATTGGACGGGTGCTTGAGGGAAATGAACCTGAGGGGCTACAGGGGGTGGAGCGGGCAGAATGGAACTGACCGAATTGTTCTTCAGGGAGCTGGCATGGACTCAGTGGGCTGAATAGCCTTCTTTACTGTCGTAAGCACTCTAGGAACTTCCTCCTGACTTCCCTATTGGATTTATTAGTTACTATCTTTTATTTATGGCAAAAGCAAAAAACTGCGGATGCTGGAAATCCAAAACAAAAACAAAAATACCTGGAAAAACTCAGCAGGTCTGGCAGCATCTGCGGAGAGGGACACAGTTAACGTTTCGAGTCCGAATGACCCTTCAACGGGTTCTGTTGAAGGGCCATTCGGACTCGAAACATTAACTGTGTCCCTCTCCGCAGATGCTGCCAGACCTGCTGAGTTTTTCCAGGTATTTTTGTTTTTGTTTTATATTTATGGCACCCCAGTACTAGTCTCCCCGACGCGAGAAAACATCTTCTCTAATCTACCCTTTTAAACCCTTTCATTAACTTAAAGTCTCCCTTTTCTCGGGTATTATAGTAATTATGAATATACTTGATTAGCCAAGTACTCACTATTCCCTGGGAGCCTGTGACAGGCTGACAGAAAGATCTGGAATTCGTGGTACACAGCGTTCAATGTAAATCACAGGCAGCGTGCTGCCTGTTTCTCCATGTCCAGTCAGTGACTGAGGATCCTAGGCCTCAACATAAAACCATGAAGATTTGCAGAGTGTGAAGATTAGGAAAACATCTCATCCAGACTTTCTTATAATTAACTTGTTCAAATTGTTTCGCATCTCCATTCACCTCCAACGCTGCAGCACTCCCTCAGTACTCAGATTTTTAAAAATAATTTACGGGCTGTGGGCTTCACTGGCTAGGCCAGTATTTATTGCCCATCCCTAATTGCCCTTGAGAAGGTGGTGGTGAGCTGCCCCCTTGAACCACTGCAGTCCATCTGGTGTAGGCACTCCCACAGTGCTGTTAGGGAGGGAGTTCCAGGATTTTGACCCAGCAACAGTGAAGGAACGGCCGATATATTTCCAAGTCAGGATGGTGAGTGGCTTGGAGGGGAACTTGTAGGTGGTGGTGTTTCCCATGCATCGATCCTGTTGTAGGCCTCGAACCCGGGACCTTCTGATCCAGAGAGCTCCTGGCTAATTAAAGTTCTCACCATTCGAAAAGGCGACCTTGCAGGATCACACGGCATTGAATGACATTCGGCCCATCGTGTCTGTGCTGGCTCTTTGAAAGAGATGTCCAATTAGGCCCACTCCCATGCTTTTTCCCCATAGCACTGCACAATTTTCCTTTCCAAGCATATACCTAATCTTCTTTTGAGAGTTAACTGTGCTTCCAGCGCCCTTTCAGGCAGCGCATTCCAGATCATAGCAACTCACGGCATAAAAAAGAAATTTTCCTCATTTCCACTCTTGTTCTTTTGACAAGTATCTTCCATCTGCAACCCTCAAGCCATGCAAAATATGAGGTAACATACCAGATTTGGAACTGATAAAAACCCAGGATAAAAAGGCAGTGAGGAAGCAGTTAAGGATAGAACTAGGAGCAGACCATAATATATCTCCCTTGGCCCTAATCCCTTGCTAACAACATATGAATTAGGAGCAGGAGTAGGCCATTCAGCCCCTCGAGCCTGCTCTGCCGTTCAATAAGATCATGGCTGATCTGATTGTGGCCTCAGGCTTAAACAGCTAAAATCATTAATAATCAAGTGAGTTAAACGATGGAGTAGTAGAAGCCTCCACTTTCCTGCCTGCCCACCAGAACCTTTAAGTCCCTCATCAACCAAGAATTTGTCTAACTCAGCCTTGAGTGTATTGAGTGACCCAGCTTCTACTGCTCGCTGGGGAGGAGAATTCCAAAGGCTAATGAGCCACTGAGTGGGGGAAAAAATCCTCATCTCCAACTTAAATGGGAGACCCTTCATATTGAAACTGTGCCCCCTTAGCACTAGATTCCCCCACGAGGGCAACATCCTCGATTAAAATTATCTATTTAGATCTATTAACCCGAAGTGATAACTACCACTCCGTTAAATAACTCACCCGATTATCCACGATTTGGCTTTTTAAGCTTTGCTGGCAACACTTACTTCCCACATAAAAAAAATAAGAGGCAGATTTTCAGCAGATGTAGAGAAATTGCCTGATCTGACTAGCATTCCATTTTCTGCTTCCTCGTCATAATCCACAGCTCAACCTGGCACATGTTTTCTGTAAGAAAGAAAGAATCCGAATGTAGGAAGTTAAATCCCATAAACCCTTCACTTTCCAGACAGGCAAGTAATCCCTGAAAGATAAATTTAAAAATCCCATGTCCTTTATTACGGAGTTCTGCATGTTGGCTCCTCTCCCTCTAGTGGCCCAATGACAAACAGCAGGCACTGTTGGCATTCCGACTGAGAGAAAGGGACATGTCACTGATAAACCAGTAACTTAAACGGAAGCCGTAGCCTCAGTTTGAAGAAATGATGTGCGAGAAAGACATTGAAGAAGAAATATTCCCACTTTGACTCCACCCTGTCAGGAAATTTCGCTGTGATTTTCCATCCATTAATTTTAGCAAAGCTAAATTTTGCCACATCATCAATTTATATGTCTGATTAAAGCCTGTACAAATCACCAGAAAAGTAACATTTAGATAGCACTTTGCTGACGAGACATGTTGAAGTTTTTTTTAATCTTGAACTCATCAGGACAAACGCAAGAATACCAAATTTCAAACAATTACATTGATTTATACTACAGGACAAAAAAAGGGTGTTGATTGATTCGCATGTCGACTCTGATTGGCCGAGATGTTTCCATGGAGAAAGCAATGGGGAATTATTTTGCTCTGATCTAGAATGCACTACCTGAAAGGAGCCTTGGGGAGCCTATAGTTCCCTTTTGCTTTCGCCATGGCAACGCCTCAGCCAATAGAATCGACTTGCCAACCAATCAGCACCCTTTTCTCCTGTGGTATAAATTGTTGTGATCGTTTGAAATTTGCCATTCTTGCATTTGTCCTGATGAGAGCGAGACGAAAATCTTCAGCAACATGTCTCTCTTTTCAGTGATATTCAAGTTCCGTGCTACCAAGCAAGTGTTAATGTAGTAAATGTAAGGTTATGGGGATAGTGTGGGTAAAAGGCCTTGGAGTGTTCGATCAGCCATGATCGTATTGAATGGCAGTGCAGGCTCAATGGGCTGAATGGCCTTCTTCTGTTCCTATATTCCTAATTTCCTCTAGATAGACATTGGGGAGGCTAAAGCCATTGCTTTCAGTACCCATTATAAAATCTCTCAATGATTCTATCTCCCTCCCCGGCTTCTGAACTCATATCCTCTCCATCACAAAAACTCCCATTTCCGCCTCCATAATATCACCCATTCTCTGCCCTTGCCCCAGTCTGTCTGCTGCTGATACCCTCGTTCAAGTCATTACATTCACACTTTATTGCAATTCTGTCCTGGCTGACCTCCTGTCCCAACCCTCCATCCCTCCTAAAAATCAGCTCATCCAAAACTCTTGCTGCCCATATCCAATCCTACACCAAGTCTATCGCCCGTGTCCTTGCTGACTTACAATGGCTCCCAGTTTCCCAGCTCATCCAATTTGAAATTCTCGTTCACTTCAGACCCCTCCATGATCTCATCCCTATCACTGTAAACCTGCTCCAGCCCTACCACACTTTGAGAACTCTGCATTCAGGACTTGACCTTTTGTGAACTTCAAATCGACACCAACATGGACAGCTGTGCCTTCAGGCATCAATGCCCCTTGTTCTTGGAAAACACTCCGTCACCCTCCCCCCACTCTTTAAACACACTACAACCAAAGGTTTGGTCAAAGTTCTCCATATCTCTCCCCCGTTGGCATGACATCCATTATTATTGTAACTTCTGCAATGCACCATGAGATGTTGTTCTATACATTGTGGAGGTGTGATAAAAATGTAAGTTGTTGCACTCTGTGCAAAGTACTGCCTCAATGAAGAACCCCATCACAAAGTACTAGTGGTAGACAGGTTAATCTAAGATACCAACTTGCACAGTTAAAGTACAAACTTCGGAAATTGATTAACCAGGGACAAAAATTGAAAATAAACCACTTTCTTCCTCTCTTTTGATATTAGCTGACAACTTTACTGCCTCCTTCATAGATAACCTGAGGGGCCCTGTGGTGCAGTGGGTAGTGCCCCTGCCTCTAAGTAAGAAGCTCTGGGTTTCAGTGCCACTCCAGGACTTGATTTTCATAACGAATTAACACCCCTCATCATGGGGTTCATAATGTGCCCATACAGGCAGCCTGTAAACCCAATATGCCAGCGGCCTGTTGGCAAGAGTGGGAGAGTCTCCTGGTCAACCAGAACCTGTAGAAGGCAACATGAAAGTCCATGGTCACCAATGCCCTCTTTAGGCACGGCACCCGGAGAGAGACTAGACCATATACCATTCTTAAGGCGACTCTTATTACTTCCTTTTGTTCCCCTTCACACAGAGGCCAAATTCTGCAGCCATAGGAAGGCATTAAAACTCACTCAGGCTGACCCTAAGCCAAGTGACTAGTCAATAATGGGGTTTGTTACAACCCAATTCTCACCCCAACATCTGGACACAAAGATCTTCTAGCTAGGGCGATAACTGCACAGGAGCAGGTACCCTGACCAGTTCAGTCCCCCCTAGTCAAAAAGCAAGTACTGACACCATCTGTAGAAGCTGCATTTTCATCCTGCCCATTTAAGTCTGAACAGAAACAAAAAAATACCCAATTTTAAAAATGTTTCATGAAATATTATATAGGTGCCAAATCACTTTTTTTCTAAGTTCCAATGTTCAATCTGCATTTTTTTTTAAAGAGGTGAATTTATATTCAAATAAGATCAAAACACATAGGTTTCATGAAAACTTAATTTGCAGTTGGGACAGAGCAGATGGAGAGGGGTGTGGGGGGGATGGGTGGGGAGGAGGGGTGAGGGGGTGGTGAGAATGGGTGGAGAGGGGGGGCTGAGGATGGATGGGGAGGCGAGGTGGGTGGGGGAGGTGGTTTGGGGATGAAGGTGGGAGCTAGACCATGGCCCAATTGTTCAATGCCCACACAAGCCTCCTCCCACCCTTTTCATTTAACCTGATCAACAAATCCTGTAACTCCTATTACTCTTTCCGTCTTGTGTACTACAGAGGTTCTACACACAGCTGGTCAGAGACACCTGCGGAAGATTGAAATGGAGACATCGGGAGATGGCAGGACACATATTTCACCTCCCAGATGTATACTCCACCAGAGCAGCAGTAGAATGGACACCGCCCGATGGAAGAAGACGGGGTCAGCCAAAGATGACTTGGCGAAGTACACTTTAGGAGAACCTTCAGGAGTGGATACCACCTGGGCTGGAGCGAGAGAGATTTTGATGGACCAGGGCCACATTCCTCCTGTCCTATGCAGGACAAAGTCTAAGTAAGTCTTGTGTTGACCTAGCTTCCTGTCCAATATATCTTTGCTATTTGCCTCAACTATTTGTAATAGCGAGTTCCACATTCACACCATTCTTTGTGAAAAGAAGTTTCTCTTGAATTCCCCATTGTATTAATTAGTGATGATCTTACATTTATGAATCCTAGTTCTAGTCTTCTCCTACAAGTGGAAATATTCTCTCTGGATCTACCCTAAAAAATCTCTTTCATAATCTTAAAGACCTCTTTCAGGTCAATGTTGCAAGAATCCTTTTCTCTCTCCAGCCTTGTAACATAAACAAATAGGAAAGGGGAGTTTCAAACAGTCAGTGTCAGATACCAGTCTGAAGCTGCATCTTCAGCTAGGCATTCATTCTTTGGAAGAGCACTACCCTCGTTATTTTCCTTTACAAATAAACACCCCTTATCATGGGGTTCATCAAAGATAAACAAGGCTGAATGGCACTGATCAAAGCTTCATAGCCATGTTAACATGCCCTGGGGTTCTGCACAGGCAGATTTTAGGAAGGATGCAAGGGCCCTCAAGAGGTTACAGAGGAGATTTACCAGAATGGTTCCTGGGATGAGGGACTTTAGCTGCAAGGTTAGGTTGCAGGAGCCAGGGGTGTTGGATTTGATAGAGGTATCCAAGATTATGACTGGTTTGGATAAGGTAGGCAAAGAAAAGCTGTTCCCATTAGCTGATGGTACAAGGATTAAGGGAGATGGATTTAAGATTTGGGCAAGAGATGCAGAGGGAACGTGAGGAGAAATCATTTTTTTTTTCCTTTACACAGAATGGTAATGATCTAGAACTTGCTGCCTACAAGGGTGTTGGAAGCGGACAACAGGAATTTGGATAGGCACTGGAGGGAAATAAACTTAGGGCTACAGGGATAGAGTGGGGGAATAGGACGGATTGGAATGCTCTGCAGAGAGCTGGCATGGACTCAATGGGCCGAATGGCCACCTTCTGTGCTGTAATGACTCTAAATGTACCTTACAGTGTTAAGCAATCCATACAGAACCAAAAGTCACATGGTTAGAATATGGAACTCACTACCACAAGTAATTGAGGTGAATACCTTAGGTATATTTAAGGGGGAGATGGTAAACACACAAAGGAAAAAGGAATAGAAGGATGTGTTGATAAGATGAGATGAAGTGGGTTCATGTGGTGCATATTAACACCAGCAGAGAGCAGTTGGGCCAAATGGCCTGCTTCTCTGCTGTACATTTTTCAGTACAGTAATATTTAAGAGGGAGACATAGGAACATAGAAAATAGGAGTAGGTCATTCAGCCCTTCAAGCCTGCTCCGCCATTCATTATGATCATGGCTGATCATCCAACTCAATAGCCTGCTCCCGCTTTCTCCCCATATCCTTTGATCCCTTTCTCTCCAAGAGCTATATCTAACTCCTTCTTAAAACATACAATGTTTTGCCCTCAACTACTTTCTGTGGTAGCGAATTCCACAGGCTCACCACTCTCTGGGTGAAGAAATTTCTCCTCATCTTAGTCCTAAACAGTCTAGCCCATATCCTCAGACTGGGACCCCTGGTTCTGGACTCCCCCACCATCAGGAACATCCTTCCTGCATCTACCCTGTTAGAATTTTACAGGTTTCTACAAGATCAGTGCAAGTTAACTGATTTCAATTGAGACAGAATTGGAGTCAGTGCCCTTGGCACCATGTATTGCGGGGAGGGGAATAAAATCAGCCTGGGTAACTGCACCCAATTGCTGCCCAGTGATTCTACTGAAAGATGAAGGCATGTTGACCTTTGAGTGACAGCATGGCTGGCACACAAATGAAAGCAAATACTTTGTGGAGTTTTTGGCAACCTGGGAAGCAAAGAATTAATTCCATGATCAAAAGCTCCCAGTAAGAAGGCGGTGTCAGAAGGGAGTGACGTTCAGAGAGAAGGCTGCAATCCTCAACTCTGACCCAACCTGATTAGGAGCAGGCTACCCAATGGAATGCAATGTCCTGGCGATTAACCCTCTCTTATGCCAGTACAATTGCCTGCCTCGCTGAGAAGCAGGGTTAAAACTCTACGGTGGGGTGGGGTGGGTGGTGGTTGAGGCTACCATACAAGCATGTACCAGCAGAGGGAGTTGGCTAGGCAGAGATAACAAAGGATTCCTGTTTTACAGACTCATAGCAGTTCGAATTCTAAATACCCCTGGCTGAATACATAACTGTTTCTGTCCCAAGAATTTCACAGAAGGCTGGCGATTATAAATCTCCCAAACATCAACAGGGGCAGCCAAATGGTCTGGAATGAGACAAGATCTATAAATTGTAGACGTACGCAGGCAATCTGTCAATCACAACTTTATTAAAATATGCAATGACAGTTCACAAAGGCCACCTTTGAAATTCAATATTTTAAAAGGAAACAGAACAATTCCTCCCTAAAAAAATAAATTTGCACTCGCATCGGTATAAATATTATAACAAAAAAAAAACTTTCAGTCCTATACACCGTCTAGCGTCTGTGCTTCTCCGCATGCATAGCCACGATTAAAGGTCGCTGTCCGTTTTTGTACCCTTACATTATTTCAACACGAAGGCAGTCAGCGATTTGCATTTTCATTTACGATTATGTAATGCACAATGCCGTTTGGGTCTTTTACTGAAAGCATCAGCAGCACATTGATCAGTGTTCGATTACAGTAAGAGGAGCGTCAAATCACAACCTTCATTGGTGCCATGAATCATAATAAAATACAAACGCCAAATTAAAAATCTGTCACTATACCCCCCCACTGCCCTCCCCCCCACCCCCCCACTTTCCCCTTTTAACAAAACGACTAATTTGGAAGTGCGCCACACACCTAGGCATGTCCCACAGCTGTTGAATATTTTTGCACATATACAGTGGTTTGCAACTCATTCAAGTAAGGGTAAAAAAACATTCACAGTAAAAAGAACACAAAAGCATCTCTACTGCCCAACTCATTCAGTTCACAGCAAGAGTACAGAGGTCCTGTAAAAATAATAATAATAATAATAAGACTTTTGTACAGTGTCTAACTCGAACAAAAATTGACGCATCACAAAACGAGCGTCGGAGGAAACTTTGGTACAGCTTTTTTTTCTTTTTTTTTTAAAAAGAATACAACATGGCAAGAAACAGTGAAAGCAGATGGCTGAATTAAAACATCAAGTTTCGATAGGTTTCTCTGGGTTAACAAGACTACAAGCAGATCCCTGATGTGCTAAAGTGCCCTAGTTTCGGCTTTGGTATCAGCTGGTGCAAGAATAAAATTCAGTGAGCAACAGTAACCTGCCCCCCCGGTCACTTCAGAGTCAGTAGTTTTTATAGCCCGCCTGGCAAATGTTATGCTTGCTTCGTAATTCAAATAGAGCTCACCACAGATCGCCAACCCGGAATGGGGTCTGTTGACTGCATGACCTTTCACCCCTCAGGTTTTCTGAAGGGGGGAGGGGGGTGGGGGGGGAAGAAATTCAGTTTAAAAAACAGAAGAAGCTGCAATGTGTGTGGAAGAAAAAAGATCCACTCGAGGGTCTTTTTAAGCACCACCCCTGGAGTTAACTGTTCAAGAATTCATTACCAGCCATTGCAGACTGGAAACAGCGTATGAAATTTCTAAAAGGGGTCCACACTCCCCTGCAGGCTGGAGTCTCCACAGCGAGAGCCAGCATAGCCTCCCGCCGCTCTTCGTGGAGGGAAAGCCCGGTCTAGCCCAGCTGCGAAGGCACCGACACTGCCTGCAACAGTTCAGGGAGGCAGCCACCTCCACCTTCGTCAAAACTGGGCAGCCAGAAGGGATGGGCATCAAAGGTGGCCTCACCAGCAATGTCCACAAACTGCCTCCGCCCCCCCCCCACTCCCTTCCCTCGTGCCCCTCAGCCGGGCTTGGGGAGGTCTCCAACGCTTCAAGTCAGCTCCGCTGACTCATCTGTAACCGTGTTGGCGAATCACACCCCCCCACCCCCACCTCCAAGTTAAAAGAACAAATTAATCACCGTCACATCCCACCTAACTCATTATACAATTCTATTTGTTGGAAATGGTTCACAAAAAGGTTAATACAGTAGTAACACATTAAATACTCATTGATCAGCAGTGCGGGCACAGAGCAAATAACCTTGGTCCAAAACCCCTCCCCCTGCCCCACTCACAACACCATTAAAAAAGGTTACGTGATGGGAATTAGATCACAAACTGCCGCTCGCTTGATAAAAAACAGAATGAACTTTTCGTTTCTGTACCGCCTTCCACAACCTCCACCCCCCCGCCCCCCCACAACCCCCGGGAATGTCCCAAAGTGCTTTCCAGCCAATAAAAAGTGGTTTTGAAGTGTAGTTGCAATGTGCCGAATCATGACCATGGGAGAGCTGCTCTGTGGGTTAGCTGCAGAGAAATCGTAAAACTCATTTAAAAAGACGTACATGATTTTGTAGGGAGCTTACTCTCCCCCCCCCAAACCCCACCCTGGATAGAAGGGTTGATGATTTTGCTGGTTCAGTGGATAAGTACTAACTTGCAACATAGTGCGAGCTGCCATTTTGCTGTTGTTGTCCCCTAGGCTGGGTGACCAGGGGCAGGGACACTGCTGTTCATTACACACCACAATCTGTCCAACAGCTGGAAAAATTTAGATACGCACTCCTGGCAGCTCCCTGCTCAGACCACACGCTGGTACTGCCTGTTCAGTTAGAATACTGTCCACAGTTTTGGACACCATAATTATTAAAATATCTAGGCAGATGGTGCAACAAAAAAAAGAGATTTACGAGGAAGATAACAGAACTGAGGGGTTATAACTATCCGGAAAGCCTGAACAGTCTGGGGGCTCTTTTCTGTAGGAGGCTGAGGGGCGAGTTGATAGAAATCTTTAGGATTATTAAAGGCTTTGATAGGGGAAGATATGGAGAAGAGGTTTCCACTTTTCTCCCCCCCGCCCGCCCCCACATCCAACACCTCCTCCAAAACTACAGGTCAACAAAATAAGGAATTAAGGAGAAACTGTTTTACCCAGAGAGTGGCAAGAATGTGGAACACTACCACTGGGAGTAATTGAGGTGAGTAGCATAGATGCATTTTAGGGGAAGTTAGATAACACACATGAGGGGGTAAGGAATGGAAGGAGTATGTTGCTGGAAGTTAGGTGAAGAGAGGTGAAGGAGGCCAAGTGGAGCATAAACTCCAGCAGAGATCCGATGGGCCGAGTGGTCTGTGTTGTGAGCTCAATGTAACTGCATCTGCAGGGTGGTGGAGAATGGCGGGAAGATTGCATTGGATTCTCTGAGTTAACAGATAAGCCTGTGGTGAACGGATACAGAATATTGAAGGCATTTTAGCAGATGACTGAACCACGCTGGTGTCAGTAACTCAAGCACAGCTGTTTGACTATTATTCATGCTCAGGACTAAAGTCAGAGTTAAAGTATATCGTAAAGTTTTAACCCTCACACACACTAAACGGAATGGACCATAGCAGTACCTGCAGCGAGTTAGGAGGCACTTAGACAAGGCCATTAAAGGTTAGAGAGCCAGGAGTTAGAATTTAATTGAATGGCAGAACAGGCTTGAGGGGCTGAATGGCCTGCTCATAAGTTCCTAATTAAGCAGTTCAGAGCTCTTGGTTGTTTTTAGGAACCAGCATAAACTGTCCTGGTAAATTTACCTTTCAGTAATTTCAACAAACATACATTGCATTAACCTCTATTGCACACTTGCCCTCTCCTTGGCTGATAATTCTATATGGCTAACCAGAGAGCAGCAATACATAGATTTTCCACACAACATGAAGTGCATTACTGGAAATGCAGTGATGCTTCACTGGGGTCTTTGGTTTAGTCTGAGAAGTAAGATCACCAATTTCCCTCACTGCACCTCACAATCCACCATTCACAGGTACAACACAGTCCCGATCAGACTGTAACTGCTTTATGCATTATCGGAAGGACTGAAGGAACAACCAGCAATCTGACAGCTCTCACAGAATTACAGACTTCCCTTGCAGCGTTTCATTTTCTGGATCGCTGCACCTGTGCTTTCCACAACCTGCTCCCAATTAGAATTAATCTGAAATACACTATGGTCCATTAAGCGACATCTATAATCTGAATTTAACGCATTAAAAACGTCGACAATAATTTTAAGCAATAGTCTGGGAATGTTTGTAAAGCGGAGTGCCCAGTGAACACACAGACTCAATGCACCGCCAGCATTGGTGCATCGTGACCGGGTGACTCGCCTTGAGCAGAGGCTCTGAGGCAGAGGGCACCGCTCCGTGGAAACAGTGAGTGGTCAATCCATGGAACAGATTCCTTCAGGAGACGATGAAAGGAGTTAGTATCCGTTCAAACGCAAAACGAGAGCGCATTGTTCCATTTTATACAATGCGGGAGCAACTTGAGACACAGTATGGGGTAAGATGAGGGAAAAGGTAACTTTGGCCCTATGGCTTTTCTTGTATCATGTCTGGGCTTGGGTCTGGTATATAGAGTATTTGAGATCCTCAGACTCATGGCTTGTCGAGTATGTCTCCCTTTCTCGTGCCGTCGGTTTAAGTGGTTATTGTGGACGTACTGCTCAGCATTTTGGCACTAAAAGGTGCTGAGGCACAAGGGGGTGACAGGATGGTAAACAGCCTTTAAGTAACCTGATGTCACAGAATCACATGTTAATTCTAAAGCAACTGCTTGCAGTTCATTACCAGAACAGCGAACCTCGTCTCAAGGGCCTCATGCAGACATTCTGATAGCACAGGAGGTCAGCCAAATGGCACATTATTCTGGTAGCTTTTGTACTTCAAAACATCCACACATAATGACAGGAAGATGGAAATGACTAAATTCCTGATTTTCGACCAATTGCTTTAAGATCTGGCCAACATAATGCTTATATCTCTGTAATCTCTTCTAGCATCTCAACTCTCCCAGAACTCCATATTCCTCCCAATTCCGGCCTCTAGTCTATTCCCTCCCTCCTGCCGTTGCTGGCTGTTCATTCAGCCAATTAGGCCCCAAGCTCTGAAATTCCCTCCCTAAACTCTTCTCTAACTCTTTCCTTCTTAAAACCTACCCCTTTGACCCAGCTTCCGGTCGCCTGTCCTAATGTTTCCTTTTTTTAGCTCAGTTTCAGTTCTGAAAACAATCCTGCAACATGCCTTGGGATGTTTGCCTACATCAAAGGCGCTATGTAAATGCAAGCTGTTCTTTTGTTTATGACCAGTTGTGGGTTGGGTTATTCCCCAAGCGTCAGCGCGCCTTTAACCAAAGCACACGCATCCATTCACTTGGTCCCGCACTGATAGCACATCCCTGGACAAGGAACCTGAAGCCAAGAGTGCGAGGGTGAAGATAGCAACTCCACAGGGAGCCATTGTGGGGGAGACCTCGAGTGCCCACAGACAGGCTATGCTACAAGGGGCCCCTGTTGTTGTTGCTGCTGCCATACTTGCACAATGATATCAGCCAATTTATGTGCTAAGGGTGCATGTAGCTAGCACTCTGCAGGCACTTACAGATGTAAGCAATGCACCTCAGGATTGCCAAAGCAAAAATCTGTTCAGATTTACACATGAACAAAGCATTGAGATTACTTTTAGCTTCTGTATCACGTAAAACAAGCTACTTTCCTTAAATCCAACCTTATTCCTTCCATGGTTCTAGTACATCTGGTTACATAACATTTCCATCTCTGTACAACTCTAATTCCTCATTCTTTAGCACAGCCTAAATGTGCCTTCACAACACCATTTATCCCATCCACAACACCATTAACAATGGCTCACCATCACTACTTCCCTTACCCCCTCCTACATACAAATCATCATTGACCCCTTACTACTCGATCCGTTGGTCATTCCAATTCTTTAGATCCATTCCACCCTGTCTAAAAGCTCTTTAATTGAAGACCCATTGCAATGGTCCACATTAGAATTTTAAAGTATTGCAAAAACAAAAAAAAACATTCAGCCCTGTAAGTTTTCTCAGCATATGAGAGATCACAAAAGGTTATCCTTCACACTGCCCAGGAAGGTGAGCAGTTCCAAAAGGTCACTGGACAGTTTTCAGGCTGAACCTTGTCACCTTGTGCCTATTTAGTAGCAACACGAGCAAGACAATGAAGCCACGGACCAGGGCATTCTAAGGATGTTGCCCAGTGTGCAGTGACATGTTAAAGCCACCATTGTAATGTTTTATTCACGGGAGTGCACACAAGGATTACATGTTACAACACTTCTTATGGAGCCTTCCAATCAGCTAGGGGCAATCGGCCAATTTATAAATAATCTCCTGACTGTCCGGTAAACATTTTTGTTTGTGCAAGCAAAGAAAGAGAAGACTTGGCTCCTGGTCGATGGGTCCAACATTTTTAGCTGCACGCAAGTTCTTATCCTAGTGCTAAACCAGAAGTCTTCGGATTTGAAGGCCACTCCTGTTGGTTACACTTGCACATAGTCCCTGGTTGAAGCATGCCCTCTTTGTTATGAGCGTGCCTCCTTTGCCATTTTCCTGGACCAGGTTAACCTGGTTTTCCAGTTGCTCTCAAGGCCTCTTCAAGCTTGGCTCTGTAGTTGCCATAGCGCCTCTTCAAGTGCTGAAATTGATCGTCTTCCTCTTTAGCCAATATACGCAAGAAGTTTTGCAGCTCGGGCAGACTGAAGGCTTCCCACTAAAGAACAAGCAACTCGGTTAAAAACACAACATAAACAACGGTACAAAAAAAACCAAAGACAAAAACAGTGCTAGAAATCGGAAATAAAAGCAAAAAACATACAGCAGATTGAGGAGTATCGTTAGACACTATACAGAAACAGAGATAATCTAAGCTGATGCACAGGCTTCAAGATCAATATGGGGGAGCTACGCAGACTTAAATCTTGGGCAGCATTGTTGGCAGCTATTTCAGAAAAACAAACACAGGTAGGATGGGCCAAAACAGCATCGCCCATCTGGAATCTTCTTATGAAACAAGAGAGGTATGTTGTTGTTTTGGGTACAATCCAGTTTTAATGAAGGATTACGCTTGAAACAATCACCCATTCATCATCCTCCTGTGCATTTTCAAATATCCAATTTAAGAGGATAAGAAATAGGAGCAGAAGCAGACCACTCAGCCCTTTGAGCTTACTCCACCATTCTATACAATCAAGGCTGATGATCTACCTCAACTCCACTTTGCCGCAAACTCCCCTTATCCCATGATTCACCGAGGCACCAAAAAAACCACCTATCTCAGCCTTAAATGTATCGTATTCAACAATGGCACATCCCCAACCCTCTGAGGCAAAGAATTCCAAAGATTTAAGATGCACAACCCTTTGAATGAAGAAATTTTTCTCCTCATCTCAGTCCTAAATGATCGGCCCCTTATCCTGAGACTTTGTCCCTGGGTTCTAGGTTCCCCAGCCAGGGTAAACAACGATTGGAGCACCTAGTGAAGCTTCTGTATATTGCCTCCAATGCGAGTATATCCTTCCTTAAATATGGAGAACATAACTACAGAGTATTCCAGGTGTGGTCTCACCAAAGCCCTGTACAATTGTAGCGAGACTTCTTTATTCTTGTACTCCAATGCCCTTGCAATAAAGGCCTGCATGCCATTTACTTGCTGCACTGGCAATGCTAACTTCCTGTGTTTACACCCAGCTTTCTGTGAACAGCAACATTTACAAGTTTCACGCCCTTTAAGAAATATTCCGTTTTGCTATTCTTACAACCAAAGTGAATAAGCTCACCCTTACCCACATTATACTCCATCTGCATCTTGATGCCCACTCCTGTCTAAATCTCTTTGCAGCCTCTGTGATCTCATAGAACTCTTTGAGGTGGTCAGGCGTTAAGAGCAACTTATTTTTACCCGAATTCTTTGTTTCCGGCTAGAAGAATAAAAAAATGGCGACCACAAAGGACAGAAAATAGGTCACTTACAAGCACTTCCCCAGTCTCATGCTCACGGAGGACAAAACCCAGAGTGTCAGAGCTGGGCCCTGCAAGCAGGCGGAGGTAAAGAGGATGTTCAGCATCCAGCAGCTTGCTCATGTGGACTGCAAATAGGAGAGAGAGAAAAAATAGGATGAAGTCTGTTGGACAAAATGTTTGGTGTCATAAATTAGTGGCTCGCAAATGTTTTCGCCCACATATCACTTAGGCAGGGCAAGGCTCTGTGGCCCCACCTACCAGTCTTAGCCCACCCGCTTTCATCTGCCACTGCAACAAAAGCTCAGCAGAATCAATGGGAGGAATAGCGCTGCTTTTGACGAGGCACCAGTGAGATGATGTCTGGTCCTAAGCTCCACGTTCACCCAGTTCCTCCTCTGTTTTCCGCCCACACCAATCTCGCTGACGTGTGTGGCAACAGTAGCTTAGATCTTGCTCACAAAACCATATCGTTGCCGCTTGCACTAACGGTGACTTGTGGTGTGCACTCGGGAGCTGGTGCGGTTGTGTGACATTACGCGAGGGGCGGTCGGGGGAGGTGGGTGGGTTGGGGGGGAGGAAGGGCAAAGGTTCTGGCCCGTTCTCTTGTAGGGTCTTGGCTGTGGAGTTGAGCATCAGCGGCTTGCACTTTGGACCAGCCCACAGATCGCCTGAAGAACCCTTGCGGATCACCACCCTTTGAGGTCCATGGTCATGAAATTCCTGGCATTACATTCTGTTGGTGCGTGTGCAGTGGAGTGGAACACCTCCTCTCCCACCTCACACAGCAAAAACTGCAGCAAAAATGATGTCACCTTGCAAGTAAGCTCATTAGATTGCAGTATTCTTGTAAGTAATATCTGGCCCAGGTAGTCCACTATTAAGAGTGAGCTGGAAAATTTGCCCTCCAAGCACCCATGGCAACGTAGTAACAAATGAGCTGCATTAGGAGCTCCTCGATTCTTACGTAGACCTAAGCCAGGTAGGCCAGCGAGCACAGGGCTGATGGCTGGGTGAGAATTGGTGTGGACGAGGTTACAGGAGATAATTGTCTAGGTAGCCGTGCCACTTGGAGGGAGGTGGAGGAGTCAGCCCATCACTCAGGGGCTGGAAAGTCTCTGTAGGCCAAACAGGCAGGATGCCCTGTTGGACAAGCTTAGCACTGTTATGCACTAGTTAACCATGTGGTTTAAACTGGTTAAGCTCCACCCCAACTGGAGACCCCCAAATCTTGCTTTTTGCCAATCTGGGTTTTGCTTTTTAAGATAAGTGGGATGTTTCCCAACCAGGGTTTGGAGGGTGGCGGTGGGGAGAGTGAACACGCCATGTCAATATGTCAATCAAATCAGAAAGCCCGCAGCCAGGTCTCCCAATTGGATACCTTTACAAATGTGACGGGTATGTCAGGCACTCAACTGACTGAGGGATGGGGGAGAAAAAAGAGATGAGGCCGGCCATTTGGTTCATGTTAATTCATCCATAAAACAGGCCCTGCAGCTCCCCACTCCGCAACATTTTTTTTAAAAAAAAGAACAATTTAGAAAACAAGTCTGCCTTTTTCACAGCCCCAGAGGGAGCATTATTTTTTCCCTTAAAGAGAACAATGACACCACTGCTTTGGATCCAAATGTCACTATGCCCAGTATTCAATGTTTTCATTCAAGAAGAATAAATCGTATGTAATGTGGGCCTGAATAGACCTTTTATTCACCAAATTTGCTACCTGTAGGCTTTTTAATGTAAGAAAATACAGTACTGCATTATATTTAATACTAGAAGTATAGTGAATAAAGTTACAAGAAGCTGATAACAGCAGGAATCAGGCATTCCTTTATATACTAACAGCTAACGTGTACAGAATGGATACTTCAGTCAATTTGTCTTAATCAAATTTGCAAAGAAGAATGACTGTTTTTTTCTCCCTGGCATTTATGGTTTTGTGTAAGCGATGGTGGAGAAGGAGAGCAAAGCATTGGGACCGAAAATTTCCTACATCAAATCGGTTACTTCAGTTGTAAGAAAAATCCATGCTGACGCTCCGGTGCAGCGCTGAGGGAATGCTGCGTTGTCAAGGCCAAGTCACACACCAAGATCCCGTTTACCCTCCCAAGTGAAGGCAAAAGATCTCACAGCAAATATTTCGGCAAGGAGCCTGGGGTGGGGGGAAGGGGTTCACCCTGGCATCCTGGCCAATATTTATCCCTCTATTGACACTATCAAATAGATTCTCTGGTCATATTATCTGCAGATGTTCAAGGCAGCAGCTTACCACCACCTTCTCAAGGGCAATTAGGGACAGGCAACAAATGACGGCCCAGCCAGTGATGCACACATCCCATGAATGAATAAATATTACATTACTGTTTATGGAGCTTGCTGTGTGCAAATTGGCTACTGCATTTCCCATGTTACAATAGTGACTACACTTCAAAAAGTACTTCGCTGACCGTGAAGGGCTTTGGGGCATCTGGGTGTTGTGAATGGAGCTACATAAATGCAAGTACTTACTTCGAGTGCCTCTTTTTAAAAAAAAACTGTAGTCGAGTCGTTATGGCAACTTACGTTTCACACCAGTAACGTCTTACCTTGCTCTTCCTTGCGGGACCGCTTGAAGAGTGCAAACTTGGCAGGGTTATCGGCAACCATGAACTTCTTCAGCAAGGCCTCAATGACTTCCTTCACGGTATTGCTGCTGCTGATGTGGAGAGTGTTCGTAGTATCCTTGGGCATGTAGAAGGCAGTCTCATTGTTGTTATTATACGGGTGGCTCCCTTGAGTGGCCATGGGGCGAATGGTAATCGGCCTGCGCAAGTCCATCTGAACTTTGATAAAACCAGTGTATACTTCTAGATTTGAATTCTAGAGAAGAAAAGAATATAGAAGTCGGAAAATAAAGCGTGCTTCCAGGATGTCATACACACGGCTCAGCAGTAGGATCGAGATAGAGGTTAGAGTCTTTTACGACGTGGTGCAATTATCAAGAGGTTTTATCTGGTGATATTAAGTAGAATTATATAGACTTTACAGCACAGAATCAGACCCACTCAGCCATACTTGTCTATTCGCTTATGCCTCCTCCTAACCTATTTCATTTCAAAATATCAAGATATCTTTCTATTTCTTTCTCCCTCATGCGAGTCTAGATTCACCTTAACTATTCCTTGTGGTAGCAAGTCCCACATTGGGTAAAGAAGTTTCTCCTAAATTCCTTATTGGATTTATTAGTGACTACCCCACCCATTAGTTTTAAGATTTCCCCCACAAGTGGAAACATCTTTGCCATGTCTATCCTATCAAATAATTTCATCATCTTAAAGATAATCAAGTAACCTCTGTATTTTGGGATGGTCCTTCTTGCCGGTGGACTCTAGGCGTGATTGTTGGTCACTGGACAGATTGTGGTCATACTCTGCTACTTGCTCAACACTGGTTTGTTAGTGCTACATCTAAACAGGTTACAGAGTATGCATAAAAGCAAAATACTGGGGATGCTGGAAATCTGAAACAAAAACAGAAAATGCTGTAAAAACTCAAGATCCAACAGCATCTGTGGAGAGAAAGACAGAGTTAATGTTTCAAGCCTATATGACTCTTCTTCAGTGCTCTACAGAGTAGGCATGTTGCTCCTGAGCATGGTGTTCCAATTTCTCTCTCGCGGGAGTCTAACACGTGACTCTTACTGATGTCAGTGATACACCATCTATTCTGTTAATACTTCATACTACACCCTCAGCCTTCTCTTCTCCAGAGAAAAGAGCCCCAACCTGTTCAATCTTCCCTGTGGGTTATAACCTCTTGTTTTGTTTCTCTTCTGCAGAATTATTTACCGGCTCCCATTTCTATCCAAAAGAGGGACTCAGCACCAGGATATGTCTCCTCCAGTACTCTGCAAGTACGCTACCCAATGTAGACTTGAGCCTGCGATCCCAGGTATATCTCAGCTAGAGTGGGGGTGGGGTACTAGAACTGATTTCCATGACCTTGGGCTGGGGGTGAGAGGTCGTAAATCAAACGTAGCTGCAGTGTCCCCAACCCTGTCATTGACTAACATGCCAACACTCATTTGGAGAAGACATTGGAATGTGCCCATCATGAGGCAGCATCTTCTGGTACAGTAAAAATGAGCTTAATTCCTTTGATTCTAAACAGATGTTACCACATGCAATTTTACAGAATATTCTTTTTCTTTCAAATTTATTCCCTTCCCCCTCCCTCTATTCTTCTTCCCAGAGCTCCCTGCCTCGATATATCTTTCTATTCAAGACCATAATCAGACATAATTTAAAAGCACTATATAAATGCAATTATTGTAACTTCAGCACAAACACATGTATTATTAGCTCCCATTCTTATCATGACCCCCAATAGTGAGACCACAATTGGTCAATTCTGAATTTAAAAACAATAATCCTCCAACGTAGCTAGTCAAGATACAACTGTATATCTGGACTCTTTACAATGCGTCATCAGGTCATAAAACGATACAGCACAAAGGGCAGGAGGCCATTTGGCCCATCGTGCCTATGTTGACTCTTTGAAAGAGCTGTCCAATTAATCCCATTCCCCGGCCCAGAGTGCTGCAAAGTTTCCCCCTTTCAAAGTATTTACCAATTCCCTTGTGAATGTTATCAATTGAATTGTTCCAACACACTCTCACTGCATACATAACTCACTGCACAAAAACATCTTCATCTTCCCCTCTGGGTCTTTTTCCAATGGCCTCAAGTCCGTGTCCTCTGTGATCCAGCCCTCCTGTCGCTGGAAACAGTTTCTCTTTATTTATAGTCGTCGAGACACTCTGACTTTGAACACCTCTTATTTAAATCCCTCCTTTACCTCTCTGCTCAAACGCGAACAACCCTAGTTTCTCTAACCAGAAATGGAGCAGGATGAGAAGACTGAATAAAGTCAGGTTGGACTTTATCCTCCCAACGACCCCAGTATGTTGGTGTTGTGCTCTGCAGAATATTGGATACCATTCTTGTCCATCATTCAGCCAGACTTTCTGTTTAAGACCCACGTGGAACCAAGGCACAGTTTTCAACACTCAATGCAATTATTTTGGGGGAAAAAAGAGAGGGAATCAACTTCCAGTGAAAAATCGGACCTTACTGTGCATTTAATTTTACCATCACACAAATCACAGAACTGTTTTTTGTGTTTGTTCATAGGATGTGGGCATTACTGGCTAGCCCAGCATTTATTACCCATCCCTAATTGCCCCAAGAAGGTGGTGGTGAGCTGCCTTCTTGAACTGCTGCAGTCCATGTGGTGTAGGTACACCCACAGTGCTGTTAGGGAGGGAGTTCCAGGATTTTGACCCAGTGACAGTGAGGGAACGACAATATATTTCCAAGTCAGGATGGTGAATGACTTGGAGGGGAATCTTCAGGTGGTGGTGTTGCCATGCACCTGCTGCCCTTGTCCTTCTAGGTGGTAGAGGTTGCGGGTTTGGAAGGTGCTGTCAAAAGGATCCTTGGTGAGTTGCTGCAGGGCATCTTGTAGATGCTACACACTGCTGCCACTGTGTTGTCGATGGTAGAGGGAGTGAATGTTGAAGGTGGTGGATGGGATGGCAATCAAGTGGGCTGCTTTGTCCTGGATAGTGTCAAGCTTCTTGAGTGCTGTTGGAGCTGCACTCATCCAGAAAAGTGGAGAGTATGCCATCACACTGTTACAGAACAGAAGGGGGCCATTCAGCCCATCATGTCTGCACTGACTCTCCAATAGAGTAACGCACCTGGCCCCATTGCCCACCATTCTCCCAGTAACCCGACACATTCTTCCTTTTTGGATAATAATCCAAGTCCCTCTTGAATGCCTCAATTGAACCTACCTCCACTGTACTCTCAGGCAGCACACTCCAGACCTTAACCACTTGCTGAGTGAAAAAGTTTCTTCTCATGTCTCTACTGCCTCTTTTACCAATTATCTTAAATCGGTGCCCTCTGGTTCTCAATATGTCTACCAGTGGGAACAGAACGGCATTTCTCTATCTACTCTGTCCAGGCCCCTCACAATCAAAACCCAGAACTAGAACCAGGGGCTAAAACTGGTTACATGGCATTCTGTTACGATACTTTTCCAAGCACTTCAACATAGTCCTCTTCACAAATACCCCTTTGAAAAATAATCATCTTCAGATTGCTCGGAGCGTGTAATTCTAGTATTAGTCTGTCCCTAGACGACTGAAACAAAGTCTAACCCAATCTTTTTATTGTATTATTAATTCCAGAGTGAAAAAGAGCCATTAATGTCTGGGAGATAAATCAAAGCAGGATTTATCTATCCTTGCACTGCATTAGCTTCTGGATCAAGTGAACTGATGCAATTCAATTAGACTCCTAGTTTTGACAAGCATGTGTGCTGATAGGGCAGAAACCATTTCATTTGTTTAACATCCAACGTCACTGTTGTAAGATAGCAGCTTTATCCAGCTGAGGGTCCATCTACTCCAGTTTCTAGAGCAGAGATAAAATCAGGAATTGCCTCACTTTACTGCTAACGCCAAATGCAAATAAATGGTCTCATATTAACCACAAGTGACAAGTAGGGTTGCCAAGTGTGATTAAATGTATTCCTGGAGGTTTCATCACGTGACTTGCCCCCACGCACCAGCCATTAGTCGGCCAACACATCCATCCTTATGACGTGCTGCCTTCCTACACCAATTGGAAGGCAAAAAGACTCATTACCCAATTGGATGAAGCTTGACTGTCAATCAAACAGTTTCCCCCACCCTCCCATTTTCAATATTTTTATATCTGGTAAAAGAAAACGTTAAGAAAATGTTTTTAAAACTTTAAATGTCCCTATGATTTTTCTCCAGGGTGGCACACAGTAGTGTCCTGAAGATTGATCTTCAATTCCTGGAGACTCCAGGCCAATCCTGGAGGGTTGCCAACCCTAACAAAAGACTTACAAGATTTCCAGCCCAATTGTTTGCACAGTGGAGACATTGCACTCTAACTGTGGGGGGCCTTCATCTTTCACGCTAGGGAGCTATCCAATTTGCATTTTGCAGGCATTCGGAGTGGGCGCAGCCATTCAATGCTGCCAGTGTTTTAAATATTTCGCTGAATGTTTAATACAATGGCTGCCTTAATCTGCCCCCTCCCCACTAACAGCACTGCTCCCCAGCCCCCAACCATTAAACTCCGACTTCTTGGCTGCTCGCCGATCCTCCTTCCATCAAAACTCTCTTCCCCCTGCTCGCTCCCTCTTTCTCTGCTGCTATGGCCATTATTCTCTGAACTTTCTGGTTCCTTCAAAGCTTCGGGTACACAATATCCTGGTCATACATGCTGTGTTTTCTCCCTGCAGTCCACACTTTCTAAAACGGAGACTTGTTATGCACGGTCTTTCACTCCTTTTCCAGGAATCCCAAAGCTCTGCAGTTCCCGTCACCGTTCAGTACTGTCACTCCTTCCCTCCTACAACCCCAATCGACACGCCTCAATTTACCTTATCTCGTACACTCACTGGAGTTTAGAAGAATGAGAACTGATCTTATTGAAACATAAGATTCTGAGGGGGCTTGACAGGGTAGATGCGGAGGGGATGTTTCCCCTCGTGGGGCTTAGTTTCAAAATAAGGGGTCTCCCATTTAAGACAGAGATGAGGAGGAATTTCTTCTCTCAGAGGCTTGTTAGTCTTTGGAATTCTCTTCCAATGGAGGCTGGGTCATTGAATATATTCAGGTCCGAGTTAGATAGATTTTTGATTTACAAGGGAGTCAAGGGTTATGGGGGTTCAGGGGGGGGCTTACAGGAAAATAGAGTTATGGCCACAATCAAATCAGCCATGATTTTATTAAATGGCGGGTCATGCTCAATGGGCCAAATGGCCTACTCCTGCTCCTATTCATTACGATCTTATGATCGCACCTCAGGGTAGCTGCCTGCACTTTGGAACTTGACCCGAGCTTTGCCGCAAGATTAAAAGGCAGAACCAGCAGCGTTGACTGTCATAGAGGGATAAATCAGGCAGTGGCTTCTGGAGAATTCACAAGTGGAGTTAAACACAACAACCCAGAAGCTGAGGTCCAAGTCACCACGCCCTTCCGCAGGCTAAACTACAACTACTTCACCAGTAGACTCAGCATTGAAATCCATGTCAAGTTGTTTTACCTACCCACTAGTTACCCAATAAACATAGCAGAAAGAAAATTTGTACATCAGGTGCAAGTGAAATTGTAGCAGTGTGATAAGTCATGATTACAGCCAAACTGAAAATTTAATGGTAGGGTCCCTTTCCTTCAGAATTCAATTAGTATAGGTGGTTTTCACTCCCCACTCTTTCCTTTGTGTCTTTCATTTCTCTCCCTTAATACCATCTTTCTTTCCCTCTCTATTTCACTTTCTGTACCGGATTTAAATCCAATTTATTCTTCCTGCTTTTATGCATCCTAGTGCTTCAGTGAGAATCCTTCATTCTGGTTGGTTGAAAAAGTCACACTGTTGCTTCTCCTGCTCATACACGCCAGTGATCCCCTTTAGAGGAGCATCATGCTGGATCAGCCCCTGCCAGACTACAGCACATTTCTGTTCGAACATGTAGCCGTCAGTCTAATGAACAGCTTTCACTGCTGACGACAACATTTTTTCTTTATTGTTTTGTGGGATGTGGGCATTGCTGGCAAGGCCAGCATTTACTGGACATCCCTAGTTGTCCTTGAACCTAGCGGCTTGCTAGGCCATTTCAGAGGGCGGTTAACATGCTGTGGATCTGGAGTCACATGTAAGTGAGATTGGATAAGGACAGCAGATTTCCTTCCCTAAAGGGCATCAGTGAACCAAGATGGGTTTTTACAACAATCAGTGGTAGTTACATGGTCACCATTCCTGAGACTAGCTCTATATTCCAGATTTATTATCTGAATTTAAATTCCACCAGCTGCCTTGGTGGGATTTGAACCCATGACCCCAGAGCACTAGCCTTTGGATTACTAGTCCAGTATCATTACCACTACACCATTGTCTCCCCGAAATCCAGGCCGTTAAAGAGGGGAAAGTAGCCAAACGTTCCCATATTCCTTTTTTTTTGAAGAACAGAGATATTGAGTTGTTCCTAGGCCTTGCGAAAGAGGAGTGGGCTTGATAAGGGGGGGAAAAAGCATGGCAGATCAGGCCTTGCCTCACCACAGGAGAGGTGTTCCTGCCCCAGGCATCAGGACCACTGATGAGCTATGCAGGTATCCATACCTTCAGCCATCTAGGCCCCAAGCTCTGAAATTCTTTCCCTAAACCTCTGCTTCCCCCTTTAAGATGCTCCACACAACCTACCTCTTCGACCAAGCTTTGGTCACCTATCCTATCATCTCCATCTCGGTGCCAACTTTTTGCCTGACTATAGTCCTGCAAAGCACCTTGGGACGGTCACTACATTTAGGGCCCTATATAAATGCAAGTTGTTGTTGTAGCAGGCCATCAATTTCACTTGGATGCCTGCTATTTGAGGCTAAATGGCATTTACAGTACCCTGTTGCTTTCTCCATGGCAACCCCTTGGCCAATCAGAGTTGACTTGCCAACCAACCCGCACCCTTTTCTCCTGAAGTATAAATTGTTGAGTTCATTTGAAATTTAGTATTCTTCCAATTGTCCTGATGAGTGCAAGGTGATAAACTTTAGCAACACGTCTCTCTTTTCAGCGATACTAAATGGGAGTTCTTGGATCTTGATGGACAGATGTTTGCTAACATTACCAGCTGCCTGAAAAGGAAAACAAACTCAAGATCGACATTAAAAAACGAGGTTTTCATCTTACCAGGGTCATTTTTAACCTGTCTGTTACCGTTGAGTTATAGACTTCAATCTTCTGTTTGATCTCCTCTTTTGTAAGTATTTTCTGTGGCTCCCTTTCCTTTTCAACATCCTGTAACAAATAAAAGCGAAATGCTAAACAATGGCTTCAAGTGTAGACAGCGATGTTTCAAGTTGAACTCTAGAGGAAGGACTCGCGTTTGAACTCCATCCCTAGCTGTTTGAAGGTCAGTCACTCACGTAGTGTGGGATTTAGGCTTCTGTGTAATCCAGAGCAGGGCACTAATGGTTCCCATCAGGTTGTTACAATAATCTAGCAGCTCCCACGGTTATTTTGTCTGATGCCAGCCCATCTTTATCAGGTTTACTGGATTCAATTCCCCGGCTTTTTCCTTCATCCTTTCCTGGGATGAGGGGAATCACCGGTATTTGTCGCCCATCTCAGCCACGTTGCTGTGGGTCCGGAGTCACATGTAGGCCAGACCAGGTAAGGACGGCAGGTTTAATTATTCGTGAACCAGATGGGTTTCAAACGACAGTCGATGACAGCTTCATCGTCACCATTACTGAGACTAGCTTTATATTCCGGATGTTATTAATTCATCGAATTTAAATAGCACCAGCTGCCATGGTGGGATTTGAACCCATGTTGTGCCAAGCATTAGCCAGGGATTCTGGATTACTAGTCCAGTGACATTACCACTAGGCCAACATCTGCCATAGAATGTACAACACAGTGTTTATGCTCCACGTGAGGCTTCTCCCACCCTCTTCACCTGACCCCATCAGCATATTCCTTACCCCCTCGTGCTTATCCGGCTTTCCATTTATACTTAAATATTCATTCATGGGATGTGCGTGTCACTGGCTGGGCCAGCATTTATTGCCCACCCCCAGTTGCCCTTGAGAAGGTGGTGGTGAGATGCCTTCTTGAACCGCTGTGGTCCATGTGGTGTAGGTACACCCACAGTGCTGTTAGGGAGGGAGTTCCAGGATTCTGACCCAGTGACAGTGAAGGAACGGCGATATATTTCCAAGTCAGGATGGTGAGTGACTTGGAGGGAACTTCCAAGGTGGTGGTTGTCATGAAGATATTAATGGATAGTGTTATTGGAAATTATTTTAAATTGGACTTGTAGTAGGGCCTGTGTCCATGGGTCTGTGTGCGTGTCTTAATTGGATTAAAAACAGCCAGTCTTGGTGCTTTGATGTATACCAGTTTTGAGATGTTAAATGGCAAAGCAGAAGGTACATTTGCATTTTGTTGAATAAACCATTCAAAAACTGGGGAGTGAAATCTTGTACCTAGCTAGGACACACCAAGTAATATGTTTATATTACTAATAAAATTGGTTCTATGAAAGGGGTTTTACTGTTAGAAGAGGTGGAGTTCAAAGGGCCTGGTGATACAATGAGAATTTACATTCAAAGGGAAGGCTAGGTATATACAGAGAGAAAAAAAAGAGTTGTGTGTCATTCAGAGGCATGTAAGATCCAAGCCTGTAAACCCACAACTGTCTGCAAAGGAAACAAATTACACGGGACCTAATTTTGAATTTGTAAGACAAAACGTGCTTTGGCTGGTGTCTCTTTAAGTTTATGGGTTATTGTTGCCAAGATTACCTGGGAGTGATTAATTTGGGGATTTGTTTAATAGTTATTATGGTAGTAATTTGTAGACATGTGTAAATGTTTAATTTAATTAATTTTAAAAAACCTCGAGGCTTGGTGGTTTTTATTCCTGAATTCAAAGCTGCATCTCAAACATACCAATTGAAATTATAGGTTATGACAGTTGTTTAAAGTTTCCCTCTGGGATTTTAAGTAACTCAGCCTTTACCAACTGGTGCGTTACAACAGTGTTGTTCCCATGCACCTGCTGCCCTTGTCCTTCTAGATAGTAGCAGCCGTGGGTTTGGGCGGGGCTGTCTAAGAAGCCTTGGCGAGTTCCTGCAGTGCATCTATGTTATTTGTCTCAACTGCTCATTGTGGCAGCGAGTTCCACATTCTGACCACTCCTTGGTAGCGAGGAATCTCCTGAATTCCCCAAGAGAAATTATTTTTGATTATGTTATATTTATGTCCCCTAGTTCTGGTCTCCCCGACCCCATTGGTGGAGATTTCTTCCCTAGACTTGCCATGTTAACCATTTCATATTGGAGTTTGAATGCACCACCTTAGGATTGGTAATCCAGTATCATAACCACCAAACCCCCTATATTCCATACCCTCTCCTCTACCTGTCCTCGACATCTCTGAAATATCAGCACCTTCATGTTGGGCAGTTCAGGTGCCCTTGCCCAACAGGGACATAATCGATGAGAAAGCCTCAGCAGTAAAAGCAGGTAACTCCACTACAGAAAGTCTCATTAGACACCCACACATCTTACAGCAGGGTGGCATTGGGAACGGGATGGGAACCCCTTCTCCAACCTGACTGGAAGGTATTGGGGCCAGCTGTAATTTATAACACTGATACACCATCAGGCCTGAGATCACAACACTGACTAGAAATGGAACACTGGGACCCCTGGTCTGCACAACTCAATCATTCACTGGGAAAACCATCTGAGCAACAGACAGAGACTTACAACACAGGAGGCGGCCATTCAGCCTGCAATACTTGTGCTGGCACCATAGAATAGCAGGTATATGGTCCTACCCTCCACTCCACAGAATTTTAACGACACTGAAGGAGGCCATTCAGCCCATCAAGTCTGCACCAGCTCTTCAAATGAGCATTATGACCTTGTGCCATTGCCCTGCTTTTTCCCCGTATCCCTGCACATTGTTCCTATTCAAATGATCATCTGATGCCCTCTTGGATGCCTCGATTGAACCTGCCCCCACCACACTTCCAGGCAGTGCATTCCAGACCTGAACCACTCGCTGTGTGAAAAAGCTTTTTCTCACATTTGCTTCTTTTGCAAATCACTTTAAATCTGTGCCCTCTCATTCTTGCTCCTTTTATGAGTGGGAACAGTTTCTCCCCATCTACTCTATCCAGCCCCCTCATGATTTTGAGCATTTCTATCAGATCTCTTCTTAGCCTTCTTTTCTCCAAGGAGAACAGTCCCAGCCTCTCCAATCTATCCACAAAGCTGAAGTTTCTCATCCCTGGAACCATTCTTGTAAACCTCTTCTGCACTCTCGTCAATGTGCTCACATCCTTCCCATAGTGTGGCGCCCAGAACTGTACACAATATTCCAGCTGAGGTCTAACGAGTGTCTTATATAAATTCAGCATAACCTCCTTGCTCTTGAATTTTATACCCCTATTAATAAAGCCCAGGATACTATACGCTTTATTAACTGTTCTCTTCACCTATCCTGCCACCTTCAATGATCTATGCACATATACATCCAAGTCTTTCTGTTTCTGCACCCCCTTCAAAATTCCACCCCTTATTTTATATTGTCTGTCCACGTCTTTCCTAACAAAATGAGTCACCTCACACTTCTCCACACTGAACGTCATCTGCCACCTATCTGCCCACTCCACTAACTTGTCTATGTCCTTTTGAAGTTCTACACTGTCCTCCTCACAGTTTACAACACTCCCAAGCTTCGTATCATCTGAAAACTTTGAAATTGTCCCCTGCACACCAAGATCTAGATCATTAATATATATCAGGAAAAGCAAGGGTCCCAATACCGACCCCTGGGGAACTCCACTACAAACCTTCCTCCAGCCCGAAAAATATCCATTGACCATTACTCTTTGCTTCTTATTTTTCTGCCAATTTTGATTCTACATTGCTACTGTTTTATTCCACGAGCAATAACTTTTCTCACAAGCCTGTTGTGTGGCACTGCATCAAATGCCTTTTGAAAATCCATTTACACCACATCAACATTTCCTGTTACCTCTTTAAAAAAAAACTCCAGCAAGTTAGTTAAACAAAATTTTCCCTTTAGAAATCTATGCTGGCTCTTCCGTATCAACCCTTATTTTTCCATGTGACTACTAATTCTATCGCAAATAATTGTTTCTAGAGTCTTGCCCACCACTGAAGTTAAACTGACTGGTCTGTAATTGCTGGGCTTATCTTTCCAATCTTTTTTGAACAAGGGCGTAATGTTTGCAATTCTCCAGTCCTCTGACACCTCCCCTGAATCTAGGGAAGATTGAAAAACTCTGCAAGCTCCTCATCCTTAAGTATCCATCTAATGGTCCAATATAATTAATACAAAATTGTATATAGGGTGTACACTTCCCTTTTATCACAATTTTGAGGGACATTGGAAAATTACCATATTCATTCAATTTTGCTGGGTCAAATATCAGGTGTAATCATAGGCTTTGTCCACTATGGTACCCCTGTGGAGCAAGTTTCCAAAATCTCTCTCTCAACTCTATAGCCATGTTTGTAATGTATTAATGAATTAATTATTCATCAACTGACCATGGAAAATCCATGTATTATTTTAAATTTTAACATAGCCGCCAATGGTACAACTCCGATTAATTTGAAGTGTTGGGGTAAGTGTCATTTATTATTATATAGTTTAGAGAGAAATAAATTTATCAGTCTGAGCAATAATCGCAATAACCATCAGGACAATGAACATTTTCAAAAGTAGCTAGAGGTCGGGTAAAGTTATTGAGGTGACAATTCAGCTCCCACAGATACACTGACTAAACTCACGGAAAGTTAGAAAGATGCTTTTGCTCTAAAAAGAGTCCAACCCGCAGCGGCTCTGAAAAGAGCTAAATTGTGCATGTGCAAGATCCATGCAACTCAGAACATAAGGAATAGGAGGAGGCCATTCAGTCCATCAAGTGTTCACCACCAGTCTATAAGATCATGGTTGGTCTGATGTGGCCTTAACTCCACTCTCCTGCCCGACTCCCCTATCAGTCAAAAATCCGTTTGACTCAGCCCTGAATATATTCAATGACGCAGCATCTGCTTCTCGCTGAGAGAGAATTCCAAACACCGATGACCCTTTGAGACACAAAATTCCTCCTCATCTCCATTTTAAATGGGAGACCCTCTATTTTAAACTGTGCCCCCTAGTCCTAGATTCCCCCACAAGAGCAAACATCCTCTCAGCATCTACCCTGTCAAAACATCTCAGAATCTTCTATGTTTCAATAAGATCACCTCTCAGTCTTCAAAACTCCATTGAGTACAGACCCATCCTGCTCAACCTTTCCTCATAAAACCCCTTCATCCCAGAAATCAGCCCTGTGAACCTTCTCTGAACTGCTTCTAATGCAAGTATGTCCTTCGTTAAGTAAGGAGACCAAAACTGCACAAAGCAGTCTAGGTGAGGTCTCACCGACACCCAGTACAGTTGTAGCAAAACTTCACTACTTTTATACTCCACCCCCTTTGCAATAAAGGCCAACATTCCATTTGCCTTAATTACTTCCTGTACCTGCATTTGGGCTTTTTGTGATTCATGTACAAGGACACTCAGATCCCTCTGTACCGCAGCATCATGCAGTCTCCCTCCCCATTTGAATAATACTCTGCTTTTCTATTCTTCCTGAAAGTAGACAACCTCACAGTTTCCCACATTGTACTCCAGCTGCAAAACTTTTGCCCGCTCACTTAACCTATCGATATCCAGCTCAGGTGTTGAGGGACACCCAAATTTATAGTCGTCAATAGTCAGTGTTGCTTAAATATGGATTCAAAGGGGCAGTTAATATTCCACTAATAGACAAAGATTTAATGGAACAAAGGCAGATGGAAGGAGGCTAATGGCTAGAAGATGACCTGCTTGTGAATGAGCAGCGCTCAACATGCCCTTTCCTCCCAAGTCCTGACAATGGCACTTATCACAAGTTCCCAGACTTGTTCTCTCTTCAGACTGCATTCCAGATGAGCATTCAATACATCGCTGCCTTTCATTGCCGTTCTTTGACGAATGACTGCTATGTTCAACAAGTTTGCAGTATATCAAACCGTTACCGTAAAAGGAAAATAACGTCGCTTGGAGCACAAGGTACATGGATGAAGCTTTCAAAGGTCCTAGAATTAACTTCAGAAAAATCAGACAAACTGAGAAAAGGCTCAAGGTGCACGTTTTTTGAAAGCAGACAGTAGGGCTACATGGAAACATGAAACAATCACAAAGGGATATCTTTGAACGGCAACAGGTCAGTTGGGAATTAAAACCAGAATATGCCAGTAAGTTGTGGGTATTTGCTTGATGATTTCCATGGGAGTCCGGTCAGACTTGCTGTAGGATCAGTGTTGGAGGGGAGATGGAGGGGGTCGGAGTCGGGGGCGGGTATGGTGGTACCCATCTCCAGCAGCTCGCGCTATCAACCCAAGTTGTGTTTTAAACTGATGCTCATTCAGTTCGAGTTCGAGACTGGAATTAGCCCCTAATGTTTGCACTATGAGAGTCAACTAAGCACAACCCTAGACCCATGTAAAATGGACTCCATTGGGAAGGATTGATCCCGGGAGCAGTCAAAATGGAACGGCTCCATTTCCCGCTCCATTCCTACTAATCCGCAAATTTAACACTGGTGGTTTTGGCCACGGATAAGACACCCACAGGACCCCGGCTACTAAGTACGAATGGGGTCATGAGAATGGGAATCAATGGAATTTTGACCCTCCCACAACTGACGGCCCTTCAGGTGCCTGTGTCAGGAAGCCAGGGAGGCCCACAAGGAATGCAAGATCCTCATAGTGGCATAATCCCGGGCAACCTCCCCACCTCCCAAGGTTACCCTACTGCTGCCAGCTTTCACTTAATGCTAATTGGGGGCTTCACCCCATTTTCAATCCCACCTCTCTCGAAAATGGCCAAACAAACAACTGGTGGCAAATCCAACTGAGGCCTGACAGTTCAAACCTGCTGTGCCTCTTGACTCTCCCCTGCAGGGGAGACTGCCCTTCACTCCCGCCAGGCTTGGCCTTAAAAACCTCAGGGGCCAATTCACAGTGGATAATCCGGATGATTTCCCAGGGTTGTGTATCCAGAACAACGGCCACACCCAACTTCTATCTGGATCAATGGTTAATGCCCAAAACCAATCCAGATAATGGCCACCCCTCCAATCCCATACAGGGTTAATGGCCAGACCCAAATTCTTATCTGACAGAGACAGAAAGGATGAGTTGCTGTGTAGGATTCTATTTTCACTTTTGATCCACCATATCCTGTCCCCACCCCCACCCCCACCCTCCAGCAAAGGGGTGTTGGTGGCATAGTGGTAACATCACTGGACTGGTAATCAAGAGGCCCAGGCTAATGCTCTGGGGGCACGGGTTCAAATCCCACCAAGCAACCAGTGGAATTTAAATTCAATTAATTCATCAGACAAGAATCTGAATGAAAGCTAATCTCAGTAATAGTGACCATGGAACTATCATTGATTTTTTTTTTTAGTTCATTCACAGGATGTGGGCTTCACTGGCTGGGCCAGCATTTATTGCCTAACCCTAGTTGCCCTTGAGAAGGTGGTGGTGAGCCGCCTTCTTGAACCACTGCAGTCCATAAAACCCCATCTGGTTCACTAATGTCCTTCCCTTAGGGAAGGGAATCTCCCATCCTTACCTGGCCTGGCCTACATGTGACTCCAGATCCATAGCAACATGGTTGACTCTTAACTGCTCTCAATGGGTAACAAACACTGGCCTCGTCAGTGACACTCACGTCCCACGAAAGGACAAATGAATAAAAACCCGACCACCTTTTTACGAGCAGAACCACCGGGCAGACCAGGCTGGGACACATACATGTTCAGCTGTAGAGTGCCCAATCTCGGTTGCGCTGCTGTAGTGAGACCATCGGGCGGGATCTTCCTTCTTGTTAGGGGAGCCTAATGAACATCTAATACATACACACCCTCAACACGGCCACCGTCACAAACTAACCAACAGCCACTTCCGCCAGTCAGCCAAGCCGTCGCTTTGACGGAGACTGCAGTGGAAACAAAACGAGTTTCATCCGGATTTCTGTTTACCAAGATCACCCTAACGCTGGCAACACTTTCTCCAATAAAAATTCACAATGCACAGCAGGTGCAGTGTAATCGTGGCCACAGTTGCGGGTTACACAGGAAAACACACAACAGGCAATTTAATCCAATGCTTCGGGTGAAGTCAGACAAGATCAAATTACTCCTTTAAGCTCACTGCCAGATGGTCCATTATTTGTGGTATTAGACAACTTAGTCTCACTGTACTGTAAAATATATATATATTTTTTGGTATTATTCTTCTCACAGGACATGGGCGTTGCTGGCTAGGCCAGCATTTTTATTTGACACAGTCGGTGCATAACTAGTTAGGGCGAGAATGCTGTAGGTCAAAGGCCTTTAAGAATGACATGCAACTGAAGGAGTGCGATGTACCATCACAATATTTTTTTGCCAAAAATATGCTTTATCCATAAAATGTATAAAAAGTACATTACATAAAGTGCACACAAAGTCAGTTTCTTCCAAAATTAAAAAATGTTCCTCCCTACATTTACAATTACAGTTAATATTCATTAAGTGTCAAACATACTGCCCGAGAGGTTTTGACCCATTTTCCTGCCTCTTGGTGTACTATCGTTGAAAGGCCTTACATGGTGGCCTTTTCCCATTGCCTTTGCGTTCCCAAGCTCAGCACGTGGTTCAAGTGTCCCTCAGCACATAGTCCTGGACATGTTGTTCTTTCCAGAGTGCTTACCCTTGTCCTGCTATTACCACATTCTGCTTTCTGACCTTAATGCCACCATCAGCACCTCCTTTAGCCCATGCCACTACCATTAACATCCCTTTGTCCTTTTGTTCATGGCACTTTTGTCAATCTCTCCTTTGCCTCCACCTATCGCTGGCCTTCTATCCAGCTTCACCTGTCCCACCCCGTTAAACAGTATAAATTTCATCACATTTTTACTTCTCTTTAGCTCTGAAGAGCCATACGGACTTGAAACATTAACTCTGTCTTTCTCTCCACAGATGCTATTAGACCTGCTGAGTTTTTCCAGCATTTTCTGTTTTGTGGCCTGGACCTTAGGCTGTGCCAGACTGTGACACTCAGTCATGGACAACTCTTTTGCACTGGAAGACCAGCAAGTTTTGAACAGACCAAAGAATGTCTTTCACCGAGTCAATGGTCCTCTACCTGTCACAATACTGCAGACTATAAAGCAGGTTAAGGGTTGTATTACACCGAGATTGTAAAGTGCACACTTTACACTGTCTGTGATGGACATCATCACCTCTCATTGCTGTATGTACACACCCATTTACGAGGTCTTTGCCTCAACCCTTTCAGCTCCTTATGGCACGAGTTATCCTCGATGGCAAAAAGGATTAAACGTGCGTTTGATACTTTCCATGGAGGCCTGGCCAGGCTTGTTTTAGATCAGTATTGGCAAGCAGGATGCAGGTGGCACCATCTCCAACAGTTTGGGCCATCAACCAACCGTATTGATGCTTCTTTAACTCAGGTTCCTAGGGACTGGCATCAGCCAACTCCCAATTTGCCTGATGTCTTTAGAAGCTCAGTGGTACATGCCATTTAGGTGCCAGTCTGGGACAATGTGAAACATTGGACACAGTCAAAAAACAGAGCAAGAAATAAGAAGGATAAAAACGTGTGAGACTAACAGTGTTGTGTTAAGGAAAAGGCCCACTGAGATCATTTCAACAGCACCTATTTCAGGCATCAGAATTTGTTTTTACATGAATACTGGCTCTCTTCTTTTTCTTAAAAAAATAACAGCTAGCATGAAAGTCAGAACAACTGTAACTACAATAATATTCATTTAAAAGTATGATTGATTACATCATAGCGTTAGCACCATTGGCTGCATCTACTCCAACACCATTTATGGTCAACATGTCTCTTGTAGGCACTGCCAAGATTCTAAGCAAGTTCTATTTAAAGTTGCAGCTTATTTTGGACAGGCATCTCAGCCAATTGCAACATTAAGACTTGGCATGCTACAGATATATAGGTTTCAAGAATATATATTCTCACAAGTCCACTTATTTACATTAGCAAAAATAACCAGAGGCAAAACCACTCAATAGAATAAATTGTTTGCAATAGTTTTAACAGGGATTTTTTTTTCTCTGTTCTCTCGGTGAGATCAGGCTCATGATGCCAACACCAATTCGAAAGGAGCAATGATGTCAAGCGAACTCAAAGTGTGCTGCAGGTCACAATGCCATGATTGTGAAGAGATCCTTTGAAAGTGGCATTTACATAGCCCCTTTCACATATAAAAACACCCCAAGGTACGTCATCAGACAAAATAAACACCCAGAGCTACATAAGGAGATATTAGGTCAAAGAGGTAGGTTTTATAAAAGGTGCGACTTGAGAGGGGGGTGGGGGGGGGGAAGTGGCGTAAAAATCCAGGGAGGTTTAGGGAGGGAATTCCATAGTTTAGGGCCTACACAGCTGATGAAAAGTGGGACCCCCCCCTTCCCTCCTCTCTCTCCCCTCCACACCCCACACTCTTTCTGTTGCCAGGTTCCCTTGATCAGGCACCGATTGCCTTTGAATGAGGAGACCCACTCCCAGGAGGCCTACACACTAGGGTTTGCTTGTTGTGCTCCTTGCAATGATGAGCCTCCTGCACACCACTGAGTTAATACCAGTGGCATGAGGCCATTAATTGGCCACTGAAGGGCCTCAACTGGTGGTGGGTCAGTAAGGCCATCCATGGGCTCTCTCACCACAGATAAAAATCGGGGCGGAGGTGGGGTCCCAGAGCCACCCTCCTGCCCAATTAAATGCCCCTGCCAGGGGTGGGGGGGCACAAGATTCCACCCAATCAGTTGCCCCTTATTCCCCTCTTCTGATGTCCATTCCTACGGTCCACTAAACACGTTCCCATCATGACAGCCATCAGACTTGCACTCTCCTGGTTCGGTGGTCTATTTTATCGATTGATGGCTGCTGTGCATTGATTGGAAAAAGGTGAAGATCCCTCGGGGAATCAGTCTCCAACACACCTCCAGCCGGCCCACGGGTATAAGATTCCTGCTCGGGGTGTCAGCCATTTAGCAGCCGGGAAGCGACAGCCATCCTTGACTGTCCGCACGTTCCTGGCTGGGTGGAGGGCGAGAATCTTGGCTCGTGTCCCCCCGCCTAATCCAGGAGGTGCTGTCGTCAACTCCAGCGGCCCCACAAACACTCGAGTGTTGACCTAGCTGACGTCAGGCCAAACAGTTTATAAAGAGCGCAACAGAAGTCAAAACATTGACACATTTTCCTTGTTTGTTCAACTTGCAGGGGAGAGAGAATGCGGCAGTTAAATATCACTTTGAGAGCAGGTGGTAAACCAGTCCAATGGGTTCAGGAGGAATTTAAGAGTTAAGCAATGCCCTGGATATGGTGCCTCACAGGAAAAGAGGGTTAGTAAGAAATGTCAACCACACCTTTTCCTCACGTTAATTGCAACAAAGCCTGTGCCTCACGCGAAACATCGGAAGACAATTAGAGTGGTTTCTCAATAATATATTCCTTTACCTCTCCCCGTGTCACACAACAATACAGTCAACCCAGGCTGTAAAACGCCTGATCAACAGATCACTGCCACAGGCTGCATCGTTTGGATCATTCCTGCTTTTCTCAGCAAATTGAAACACAAAACCTGCTGCCCGAACAGCGCTTTTAAAAAAACCGAAGAGTCCATCAATGAAGCAGTCAATTCACATCACTGGGATCCTAAGTGTGGGATGTTATGAGGTGTATTTTGCTGTTCAAGTGAGGGTTATCAAAAGACTTAAACGAGCAGAAAAAGAAAGACTTGCGTTTATATAGCACGTTTCACAGCGACCGGACATTTCCAAGCACTTTACAGCTACTAGGATACTTTTGAAGTGTAGTTACTGTTGTGGAGAATGCAGCAGCCAATTTGCACACAGCCAGGTCCTTCAACCTGATAATAAACAGATAACCTATTTTTAAAGTGATGTGGGTTGATGGATAAATATTGGCCAGGACACCAGGGCGAACATCCTACTCTTTTGTTTTTAAATACTGTAGCGCCATGGGATCTTTTACATCCACCCGAGGCAGCTGGAGCTTTCGTGTAACATCTCACTTGAAAGACGGCAGTTCCAACAGTGCAGCATTCCCTTAGTACCTGCCCAGATTTGTGCTCCAGTCTCTGGAGTGTGGTTTGAACCCACAACTCTTGTGACACAAGAGGCAGGAGCGCTACCTACTGAATCACAAACCGAAATCTTTCATCTATCGGCTTCTGCTCCCTACCTCAAAAGGGCATTGGCACACATGACCTACTAGAAACAACTGCCTGGCAGCCGGTGCCCTTTCTCCCTCCCAATACAAGCTGACTGATTCCTCAAGATACTTCCCAACTGCCATCACCTACACAGTCCGTCTCCCTGAAAGGCCATTTCTCTGTTCACGATCTTCAATGAGATGAGCCGTAGACGGAGGCCTGCTGTGCAGCACAAGGACAGGGTTGGGATACCTCACTTCCTAATCCCCTTGCCCTGGATCTCAAAACAAGGCCAGAGAAATGTTGCTTCAGAGAGACAAACGGACAAGGCAGGAAAGGGCGAGAACATGTACCTAGGGAGACAGTGGCGTGGTGATAATGTCACTGGACTAGTAATCCAGAGACCCAGGCTAATGCCCTGGGGGCACACGGGTTCAATACTCACCATGGCAGCTGGTGGAATTTAAATTCAGTTAATAAAATCGGGAATATAAATCTAGCTTCAGTAATGATGACCATGACAACTATCATAGTTTTTAACAACAATCAGTCTGGTTCACCTTTAGGGAAGGAAATCTGCCGTCCTTACCTGGTCTGGCCTACATGTGACTCCAGACCCACAGCAATGTGGTCGGCTCTTAACTGCCCTCTGAAATGGCCTAGCAAGCCACTCAGTTCAAGGACAAATAGGGACGGGCAACAAATATTGGCCTTTCTGACGACACCTGCATCCCATATACAGAAATAACAAACAAGACGGGGAAAAAATAAAAGAGGGGAAAAAGCAGGTCATGAGCCGGATACACTGCCGATTATTCCCTGCAAGTCAACTCCGAGATCTAAACATTGATATTCCCTTGGTAGCAAAATAGCTGGCATTCAGCCCCCATTTCTAACAAGAACCTGCCTTTGAACCATAGAACTGATAACTCAACAACATGGTGCCCATGCCAACAATTGACAGCAGGCAGTCCCAACAGCGGATTCAGCTGCTGCCTTAAAATGCCAGCGCAGGTTGAAGGTGGTAGCAACATTTCAGCGAGGTATTAAAAAAACCCATCCCATAACACACGGAGGGTGGTTTCTATAGTAACATGGGTGGCAACTGGTTTTGCAATATACATCTAGCATTAGATCACTGGGGAAAGAATTATGGATGATAGCCTGTGTTCATTATCAATCCAAACAGGTCAAACTTGTTGAGCATGCACAGTCCTGTTTAGGCGAGGAGACACGTTCAGGGAACGTCACACATCAATGGGCTAATGGAGTATAGGGAAAGATATAGGCCAGTCATTGCACTGATGGATTACTCAGGTCTTTAGTGCCCAGTGCTGTATTTAAGAGAGTTCGACTGACTCATTGAAGGATAGCTGTCATCAATGCCACTTGTACAGTTCATTTCACTAGTTATAGACTACTGATACACAGTCATAGGGTAGAACTATTGGAATGCTCGCACCACCAGTGGAACCTTGGACACAACAGGTGACTGATCAGAAAATCAAAGGCACCCTAATGTGTCAGTGGCAGTCTGAAGATTTTGGGTTCAAGCCCCACTCCCGAGACTTGAGCACATAATCTAGCCTGGCACTTCATGTGCCCTACCAAGGCAGTGCTGCACTGGCAGAGTTGCCATCTCTCAAAACGCAAGTTCTTTCTTTCTGCCCAACAAAGGTTAATGAATAGAAAATTGTGGAAGGCACACCCACGATTTTCTGATAAGTCTCCCACTGAATCCAAGGCCTTACCAGTGCGGCAGTGTTCCAGAATGCTCTTCCAATTGTTTAACAGCTGAAGTAGGTGGGAACGTGCGTTGTGAGGAAGATGCAAAGCGGCTTCAAGGGGATTTGGACAGACTTAGTGAGTGGGCAAGAACACGGCAGATGGAATATAATGTGGAAACATGGGAGGTTACCCACTTTGGTAGGAGGAACAGATACACAGGGTATTTCCTAAATGGTAAGAGGTTGGAAAGCGTAAATGTACAAAGGGATCTGGATGCCCTTGTCCATAAGTCACTGAGGCTAACATGCAGGTGCAGCAGGCAGTTAGGGAGGCTAATGGTATGTTAGCCTTTGTCGCAAGAGGATTTGAGTACAGGAGTAGCAACATCTTGCTTTGATTGCACAGAACCTTGGTTAAACTGTACCTAAAGTACTATGTGCAGTTTTGGTCCCCTTATATTAGGGAGGACATTACAGCCATAGAGGGAGTGCAACAAAAAGTTCAGACTTGTTCCAGGGATGGGGGACTGTCTTATAAAGAGAGACTGGGGAAACTGGACCTGTATTCTCCAGAGTTTCGAAGGATGAGAGGCGATCTCATTGAAACCTACGAAATACTTAAAGGGAATAGACAGGGTAGATGCAGGTAAGATGTTTCCCCTGGTTGGAGAGTCTAGAACCAGAGGGCACAATTTCAAAATAAGGGGGAAGCCCACTTAGGACTGAGATGAGGAGACATTTTTTTTTAAACTCAGAGGGTTGGGAGTCTTTGGAATTCTCTACCCCAGGGGGCTGTGGAAGCTCAGTCACCGAGTGTGCTTAAGCTAGAGATCGACAGGTTTCTAACTGCCAATGACACAAAGGGATATGGGGATAGTGTGGGGAAAAAAGACATTGAAGTGAATGATCAACCCCGATCATATTGAATGGCGGAGCAGGCTCAATGGGCTGAATAGCCTACTCCAACTCTTATGTTCCTATGTAGAGCTGCTTTTATGTTGAGTTTGTTGCGTAATGAGAGTCACCAGCATTGGCATATGGGTCTGGACCAGTCAGTAGCCTCAAAGTGAACGTGTTGGATTCGTCAAGACCAACGGTCAGGAGAACTGGTGGAGGACAGGTGTTCAACTGGCCTTAAGAGACGCCAACAAGTTTACCATGGGGTTGCTGCTTGTTACATGCCTCTATGATGTTTTTGTACTGTGGATCCTCCGTAATCCTGTGTACACCGGGCTCAGAGATCAGAGATTAGTGGAAGTATTATAGACAGCTTAATGTAAGTAAACATATGTCCATACTCATGCGACGCAAGACTGTGCGAAGTGGGAGCTTTGGTGAGGTTGTGGCCAAGTCAAGTCAGGCTGAGTTAGGAGGCTGCGTTTAACAGTTGGAGAAATACTTGTGGGCTCGCTCTCCTCCCTGGGTGTAGGGCAAGGGAAGGAAATGAAAATATTATATTGTGCAACAGCACCATCCAGATGTAACTCACCACAAAACAGGACAGCCATGGGTTAGTCAGCAATCCCAGCATCAACACTAGATTGCTGCTATATAGAGCAGCCACAGGGTCAGAGAGGAAATGAGATGTTCTCCTTTTGGGTAATTCCAGTGAACTGACAACACGGTGAAAAAAGAAAATCATCCCCCCCCATAATTTTCTTTGGTTTGTTATTTTCCGTTCACCCCTCAAAATGCTTTGACTTTTGCAGTTCCTGCACACCCTTGCATCTCGCCCCAGCACAGGTCTCAATGGTGAACAATGGGCGCACTATTCGACAGAGTGGTGCATCGCAGTCCAGACTATTCCTGTCCAACCCCCCCCGCCCCCGCCGATGTTTACACCTACGAACTTGCCGTAGAACCGGAACCGCAGGCTAGTTTGCCCCTCCCTAGCTCAGGACCCTTGCCCATACTGTCACCCTGACTGAGGTGGGCTCAATCAGCACACACCAGGAGTAAGCCTGGGGACCTTCCGGCCTGTTTGGACAAGTTATGCGGTGGCTGCAACAACCGAGCCTCGAGAGGCGCATCACATGGCAGATGCTTAGCACTCGGTCAGGGTGGGGTGTCTGCAGTGTAGAGAACGTTAGGAACCACAGGCTTTAAGAACTGTGCGGTGAGGGTGACTGATTGAATGAGGCTGTCTGGTAGCTAGAATTTGCACAAAATGCAACTTCACTGCAGAGTCCTGAGACACAACGAAACAGGAAGTCACATGCAAAGATTCAGCATTTTAAAATCAAAAAGCAAATTGTACTTCAAAACATTTCCTTCATCTAAAATCAAAGATTTTTCAGCAGGGAGTCAATCCAGCTCATCCTGTGGTTACACCGCACTGGAGCTATCTAGGCTAATCACATTTCACAGCTCCGTTCTCATACCCTTTAATATTCTTCCTCTAATTCACTCAAAGATCATGTCATCGCTTCAGCTGTCAATAGCCACTTGTGTTCAAGCAGCAACTAACTCCTCACGTGAAAACTCTATTTTCATTAATGGCTCAGTTGATGGGATAGAGAGACATGTGCCCAAGTTTGCCAATGACACACATTGTGAGCAGGGTAGAGGGAAACATAAAAATTACAAAGAGATGCATTAAGGGCACTATGGGAGATGTTCGAGAGAGACCTCGTATCCTCAATCCCCTGCCAAGCACACACACTCGTCAAAAGGGGTGTGGGTAGGGGAAAACCAGTGTCCCACAACTCATCAACTCTCACTAATGATTCCACAAGTAGCTGGTTGTACACTCCAACAGCCATACACCAGGATCTCGACTTGGTAGTCACGTAAACCTAAGCGAGAGGCCCATCAGCTTCGGCTGGCGTGGTTTGAGGATGTCAGCCCCTTCTAACGTGCGCAAAGACTGGGAAGGGCGGATGAGGCAGTAAATTCCTAACAGGTTCGTAGGACAATGGCTCAGGAGGTGGAGATCCTGCATGCCAGTGTATCAGCAATTACATTTACAGCATTGTTAAAGTAGGCGATAGGCATTGGCTCACCCAGAAACGGAGACAGCTGTAACAGTGGGGTGTGGAAGGAACTGGGAGGGTTTGTCACTCTGCCATGCTGTTTTAGAAATAAACCACCTTGAGGCAAAAGACTAGCTTTGAACTCATCCTTTCACAATATACAATTATTGGAGTTAATGCAGCAAGGTGTGTGACGCACCCAGGGAACAGTCACGGCCTTCAGTAGGCAAGTATCCCATCACCTGTGAAGAGTCTGGGACGTCACACAATAGAAGTTCCATAGTTAGCCATGGTGGTCATAGCCAAGATAGACAACCGTGACAAGCTAGGATAATAAATCTCTTGGGAGGAGGAGCTCCAAGCAGGGCAGGATTAATAGGATTGATTGCAATGGGAAAAACTGTAATAAATGGGTTTCAATGCAGGCAAATGTGAAGTCACTTGGGGGTTCAGGTACATAGACCATTAAAATGTGATTGAACATGTACAAAAGAAAATCAAAAGCCTAATGGAATGCTGGCCTTTAGATTTGGAGAGCTACAGTACACGTGGGTGGAAGGCATGCTTCAGTTACATGATGCCCTGGTTAGAACATATCCAAGAGCAGTTCAGGGCACCACACCTTAGGAAGGATATTGGCCTCAGAGGGAGTGCAGCCTAGATTTACCAGATTGATACCTGACCTTGCAGGAGTTAAATTCCAATTAGCAATTACAAAAGCAGGAAAGTGTGTCCCAGGCAAACAGTTATCGTGCAGCAAACATCACTAAGATAGATTATCTGGTCAGTCATTCCATTGCTGCTTGTGGGAATTTGCTGTCTGCAAATTAGCAATAAACTACTTTGGGATAGCCTCGTCAACTGTGCAATGCACATCCCTTCCTTTTCCTTAACAGGAGGATCTCATTGACAAAGGACTTACAAACACAGAAATCAGCCATTCAGTCCAAATGGTCCAAATCAGTGTTTTATGTCCCTCCAGTTCTCCTCCCATCCTTCCTCATCCAACCTCATCAACATACCCTTCTATTCCTTTCTCCATCATGTGCTTATCTAGCTTCTTCTTGAATGCACCTATGCTATTTGCACCAACTACGCCCTGTGGTAGTGGGTTCCCCATTCTAACCACCCACTGGGTAAAGAGGTTTCTCCTGCATTCCTGATTGGACTTTTGTTAATTAATATGTTATTGCCGATGTTGAAACTTTGTGCTTTGCACTCATCAGGACAGACACGAATTTAAACAAAAGCTCGGCAGTTAAGTGTTCCCTGCTGCATTCTCCATGGCAACTCTTCTACCAATCAATCAGAGTGCACTTGCCAACCAATCAGCACCCTCTTCTCATGCAGTATAAGTTGTTCCTCCTTTAAAACTTGCTTTTCTTGCAAATCTGTCCTTATGAGTGAGTGCAAGATGAAAAGCTTCAACAACTTGTCTCTCTTTTTTAAGCAATACTCAAGTTCTGTACTACAAAGTGACTATGAGTATGTTATATTTATGGCCACTAGTGCTGGTCTCCAAAAAGTGGAAACACCAGTCTATGCCATCAAATACTTTCATAATCTTGAAGAGCACTTGTTAGGCACCCTTCCAACTCTTTTCTAGTGAAAAGGGCCCCCAGTCTGATCAGCCTTTCCCTGATAGTTACACTCTCTTAGTTCTGGTATCACCCGACACAACCAACCAATACAATCTCAATGCTGACTGATGCTCAGTTTAGGTTCCGAGGGCCACTCAGCTCCTGACCTCATTACAGCCTTGGTTCAAACATGGACAAAAGAAGCTGAACTCCAGAGGTGAGGTGAGAGTGACTGCCCTTCACATCAAGGCAGCATTCGACCGAGTGTGGCATCAAGGAGCCCAAGCAGAACTGGAGTCTATGGAAATCAGGAGAAAACATGGGAAAAATCTACTCATGCTAAGAAGATGGATGCCGTTCTGAATGCAAGCTGCCGACTTATCACAGGTTGTTTAAAACCAACAAACACCAACAGCCTATATATCCTGGCTGGTATTGCTCCCCCTGATATAAGAAGAACGGTAGCCAGCAAGAAAGAGCGACTCCATCAAACATCAGATGAGAGGCACCCTCTACATGGTCATACACCTACACCCAGCCACCTAAAGTCAAGGAAGAGCTTCATGAAGAGTGTTGTTCCATTACAATCAACCCCATCTGAAGCCCGCATAGCCTTGTGGAAAGACCGGCCCACCAGTCTCGAACAACTCCCAACGATGGAAATTCTACCGGATGAAAGCCTTCCCCCAGGAGCTAATTGCAACTGGGCAACCTGGAAGTGCCTTAACAGACTTAGGACTGGTGTAAAACAAAAACAGAATTACCTGGAAAAACTCAGCACGTCTGGCAGCATCAGCGGAGAAAAACAAAGTTGACGTTTCGAGTCCTCATGACCCTTCAACAGAACAGTTCTGTTGACGGGTCATGAGGACTCGAAACATCAACTTTGTTCTTCTCCACCGATGCTGCCAGACCTGCTGAGTTTTTCCAGGTAATTCTGTTTTTGTTTTGGATTTCCAGCATCCGCAGTTTTTTGTTTTTATCTTAGGCCTGGTGTAGGTCATTCAAAGGTGTCACTAAGCAAATGGGGATATACAACCAGCCCAACAACTTGTGAATGTGGAACTGAGCCACAGACTATGCAACATCTCCTGCAATGCCTATCATTAGAGGAACCCTGCACTGTTGCAGATCTTGCCGAATTCAACAACAAGGCGCAAAAATGTGTCCAGTTCTGGCTGGGCCATGTATAGACTGTCCGTGGATACGATAAGAAGAAGGAGAAAACGCTCCAATGGTTGAAGTCATACCTAACACAAAGGAAGATGGTTGTGGGTGTTGAAGGTCAATCATCTCAGCTCCAGGACATCACTGCAGGAGTTCCTCAGGGTAGTGTCTTAGGCCCAATCACTTTCAGCTGCTTCATCAATGACCTTCCTTCCATCATAAGGTCAGAAGTGGCGATATTTGCACATTGTTCAGTACCATTCGCGGCGACTCATACTGAAACAATCCATGTTCAAATGCAGCAAAACCTGGACAATATCCAGGCTTGGGCTGACAAGTAACTTTCGTACCACACAAGTGCCAGGCAATAACCATCCACAACGAGAGAATCTAACCACCACCCCTTGACATTCAATGGCATTACCATCGCTGAATCCCCCACTATCAACATCTTGGGGGTTACCATTGACCAGAAACTGAACTGGGTTAATCATATAAATACTGTGTCTACAAGAGCAGGCTAGAGGCTAGGAATCCTGCAGCAAGTAACTCACCTCCTGACTCCCCAAAGCCTGTCCACCATCTACAAGGCACAAGTCAGGAGTGTGATGGAATAATCCCCACATGCCCTGACCAGTACAGCTCCAACAACACTTAAAAAACTTGACACCATCAAGGACAAAGCAGCCGCTTGACTGGCACCCCTTCCACAAACATTCACTCCCTCCACCACCATGTGTACCATCTACAAGATGTACTGCAGAAACTCACCAAGGCTCCTTAGGCAGCACCTCCCAAGCCCACACCCACAACCACTACCATCTAGAAGGGCAAGAACAGTAGACATATGGGAACACCACCACCTGGAAGTTCCCCTCCAAGTCACTCACCATCCTGACTTGGAAACGTATCACCGTTCCTTCGCTGTCACTGGGTCAAAATTCTGGACACCCTCCCCTAACAGCACTGTGGGTGTACCTACACCACAGGGGCTGCAGCAGTTCAAGAAGGCAGCTCACCACCACCTTCTCAAGGGCAATTCGGGATGGGCAATAAATGCTGGCCCAGCCAGCGACGCCCACATCCCGTAAATTAATTTAAAAATCTTCAAACAGAAAATATATATAAAAACAGAGCTCAAGCGGCTCATATCAACATATTTTACATTTAAATGTGACAAATTAGGTCACTTAAGGGCAATTGGAAATTGCTGAAAAAGAGGCATTTCATAGCGTTTCATCCGGCACTCAGCAGGACACTTTGCAAGAATACCAATATAAAAAGGGGAAAACAACAATTTATATTGTATGTGAAGAGCTCAAGCTGCCTGGTTTAAATTTCAAACAATACTTGGCAGTTAACTGTCAGTCGCCATCATTGGTGCATTCTCCATGGCAACACCTCTACCAATCAGAGTCCACCTGCCTACCAATCAGCATTCTCTTCACATACAGTATAAAATGTTTTACCCTTATGTTGGCATTCTTGCTAAGTGTCCTGATGAGTGCAAGGTGAAAGGCTTTGACATGTCTCTTTTTTCAGCAATACTCACGTTCTGTACTACAGAATAATTATTGGCGATTGAAAATTGGAACAAACAGATCTATATATTCTGTTGTGTCATGCCAAGGAGGACCTTAAATAAGCACAGAAAGAATGAAGTTCCCTTAACATGTCCTCTAACAAATTCTTAGAAATAGTATTCTACGCCATTAGGAATGTTGCACAATGGCTTTGCTTTCACAGGTGTAAACTTCCTTTTGCCTCAATGCTTATTCAAATAATATATGCAATCTTTGTACAAGTTAAGCTCCAGGGGAGGCCCCAGTACTTAACTCAGAGTGGGCAATGGTTAAAGCTTCCTTATACCTACCAGAAACATTAAAAGGCATCAGTGATCATTTTGTGGGGACCCAGCAATTGAACTATTGCCCTATTCATTACCTGATGTGTTAAAAGTCTTTTGGGGGGAAGAAGTTGACAGCAAAAGCCTGTAGTTTAAGAACTGTCAACTTGCAACGTACGTCATATGCTTTAATTAATGCTATCATTGTGGGAGAGGGTGGAGTCGTGGTAGTGTCACTGGACAAGTAAGCCAGGGGCCCCGGGGCCAAGTCCCACATCAGCTGGTGGAATTTAAAATGCAACTAATTAAGAAATCTGGAATTGAAAGCTAGTCCCAGTAATGGTGACAATGAAGCTATCAATTGCTGTAAAAACCCATCTGATTCACTGATGCCCTTGAGGAAAGGAAATCTGACGTCATTACTGATCTGACTTGCGTGACTCCAGACCCACAGCAATGTGGCTGACTCTTGATTGCTCCCAAAGACAATTAGGGATTCGCTACAAATATTGGCCTTGCCAGTGATGCCCACATCCCATGAAGAGAATAATAAAGCCTTTGACTCCTCAGTCCTTGCAAACTTCTATCCAACATCCCTTTTATTTTCAAAATCCTTGAGCATGCTGGTACCTCCCAAATCCATGCCCATATTTCCTGCAACACCATGTTTGAGGCCCCTCCAATCAGGTTTTCACCCCTGCCACTGAAACAGTCCTTATTAGAGTCACCGAGTCTTCTCCAATGCCTCTCCTCCACTGCCCAACTGGGTGGGACCACCCGTGACGAGTTTCATTCCTATCCATCCGGTCGTTAATAGAGATTCATCTGCAGTGCCTTCTCTTCCCACTCCTGCACCGTTACCTCTGGAGCTCTGCCCAAAGATTGAGCCTTGGTCCCCTCCTATTCCTCAGCTGACATACAAACCCTTGGCAACGTCACCTAAAAAAATGGCATCAGGTTTCACATGTGCGCTGAAGGACACCTAGCTTTACCTCACTACCACCTGCCTCAATCACTTCACTGCCCCCGATTTGTCACACATTGACGAGCTGTAATTTTCTCCAGTTAAACACCGTGAAGACCAATGTCCGGTGTCCTCCAATTACAGCCTCTAGCACATCCCCCAATTTTCATCACTTCCCCCATTGACAGTCTGCCTTGGCCCTAAACTCTGGAATTCCCTCACTAAGTCTCTTCACCTCTCTCTCTGACCATTTTTAAGACTCTCCTTAAAAACCTGCCCCTTTGTCTGAGCGTTTGGTCACCAGTCCCAACATTTCCATGTGGTTTTGCCGTCAAATTTTGCTTGCTAACACTCCTGTGAAGCACCTTGGGATGTTTTATGTTAAAGGCACCATATAAATTCAAGTTGTTGTTGTTTTATGTCATTTCATTGAGCCAGCCAACAAACGACCAGATTTATTTAATGTAGTTTCGCATGGTGGGATTTGAACTCATGACCTCTGTATTGATAATTTAGTATCGTCCCCACTGGATTATTCCTTTGTCACCATCTATAAATGTGAATTCCCAAGCTACAGCATTGTAGCTTCCTCTTTGGCCCACATTCAGCTGAACACACCCATGGGTCAAACCATCATTCCAGGTAACCAAAGTGCATTTTCCTCATCAATGTCATCACTGGGGAGGTTACACGTCATGCCCGGCCAATTCTGCACATCACTGGTCTTAACCAGCTGAAAATAAATGAGCTACCATGAACGACTTTAGAAGATTGAGGCGTGATCTTATTGAAACATATAAGATCCTGAGGGGACTTGACAGAGTGGAGACTGAAAGGATGTTTCCTCTGGTGGGAGAGACTAGAACTAGGGGGACACAGTTTAAAAGAAAATAAGGGGGTCTCCCATTTAAGATGGAGCTGAGAAGAAATTATTTCTCTCAAGAGGGTTGTGAATCTTTGCAATCTCTTCCCTGGAGAGCGGTGGGGGCAATAAATATCTTTTAGGCAGAGGTAGACAGATTCATTGCTAACAAGGGATTCAAAGGGTATTGAGGGTAGGTGGAAAGTGGAGTTGAGGCCACCAGATCTTACTGAATGGCACAGCAGGCTCGAGGGGCCGAATGGCTTACTCCTGATCCTAATTCACAGCCTTATGTGGAGCAGGCTGGGTCAGCAGAGGCTCCAGGGGACTAAACATTTATCAGAAAACATACTTCTGATGCTTTACCCACAATACTTCTGTGCTCAGTCTGAAAATAGCCTCCCGCTCAGTAAAAGAACAAACTTGCACTTTATATAACGTCTTTCACAACTTCTGGAGATCCCAAAGAGCTTTTCAGCCAATCGGGTACGATTTGAAGTGTCGTCACTTTTGTGATGTAGGAAAAGCGGCAGCCAATTTGCGCACAGAAAGCTCCCAGACACAGCAATGTGACAATGAACAGATACCCTGTTTTGGGGCGGAGGGAGAAATATTCGACTGGACACCGGGGATAACTCCCTGGCTCCCCTTCAAAATAACGCCATGGGATTTATCTTCGCCTGAGGGAGCAGCCAGGGCCTCCGTTTAACATTTCATCTGAAAGTTAGCACCTCCGACAGTGCAGCACTCCCGCAGCACAGTAAAGCCCCGCCGTAGTTTTCGCGGCTTTCTTTTGCGCAAATTTGCGTAACCGTCTTTGTACGCCCGTTTACCCATCGCACGCTCAAATATTCACTTATCTGCAGTTTTAAAAATAAAAAAATAGAAGCCATCTTTAGAAACGGGGCCTAAATAATAAAAAAAAAAAATTTTTAAAAAGGAAGGTACCCATCACATATTTTCAGCATCCAGTCTCTTCCCCCACCTCACACCCCAGTGGCCCCGGCAGCAAGAACTTCCCATAGCCACGATCGCAGTGCACCTCCACTCTCAAGTAAAGCACTGTAGGCGTGACAAATTTTACATTTTCCTTGTTTTATTTAACAATTTCTCCAGTAAATCTCTCTTTAAATTTATTAAAAACATAACACTTTTCTCGCCTTTGATCCTTTATACAGGTAAAATGTTAGGGTGGCCGGAACCTATCTCATTGACTCCCAATGTAAAGTTATGTTCACCATTCGCGATTTTGCTGTTGGTGAGGTTCTGTGGGAAACAGCGAGAATTTACTGCGCTAAAATGGAATGTCGGCCTCGATTTTTGTGGTCAAGTCCTGGAGCGGGACTTGAATCTGTAGCTTTGACTTCAGAGGCATGAGCGCTACCTACTGAGCCACTACTGAGACCTTGGTCAGAGACCTTGAGCAGCACAGTAGGCTGCACTGGAAGGTAAGTAAAAGAGAGGGCGCTTCCGTATGGAGATGTACTTGGGGGGTGGGGGTGGAAAGAGTGGGAAACCCCCTGTACTCTGTGGCTGCTCTTGCACCCAGGCAGGGAGAGCCTCTAGGTCTGCCTGGGGCACTGGCCTCTCTCTGGCCTGCTGCTGAGCGCCCACCTCCAGGCATCCGAACTCACCCGAAACTCTGAATCGGCTTCCTTAAATTTGGTCTCCATTAGGTTCCTAAAAGCGGCCCAGAGACAGGATGGAGCTGGGGAGCTGGCCTACGGGTTGCAGGGCTAATCTTCGGCCCTCATCCAATCCTGGCACCGGCTGGGGTCGAAAATCCAGCTCCTTTAGCAACAACCATATACCAGTCTGAATCACCTTAACTGGTCGTGTTCAGAACGTGATAAACAGAACCCCAGCTCCTGCTCCCAGCAAAATAGAATCAGCACTCAGTAACCGGAGACAGTGCAGTGTCCAGCACTCCCAATCCTTTACAATAAAGCATAATCCTGATAGTTTCTAGGCCAAGAACTCTGAATTTGATCAAGTCGTCAATCAAGAAGGAAAATTACTGAGGCAGGATTTGTTGCTTCCCGGCTTTGATTAACAAATGTTTTGTTAATAGCAATGTCAGGAAATTTACAGGCCGGTTGTCTGGAATCACACCATGGTTAAAAATCAGCGATCAAACGCATATCACAGCTAAACAGAAGTAATGGGTGTTAACAAAAATATTTATTCGTTCTATTGTTTGCACCATGTAAAACGGAATTCCTGCCAAACTAAAGAAAATCGCAACTCAAAAAACTTACCCATGTTTAATCAAGTAATACTCAAAAAAACTTCAGTTCTACCCAAACAGTACGTGTTCTCCACTCATTGTGAGGCATGTGCACTTGTGCATTGTAATCTCCTTCTACACAGGGCCCTGAACTTTTCAACTGAGTGAGGTCACACACCTGGAGCACCATGTGCAGTTTCCCTCTCCTTACCCAAGGAAGGACACGAGAGGAAATGCAATAAAATTCACCAGACTTGGTCCTGGGGTGAGACGATTGCCCTATGGAGGAGAACTGAGTAGATGAGGCCTCTATCCCCCTGGAGTTCACCAGAGCGAGAGGAGACCAAATCAAAAATTCTTTAAAAAAAAGTGTTTGACAGAATAGATGTTGAGAAGGTGGCTTCCCTGGTGGGGAATCTAGAACCAATGATTGCAGTTTCAGAATAAAAGGGTCAGCCATTTACGATTAAGACGAGGAGAAATTTCTTCACTCAAAGAGGCGTGTGAAGCTTTGGAATTCTCTGAGATAAAAGCAAAAAACTGCAGATGCTGGAAATCCAAAACAAAAACAGAAACAGAAATACCTGGAAAAACTCAGCAGGTCTGGCAGCATCGGCGGAGGAGAGCACAGTTGACGTTTCGAGTCCTCATGACCCTTCGACAGGGACTCGAAACGTCAACTGTGCTCTCCTCCGCCGATGCTGCCAGACCTGCTGAGTTTTTCCAGGTATTTCTGTTTCTGTTTTTGTTTTGGAATTCTTTACCTGAGCGCACTGCAGATTCTCAGTTGCTGAGTGTATTTAAAACAGAGGACGATAGATTTTTGGGTACTAAAGGGAATTGAAGGGTATGGGATAGCCCAAGGTGGCATTGAGGTAGAAGAGGAGGTACGATCTTGTTGCGAATGACAGAGCACAAAGGGCCAAATGGCCTACTCAAGCTCTTATTTCTTAGGTTCTAACAGCTTTCTAAAGACGTTGGGGTACAAATTCCTCTGGGCTGCTTGATCCCTTTTCCGTTAACTTCAATCGCAAGGAGAAAAAAAACTGGGTAGAAGGCAAAGCCGGTTCCCAATTCGCTATTGGTCTTTTTGCTCTACTGTCCAGGTGGAATTTATACCTCACTATATTTTTTACACTCCAAAAGGTACGAAAAGCTGCCCAAAGACTACTCCCAGATTTGATGGCAACATTTTGAAGGACAGAGTTTGTGGGGGGGTGGGGGGGCTGGTGGTTTGGTCAGTGCAACCACCACTTCTGAATGTCTGTGCCCAGTTAACCATGCACACTCAGATAATCAACCTGAAAGGCAGTTACACTAGCGATGGTTGACACAATTCAAAAGCAGACCGGTTTTAGTTGCTTTTGCACTCCAACATTGGTAGATCGGGGGAGGTGTAGAAACTACAGACTGGGCCCACACCTTACCACAAATCCCAGGATCTTTGGCTTACTTGGTGTTTTTATCTTTTATATGCGTTGTTGGCCTAGTTTGAATTTTGAGAGCTCAGACGTTTGATAAGGTCTTAGTGCTGACGTCTTGTTGGTGGCTAAATGCTCAATGATGTGTTGATACGTACCTTGTGATAGATGCACATTAAGGGGAATACAGCTTCACATGCAACCTCCAAGGCTCCAGGAGACAAATGGTCCACAGAGGCCAAAAGGCTTGGACTCATCTAGTGTAGGTCATGTGACTGCAAGACATTGTCACGAGCAACCATCTCAGTGACAACAATTTCACTTACCAATCATTAAAATCATTAACAGTTAAACAATGAACGAGGATACCTGATGCCAGTATCGTGGAAACTAACCCTGTTAATCCATGCCGAGATCTGTTTCAGAATATTCAACAGTGGTCTTTTTGGAAATTGGAGGCGGAATCAGTTTGGGTGGGGTGGAAGAGACGCATTCGATGAAGGCTGTGGTAAAAAAAATGGTAGGAGAGTAGCACAGGAATTGGGCAGACAAGGCAGAAAGTCCCACCTATCACAGGCAAGGGAACTCCTCCACTGAACACACAGAGGAGATTTCAGAAGCTCTGGTAAGTGGCATCAGAGCAAATGGGACATGGGACGCAGAAACCAGTCGAGAGGAACACAGTTCCTATGGAAACCGGGTGGAAGAAGTATTTCCAGTGTGGGTTTAGGTGGGGGTATCGGGAGGGCTGTATCGGGAGGAGGAAGAGAGAAAAATCAGAAGAACCACAAAGTTAAGGAAGAGGTAGAAATGTAAAGAATTACTAATCCAGTTCTTTAAAATCAGGGAGCAGCATCAACGCAATTATTATAAAGGAACAAGAGGTCACAGAAGGGACATGAAGACTGGAAAAGCTGCAGTCAGTGTTTTCTGTAGAAAGACAGGGGATTGCCAGGATCAAGTGGGTTCCTATGGTGACACCGCTACCTGGAAAAAGTGAGTCCAGTTAAAGGAGAAGCTGTTCAAAGGGAGAACCAGTTCAGCCAGGGTGGTGGTGAAACGACTTGGATCATTGTTCTGGGGAAATCAGGGTGCCTTAGGATTTCCTGGTGAAGTGGGAAGCTATTGGGACTGAACACCCTTTGGCAAAGGGATGGTGAGGGCCACAAAAGTAAAATTTGTTAGAATCATCTGGTGGAACAGTGCGCCGACCAGGGGACACTGCGCATTATTGACGTTGACTTGCTTTTCTTTTTCTGGGTCTTGCTTGACCACTTCGTTCCCATCATGAGGCCGCCCACAGGACTGCTCTTCCAACCAATCCCACCATCCGACTGGGCGTCACTGAGCCTCTGTAACAATGTTCAAAACAAAAAACTGCGGATGCTGGAAATCCAAAACAAAAACAGAATTACCTGGGAAAACTCAGCAGGTCTGGCAGCATCGGCGGAGAAGAACAAAGTTGACATTTCGAGTCCTCGAGGACTCGAAACGTCAACTTTGTTCTTCTCCGCCGATGCTGCCAGACCTGCTGAGTTTTTCCAGGTAATTCTGTTTTTGCTCTGTAACAATGTGTCCGCTTTTCCTGCCCGGAGTGTGCTGGGTATTAGTCGACAGTGTTTAAACAGTTAAAGTACTCAGGCCTCACTTCTGGAACAGAGACCATTCCCTCTCCTCTTCTATTAACGGACTCGCACCCACACACACACATTGCTGCCAACTGACTTGGGCTGAGGCCCAGTCTCATGATGTCATGCTCTCCCTGTCTCCCTCGCCACCTCGACTATTCATGTTCTCTGTACCGTGTAAGTGTCTTCAATTTCTCTTATTAATCATCCTATTGGCCCTTCACTTGCTAAAAGAGCCTTCCCCGAAACATTGACCTGCTTGGGGGCGGGGGGGTTCCAGTATTTTCCTGGCTTTGATTTTACATTGAACAAGATACAAGTGATTGATCTCCTCAGTACGCTGATGTAGCTCATGGCAGAATGCAAACAAGAGCTTCAAAAGCCACACATACACACACTGTACCAGTCTAAACTCAAAAAGTCTCAAGATTTAAATCAAACAAAAGTTTATCTATTCTCCGTAGAGTCCGCGGAGTCTGGCAACTCAGACATAAAAGAGATTCCAATGTTCAACGGTCTGGGTCCCTTTTGAAAAATACAACTGGTTTATATAAGGCTGCAGCAGTTATATAAACAGTAACATACCCACATTTTCTAGCGTCACTGTGTACCGAGATGCTCCAAGCACGATCGCTATAATCTCTTCCAACCTCTAAAGCCTGAGAGATAACTGCACTCTTCCAATTCTGGCATCTCGAGCATCTCCACCATTAGTGACTGTGCCTTCAGCTTCCATGACCCTAAGCTCTGGAATTCCCTCCCTACACCTCGCTGCCTCTCTTCGTCCCTTCACTTCTTTAAGGCACTCCTTAAAACCTGCTTCTTTGACCAAGCCTTTGGCCATCTGCCTTAGTGCCTCCTTAGGTGGCACGGTGTCAAATTAAAGGGTTTATATAAACACAAATTGTTGTTGTTGTGATTTAATGCTATCTATAGACTTGCCCTATGAAATCCAGGGCCAGGGTCTTTGCTCCTGAGGCAGAGAGTAGAGCCAGGAAGTCTCCCAACTTGCCTCAGGGGAAATGTGCCCTGAATAACGGGATGTTCATTCCAGGGGGCGCAGGGTTCATGCTGGAGTCAGGCCCCGTAAGCAGGTCGAAGGTGGCCTCCGAGTGTCGAGGCAGCCTGCCTTGAGGCTCTGGGACTTCATCCCAGTTGTCTGCTTGAATATTACGCCCTCTAGCCCATACCCCTCACACCCCCACTCATTCCAACTCTTGTCATCCCATGCCCCCACCCTCATACCCTCCATGCCAACATATGCCCCCCACTCAACCCCATGACCCCTTATAGCCCCCATACCAATTTAGTGCCAACTCATGCCCCCCGCCCACCACCCTTTTCCCTTGCACATTCCATGTCAACTAGGAGCCATGCCGAGATGAAATTAAGTTCGAAGTATCTATTACAGGCTTCACTATGAAATAAAGTATTCTCATTGATAAACGCCCTTCAATATATTTAAATTCCCTCAAGTACTTAATGCCTTATAAAAACAATTCATAACCCCACATGAAAGACAGCTAATCGCTTAATTATCTCTTGGAGCTGTCAAACTGTGGACTGATAGCCCCGCCCCCCCCCCCACCCCCGCCTCAAGTGTGATAATAGCAGGTTGCGAAAGCAGTTAAGCAGTAATACTATATGATAACCCTTAGGGTTACGTCAACAAACAGCTATTAAAACCGCAAGCACCAATTTTTCTTTCAACTCAGACACAGCAGGCTGGCTTCTGACAAAATTTGAAGGGCAGGGGATTTAAATAACTTGATAGCTCCACTGACCTTATCCACCTTTGCGAGCAATCATGTCTACTCTTAAAAAAAATCGCAGGCTGCACACTGCAGGATATCGACCTCACTTCAGCAAAAATAGAGTCTGTTTGAACTCAGAATTGAATTCAAACAGCTCTGCTGGGTTCAGGTTTCCCCCACCATGTGCAAATCATATCCCACCCCCTTTCCCCCTACCAGAAAAAATGGAATCTGTCGGAAATGGAGGCGGAGCCTCTGGATCCAGCTTCCCAGCGCCATTTTGGCTTGGAGTCTTCACAACACCGCAAAAACATCTGTACAGTAGCAACCAATGACGGAGGAGCCACTTTACGAGTGGTGATCTGAACAAATTCACTTGTTACATTCAACTTCTAGAACATATAAGCTTATATAAGAATAGTCCAGATGCAGCACTCCACTGAACATCCTGCCTCTCTGTGCGATGTCCTTCTCTCCTCACAGCCTCATTTTAACCTCGAGTCAGTTTTGAGACGGTGGGGTAACAAGGTCGTCTGCTGCCCCAGTAATGAGGCCTGGGGGTACGCTGACCGTTTAAATACTGCCGGCTGATTCCTCACGGGTTCAAGTCAGGGAGAGGCCTGGTGAAACCAGTTAGGTGGCAGGATGGGCTGGTCCGCGGGGGTCACGCAATCTGAAGGCTGCAGGGGGCCTAAGCTTTCCTTCTGGGGACCGGACAAGCACTCCTGACCCTCCCAATTCCCTCTGAAAGAGATTTCCTGGGGCCTCTTCACACCCCGATCCTCTCCCCTCGGCCAGGTGGGGAACTCACTGCGGTTCCGGCCACCATTAAAACTGCAGCCGTGTCCCAATGACCTCATCGGAGGACAACATGTGTAATCAAGACCCTACCCACTTTAGGTGGGTTTCCTTGCCCCCTTCCTTGGTTAGCTGTGCAGATTAAAATTGGGACCATCACCGCCTAGCATCTCTAGGGTGGGCAAGAAAACACTTGGGCAATGTTAACTGCCCAGTTTCAGGCAGGTGGGTGAAGGTTAAAAATCATCCTTAGTTTTGGTCCTAACGCCTGTACAATCAAAACCTGCTGAGCGACATTTACCCATAACTCATGGGCACAAGGGAGGGGATCATAGAATGTGGCAAATTTGACAGATTTTGTCCCGATAATCATTAATTTTACCCACACAGTTGCTAAACCACGGAGCAGGAAGCCTCAGGAACAATCCTCAGTCTCACTCTAGTTTATATTACAACAGCGACTACACTTTATAAGGTGCGTCAATGACTGTGAAGCACTTGGGGTCATCCAGAGATGAAAGGTACTACATAAATGCAAGTCTTTAACTGATCCCAGTTCAGGAAGTGGAACAGGAACCACAACAGGCCTCAGCACCCTTAACTCCAGGGTTGGGAAGGGACGGGGTGGGGAGATTGGAAATAAGCTGTGGTTAGACTCCCTGCTCCCTGAGTGATTATCAGCCCCTGGGCAAGGGTGGAATCAGGCTGGTCTATGATGCACTCCATGATTAGAGGGCAAAGGTCAGCCACAAGTCGGGACTATTGCAGCAGGCACACGGGAACACCACCAGCTGCAAGTTCCCCTCCAAGCCAGACACCATCCGGACTTGGAAACATATCGGCTGTTCCTCCACCGTCTCTGGCTCAAATCCTGGAACTCCATCCCTAACAGTACTCTGGGTGTACCTACACCACCTGGACTGCAGGGGTTCAAGGGGGGGGGGGGGGGGGGGCAGCTTACCACTACCTTTTCAAGGGCAATTAGGGATGGGCAATAAAGGCTGGTCGAGCCAGTGACTCCGCATCCAGTGAAAGAAATTTTTTAAAAACTATAATTTTACTGTGACCTAAAACAAAAACTTCAATGGAAACTTATCAAATTAAAATGCCATTGCCAGGGCTGATAGTGCACTCCAGCCCCTGCTGCATCCACCAGTCTCAGAAGGCCCCATGTGTACCGCTGGACACAGCATTCCCCCTCTCCAAGGATATATTCTTTTGAACACCATTGAACAAATTAACATGTCAACTAAATGATCAAGCCCTTAAAAGAGACACTGTAACAAAGACAAAACTTTAAAGGAAACTTATCAAATTAAATTAAAATAAACATTTTGGGCAGAAAGCGTCTCTTTATACTCTTCCAAGTAAACTAAAACCAAACAAATTATCCTAATTAGGTAACCCCAGTGTCTCAGTCCCTTTTTATACTCGAGTAAACCAACTGAAAATAAGCTAATTAACAGATTATAGCTAAACAAGTTAACAGCCCCTTAAAGGAGCCACTTTTGTTATTGTGAGCAAACAAATGAACTAATTCACAAATTGACATAGCCCTTAAAACTCTGAGTAAACTAGAGCCAAAGAAACAAATTAATCTAATTAACAACCCTGGTGTCTCGGAAACCAAGAACTGTGATTGTACTCGAAAGAGTTGCAGTCTGTGACTGTTGATAACTCGAAAGAGTTTTTATAGACTTTTGAATAAAACCAATGATTAACAAATCAAAGTAACAAAAAGTGGTGGGTGGGGTGGGGGAGACAGCCCTGAAGGGGCACTATAACTAAAATAAAACAACAAAAGAAAGTTAACTAACTAAACCAAAATATCATTACTGGGGGGTGATGATGTACCCCAGCCCCCTGCGGAAGGCCTCAAACGTAACTATGGCCCTGGAGAGGAAGCACGCGGTGTCCACAGTCCCTCTTTATACTCTTTTGAGAAAGAATAATTAATAAATGAAACTAAAAATCGATAAATCAGAGGGAGCGACAGCTCTTGGTGGGGTACCTGTCTCTCAAAGCTAATAAACTAAACTTTTTAAAAATCAAAAAAAGTAGGGGGGGTAGTGGGGAGTGACAGCCCCTGGTGGGGGCACTGCAACAACAACAAAAACGTGAGAGGAAACTTTCGAAACTAAATCAAAATGTCATTAGTGCAGTTGGGGTGGGGTGGGGTGATGATGCACCCCAGCTCCCATGGTACCCACTGATCACAGAAGGCCTCTAAGTGTGCCAGTGGACACCACCTCTTCCAGGGCTACAATCCCTTTTCATCTGTGCTCAAGATACTTGATCAATCAATTCTCCCCACCCGTTTATCCTTAACCTTTTAACAATACAACTAACGTAACACTAACAGGGAAGAGGTGGTGATGGGAAAAGGAAATCGAATTGTCAGACCACTGACTGTGCAGGAGCAGTTAATCTCCTTCTGTAGCGGGGAGATGGTGGCCTTGCGGTAATGTCCCTGAGCTATGTAATCCAGGGTCCCAGGTTAGTGCTCTGACAATGCCAGTTCAAATCCCACCATGGTTGTTGATGGAATTTAAATCCAATTAATTAATTAATCTGGAATTGAAAGCTAATCTCAGTAATTGTGACCATGAAACTATCAACTGTTGTAAAAAAAAACCTTTCCGGTTCACTAATGCCCTTTAAAGGAAGCAAATTCACCATCCTTATCTGGCCTACATGCCACAGCAATGTTGTTGGCTCTTAACTGCCCTCTGAAATGGGCAACAAATACCGGCCTTGCCAGCAACGCCCACATCCCATGAAAGAATAAACATTTTTTTTAAATGTGCAGCTAGCTTAAACAGAGCTCAGCTGGGTGACTTATTACTCACTATTTTTGCTTGATCAAGGTCATATCTGTGAAGAGGAGGGGGCAAAATATCAAAGCAGGAAACTGCAGCTGTGCTGAGACTGGGGTCAGGTTACTACAGGTTTGCCTGTCTCTCCTGGACAGGCCTTTAGGTCCATACACAACCAACCTCCCCCTTCTGCTGACTACCCGTCTGTACATCGGCTCACCCTATCCTCCCACATCGTCTGGATATTTTTTTTTGGCTCCAGCAGACCTGCAGCCAATTCAGGCAAAGGTTCATACTTAAAACAGACCTTCACAAATCTCTCAACAGTGCTGCGCAAGCCAGTGCTATGATACTGGTACATCCCAACTGGATTTACACAAGGTAATACCCCCCCTGCCCCAATATTGGTCGCCAGCCCGATGCCAGTCACTTAACTAAGGAAAAGGACTTGCATTTATATAGCGCCTTTCACAGCCACAGGAAATCCCAAAGTGCTTTCACAGCTAATTAAATATGTTTGAAGTCTAGTCACAGCAGCTGGTACATACACAACAAAATCCACAAACAGTAATGTGATCATGAGCAGATAATCTGTTTTTGGTGACGTCAATTGAGGGATAAATATTGGCCAGGTCACCAAGAAGAATGCCCCTGTTCTGCTTCAAAATAGTGCCATGGGATCTTTTACATTCACCCCGAGGAGGCAGACAGGACAGTTTAACGTCTCATCCGAAAGATGGCACCTTTGACCGTGCAGCACTCCCTTAGTACTGCATTGGAGTGTCAGCCTAGAGTTTTATGCTCAAGTCTCAGAAATGGGCTCAGTGGCAAGGGTGCTACTAACTGAGCCATGTTGACAATCCAACTCAACTACCTTTCCCAATCCAGGACTTGAGCACAAAAATCAAGGCCAACACTCCCAGTGCAGTACTGAGGGAGTGCTGCGTTGTCACGAACCATCTTTCTGATGAGATGTCAAACTAAAGCCCTCTTATACCCTCTCAGCTGGATGTAAACAATCCCACTGCACTATCCTGAATAAGAATAGGGAAGTTCTCCCTGGGATCCTGGCCACCTTTTGGGTACATTTAAGGGGAAACTGGATAATTATATGAGGAAAAGGTTACGATGATAGATTTAGGTGGGAAAAGATGGAAGGAGGCTCAAGTAGAGCATAAGACCATAAGACATAGGAGCAGAAATTAGGCCATTCGGCCCATTGAGTCTGCTCCGCCATTCAATCATGGCTGATGAGTTTCTCAACCCCATTCTCCCGCCTTCTCCCCGTAACCTTTGATCCCCTTACCAGTCAAGAACCTATCTATCTCGGTCTTAAATACACTCAATGACCTGGCCTCCACAGCCTTCTGTGGCAATGAATTCCATAGATTCACCACTCTCTGGCTAAAGAAGTTTCTCCTCATCTCTGTTCTAAAAGGTCTTCCCTTTACTCTGAGGCTGTGCCCTCGGGTCCTAGTCTCTCCTACTAATGGAAACATCTTCCCCATGTCCACTCTATCCAGGCCTTTCAGTATTCTGTAAGTTTCAATCAGATCCCCCCCTCATCCTTCTAAACTCCATTGAGTATAGACCCAGAGTCCTCAAACGTTCCTCATATGTTAAGCCTTTCATTCCTGGGATCGTTCTCGTGAACCTCCTCTGGACCCTCTCCAGGGCCAGAACATCCTTCCTGAGATACAGGGCCCAAAATTGCTCACAATATTCTAAATGTGGTCTGACCAGAGCCTTATAAAGCCTTAGCAGCACATCCCTGCTTTTATATTCTAGTCCTCTCGAAATAAATGCCATAAACACTGACATGGACTGATTGGGAAGAATGGCCTGTCTGTGTGTTGTATATCCTATGTAAAGTTTAGTGAGCTGCAAACCTGTGTCAAAATGCAACAACTTATGCATAAAAACATACAAATTAGGTGCAGGGCTAGACCATTTAGCACCTTGAGCCTGTTCCACCATTCATTAAAATCATGGCTGATCTTACTAATGCCTCAGCCCAACATTCCTGCCCACCCCCCATAACCTTTGACCCCCTCCTTAGTCCAAGAATCTACCTCTGCTTCAAAAGTATCCAATGACCCTGCCTCCACGGCTCTCCGGAGGGAGCGAGTTCCAAAGATTCATGGCCCTCAGAAAAAATTTCTTCCCATCTCAGCCCTAAATGGGGGACCCCTTATTTTTCAACTGTGTCCCCTAGTTCCAGTCTCACCCACAAGGGTGAAAAACATCCTTTCAGCATCCACCCACCCTGTCAAGTCCCCTCAGCATCTTATGTTTCAAGAAGATCACCTCTCATCCAAAACTCCAATGAACACAGGTCCAGGAGGTCAAACCTTCCCTCATATCCGACGTATAAATCGAGTGAACCTTCTCTGAACTGCTTCTAACACATTCTCCCTCGACATTTATTGACACTCCCCAAGTAGGTGGTACTGGGACGTTGGGATTGCAGTTTTTAAAAAAGCTGCAGTTCCCAGATTTTCAATATTTCTCACTCTTGGCGAGAGTGAAATGGATGTCTGGAATCTTGGCCCGTCCTTTCTGGAATGCTGAGCCGCAGCACCCACGTGTGAGGGGCGATTCACGCAAACAGTCTATTTTCTTCTTATTTGACTTGAGAGTTTGAAACCAATTGAGCAGCTCTGCTCACACCAGATCGAGAGAGAGAGATTAGAAAACTGGCACCAAACCCCCAAATTAGATTACTGCCTTGAAGTCACTCCAGTGCATGAATTATGGACTATTAGAGAATTATACAAGGGCCATTTTGGGTTCATTTGTGTTCCAGTACTGAAGACTTAAGCGCCGTGTACTTTAACACTCACCCCTCATACTGAAGGTATTGGGTGGCAGGGGGGGTGTGGAAGAAATATCTGATTTGAACACACGCTAGTGTGGACTCATCCCTGTGTTCACTGATGTACACAGGCTCCCAGTCCGCAAGAGCTCGGTTTTAAACCTTTCCATCCTGGTTTTGAAATTTCTCCATTGCCTCGCCACCCCCATCTCTATATTCTCCCACAGCGCTCCTTCAACCCCGATTTTAATTGTCCCACAACTGGAGACTGCATCTCCTGCTGTGCAGAGCTCCCCTAAACTCGAATTCCCTCTCTAAAGCTCTCTGCTTTTCCACTCCACCCTCCTTTATGATGCCCCTTTAAACGTACCTTTTTGACCAAACTTTTGGTCACCTACCTCATGTACACACATCTCTCCCCTATCCCCAGGAGAGAGGTGTTCATCTCCCACAGGCACCAGGAGTACTGATGAGTTACTCCTGCGGCCGTGCCTTCAGTGGTCTAGGCCCTAAGCCATGGAATTCCCTTCATAAGCCTCTCTGGCCTCCTTTAGGAGAATGGTGTGTGACTTGCCTCTTCAACTGAGCTTTTGTTCATCTGTTCTCTGACTCGTTATCAACCTTTGTCTGATTACACTCTTGTGAAGCGCCTCGGGGAGTTTTAATACCTAAAAAAGGTGCTATGTAAATGCAAAGTTGTTGTTGTAGAGGGTGAGCTAGGTGTCTCCCATGATCGAGGCTCACCTGAAACTGAGCACTACAGTCACCTAGAGCCACCTCGCCTGCGGCAGGAACAGCACACACCATTGGTCTGTTTCTATCAAGTAAATATTTGAGAAAAGATTACCATCAAAAGCCGTTGCTAACGTAATATTGAGCAAGAGTCCTTTTGTAGTGTAGAAGACCCGAACAGTCTGAAAGATTACAATCTGCACTGTGGAAGGCATGAGCTTTGACAGAGGAGAATACAATCAAGTTGCTAGGCAATGAGTTTGGCACCACTGCTGCTTCCCGTCTGCTCTGCCCCAAAGATAGATAAAAGATGAGCATCAAGATTATCAGATGATGTTCATCTCTTTGCAGAAAGTTAGAGAGATTTATTGCTAATCACAATCTATAAACACACACTGTGTAAACTGACTAGTAGTCCAAAGTGTACAGGGCACCATCAGTGCCCACAGGGAAGCTCTTGGTGAATATGTCAACAAGGTGTTTAAGTGTGCAAAAACACACAATCAAGTGCCCAAAAATGCCTCACAAGAACTTTGACAGACAAAGCACCAATCACACAAGGAAATATTAAGATAGGTGGTCAGAAGCTTAGTCAAAGAGGTAGGTTTTTTTTTAAAGAAGTGTCTTGAAAGGAGAGAAAGAGAGATAGAGGAGCAGAGGTTTGGGGAAAGACTTCCAGAGCTTAGAAGGCTGCCAGTAGCCGGGCCAGGGCCAGGGAAATCAAGGACACACAAGAGGCCAGTTACAGAGGAGCACAGAGAGGGTTATATGGCCAGAGAAGATTACAGTGATATAGATGGGCAAGGCCCTGAAGGGATTTGAACACAGTGCAGGAGGACATTCCAAACCAGATATCTTCAGATACAAGCTTTGATATTCCCTCCTGTGTACAAAAGGAAAGCAGAAGTAAGAGGGCAGGCTGAGATTTCCCAAAATGCTTCATTTGCAGGTACAATTAATTCCTTTGAAATATTGTTTAGATAAATGCTGCCAATTTGGACACAGCAAAATTCCGCAAACAGCAAGATAACCAATTACTCTTTTTAACAGCGTTGCTCAAGGATAAATCCCTTGCCTTTCTTCGAATTGTACCTGGGATTTTAACATCCATCCAGACAGTTATGATGATGGTTTAGCATCACAGCTGAAAGATGACACCTCCGACAATGTAGCACTCCCTCACAAGATTACCAAACAAAATATGACCCTCTGATTTTTGATCCAGCAACACTGGAGGAATTAGGATTTAGTTCCAAGTCAGGATGGTGGGTCTCGGAAAGAGAACTTGCAGATGGATGGTGGCATCTGCTGTCCTTGTTCCTCTAGGTGGTAGAGATCACAGGTTTGGAATGTGCTGTCGAAGGAGCCTTGGTGAGTTGCTGCAGTGCACCTTGTAGGTGGTACACACTGCTACTGCTGCTGTGCGTTGTTGATGGTGGAGGGAGTAAACGTTTAAGGCAGTGGGTGGGATCCTGATCAAGTGGGCACCTTTGTCTAGACTGGTATCAAGAATCGAGCGTGGTTGGAGGCACACTCATCCAGGCAAGCCGAGAATATTCCATCCCGACTTTGGGATGTCAAGGGGCAAGATGCTCGCTGCAGAAATCCCAGTCTCTGATCTGCTCTTGTAGCCGCAGCACTCATCCAGTTTCTGTGCTTCCGTTTGGTGCTTTGTACAGTTTTGATTGTAATCAGTGTTTGAAAGCCAAGTCGCTACCCAAGGCGAAGAAAAAATAATAATTTTGCAGGCACATCAAATAATGAGACAAGTTTAAAAACAGTGGAACATCAGGCTGAGATCTCCCAAAGTTATAGTATAACTGCTTTAGGGGTACCCCCAAAACATCGCGCACCCCCACTGTCCCCGCCCCCTCCCCCTCCCCCTCCCCCGGCCTTCAAACGGACAGATCTCCAACTTTACCGTTTAGCCACTTCTTGTGTTTCACAGGAAGCACCTTGTTTCCTCTCAAACTTCTAACTAAGAAAAACTCAAGGACCCTCGGCATCGGAACAGTGCACTCGTGCTCCAAATGTGCTGCTCCTCTGATGATGTCTGGGCTCGATAGTGCGGCTACACAGGAGCCTGGTGCAACACAGTAGGAATTTCTCTGTGCTCCAAAGCTACAAATTCAAACCAGCAAGACAAATACAGGCTAAAACATCCAGGCTGAGTTTTGAAGGAGGCACTTCTTTTTTGCCCTGTTCCTCCCTCCCTCTCCTCCGAGACATTGATTCAAGGTTGGGCAAGATTCTCCCTGCGCCAATTGTCAGGCAATGCCACCCAAATTGTGGGAGAGGGTACCGAAGAGATTCAGTGGGATGCTTTGAAGGATAAGGGATTTCAGTTTCGTGGGTAGATTGGAGAAGCTGGTGTTGCTCTCCTTGGAGCCACTAAGGCCAGCAGGAGATTTGATGGAGGCGTTCAAAATCGCGAAATAGTTCTTCAACTGCACCTTCCAAACCCATGACCTCTACCACCTAGAAGGACAAAGGCAGCAGGCGCATGGGAACACCACCACACAACGAGCTCCCCTCCAAGTCACACACTATCCTGACGTGAAAATATATCGCCATTCCTTCACCGTTGCTGGGTCGAAACCCTGAAACAACTGAAGTAACAGCACTGTGGGCATTCTGAGGCAGCAGCTCACCACCACATTTGCCAAAGACGAAAGGCCAGGGGGGTGGATTTTCAGCCGTGCCCGAGGCAGGTGAGGTCGAAAATTGGTCCCCCCCCCCCTCTACCCCTGCCAACATGCCAGGGGTATGTTCAAATCTGCCCTCAGCCATTTTTGTGGAGGCGGGACTGGGGCCAACAGGCAGTGGGTGGCTGATTAGGCTCTTAAGGGCCTAACCAAGTGCAATTATAGGAGGCCAATTGGAATTTTCCAGTCAGTGGCCATGAGGTGCCTGGTGTAGTGTTCAATTGTGTGTGTGTCAGTTGGCTTCTCATACAGAGTAGTTAGCCTGGGGGGTGGTGACTGAGAAAGAGAAACTGAACTGAACTGAAACAAGCAGCTGGGAACACAAAAACAGACACTTTGTGACCACAAGACACATTTTTAACAGCACTTAGGAATAAAGTTCCTGCACACACACACACACACACACACACACAGTCTGGCATGTATCATCTCTGCGTATTTCCAAAGCATTAAACACAACACCTGGAGACAGGCACCCAGTGGCAGACCTAGAGGACCTCCCTGCCTGGGTGGGGTTACAGCCAAAGACCATCCTGTAGATGGGACTCCCCCTCTCCAACTGTGCTGGCCTGGCTGGCAAATCTCTATTTTATTTAAAGGAGAAGTTAGAGAGCGTGCCTCCTCCATGCTGTTGGTGCCCTCTCCATTTCTTACCTTCCATTGCAGGCTGCTGCTCCACTCAAGCTAGAAGGTATCCGATAGGCCCTCCAGCTTCGAGAGCCTGCCCACCATCCTCGATGGGACAGGGGAACGTGTCTCCATGCCAATTAAGGGGCACCTCCATGAAAATCCTGAGTAAATTACCTCCCCTGCCGCACACCAGGTTCTGATTTCGGTTTCCCGCTCCCATAGGGAAAACCAAGCCCACCGTGTTTATTTTTTGAGATCTGCAGTGCAGGGACTTCTCACCATCCCCACCCCCACGCCCACGCTTTGGGTTGCCAACTACATTTAAAGGTATTCCTGGAGGTTTCATCACATGACTTGCTCTCACGCTTCAGCTATTAGTCAGCCCACACATCCAGCCTAGTGACGCACTGCCTTCCTACACCAACTGGAAAGCAAAAAGACTCATTACCCAACTGGTAAGGTTTGACTGTCAGCCAAACCGCCTTCCCTCCCCCACCCACCGCCATTTTCAATTTTTTTTTATAATTGGTAAAAGAGAAATGTTCAAAGAAAATGACAAAAAAAGAAAACATCTTTTTGAACATCCCGATGATTTTTCTCCAGGGGTCGCACACAGCAGTGTCCTGGAGATTGATCTTCAATTCCTGGAGACTCCAGGCCAATCCTGGAGGGTTGGCAACCATACCCAGCCTCTCCACCCCTCCCAGGTTTTGTTTTGGCTGTTGTTTTGGGACCTGTTGTTCCAGCAGCACCGGCAAGAGCCCTGTAGCAGTCATGACGTCACCGCCATACTGGTCTGCTCGTACAGACACACACAGGCACACACACGGGCACACACACGTCCATCAGCGAATCACAGGCCGTCCACACATACACAAACGGACGGGATCCATTTATTGCACAGCTGGTTTACAGAGAGGGTCAAGTGCAATACCGAGATGGAAACGTGGGGCAGCGGCACACTTCACTCACTCTCCTCGGACAGTAATATAAAAAACAGCTTATGCTGCTGTCAAGAGGTGTCATTGATGAGAATTACAGGTTTCTCTTGGTGGTGTCTTGCTTCTTTACTTTGCTGGCCGCTCCACTGACAGCAAAACACAGCATCAAGTAGCAAAAGAATGATCGCAGGAATGAAAGGCTTAACGTATGAGGAACGTTTGAGGACTCTGGGTCTATACTCGATGGAGTTTAGAAGGATGAGGGGGGATCTGATTGAAACTTACAGAATACTGAAAGGCCTGGATAGAGTGGACGTGGGGAAGATGGTTCCATTAGTAGGAGAGACTAGGACCCGAGGGCACAGCCTCAGAGTAAAGGGAAGACCTTTTAGAACGGAGATGAGGAGAAACTTCTTTAGCCAGAGAGTGGTGAATCTATGGAATTCATTGCCACAGAAGGCTGTGGAGGCCAGGTCATTGAGTGTATTTAAGACCGAGATAGATAGGTTCTTGATTGGTAAGGGGATCAAAGGTTACGGGGAGAAGGCGGGAGAATGGGGTTGAGAAACTTATCAGCCATGATTGAATGGCGGAGCAGACTCAATGGGCCGAATGGCCTAATTTCTGCTCCTATGTCTTATGGTCTTATGTCTTAAAAACATACGTTTAAACTGTTTTTTTTACAAGGCAGCAGAAAAAGGGGGAAGACACCAAGGGCAATCTTGGCCTTTGGGCACTGGTTGGCCGCCTATTCTGGCAGCTAAGAGGATCCCTTCCAGCCATTTTTGAGTGTCCGGCCCTGATTTAAATTCGGCAGGCAAAGTGCAGGGGTGCTAACCCGAGGTGTCATGTTCAGGCTGACGCAGCCGCCAGCCAGGCAAGTCACCAAGGTGAGGGGTCACGACCACGGAGGATGGGGGCTCCCAGGATGGCAGTGACCCAGAGTAGTTTCATAGGCCCTGGAGGATGTCTCAGGCCCCAGTTTCAAGCTAGAAAGGCGATTAGGATCCCATTTATGTCACTAGATCTCAATTTCAATGGTACAAGGGATCTATCGGCTGTACCAGGCAGATGCTTTGGACGTGTCGTATTAAGCCACTTTCAAGATGGAGTTTACCACTTTACGTAAAGGGCCCTTAAGGCCATTAGGTCATTTTTGAGTCAGGTGAGGGCAGTAAGAATAGGCCCTGCCTATCCGTGCTCATTGCCCAGCCACTGGAGTCTCTGTAGATACAGTTTAATACACCAAACGCTTAGGTCATTTATCAACTTTCATCGAGTATGGCATCCAAATGTCATCCACCAAGGTTCATACTTCACTTCACCTCGAAGGAGACTTAAGTTTTTCTACTGAGTTATCCGTGCCCTCGGAAAACACCGGAAGCAGCGGTGAACGGCAAGATAAAACAAAAACAAGTGTTAAACCACGGCCTTTCCTGCCTCTTCAGGCGGACGTACAAGTTCCCATGGAGGCCAGCAAGCAGGGCATCGGGAATGGTCACGGTTTGGAAATGGTGACGTGTGTAGGTGGCGAAAGCAGGGCTTCAGCAACAATGGGGGTTGAGGCACAGCCAGAAAGGGGGCAGCACATGGAAAGTTTATCCCTATTGCACACAAATCTCCCCAGGGACCAGCATGGATGCGTTTGGGAGGGTGGGGGTGGGGGTGGGGGTGGGGGAGGGAAGCCGGCTAAAACACACAAGAAAGGGATAGTAGAAGGATGCGCTGATGGAGTTGGATGAAAGTGGGTGGGAGGCGGCTCATGTGGAGCGTAAACACCAGCATGGACCTGTTGGGCCGAATAGCCTGTTGCTGTGCTGTAAAGACTGTGCGGTACAAACGGAAGGCGGAGCCCAATGTGAAAGGCTGACATGACACAAGATCAGAAATTATTTCCTGAGGCAAGGGTAGCCTCCAGAACATTCACCTCAAGTCAGTTTTTCACTGACTGCCAGAAAAATTTTTAAAAACAAACAGATTCGATGAAACATTAAATAAAACTGTTGCAACATGAAGCAGCAGAACTGAGCAATGGTTTCGTGCCGCTGCATGACCCCTGATAAGCCGGAGAGGGGAGCAGGAGGGAGGAAGAAAAGCTCAAAATCCTTCCCGAGAGAGAGTCTTCCCTTCAGGTCTCAGTGCAATTTTCCATGGCTTGCAAAGGCTGTTCACAAGTTAGAACACCAAGTAGCTGTAAACGGAGGTTACCTGAGGATAAATAATGCAACAGGTACCATCCTTACAATACACAGCAGTGTTTTTTTCCATTCGAAACAGATCCTTCTCCAGGTAAGCTGACAAGGTGGCCATGGCTACAACCGCGCACTACAAACCCACTACATCTTTCCAGTAGGATCGTGCTGCAGGGAGGAGGCCATTCTGTCCATCGTGCCTACGCCAGCTCTATAAAAGGGTGATCCGATTAGCCCCGCTGCCCTTCTCTTTTCCCCCCCACCACACCCCACAGCAAATTTCTCCTTTTCAAGTATATATCAAAATCCCTTTTGAAAGTTATTTTTGAATCTGCTTCCATACCTTCAGGCAATGCATTCCAGATCATAACAGTTGTGTAAAAAAAAAAATCTCTCTGCAATCTCCTCTGGCCCTTTAGTCGATTATCTTAAATCTGTATAATATGGATGACTTTTTAATTAATCCATCTTCCAGCAGATCTTTCCAGTTATGTCTGCACTGATTTAATCTCCAGCATGGGTCAAATGGCCTCCTCCTGTGCCCTAATGACTCCATGACATCTCCGTCTAATCACTGTTCAAGCTTAGACTGGACGGGAGATGCTGCACTTTAGAAATGCTGCGAGGGCATAGGTCACACTGGCATCAGGAAACAGGGATGTGAATGTTGATGGACAATGGCATTGTTTCATTGCTTCAGCTTAGTAAAGCTGGTTGCTCAGGGCCACACATCAGGAGTCAACAGCATAGACTACAGAGGTAATCAGCCACAGCCCACAAGGGATTATATGCAGGCATCTCTCCCTGTTGGAGAGAGACAAGTGGCTTTATAACTTGAGGGGGACCACTATGCATCAAGCATGGGGCAGGCCCCAAATCTACCTCAGCCAGAACTTGTATTAACAGCACCTTACAAACCTGTGACCTCTACCACCTAGAAGGACAAGGGCAGCAGATGCATGGGAACTACCACCACCTGCAAGCCACACACCATCCTGAATTGGAAATATATCGCCGTTCCTTCACTGCCGCTGGGTCAAAATCCTGGAACACCCTCTCTAACAGCCATGTGGGTGTACCTACACCACATGGACTGCAGTGGTTCTAGGCGGCAGCTCACTACCACCCTCAAGGGCAATTAGGAATGGGCAATAAATGCTGGCCTAGCCAGCGAACACCCATATCCCTTGAACAAAAATGGAAAATGAACCCACGCTGTTGGCATTATCCTGAACCACAAACTAACCATTTAGCCAACTGAGCCAACTGGCCCTCTCACGGACTACAACATGCAAAAAGAACTCCTAGTAAGAGAACAGGAGGCAAACTTGAACTCACGATTACCCCAACGATTGGGATCCGTTAACATGGAAACATGGCCTGCACCTTTAATTGGGGCGGAATCACTAAACACCAGTTCCAGCATGTGTTGCTGGTCACAGGTACGGAGTGATGGAACAAAACGCAAATACGTCAACTGTACTGATGTTCTCAATTGCTTGGCAGTCTTATTTTTGTGTAGGGTACCCACACACAATGTCCTGCTATGAATCATGGTGAGCAGAAACTACAAACAAAATAGGAAGCAGCAGCATTGCAGTAGCAAACAGGATTTGCCTACTGAACTTTAGAGTGCACCTGGTGTACAGCGACATGAAAACCAATGCAAATGACCAGAGAGGGAGAGGGAGAGAGAGAGGGAGAGAGAGAGAGAGGGAGAGAGAGAGAGAGAGGGGGAGGGAGAGGGAGAGGGAGAGGGAGATAGAGAGGCCCATTTGACTCTATTTTGAGTCATGTGTCTCAGACAGAGTTCAAGAAGAGATTTCTAAACCCCGCTTCATAAAGACTGCCCCCGAGGCTTTTTCAAACTGTGTCAGTGTGGAATAAATACCAGATTTGCTTCCTCCCCCACCCCCCCACCCCCAATCAGAAGGCATTAATTCCTTGCAATTGAAACAGGAGCAGGAGTAGGCCATTCGGCCCCTCGAGCCTGCTCTGCCATTCAATAAGATCAAGACTGATCTGACTGTGGCTTCAACCTCACTTTCCTGCCTTCCCCCCACCCCATTGACTCCCTTATAGATCAAAAATCTATCGAACTCACGTGTAAGTGTGTTCAATGACCCAGCACCCACTGCTCTCTGGGGTACAAAATTCCAAAGATTAATGACCCTGAGAAGAAATACCTCCTCATTTCAGTCTTAAATGGAGACCCCTTATTCTGAGACGGCGTTCCCTAGTTCTAGATTCCCACTCGAGGGAAAAGTCCTCTCGACATCTGTGAAGCCCTCTCAGGATCTTTTATATTTCAATAAGATCACCTTCTGAACTCCAACGAGTATAGGCCCAGCCTTTCCTTCGAAAGTATTCAGCATTATGAAGAAATTTTACCTTGCTCTGAAAATCTAGAATAAAATTCCTCCTTTGTTTGTATCGGGGATAACAAAGTACATTTCAAATCAGTGACTCACAAAACCCAACAATGTAGCAAAAGGGATCAATTCCATAGACCAGCTGTAAAGTCACCCGACGTTCTGACCTGGAAATATACTGCTGCCCCTTGTCACTGGGCCGAAATTCTGGGACTCCCTCCCCAACAGCACTGCAGTGGTTCAAGGTCAAGCCTCACCACCATCTTCAAGAGCAACTAGATAGGGGCAATAAAAGCTGGTCTTGCAAGCCCATATCCCAAGAGCAATTCTGTTTGAAAAGCAGGAGAAAACATTAAATGCGGAGTGAACACACGTTTTAAAATTTGGAATTCCAGCTTGATGTTTCATCTCGTGAGAAGCTTGAATGTTCTCCAACTGCCTCAGGAAAACATTCTAGTGCTTTCCTCCATTTTGATGGCGTACACCATTTCAAAACAGAATGCTTGAGGTTAAATGTTTAGTCTGGGATATTCCCTGTCTCAACTTGAAAGTATTTGGTTGAATCAGAAAGTGCTGTGGATTCCATTTGCCAGCTGGAAGTCCCCGTCACAGGTCCAGAACTCCCCACACCCCAGTCCCCCATCAACACTCAGTGCTTTTCAGCAGAAATGCTATATTGTTAGCAGTGTTGGCTTCTGGATGAGACACTAAACAGAGGCCGCTTAGCTGGGGTGTAAAAGTCAAGGATTTGCGAAGAATCGTTCGATGTTCTAAGGGCACAAGGTGCTAGATTAATGCGACGTGTTTTCTTCCCCCCTCTCCCTCACTGAAATGGCAGAGGGCTGGACCTTCCCATCGGGACCACGAGGGCTGGTTGAGTGCCAGAACAACTCCAGGACTAAAGACAGGGTGAGGCTCAAGCCCAGTTGGACCGAGAGCTGGGAAGCAGTGGGGTTGAGGGCAGTGTTGGCCAAAGCCGGGGCCTAGTGGAACTGCAGCATGAAGCAACTTGAGCTGAGACCTAATGGGGCCAGATAGAGAGGAGCGGGAACGAGGGGAGTGGGGGGTGTACAGCTTGCCTTCGCTATGCCTTTTTCAGGCTTCACTTGCAGAGGGAATCCCTCATTGTGGCGCCAAACTGGCATACGTGCTGTTTCCCCAGGTCTGAAGGTATGCTGTATTGACCGAGATGTTGAACTCAGGCCCTGCTTGCCCATTCAGTTGGGATGGAAAAATGTTACCTACATAACAATTGGGTGAAGCACTTCACAACATCCTGACAACAAACGTTGGTTTATGGAGCGTCCCTGACGTGGCAAAACATCTCACGGCACAATCAGCCAAAAACTGACCCTGAGTCAAAGGAGGGGACAGTAAGACAGGTTACCAAAGGTTTTACAGGGCATCTTAAAAGGGAAGAGAGAGAGAGAGAGAGAGAGAGAGGAGTGCTTCAGTCTAAGTGGTGTGAAGGGAAATGCAAAATAATTGCAGACGCGGGAAAAAAAAACATGAAAACCACATCCGTGCCTTTAACCAGGGAGCCAGGGGCAAGTGCGGAGCAAGTGTCTGATACCCTCTGACAGGACAGGAAATGCCTTTTCTCCCACTTGGGACCACAACCCCAGGCTTAGTAACATGACTGGGTAAGTGAGCTTCCAGTTAAGTTAATTGCACAGCCCTGCGCTAAGTCATTCCACTTCAGCTTCATCTTCCCTGTAATCATGTGTGCCATGCACCATCTGGATACATGCGAGACTTCAAAAATCTCAGACAACAGTAGCCTTTCCACCAAAAAACACATAACAATTGTCTAATTAAAGAGGAAGTTAGTGATTTGCATTGGACCTGGAAGACACAGCTTTTAAAACAGTGTCTCACACAGGTAAATGCTTAATTACGGTCATAGGATGTACGCTACACCTAGAATTAGCAGGACCTTTGATCGTTTTTAAAATAGATTCCCCCCCTGTGACCCCCTCCCACCCTTTTCTCCTTAAAGTGCCAGTCCAATTAGCATTCTCAGGCATTCTGTACCAAGTTTGCGTAGTCAATTCCCACTCCGGACCGAGGTTTGCCAGGGCTGCCAGTCACGGATTCGGCCCTTGTATAAATCAGGGCAGGCAGAAGATGTCCAAACTCTGTCATCACGTTCGACCCTGATCAACCAGCGTCGTCCAGTGGGATCTCACTTGAGAAAATCCTTCCCCAATTGTAAAGAAATTGAGAAGATGGATCCCAGAGTAGGGGCAGCTTTGAGGCAGGCCCAGGGCTCAGCACCATGTTCACTCACAAACCACTCGGAGAACCTGCACAGCTTGCCACAAGAGGTTTCCTAAACTTTAGGAACAGGAGTCGGTCATTCAGCCCTCACCCTTCAATTAAATGATAGCCTCGAGGAACAGTACATAAATAAAACGGCAACACACTTCCACATCACACCACCATGGGATGTGGTGCGGTTTAATTTAACTTGCTCTTGGGACTCGGGCCACACTGAAAGCAGTATTCATTGCCCATCCCAAAACGACATGAGGAGATTAGGGTTTAATGTACGGAAATTTCCATGAACACCCACGCAAGACAGAAAAATCAACCAACCAAATCATCATAACTCATGAAACAACAAGGATATGAAGTCATCCTCACATGGATAATAAATTAAATCACCCCTGCAAACAGTGTTTACTTCTACAACCGAAAGTTAGGGACTGAAATTAGTAAATTACAACATGCTTTTATCATATTGCAAAATCCTGCTGATCTTGTTTGCAGTTGGCGTGTGCCGAGGGTGCCTTCATTCTTTAACATGATCAGCCTCGAGTGTCAGTATGGCTCTTGACGGTGGAGCTCATTTCCAAGTCAAACATATTTAAACAACACCTTGTTTCCACTCTGACCTCTCTGTCCTTGGGCTGCTACAGTGTTCCAATGAAGCTCAATGCAAACTCGAGGAACAGCGCCTCATCTTTCGTCTCACCATTCTCCAACCTTCTGAACTCAATATTGAGTTCAACAACTGTTTTTTTTTTTTGCTGGCTTGTTTCTTTCTTTATCCCTTCACGTTGCATTCAGATGGCTGCTATATAGCCATTAACGCCTCATCTGCACACAACCTTTGTTTCTTTGCAACAACTATTACCACTCTCTTTGGCACCATGAAATCTTTTGTTATTTAATCTCTCCTGTCCTCCACTCTATCACAGCCCTTCCCTTCAGTTTTTCCTGCCTGCTCCCCCCTTTCATTGGCTTAAAACTCTTCCATTTCTATTTTTCTTCAGTTCTGATGATTGACCTGAAACCGTTAACTGTTTCGTTCCACTAAAATAAAAACAGTAGTTTACCCAATGCGAAGGACTTTGGGTTATTTCTGAGAGCGGTAGTGTGCTTTTCTTCCTTTGTTTTCCAACAAAGGGCACCCCTCTTTTTTTTTTGGGGTGGGGAGGGGTAGTGAAAAGTAACACTCCCTGCCCTGTGCACTACAGTGCAACAATATGTGAACTACAGCTTTTCTGAAAGGATCACAAGCTGTAGACAATTGACACCGAAAATTTGAGCTTCATGATGGACAATGCAACTTTGTGATTCAAATGAAGTCACGGCACCTCGCATCACTTATCTAAAATTGCAATGTCCTTTTTGCTGGCCCTGACCGAAGCTGTGATGCAATCAATGATGCAGTTGAAATCTCTGTTAGGAACCCTGATGAAAATTCCCTCTAGTATCAGGCAGTTTATCAAAATGCATGACATATGTGACAAGGCTAAATACAAGGTCGGCACTAGTATGGAAATTTGATATCAATATGTAAATGGAGCGCAATAGGATTCGTTGTGACACAAAGCACGTTTTACCTTGGGGAGTGGGTATGAAGACACATCCCCCAATTTTTCCTGAGGGTATTCCACTTTAACATTCCCTGGAAGCCTGCGGGTAACTCTTCTGTTATAGGGACCATTCTATATCTGGCAGCCTAGACGGTGAAAGCTGAAAAGCTATTAAACCACAGAAGGAATCTTTCTAACTGAAGTCCGTCCCATCTATCATCCAATCATCCCCAAATTTTCCAGTGGGATTGCGGTCAGGATTGCAAGCCCATCCTAAACCCAAGCAAGGGGCAGTAATGGAACTTGGCGTACTCCTGTTTCAGTATCACAACTGGCTTCAGAGCCTGTGAGTTAATGGGGCTAAAAACGGCTCAGGATTCCTCTTCATTCTTTTAACAACCACCACCAGAAGCCAAAAGCTCAAATCAACTCCAATCTCAAATCATCTAGCTGGACAAGAGTAGGGAAAGAGTAGGGCCAATTAGGGACCATAGAGGTAATGTGTGTGTGGACCCTGAAAGACGTGGGTACAGTCCTCAACAAATACTTTGCATCAGTCTTCACAATAGAAAAGGACGACGCAGGTATAGACATCAGGGTGAGGACTGTGAAATATTAGAGGAAGTTAACAGAGAGAGACAGGAGGTACTAATGGGTTTAGCGGCCTTAAAAGTGGATATCCCAGGCTGTTGAGGGAGGCAAGAGATGAGATATCAGGGGCCCTGACAGTAATTTTCAAATCCTCTTTCGCCACAGGTGTGGTGTCAGAGGACTGGAGGACTGCTAACATTGTCCCATTATTAAAAAGGGGAGGAAGGGACAGACCAGGAAATTACAGGCCAGTCAGTCTAACCTCAGTGGTGGGGAAGTTACTAGAAAGAATTCTGAGGGACAGAATATATCTGCACTTGGAGAGACACGGATTAATCAGGGATAGTCAGCATGGATTTGTTACGGGAAGGTCATGTTTGACAAATTTGATTTTTTGAGGAAGAAGCAACCAGGAGTGTTGATGAGGGTAATACATTTGATGTGGTCTACATGGACTTTAGCAAAGCTTTTGACGAGGCTCCCCATGGCAGACGGGTTAAGAAAGTAAGAGCCAATGGGATCCAAGGCAAAGTGACACATTGGATCCAAAATTGGCCGAGAGGCAGGAAGCAGAGGGTGATGGTACAGGGATGTTTCTGTGACTGGAAGTCTGTTTCCAGTGGGGTTCCACAGGGCTCGGTGCTGGGGCCCTTGCTGTTTGTAGTGTACATAAATGATCTGGACTTAAATGTAGGGGGTATGATCAAGAAGTTCGCAGATGACACGAAAATTGGTAGGGTGGTAAATAGTGAGGAGGATAGCTGTAAACTGCAGGAGGATATCAATGGACTGGTCAGGTGGGCAGAGCAGTGGAAAATGGAATTAAATCCGGAAAAGTGTGAGGTAATGCACTTTGGGGGGGCTAACAAGGAAAGGGATTACATTATGAATGGTAGGACCCTGAAAGTACTGAAGATCAGAGGGATCTTGGTGTGTATACCCACAGATCCCTGAAGGTAGCAGGGCAGGTAGGTAAGGTGGTTAAGAAGCCATATGGGATACTCGCCTTTATTAGCCGAAGCATAGACTACAAGAGCAGGGAGGTTATGCTGGAACTGCATAAAATGCCGTTTAGGCCACAACTGCAGCACTGCATGTAGTTCTGGTCACCACATTATAGGAAGGATGTGATTGCACTGGAGAGGGTGCAGAGGAGATTTACCAGGATGCTGCCTGGGCTAGAGGGTCTGAGTTATGAGGAAAGATTGGATTGGCTGGGGGATTTTTTCCTTGGAGCAGCGAAGGTTGAGAGGGAACCTGATAGAGGTGTATAAGGTCATGGGGGACATAGATAGGGTGGATAGGAAGGCACTTTTTCCATTAGTAGAGAGGTCAATAACCAGGGAGCATAGATTTAAGGTAAGAGGTAGAAGGCTAAGAGGGGAGTCGAGGAGAAACTTTTTCACCCAGAGGGTGGAGGGAGTCTGGAACTCACTGCCTGAAAGGGTGGTTGAGTCAGAAACTTTTGTAACAGTTAAGATTTACTTAGATATTCACTTGTGTTGCCATAGCCTCCAGGGCTATGGGCCAAATGCTGGGAAATGGGATTAGCGTAGTCAGATCTTTGTTGACTGGTGCCGACACGATGAGCCAAATGGCCTCCTTCTGTGCTGTAAACGTCTATGAGTCTACGAGACAATGAAGACTGCTTTGTCAATCTAACCTGGACGAGTGCAGCTCCAAAACACAAGCAGCTTTACACCATCCAGGACAAAGCAGCCCGCTTGACTGGCACCACATCCGCAAACATTCACTCCCTCCACCACCAATCCACAGTAGCAGCAGTGTGTACCATCTACAAGATGCACTGCAGGAACTCACCAAGCCTCCTTACACAGCACCTTCCAAACCCAAGTTCACGACCACCTAGAAGGACACATGGGAACACCAGCACCTTGAAGTTCCCCCTCCAATATATCACCGTTCCTTTACTGTCGCTGGGTCAAAATCTTGGAACTCCCTCCCTAAGAGCACTGTGGGTGTACCTACACCATATGGACTTCAGCAGTTCAAGAAGGCAGCTCACCACCACCTTCCCAAGGGCAATTAGGGATGGGCAATAAATGCTGGCCCAGCCAGCGACACCCACAGCCCATGAATGAATTTTTAAAATCTGTCCTACCTCTTAAGAGCAAATTCTAAACATGGCAACACATGGTGATGAGATTTGGACGTTCATTGTTCCTTTTAAATGAACTGTCCTTCAAGACTGTGAATAGTGGAACAGGCTCGAGGGGCTGAATGGGTGATGTCTGCTTCCCCAGGCCAAGTGACTTACCAACTGCTGTGGGCTCACCCACGAGTTGGAGACAGTTAAGCGAGATATGGGTGCCTGTGGAACCATGTGTGAACAAGAACCAAGCTTCTCTTCAGAGGAAGGATAGAGAAATTATGGAGTCATAACGTCACAGAGAAGTGGCCATTCAGCCCATCAAATCCATGCCAAAAGAAGAGAACAGAGCCACCTCTTTCTTCCCCCCCCCACCCCCCCACCCCCACCCCCCACCAGAAGGATGTCGGTTTAACTTGTGCTTTCTCAGGTTTTAACAAAATATCTACTGGTGACAGCAACATGTGCATCTTATAAAGGAGTGGATTGTTAACCAGTATTAACTTAACACTCTACCATTGAATACAAGTACCACAGGTACATGGATAACCTCAGCTGGTGACTACAGGAGTTAAAAATAAGCAGAATTAGTCACTTATTGCAACACACTTCCATGTCCTGCTATCAATGACGAGTAATTGTACAGAACCAGTTGCACATCCACCAAAGCAATGAACTTCTGTGCAGACAACACACACCAACGCATTGTGCATACGCCTCGCTTTCTAAAAACAGAACCCCGCGAATCTCACCAGCGGTTATGTCAGATAATAAATAATATCTTCTCGAGCTGCAGACCCAGAGTATGGACAGATGCCAGAAAAGCACAAAAACTAGTCGCCTGGGAGCAGCCGCACAGTTCAAAGGCTTTTACACACCTAACACAGTCACAGTGCATTGTTACCGGAGTCTTACTTATAGGCTTTTGCATTTGGGTTTTAAAGCAATTGGATATTTGTCCCAAATCAATTATTTAACTTTATTTGCAGCCCCCATATTTTTTTTCCCCTCCTCTCTCTCTTTTTGGTTTTGATTCTGTGCCACCGTCGCTTTCAGAAACGCTGATTAACCAAAGGGAAAAAATTGCACTTACTCGATCTGGCTTAGCTTTAGCTTGAGGCTTCTTGAAGAAGGAAGTTCTGGCAGTGAAGAAGTACTCTTCAGAGTCCTCCTCCAAACTGCTGTAGCCGCTGCTCATAGTGCTGGTCCACGTCATCTGCACAGAGCTCCTTCCACACACACAACACACACAAAGCTGCAGTCAAAAAAAAATGTACAGTATTGGGGGCTCCAAGGTGCGAATCCTCATGCAAATCTCTCTCTCCCCCACCTCCTTTAGCCTGCAGCTGGAACTTAGAAGCCTGCGTTGCTCTCAGATCCCTTCAGTTCACAGGGAATTGTCCTCTGGCCGATTTTAAGCTGAAGTGTTGACATTGTACACTCAAGTACCCCCCTCCCTAGGCTTTTTTTTTCTTCCCACCCCCCTCTGCCTCTTGCCCTTGTGCTACTCCCCCAGGTTCTTGGCTGCGACCGTCTCCCACACGCAAGACACTGCCAAAAAAAAAATAAGAAGTCTCACTTCGTTACCCCACACACAGAGAGAGAGAGAGAGGAAACTGCCGGAGCGGCTGCAAAGTTAACTTATTTCCTTAACGTCGGGCTGCTCGCGTTCAGTTAAAATCCGTTGGCAAATCAGATGTGGTAATTCCTGCAGCTCACACCCACACCGAGTGAGGGATGAAGTCATTGCTGGTCCAACCCCCCCAGCCTTCAGTTCAGTTCAGCTTCTGCAATTAACGAGCAGTTAGTTACATTTCCCTGTGAATGTCACACCCGGCCAAAGTCAAACTACTCCCAACAGCCAGGTTCAATCGCTTGATAACTGGGGGGGGGTGTTAAAAAAATATATGACCTGTGGCTTCTCCAAAGCATTGTTGCCTCCCCATTGTAAAACAAAACAGGGGTGGAGATTGGGTAGAGCGGAATGAATCACAATGTCACTAATATTTTAATCTCGAGGAGAAAGAACTAGTCACAAAATTGCAGAAACCGTTCAGCCAGATGCAGATTAAACTTAAAGGTCATTGTTTTATTGGGTCTCCCAGCTGACGAGTCACTGAGGCACAGGAGGAGGCAACTGGATCTCAACTTTAACTTGGTGGCACTTTTAACTTTGGGGTTGGGCTTGAAGTACTTTCACATACATCTTCAAGGCTGGCTGCGACTCCACATAAATCACCTGATGATGTCCTGATAACAAGATTCCCCCCCCTCCTCCCTCCTTCCGCCACTGGTTTTCACTCAGGCTGAAAGTAAAACAATGGTACACAGAAATGTAAGCAAGTGATTGGCTCCCTTCCAAAGTCTGTCTCTGCAACTTTCACACAACTGCCATCATCAGCCCTCTCCAAAAAAAGGAAACACTACCCTCAACACCTTCTCCCCTTTCTAAACACAATTCTATCTCTCCCGAACTTTTCCTTGCTAAAGCTGTCACAATATGATTTTTTTTTTTAAAAATTCATTCACGGGATGTGGGCTTCGCCGGCTGGGCCAGCATTGATTGCCCATCCCTGGTTGCCCTTGAGAAGGCGGTGGTGGTGGTGGTGGTGGTGAGCTGCCTTCTTGAAACCGCTGCAATGGTGAAAGCAAAATACTGCGGGTGCTGGAAACCAGAAATCAAAACAGAAAATGCCGGAATAACTCAGCAGCGTAGGTGGAGAGAGAAACAAGAGTTCAACGTTTGGAGTCCATATGACTCTTCTTCACCCCCGTGCTCACCGACTGACACTGGCTCCCAGTTTATATGGACTGTAAAACTCTCCAGTACCAGCCTCTCGCACATCCTCGATTTTAATCACTCCACCGTTTGAGGTGCCTAAGGAGTGAAATTCCTTCCTAAACCTCTCTGCCTCGCTCTTCCTTCAGATACTCCCTAATACCTTTAAAGTAAGCTTTTGGTCACCTCCCCTAATATCTCCTTATGTAGCTCAGTGACAAGAACTTTTGTCGGGTAACACTCCTGCCCAAGTGCCGTGGGATATTTTACTATGTTACAGGTGCTTCTGAAATGCAAGTTGTTGTTGTAGTCACCAATGTGTGATCTGACAATGCGCGCTGTTGCTGCTTCATTTCCTAAATTGACCACCGTGACTCCATGGTGGCCCTCTCTCACCTCCGAGACAGAAGGCCGTGGGTTCCAGACCCACTTCAGGACTCGAACAAAACAATCTAGGCTGACACCCCCCACCCCCGCTGCAGTACCGAGGGAGTGCAGACCCGTCAGAGGTGCTGTCACTGAATGAGGCGTTAAACTACAGCCCTGTCCTCTCAGGTGGATGTATAAAGTCCCAAGGCACTATGTCAAAGAAAGGCAGGGGGGTGTCGTTCCTGGATTCCAAGGCAATATTTAGTCCTCAAAAATCTGATTACCACAGGGTCATTTTCACAAAGCTGTTTGTGGGATCTTGCTGTGCAAAAATTGGCTGCCGCCTTTCCTACATTGGTGACCAATTAATAGGCTGTAAATGCATTGGGATGTCCTGTGGTCCTGAAAGGTGCTATACAAATGCAAGTTTTTTTTTACAATTACAACAGTGACTGCACTTCAAAAACAAAAGGAATTCATTTCCTGTAAAGTGGTTTTGGGTGTCCTGACATCATGTGTATGCGCTATGTAAATGCCAGTCTTTCTTCATTGTCCTCTGTGGCTGTGGCTCACTGACCTTCCTCACCCTCTCTTCTGCTTCTGCCATCGCTCCAGCCGGCTCGAACATCTCTCTTTCACCGTCCATTTTCTCTGCCACTGCTCTCCTCCTCGCCCGCTGCTGCCATTTCATAGATGCCGTATTCACTCAAGTGGCTTCTCCCTCCAAGACCGCATGCTCACCCCTGGCACGCATGGAAAGACACGGAGCTGGATTTTCCAAGCCCACCTTGGATGGGGGGACCAGAGTTGGGCAGGATCGGAATTTTGTGCTGCCCAGCTCGTGTGCCAATTTGCCGATGCAGTCCCCGAGCTGTCTTCCAAAAGGCAAGGTTGAGGGTGAAACGCCTGCAATCGGCTCTCTGAGTGCTGCAGGCCCTCCTATTAACCGTCCAGCATTGGGAGCCCACCCACCGTCCTTAATTGGACAGCGAGCATGCCCTCAGGTCACCGACTGGCCTTTTGTCCGAAAATTGTGTCTGGGGCTTACTTCTGACACGGTGTGGGATTAGGACCCGAAAGGATTCCAACATTGATGTCCTCTCCCCTGATTGTAAATCCAGCTCATAAAATTCACAGGACAGAAGCAAGACCATTTGGTCCATCTGGGCTCTTCTCCATAGTTCCAACCATGGCGCCTTCCTATTCTGCATCTAAAAAGGTTTGTGACAACCCAAAGCCCCTGGGAACAAAGAATAAGGTTTCCTCTTAAGCCTCAATTTCAGACATGCCTTTGTCAGTTGGCCAAGTCCTTTCATCGCACTTTCCTCAGACTGGAACTATCTAACTAGACACACTTGGTGTACTCCATGCCGATTCCCAGCAGGGCCGAGGAATGTAATTCAATCAGGCCCAGCTCTGCTTCTATCACATGAGCATGCCAGGCTGGGAAAGAGACACAGGCCTTTTAAATGGTTTACAGATAAACAGAATTCAACAGATAATATTGGCCCCCTTTGTAAACTCAATATGTCAGTCTCCAAACGTCAACTGCGTGACCGGAAAGGTTAATTAAAAAAAGAACTTTCGGCTGAGCTATGAATATAAACCCTTTGTGAGAATGTCTTTGGCCTGTGATTGGGATAAAATGCACCTAGCTTGAGGCTACTGCTATGAATAATAATTGTTCCCACATTTGCAAAACACTCCTGACCCCTCTTGGGTTTCACTGTCCAGTCCCTTTCCTTCCTGAACTCGCTCTCCCCTATACTCTAAATGATGTTTAAGTTATTCTACCAACCAAATTAGTAGGTTGAAATAGTTACTTCACCTTTCCAAAGCTTGTAAAAGATTCTAAGGACAATTTTCATCCACCAACCCAGCACAACATCTCCCCCCATCACTTAATTACAATTTGGGTGGAATGATTCCAAAATGCAACTTGCCTGGTGACACCTAAATCCATCCTTATTATCCTGCTCAGCTCTTTTCACTAGCCTCGAAGCTACCGAAGTACAGGAATACTCTTTGAAAGAGGTTGCAGCAGTTGCAGTGACTGTTGTCTTTGGAGGTTTTGGCTACTGTCCATTAACAGCTCTGAGGCTAATCTTACTAACGTTGTGTAAAAATATTGAAGCAACTGTTTTAATGCTTCTGGAAGTTTGCTGCCTGGCCCTTTTATTTATTCTCGGGATACGGGCACCATTGAGCCTCCCGAGTTGCTCTTGAACAGTTGGTGGCAGGCTCTCTTCTTGAGCTGCTGCAGCCCACATGGTGAAGGAGCTAACACAGTGTGGCACATTTGCGTGTACTGGAAGCTACATATATTAATACACACGCAAAGAGAAAGAACATCTACGCACATCGCGCCTGTTCAACTAAACAAAATAAGTGACAGCCATTCACTGACTCTTTCCTCAGGGCAATGCCTTGACTAATAAGGGTCAAACTGCCTAGTTTAAATTTCAGACAATGCTTGGCAGTTAATTGTCAGTCACCATGACTGGTGCATTCTCCATGGCAACACCTCTACCAATCAGAGTACACTTGTCAACCAATCAGCACTCTGTTCACATACAGTATAAATTGGTGTTTTCCTTTGATATTGGTATTCTTGTTAAGTGTCCTGAGAAGTGCAAGACAAAAAACTCTGACATGTCTCTTTTTTTCAGCAATAACACAGAATCGTTGGGTAGAGAATTCCAGGATTTTGACCCATATAAGGACAGGATTATGGAATGATACAGGCACAGAAGGAGGCCATTCAGCCTATCATGCCTGTGCTGACTCTTTGAAGGAGCTATCTGATTGGACCCACATCTCATGGCTCCCCTGTGTCCAAGTCAATATGGTATGTGACTTGGAGGGGAACTGGGAGGTGATGATTTCTCATGCGCCTTGGCCCTAGTCCTGCTAGGTGATGGACATCATGGGCAGGATTTTTACCTCAGCGGGTGGGTGCGTAAAAAGACACGCGTTGATGTTGAGCGAGCGTGCACACGGGATCGGCAGCGCACCCGCTGACAATGAAAGGGCTTATTAAGGCCATGAAGAAGATAATTAAGTTACATTTTTCGCTGCCCGTCCAACCTTACGGGTTGGGCGGGGGCAGGCGAAAAGGCCAAGCGGCCTTTGCACTTTTTAGGAAACCTCATCCACGGGCGGGACGAGGTTTCCAAGAGCAAATAAAAATCAAATAAAACATTTTACGTTTCATTGATAACATGTCCCTGCTCTTGCGACAGAACATGAAGGAACGTGTTTTATAGCATTTTAATTTTTTTTTTTGAAAACCGTTCATCTCCCCGAGGCGGCTCTGAGCCTCAGGGAGATTTTCAAGTGCGCACTCGCGTGCACACAGAGTTCATGCACGCCCTCCTCCCGCACACACAGGCAGCCCTGAGCGCTCACGCTGGGCGGGCCTCAATTGGCTCACCGGCGAGAAAAGACAGTCCAGCCCCGATCGCGGGTGGCAATCGGCCCCCGACCATCCCCCACCCCAGCCACCCCCAACAGAGCCCACCCGACAAGGGAAAAATTCTGCCCCGTGGGTTTGGGAGATGCTGTCAGAGATCATCCGATCTGAGGGGGCTGAGTGCAAGGACTCGCAAGGCGATATTTTTCAGCTTCTGACAAACGCAGACCCAGGAGAATGAAGTGTTGGTGAGGTCAACCCCACCTGCTTGTGTCCGCTCAAGGTCCAAGTTCTTCACCTTCCTGAGGGAAAGCCCAGAATATGGGGGAAGGACAGGTCCAAACTCCACAAATCTCCAGGCCAATTTATTAATCATTGTCAAGCAAAAAGCAAATGTATTTAACAGAGGAAAAGCTGTGCCATTGTCCTGCTAATTCTCCTCTTCTCAGGCAGTCCCTCGGGATCGAGGGTGACTTGCTTCCACTCGGCTTCAATGGGTTCTGGGATGGCTGGTGAGTCCAAAGTGCGACCTGCAGCCTGAGCCACAGGCGGGGCAGGTGGTGCTTGGAGAGTCGAATAGATGAGGTGTTTGGAGGTTTGGGCGTTCTCTCCGATGCCTCGACTTCACCTCTCGATGTGTTCAGTGCCTTCCCGAAGCAACCAAAGCACAGGATAAAAGAGCGCTCGGAGAGCGGCGGAGACACAGGGTAAAAGTGAACGAGGAGAGTGACGGAGACACAGGGTAAAAGTGAACTAGGAGAGTGACGGAGACACAGGGTAAAAGTGAACGAGGAGAGCGGCGGAGACACAGGGTAAAAGTGAATGAGGAGAGCGGCGGAGACACGAGATAAAAGTGAATGAGGAGAGGGGCGGAGACACAGGGTAAAAGAGAACGAGGAGAGGGGCGGAGACACAGGGTAAAAGTGAACGAGGAGAGCGGCGGAGACACAGGGTAAAAGTGAATGAGGAGAGGGGCGGAGACACAGGGTAAATGTGAACGAGGAGAGCGGCGGAGACACAGGGTAAAAGTGAACGAGGAGAGGGGCGGAGACACAGGGTAAAAGTGAACGAGGAGAGGGGCGGAGACACAGGGTAAAAGTGAACGAGGAGAGGGGCGGAGACACAGGGTAAAAGTGAACGAGGAGAGGGGCGGAGACACAGGGTAAAAGTGAACGAGGAGAGGGGCGGAGACACAGGGTAAAAGTGAACGAGGAGAGGGGCGGAGACACAGGGTAAAAGTGAACGAGGAGAGGGGCGGAGACACAGGGTAAAAGTGAACGAGGAGAGGGGCGGAGACACAGGGTAAAAGTGAACGAGGAGAGGGGCGGAGACACAGGGTAAAAGTGAACGAGGAGAGGGGCGGAGACACAGGGTAAAAGTGAACGAGGAGAGGGGCGGAGACACAGGGTAAAAGTGAACGAGGAGAGGGGCGGAGACACAGGGTAAAAGTGAACGAGGAGAGGGGCGGAGACACAGGGTAAAAGTGAACGAGGAGAGGGGCGGAGACACAGGGTAAAAGTGAACGAGGAGAGGGGCGGAGACACAGGGTAAAAGTGAACGAGGAGAGGGGCGGAGACACAGGGTAAAAGTGAACGAGGAGAGGGGCGGAGACACAGGGTAAAAGTGAACGAGTAGAGGGGCGGAGACACAGGGTAAAAATGAACGAGGAGAGGGGCGGAGACACAGGACAAAAGTGAAAAAGTGACGTCACAGGAGAGCTGTGACCTGTTTGGTTGGTAGGAAATCTGCACCAAATTTGAAAAAAAGCACTGCAAAGCTAATTAATAAATTAATTAACTAAGTCGAGATGGCTGGGCAGGTGATGTGCTGTAGCTCTATGATGTGGGAGCTGGCAGATCCCATTGTGAGCCGCAGTGACCAGATCTGCAGCAAGTGTTGGTTGCTGGAGGAACTCCGGCTCAGAATTGATGAGCTGGAGTCCGAGCTCCGGAAACTGCGGCACATCCGGGAGGGGGAGTGTTATCTGGACGCTTTGTATCAGGAGGCGGTCACACCCGGTAGATTAAGTAGCTCACATTCGGTCAGTGGTCAGAGTCAGCAGGGTGTGACTGCAAGTGAGGCAGGTAGAGGGATCCTGCGTTCAGGAACAGAGGAGCCTCAGCTCTTGACCTTGTCCAACAGGTACGAGGTACTTGCTCCTTGTGTGGATGAGGAAGAGGGCTGTAGGGAGGATGAGCCAGCTGACCACGGCACCGTGGCACAGGAGGTCATTCAAGAGGGGGGAACAAAAAGACAAGTGGTAGTTGTTGGGGATTCTACAATTAGGGGAATTGATAGCTTCCTTTGTAAGCAGGATCAAGAGTCCCGCATGGTATGTTGCCTGCCCGGTGCCAGGGTGAGGGACATCTCTGACCGGCTTGAAAGGATTTTGGAGAGGGAGGGGGAGGATCCAGTTGTTGTGGTCCACATCAGGACAAATAACATAGGTAAGACTAGGAAAGACGACCTGTTTGGGGATTATCAGGAACTAGGAACTAAATTAAAGAACAGGTCCTCAAGGGTTATAATCCCTGGATTACTACCCGAGCCATGTGCAAATTGGCATAGGGACGCGAGAATAAGGGAAGTAAACACGTGGCTAAAGGAGTGGTGCGGGAAAGAGGGGTTCCATTTCGTGGGGCACTGGCATCAGTATTGGAACAGGAGGGATCTGTACCATTGGGACAGTCTCTACCTGAACCGATCTGGGACCAGTGTTCTAGCGAAAAGGGTAAATAGGGTGGTCAACAGGACTTTAAACTAGAAAGTGGGGGGGAAAGGAAGGGTAAAACTCCAAGAAGTATGACTAATGGGAAACAAAGCAGCAGGTTAGCGTGTGGGGGGGTGGATTCAACCTCATGGAAAATTATGAAAAAACTGAAAAGAAAGGAGAGCCCAGGAGAGGCTATTAAAGTCTCCAGAACACAAAATAGGACAGAGTGTTTGGAAAGGGCTAGGAATCTAACTTCAAGCACATCGGATAAAGGGACGACAATGAGAAGGGGGATGGGAAATACAGGACAGAAGGTATTGTATCTGAATGCACGCAGTACATGAAATAAGGTAAATGAGCTTGTGGCGCAGATTGAAATTGGCAGGTATGATGTGGTGGGCATCACGGAGACGTGGCTGCAGGGGGATCAGGACTGGGAGCTAAATATCCAAGGATATACATCCTATCGAAAAGATAGGCAGGTTGGCAGAGGGGGTGGGGTTGCTTTGTTAGTAAGAAATGAAATTAAATCGATAACAAGAAACGACGTAGGATCAGATGGTATAGAATCTGTGTGAGTTGAGGAACCGCAAAGGTAAAAAAAACCATAATGGGAGTTATGTACAGGCCACCGAACAGTAGTCAGGATGTGGGGCACAAGATACACCAGGAGATAGAAAAGGCGTGTAAGAAAGGCAAGGTTACAGTGATCATGGGGGATTTCAATATGCAGATAGACTGGGAAAATCAGGTTGGTAGTGGATCCCAAGAAAAGGAATTTGTGGAATGTCTACGAGATGGCTTTTTGGAGCAGCTTGTGGTGGAGCCCACTAGGGAACAGGCAATTCGAGATTTAGTGATGTGTAATGAGGCAGATTTGATAAGGGAGCTTAAGGTGAAGGAACCCTTAGGAGGAAGTGACCATAATATGATAGAATTTACCATGCAATTTGAGAGGAAAAAGCTGGAATCAGATGTAACGGTATTACAGTTGAATAAAGGTAACTACAGAGGCATGAGGGAGGAGCTGGCCAGAATTGACTGGGAGATGAGCCTAGCAGGAAAGACAGTGGAACAGCAATGGCAGGAGTTTCTGGGAGTAATTTGGGAGACACAGCAAAAATTCATCCCTAGGAAGAAGAAGCATACTAAAGGGAGGATGAGGCAACCATGGCTGACAAGGGAAGTCAGGGACAGCATAAAAGCTAAAGAGAAAGCATACAATGCGGCGAAGAGCAGTGGGCATTGGGAAGCCTACAAAGATCAACAGAGGACAACTAAAAAAGAAATAAGGAGGGAAAAGATTAAATATGAGGGTAAACTAGCCAGTAATATAAAAGAAGATTGCAAGAGTTTTTTTAGATATATAAAGGGTAAGAGAGAGGAAAAAGTGGACATTGGGCCGCTGGAAAATGACACTGGAGAAGTAATAATGGGGAACAAAGAAATGGCGGAGGAACTGAATAGGTACTTTGCGTCAGTCTTCACGGTGGAAGATACGAGTAACATCCCCAAAATTCAAGAGAGTCGGGGGGCAGAGGTCAGTATGGTGGCCATTACCAAGAAGAAGGTGCTAGGAAAACTGAAAGGTCTGAAGGTGGATAAATCACCTGGACCAGATGAATTACACCCCAGAGTTCTGAAGGAGATAGCTGAAGAGATAGTGGAGGCGTTAGTGGTGATCTTTCAGGAATCACTCGAGTCAGGGAGGATACCAGAGGGCTGGAAAATCGCTAATGTAACCCCCCTGTTTAAGAAGGGAGTGAGGGAAAAGATAGGAAATTACAGGCTGATTAGCCTGACCTCGGTCGTTGGTAAGATTTTAGAGTCCATTATTAAGGATGAGATTTCAGAATACTTGGAAGTGCATGGTAAAATAGGGCAAAGTCAGCATGGTTTCATCAAGGGGAGGTCATGCCTGACAAATCTGTTAGAATTCTTTGAGGAGGTAACGAGCAGGTTAGACAAAGGAGAGCCAATGGATGTTATCTACTTGGACTTCCAGAAGGCCTTTGGCAAGGTGCCGCACAGGAGGCTGCTCAGTAAGATAACAGCCCATGGTGTTAGAGGCAAGGTACTAGCATGGATAGAAGATTGGCTGTCTGGCAGGAGGTAGAGAGTGGGGATAAGGGGGTCCTTCTCAGGATGGCGGCCAGTGACTAGTGGAGTTCCGCAAGGGTCAGTGTTGGGACCACAACTTTTCACTTTATACATTAATGATCTAGATGAAGGAACTGAGGGCATTCCAGCTAAGTTTGCAGAATACAAAGATAGGTGGAGGGACAGGTAGTATTGAGGAGGCGGGGAGGCTGCAGAAGGATTTAGACAGCTTAAGAGAATGGGCAAAGAAGTGGCAGATGGAATACAACATGGGCAAGTGTGAGGTCATGCACTTTGGTAGGAAGGATAGAGCCATAGGCTATTTTCTAAATGGGGAGAGAATTCAGAAATCTGGAGTGCAAAGGGACTTGGGAGTCCTAGTCCAGGATTCTCTTAAGGTTAAATTGCAGGTTGAGTCGGTAGTTAGGAAGGCAAATGCAATGTTGGCATTTATTTCGAGAGGACTAGAATATAAAAGCAGGGATGTGCTGCTGAGGCTTTATAAGGCTCTGGTCAGACCACATTTAGAATATTGTGAGCAATTTTGGGCCCCGTATCTCAGGAAGGATGTGCTGGCCCTGGAGAGGGTCCAGAGGAGGTTCACGAGAACGATCGCAGGAATGAAAGGCTTAACATATGAGGAACGTTTGAGGACTCTGGGTCTATACTCGATGGAGTTTGGAAGGATGAGGGGGGATCTGATTGAAACTTACAGAATACTGAAAGGCCTGGATAGAGTGGACGTGGGGAAAATGTTTCCATTAGTAGCAGAGACTAGGACCTGAGGGCACAGCCTCAGAGTAAAGGGAAGACCTTTTAGAACAGAGATAAGGAGAAACTTCTTTAGCCAGAGAGTGGTGAATCTATGGAATTCATTGCCACAGAAGGCTGTGGAGGCCAGGTCATTGAGTGTATTTAAGACCGAGATAGATAGTTTCTTGATTGGTAAGGGGATCAAAGGTTACGGGGGGAAGGCGGGAGAATGGGGTTGAGAAACTTATCAGCCATGATTGAATGGCAGAGCAGACTCGATGGGCCGAATGGCTTAATTTCTGCTCCTGTGTCTTATGGGCTAACCTTCTCCATTTTGGATGGTCACAGACCAGGGACTCCCAGGAGTAGGTGGGGATGTTTGACCTCTTCAAGGATCCTTTGATGATACGGCTAAAATATTCCCATTATCCTCCTGGGCGTCTCCTGCTGCGATCGAGCAGAGCAGTTGCTCCGGGAGGCTGGTGTCAGGCATCCCTTAAGTAATATATTGTTCTTTGCTAAGTTTAATTGTGAATTCGGTCTTCTGGCTTTTATTCCCTTGTTTTATTTTAACGATTGCTTCGTTTTTTTTCATTTTAGGAACATGGAAATTGCTGAATGGAGAAAGACCAAGTTCCATCCGGTTGACTTTCCACCGCCCTGCTAGTTGGATGATGTCATGACAATGGAGTTGGTGACCAATCGTATCAATTAATCTCTTATCTGTCTACAACAGAGCTAGAAACGAGGCAAGGAAAAGCCCCTGTTTTAGGAGCCATTACGTCATCTCTGTTCTCTCTCCTGCGACCTCACGGGAAAGCAGAATAGCAACATTTTAAAAATCCGCAGAAACTCACTGGCCCCTTCAGGTCGCGTTCCAGACTATTTAGTGAGCTGCTTGCTGTAATTTCCATTTAGCTCTGGTGTTGAAGCCCTGTAAAAAGCTTAAGTGCTGGACGTGGCTCGGTTGGGAGCACTCTTGCCCTGCTGTCACAAGCCTCTTGAGTTTAAATCCTACTCCAGGGCTCGAACACAAAAGTCTACTCTGACATCCCAGTGCAGTACTGAGGGAGTGCTACACTGTCGGAGGTCTTTTTGGATTGAGAGGCCTCATCTGCCTGTCATGAAGTTATTAATGTAATAATATTATTGGAAACTAGTTTTTTCAAATAGAGGTTTAGTCTGTGGGTTTGTCTTAATTGGATTAAAGCCGGCTAGTCTGGGTGCTATGATGTGGACTCGTTTTGAGACGTAAGAGAGGTAGAGTGCATTTGCATTTTGTTGAATGGAGCATTCAAGAAGGGGACTGAAATATGGCACCTAGCTAGCAAAGAAAAGCAACATTGATACAATGGGTATGATGAAAGGAGTTTTATTGTTAGAAGAGGTAGAATTCAAAGCGGCTGGTGATACAATGAGAATTTACATTGAATGAGATGTGCTGGGTATAACAGATAGCAGTTGTGCGTGTGCAGGGCAGAGGCAATGTAAGGTCAAAGCCTGTAAGTCTACCACTGTAACAAAAATAAAAATCCCTGGAAAAACTCAGCAGGTCTGGCAGCATCTGCGGAGAGGAACACAGTTAACGTTTCGAGTCCGTATGACTCTTCAACAGAACTAAATTAAAATAGAAGAGAGGTGAAATATAAGCTGGTTTAAGGTGGTGGGGGGTGGGGGACAAGTCTACCACTGTGTCTGCAAAGGAACCAAAGTGAAAGGAAGCTCATTTTGAATTTGTAAGGTGAAATGCTTTGCCTGGTGTCTGCTTACAGGTGGCTGTTGCCTTAGTGGAGATTAGTTTGGGAATTTGTTAAAAGTTATGATAGTAGTAATTTTTAACCATGGGGCAGAATTTTCCCCCCATCAGAGGGGAGTTCAGGAGCGGGCGCGCCTCCGATCGCCGCCCCCAATTGGGGGGGCGCTGCCAATTAAGGCCCGCCCAGCATGACGTCTGTCAGGAAGCGCTATGCGCTCCCTGTGTGGGCAGGGGGCGATTCCCTAAGCCGAGAGTGCGCTTTTTCGCGCATGCACGCGAAAGAGCGCATTCATCTCCCTGAGGCTAAGTGCTGCCTCAGGGAGATCGGTGTCAAATTCATAAATGCTAAAAATAGAAAAATAAAATTTCCCTGACATGTCCCCTCATGTAACACTGTCACATGAGTTGGGACATGTCCATCACTTTTAGTTAAACTTTTATTAAATTTTTAAAAACCTACATGAAACCTCATCCTGCCCATGGATGAGGTTTCATGCTTTCTCTAAAGCCCACCAGGGCTCCCGGCCGTTAACTACCGCAATTACTTTTTAAATGGCCTCAATTGGCTGTTGACAGGTCGGCGGGTGCACAGCTGATTCAGCTGCGCCCCCACCAACCTGAAAATTGAAATGACGAGAGGTGACGTCGGGAGTTCCGCCCGATGTCATCCCGCGTCATCTTACGCGTCGGCGTGCGGGTTCCACCCCCCCCGCATGCCGACCAGGAAATCCTGCCCCATGTGTATATATTTAATTTGTGTAAATTAATAAATATCCCACGTAGTTTGATATAAAAACTTCTTGCGAACTGGTGGTCTGATTCCTGAATTTAGAGTTGCATCTCAAACATAGCACTTAAAAATATTGGTTATGACAGCAGTTTAAAGTTTCCCTCTGGAATTTTTAAATAATTCAGCTTTATCAACTGTAGGGTCATAACATGCCTGCTTGTAGAATGGATGTAGAAGATCCCATGGCACTATTTTGAAGAAGTGTAGGGGAGCCTCGGTGCCTTGCTCTATATTTATCCCTCATTAAATATCACAAAAAGAAACATATTGTCTGGTCATTATCACATTGCCATGTGTGGGAACTTGCTGAGTACATACTGACTGCCCTGTGTCCTACATTACAACTGTGACCACATTTCAAAAATTACTTCATTGGCTGTAAAGCGTTTTCTAATGCTCAGTGGTCATGAAAAGCACTATGTAAATGCCAGTCTTTCCTTTCTAGGACACACCCCCTGTTTACAGGTGAGCAGTAGGCAGGAGCTTAGCACATATGTAGTAATGAACAGCTAAAGCAGAATCTCAGGTGGAAATGTGACAAGTTCGGTGAACTACGCACTCTGCACTGTTCCTGTTGTGGGAATTGGAACCTTGACCTTAATGATAACAAAGTGACTCCTTGTGGTAAAGAGAGGTACCCTGTCCCTTTAAGAGAATGCAAGTGTACTGATCATGTGACAGCACTGATGAATCATTGTACAGTGCGGGCAACTGGGAACTGTAAGTCTAGTTCTGGAGGTTTCTGAGTGAGCACGTATGATCTGGTGCTCTGCCCTATGTCTCAAAAAACCATCACTGTTTATTCTTACATGAGTCTCTCCCTGTTATTGATTGCAAGCAGCAACTGATGGGAACATAAGAAGGCGTGCAGTTAGAGTTCGGTTGGCCAACAAACTCATTTACCCAAGACATAAAACTCCTCTTCCATTTAGTTCTACCCACATCATCGTGCAGCTCCCAGGTCTCTGTCTAACATGCTTTGAGCTAGCTGTTATCGTCACTGCTGTGTAGGGGCAGGCAGGGAAGAACAAAGTACTGATGTGTCTTTCCTCACAAGGTGGGGCAGTTCCTGGACTGAGCCACATCTCATTGCACTGAGGCACAGACAACAAAGGAATAAGCACAGGAAATGCTGCTAATTCTCAACACGTTTGGCAGCTTCTGTGGAGAGAGGAACATAACTAACATTTCAGGTCTGTGGCCTTTTGGTGAAACTGGAACCAGTTAGAGATGTGACAGGTTTGAAGTGAATAGAGGGTGGGGCAGGGGGGGGGGGGGGGGGGGGGTGGAGGGGTGGTGGGGGGAACGGGGGAGGGGAGGAGAGAACAAAAGGGAAGATCTGTGATAGTGTGGAGACAGAGAGATTAAATGACAGAAGAGATGATGATGCAAGACAAAATAGGAGAAGTTGAGCAACAGATACTGATGAGAACACCTCATCTTTCAAATAGGCACTTTACAGCCTTCCAAACTCACATTGAGTTCAACAGTTTTAGATCATAACCTCGGTACCCATTTAGTTAAAAGCAAAATACTGCGGACGCTGGAAATCTGAAACAAAAACAGAACATGCTGGAAAAACTCAGCAGGTCTGGCAGCATCTGTGGACAGAGAAACAGAGTTAACGTTTCTGTATGACTCTTCATCAGAGCAGAGAAGAGTCATATGGACTCAAAACGTTAACTCTCGGTACAAACAAGGCTAGTCATATAAATACTGTGGCTATAAGAGCAGGTCAGAGGCTAGAAATGCTGCAGCGAGTAACAACTCCTGACTCTCCAAAATTTGTCCACCATCTACAAGGCACAAGTCAGGAATGTGATGCAATACTCACCACTTGCCTGGATGAGTGCAGCTCCAACAACACTCAAAAATCTTGACACCATCCATTACAAAGCAGCCTGCTTAATTGGCACCACATTCACAAACATTTACTCCCTCCACCACCGACGCACAGCAACAGCAGTGTGTACCATCTACAAGATGCACTGCAGGAACTCACCAAGCCTCCTCTGACAGCACCTTCCAAACCCACGACCACTACCATCTAGAAGGACAAGAGAAGCAGATGCATGGCAACACCACCACCTGGAAGTTCTCTCCAAGTCACTCACCACTCTGACTTGGAAATATATCGCTGTTCCTTCACTGTCGCTGGGTCAAAATCCTGGAACTTCCTCCCTAAGAGCACTGTGGACGTACCTACACCACATGGACTGCAGCAGTTCAAGAAGGCAGCTCACCACCACCTAATCAAGGACAACTAGGGATGGGCAATAAATGCTGGCCCAGTTAGTGATGCCCACATCCCATGTACAAATGAATCAAAGACCCAATGACTTCATTCTTACACTGGCTTCCAGCTTCCCCTTGAACAACAACTAGCCAAACAAACCCAAAACAAACAGATTTACAAATTTTCATCTGGGTAGCGTAGCAATTAAAATAATTTTGATTAAAGAAATAGATGGGGAAGGTATCTCAAAAATTTGAGTAACAGGTGAATCTAGCCATTTTACATTCCTACCACGCAGCAGAAACACAAGTGGCATTTTCCAATAACAGGATGCTGCCATCAAGCCAAAAATGTGTTCTGTCTACCACATGAATGACTAATGTGGTATATGAATTTCAGTGTTGGTGCAATGGTAAGAACATTGGCCATACAACTGGTGGGTCGTATCAAACCGCATGTCCCTTTGGCTGTTTGCATTAGGCAGAGTACTGGCTGTACTCAACCAGCCCGTGCTTGCAAAACTCAGAACATAATGTCTAACATTAGATGTGATTCTGCAATTGGCTAACACTTGTTGAACAATACCAACTTGGCATGCCAAGAATTAGATTAACAACCAGTTTAAGATGATCAGTCAGGCTCGCAATGTGACTCACTTACACTTGCTAGAAGCTACATATATTCACATGCAGGGACCTGTCCTCTGCAGGCAAAAGGAACATGTCCAGGCATTGTGGTTTTTCTGAATTAAACAAAAGCGTCAGGGACAATAGTTCCCAGGTGCTTCTCCATGGCAACACCATGACCAATTAGACTTTACTTGCCAACCAATCAGCGCACTTTTCTCATGTAGTATAAATTGTTGCTCCCTTTGAAATTTGGAATTCTTGCATCTGTCCCGATGAGTGCAAGATGAAAATCTTCGGCTCTTTGGGCAGGATCTTCTGGTTGGCGAGCGGGGTCTGGGGCCTGCTCGCCGAAGTGTAAAATGACGTGGGATGATGTCAGGTGGAACTCCCGACGTCACCCCGCATCAATTCCATTTTCAGGTCGGCGGGGGCACAGCCGAATCAGTTGCGCACCCGCCAACCTGTCAACAGCCTATTGAGGCCATTGAAAAAATCATTAACATCAATAATGGATCAGTGCGCTCTTGGCTGAGGAATACCACCCTCCACCCCTCCACCCCCCAGCCCGCACAGGGAGCGCATAGCGCTTCCTGGCAGATGTCACGCTGGGCAGGCCTTAATTGGTCCACCCACGTAAGATGGCGGCGTCCCCCTAATCGGGGGGTGCCGATCGGAGGCGCGCCCACCTGCACCCGCCCACAACCGCTCTTGCACTTCCCCCCCGACGGGGGAAAATTTTTCCCTTTGTCTCTTTTCTCAGCAATACTCAAGGTTAAAGAAATCTTTAGCCAGAGAGATTTTGAAAAGTTGGAAAATAAGATCTGTGACAGGGAGTCAACAGATAACAAGGCGGTAAGTGTAAACTGATTTGCCACAATCGGCCACGCCTTGTAGGTGTTGGTGTTCTCCAAATGAGGCTGCAGGTAGAGACACGAGACAAAACACAGGGCGAATGGCCAAAAACAATTTAACTTTTAAAATATATATCTCTATTTATTATTTGGATCTTATGAGCTCTAAAAGCTGGTCAACCACAGAAAATACTACTAAAATTTGCAAAAACAAAAATCAAAAACAGGGCAGGGTGTTTCCAAAAGATCCCTGTGGCACATCTTGTAATGATACAGCACAGGAGGAGACCATTCAGCCCATTGAGCCTGTGCTGGCTCTTTGTTGTGCTATCCAATTAGTTCCACTCCCCTGCTCTTTCCTCGTAGGCCAATATTTTTTTCCCCCCTTCAAGTATTTTATCCAATTTTCCTTTGAAAGTTACCACTGAATCTGTTTCCTTTTGGACAGCGCGTTCCAGATCACAATTCGCAGCATAAAAAACGTTTCCCTTTGGTCGCCTCTGGTTCTCTTATCAATCACGTTTAAATCTGTGTGTTCTGGCTACTGATCTTTCTGCCACAGCAGTTTCTTCTTATTTACTCTGTCAAAGGCGTTCACCATTTTGAACACCTCAAACAAATCCCCTCTTAATCCTCTCTGCCCAAACAAGATGTTAAAGAGCTGACAACCAAGTCCAATGCCCACTTTTGTTTGCATTCCATATGTCTGTCTGACGTAACATTAACTTACGCATCATTCTTTAAAAGAAAACCTCTAATAAAGCAAAGCCCAAAGGGTTTTTTTTAACATGCACCTTGCGTGTCTACACAAGAGGGAATTCGGTGATCCTGTACTCGCAGGACCGGACCTCAATTGATAGAAGCATTTGCTGAGAATGGGCGCAAAGTATTTTAACCCTCCTTCGAACCCATGTTCCTCTCCAGGAGGGCTCCTATTGGGATTGAAAAGATGGCATTATCTGAAGGAGCCATCACTGTCGCATCTGAGGAGGAAGACATCATAGCAAAAAAGTGGAGGGAGAGGAGGAGGTAGCTATTAAGCACCAATACTGAATACCCAACATTACACAGCCAGGAAAATGGGAATTCAGGTGAATGGCATCCTCCATAGAACCACGTCACAAGACAATGGGCTGAATTTTATGTGGAGGGGAGGGGATGGCCCCTCCCACAGGGGTGTACCCACCTCCGCCAGCCCTGGCAGCCATGATGCAATATTGCCTGAGGTCATGGCTTCTGCCCCCTTTAGGGGGAATGTCCAGCCTCCAAGAGCTGCTGGCCAATCAGAGAGCCAGCAGCTCTCCAAGCCTGGCAGTGCCACCCAGTGCAGTGGCTACTGCGGGTACTGCGGTTAGTTTCCAAGCAGCAGTGACACTGGAAGCCGGAGTTCAAGGTTCAAGTGGGAGGCCTCACCGCCTCACTGAGGGTCATGCGGGCCCTGGCGAGGGGCGTGGGTGGTGCGATGATCAGGAGGCCTGGGCAGGGGGTTGGGATTCATTTGGGGGGAGCCATTGGGGACCCTCCATTGGCACAGAAGAACTGGGGGGGAGGGGGTGGCCTTTAAGCAGTCGTTAATTGGGCTCAAGGATGGGTGAGCTGCCCTTCACCTAGCCTGCCACTGATAAAATACCAGTGGAGGTGGGTAGATGATAGGCACCCACACGCCCTGCCACCTCACCCAATTTTAAACTCCCCTGCGCTCATTCTGCTCATTGGGGTGGGGGTGCAGGGGGGGCGGTGTGGAGCGAGGTGAGGGAGTATAAATTTCTGGCCAGTGATAACATGCAATAGGTGTGAAGGGATGTAACAGCCATTAGGAGGGTTTGCCTCAACGCTATCACCATTGTTTGAAACGGGGTGAGTTAGGGCACGAAGGCCATTATTGCTGTGCTCCTGTAATGATGAGTGGGAGTTCCCATTATCTCCGCCAGTAGACTGAGGCCTCCTGTGGGAGCTGGCAAATTGGTTGTCATGTTTCCTAAGCTACAACAATGACTAGTTTCACACAAAAGAAGTGGAAAAGATCACTTGACAGCAAAAAGTAATACTTATTTGCTCCTTTTTCATTTCAACTGGGAAGGAATGTAACTTCATAAGCAAAGAGCTTTCAATCATGACTAAAAACTTTGTAATGTTGTTTTCAGAGTTTACAGCAGAGGGACAGGCTATTCAGCCCAACTGGTCCATGCTAGTATTTATATACCGCATGAGCCTCCTCCCACCCTTCTTTATCTAACTCCATCAGCATATCCCTCTTTTCCTTTGTGCCCCATGTGCATATCTTGCTTCCCTTTAATGCATCAATACTGCTCAAGTCACCTCAACTAGTCCATGGTAGTGAGCTCCAGATTCTCACCACTCTCTGGGTAAAGAGGTATTCCTGAATTTCCTATTGGGTTTGTTAGTGAATGACTTATATTGATGGTCCTCAGTTCTGGTCTTCCCACAAATGGAAACATCTTCCCTACGTCTACCTTATCAAACCATTTTCTAATCCTAAAGGCCTCTATCAGTCTTCTGCTTCCTAGAGAAAAGAGCCCCAGCTTATTCAATCTTACTTGCAACCTCTTGATTCTGGAATCATTCTAGTAAATCATTTTTGCACCTTCTCTAGCACCTCCATATCCTTTCTGCAAAATGGAGACCAGGGGCAGAATTTAGCCCATGTCGGGCGGGCTCGGAGTGGGGGGGGTGGGTAGAGGGGGCAGTCGGGAAGCCAACTGCCACCCGCGATTGAGGCCGGAGGGTGATGTCATGCTGGTGCGCCAATTAAAGCCCGCCCGGTGTGAAATGCGAGCGGTGCCGGGGGCGGAGGGAGGAAGGGCGAGCAGGGTGAACACAAACTCCACACGTGCACACTGCAGAATCTCCACTGAGTCCTTTGATGGCTGGCTTTGAAGAAACCTCAAGTAGATGCTTAGCAGGCGCCACTCCCCTTCAAACTAGCTTAAACTGATTCCTTCTCCCAAACGTCTTGCCTCCCCGTCTCACTTGATAACGAGACACATACTGCGTCATGGTTGCAAGGGCGCAGACAGCGATCCTGTCCCACACCCAAATGGTTGTTCCTCTTGCCTGAGTCTTGACTGTGATAGGAGGCGACACAGGCAAGCCCCATCATGTTTCTCACCGACATTCAGACCCACATTCTTTCCAGCGAGACTCACTAGACGGTGATCAGGAATGAGAAGCCTGTTTTAAGGTAACTGGCAACAGGACCAGAGGAAACACAAGGGGAACTTTTTTTTTACGCAGCGAGTTGTTGTGATCTGGATAGCACCGCCTGGAAGTGAATTCAAGGGTCACTTTCAAAAGGGGGTTGGATAAGGAGCTTAAAAGAGAAAAGAAAAATTGCAGGGATTATAGGGTACGAGCGGGGAGAAGGTCTGAATGAGCGGCTTCACTCTGTGCTGTATGATTCTATTTGACCTTTACCCTGGTCTGACCACAGGATGAAGCAGGAGTCAACATGAAAAACTTGCACTGATATTTTGCCATGTCCTAGGGATATCTCAAAATGTTTTACAGCCAAGGAAGCACTTTTGGAGTGAAGCCACTGTTGTTACATACACAATGATAACTGCCAACTGCAGCACGGCACAGAGTGAGAAATATTGTTGACTAAAAGGCTAAGACAATGGGCTGAACTTAACGTTTTCCAGCAGGGTGAGGGAGGTGGGATGGAAACTGAGTGGTCCACTCACACTTGCTCCCCTCTCCCCCCCCACCCCCCACCACCCAACCAATGCCGTTGCGGCTTGTCAAGTCAAGCTTTGGATGGCCAATCAGTGGCCATCCGGCGGGAAGGCAGCCAATTGGGAGTGTGAAAGGGGACTCCGCATCCAATCAGGAATCGAGATCGGGACATCATACAGCCAGGGTGGGTGGGTTCTGCTGTTAACAGGAGGTCAGTCACCACTACAAATTTAAAGGCCCCCCAAGACCCCCCACCCCACATCCCACCCTCAATCTTTCTTTACGTCTCATGGCTGGCTCCAAAAATAGCTAAAACATGAGTTCAAATAAAAGCTTACAGGCGCTGGGCCCTTCACCAGCCGAATGTGCCGTCACATTCAGCCCCGGCAGAGGCAGGAGTTTCCTTCCGTCTTTGTGCCACTTCAGCATAGCCGCCGTAAAACACTCCCAAACCTTTCCACGCCCGAAAATGCTGCAGGCAACAAAAAAATTGCAGACGATCGGGTCGTTAACAAGCTCAATAGCTCGTGAATTAGGAATTTCCAAACAGTGGGACAGGCTTCTGATTCCCACACCCGTAATTCCGGAGGCTGGCGTGATGACATTAGATTGCCAACTTGATGCCATCGTGCCCTATTTTATGTTCCCCTTGGGTGGGTGGCGGAGGGGGGTGGTGGGGGTGGTGGGGTAGCAGAGGGGAGGTGTAGGCGGTGACAAGAGTGGTGTTGTCACTGGACTAGTAATCCAAAGATCCAGGGTCATGGCCTCCGAATCCCGCCAGGGCAGATGGTGAAATGTGAATTCGATAAATAATCCGGAATTAAAAGTCTAAACATGACCATGAAACCATTGCCGATTGTCGTAAAAACCCATTTGGTTCACTAATGTCCTTTAGGGAAGGAAATCTGCTGTCCTTACCTGGTCTGGCCTACATGTGACTCCAGGCCCACAGCAACGTGGTTGACCTTAAAATGGCCTAGCATGTCACTCAGTTCTCAAGGGCAATTAGGGGGTGGACGATAGCCAGTGACGCCCCCATCCCATGTACGAATAAAAAAAAATCTGTTTTTAGTGGTGAGAGCTGAGGCATAAATGATGGCCAGGGCATCAGCAGAAAATCTTTGCTTTGCTTCAAAAGTGCAAATAGAATCTTCTATGTCCGCCTAAGAGGTTGTGTAATGTCTCATCTGAAAGACAGCATTTGCTTCTTTGTGTATATCCCCATGCGGGATTTTTCATAGACGTTTACAGCCATTTGGCCCAACATGACTGCGCCGGTCAACAAAGATCTGACTACACTAATCCCATTTTTTAGGCTTGGCCCATAGCCCCGGAAGCTATGGCAATGCAAGTGAATATCTAAATACTACTGAAATGTTACGAGAGTTTCTGACTCAACCACCCTTTTAGGCAGTGAGTTCCAGACTCACACTACCCTCTGGATGAAAAAAAATTTCTCCTCAACTTCCCTCTTAGCCTTCTATCTCTTACCTTAAATCTATGCCCGCTGGTTATCGACCCCTCTACTAATGGAAAAGGTGCCTTCCTATCCAGTCTATCTATGCCCCCCATAATCTTATACACCTCTATCAGGTCCCCTCTCAACCTTCGTCGCTCCAAGGAAAACAACCCCAGCCTATGCGATCTTTCCTCATTGCTCAGACTCTCCAGCCCAGGCAGCATTCTGGTAAATCTCCTCTGTACCCTCTCCAGTGCTATCATACCTTTCCTATAATATGGTGACCAGAACTGCATGCAGTACTCCAGTTGTGGCCTAACCAGCATTTTATACAGTTCCAGCATAACCTCCCTGCTCTTGTATTCTATGCCTCGGCTAATAAAGGCAAGTATCCCATATGCCTTCTTAACCACCTTATCTACCTACCCTGCTGCCTTTAGGGATCTGTGGATATGCACACCAAGGTCTCTCTGATCTTCAGTACTTTCTAGGGTCCTACCATTCATAGTGTAATTGCTTGCTTTGTTAGCCCTCCCCAAGTGCATCTTTAATTGGGATCTTTAGTACTCACTTGAAACACCAGAACAGGAAGATTAAGCCTCCCATTAACATCTCACCCAGCAGAGCACCTTCGACAATATGGCACTCCCTCAGTACTGCAGTGAAATGCCAGCCTATGCGTTCAAGCCTGGATTGTGGCCAAACCTACATCTTTCTCACTCAAGTAAAGGCAAGAGTGCCAACGCTAAGGCAAGGCTGGAATCATTGAATCATAGAAAGTTTATGCCACAGAAAGAGGCCACTTGGCCCATTGTTTCTACACCGGCCAAATAACAAGCCAGTCAGCCTAATCCCACTTTCCAGCATTTGATCCATAGCCCTGCAGCTTACAGCACTTGAGGTGCATATCCAGGCGCCCTTTAAATAAGTTGAGGGTTTCTGCCTCTATTACCCTTTCAGGCAGTGAGTTCCAGAATCACAGAATCACAGGACCGTTAGAGTGCAGGAGGAGGCCATGATTAGCCCATCCACCCTCACAACCCTCTGGGTGAAAATATTTTTCCTCATCTCCCCTCTAACCTTTCTAAATCTATGTCCCCTAGTCACTGACCTCTCTGCTAAAGGTAAATAGGCCCTTCCCATCCACTCTCATACAGGCCCCTCACAATTTTGTACATCTCAATCAAATCTCGCAGCACCCAGCCCAATTGTACTGTCACCACCCTTGCTCCAGATCAGTTAACTCAACACAGATTTAATACTAACCAACAAAAAAATTGGATATATACTTGAAAAGGAAAAACACGGAGGATGTGGGGAATGTGTGGGGGAGTTGATTGACTGGATAGTTCTTTCAGAGTTGGCCTATGCACAAATGGCTGAATGGCCTTCTTCAGTGCTCTGTGATTCCATGAGTGAGTCTTTATACAATTATCACAAGATTGCTGTTGTTGTGTTTTGGTTCTCTTTAGCACAGATGATTAACCTGATAGTTTCATTTTATCTTGGTGTTGTCTGTAGGAAGGATGTAAACGCATTGGAAGCAGTTCAGAGGAGGTTTACTAGACTAATACCTGGAATGAGCGGGTTGTCTTATGAGGTTAGTCAGTCTAAGCTTACATCTGCTGGAGTTTAGAAGAGTAAGAGGTGACTTGATTGAAACATATATGATCCTGAGGGGTCTTGACAGAGTGGATGTGGAGAGGATGTTTCCACTTGTGGGAGAATGTAGAACTAGGGGTCACTGTTCAAAATTAAGGGGTCACCCATTTAAGACAGAGAAGAGGAGAAATTTTTCTCTCTCAGAGGGTGGTGAGTCTTTGGAACTCTCTTCCTCAAAAGACAATGGAAGCAGCATCTTTGAATGTTTTTAAGGCAGAGGTAAATGGATTCGTGATAAGCAAGGGGGGGTGGGTGAAAGGTTATTGGGGGTAGGCGGGAATGTGGTGTTGAGATTATGAGCAGGTCAGCCATGATCTTATTGAAACAAAAACAGAAAATACTGGAAAAACTCAGCAGGTCTGACAGCATCTGTGGACAGAGAAAAACAAAGTTATCAGTTCGAGTCCGTATGACCCTTCTTCAGAGTCATACGGACTCGGAACAATAACTTTGTTTCTCTCTCCACAGATGCTGTCAGGCCTGCTGAGTTCTTCCAGCATTTTCTGTTTTTGTTTCAGGTTTCCAGCATCCGCAGTATTTTGCTTTTATCTATGATCTTATTGGGTGTCGGAGCAGTCTCGAGGGACTGAATGACCTACTCCTGCTCCTAATTCGTATGTCCATATGTTATTGGTATGTCATTAAGGGTTGCTCTGTTAGTTAAACCCAACACGATCCTCACTGGATCTCAATCATTATGCTTCGTCTCTAGCTTTGGCTTGGGAATGATCAGGCTTCATTTACTACAGCATTTTAGGTTCCAGTCCTAAGCTTGCATGACTAATTCCCTTTTTACTTATTCCTGAAATGGAAAGAAAAACTGGTTCTAACAGGAAGGACCAGGAACAACAGCAGGTTTAACCATTGTCACAAGTATAATGGTTTCAGCCAAGTCGGGCATTCCTCTCACAAGGTGCCGGCAGGGCTGTAGCCCAGCCATTTAGTGTCTTATGCGCTCGCGAGGGACTCGGAGGTATGTTTCAACCAATAACAATGGCTGTCGCGACCTGAAAACAGTGAAGGAAGGCAGAGCTAGCTTGGTGAAACAACACAGGTTTATTTATTGCAACCACCTCTCACTCCCCCCGCCACGGGCACTGAAATATCTTGGGCATGCTGCCCGACCGTGTGGACAGGGATGGATTTTTCTCAAACAGTACGTGACGCAAGGCATGAATTTTGTCGGAACATTTCACCGCATTGGTCATGTGCTGCGTATGGTGGAAAAATGGTTCCCCGCTCTCCTTCCGCCACACTCAAAGGAAAAGGGTTTATCGACATATTTTGATGAGTTGAAGCTAACCTCTGCTGCAACGGTTCTCAAATTATTTTTGGTTGGTGGAGCCCTTTTCAAATGAGTTAGCAACACGACCCCACACCACGAACATTATCGTACTACACAACTCACAAACGAAAGCGAAACACACCTTGTCGGGCGAAACGCGGTGGGGGTGGTTGGGAAGACACACGCGGCCTGTGATCGGGGGCCGGAAGGCGATTTCACGCTGGTGGGCCGATTATTAAGGCCCGCCCAGTGCGAAACGTGAGCGGCGGCGCTCAGAGCCGCCTGTGCAGGCGGGGGGGAGGAGGGGGGAGCGGGGCGAGCACGAACTTTGCGCACGCGCGTGAGGGAGCGTTTCGCAATCCGCCTGAGGCTGAGCGCTGCCTCAGGGGGAAGAATTTTCGGGTCGGCGAGCGGGGGGGGGGGCGGGGCCCACTCGCCAACGTGTAAAACGGCGCACGGTGATGCCGGGCGTGCGTCCCGACATCACCGCGCGTCACTTAGATTGTCAGCTCGGCGGGCGCGCAGTCGACTCAGCTGCGTGCCCGCCGAACTGTCAAAGGCCTATTAAGGCCATTAAGAAAGTAATTAAAGTTGTTAAGAATGCTGCCTGTATAACCTGAAGGTTGGAGGGCAGGCGGCCTTCGCATTTTTCACGAAACCTCATCCACGGGCGGGATGAGGTTTCACGACGGGTTTATTAATTAAATAAAAAATTTTGGAAAAATTAATGGACATGTCCCAGCTCATGTGACAGTTTCACATGAGGGGACATGTCCTTAAATTTTTTTTTTACCTTTCTTCAATGTTTCATAAGTGAAAGTAATCTCCCTGAGACACCTCCGTGCCTCAGGGTGATTTCTGCGCTCTTTCGCGCGCATGCACGGAACAGTACACTCCCGACTCAGGGAATCCCCTCCACCCCGCCCACACAGGGAGCACACAGCACTTCCGGGTGTGCATCGCACCAGGAGGGCCTTAATTGACCCGCCCACGTAAAATGGTGGCGCGGCCACAATAGGGGGCACCGATCGGGTTCACGGCCGCCCCCGCCTGCCCCTGCACAACAACCCCCCCCCAACAGGGGGGAGATTTCTGCCCAGGGAGATGAAGCATTTTCAAAAAAATAAATAAAGAAAGAAATAATGTAATAAAACATGTCCCCTCATGTGACTCTGTCACATGAGCAGGGACACGTTATGAATTAAGTTTTAAAATTTTTGTTTTATTTTTATTTGCTTTAGGAAACCTCATCCCGCCCATGGATGAGGTTTCCTAAAAAGTGCAAAGGCCGCTTGGCCTTTTCACCTGCCCCGCCCACCGTAAGGTTGGACGAGCAGTGAAAAATTCAACTTCATTGATAATTTAATGGCCTTAACAGGCCTTTTAATTGTTGGCGGGCGCGCCGCTGACTCCGGCGCTTGCCTGCTGACCGAGATATCGCGCGGTTGCGCATTGACGTCGGGACGCTCGTCCAACATCAACACGCATCATTTCACACTCGAGCAGGTCAGGCGCACATCTGCCCACCAAGCTAAAAAATTTCCCCATAAAGACCGTGTAATTAATGCCTTAACAAGAACAAGTATTTACATACAACTATTTACTGACAGATTTTATTTCTTTATTCTTTCATGGGATGTGAGCAACACTGGCAAGGCCAGCATTTCTTGCCCATCCTTAACTGCCCTTGAACTGAGTGGCTTGCTAGGCCATTTCAGGGTGCAGTTAAGAGTCAACCACATTGCTGTGGGTCTGGAGTCACATGTAGGCCAGACCAGGTAAGGACGGCAGATTTCCTTCCCGAAATAACATCAGTGAACGAGACAGGTTTTTACAACAATCAACGATGGGATTTGAACCCATGGCTTCAGAAGATTAGCCTGGGCCTCAGGATTACTAGCCCAGTGATATTACCACCATGCCACTGGTCTCCTCAGGGTTATATCCAGATGTAATGATCTTCTCCTCTCATTACTCCTCCACACACGTCCCCCTCTGAGATGGGACAGCCAAGCCCACTCTACACTACACATGTGGCATTTGCACACAGCTCCCATCTCCCACCTTGGACCTCCAGCTGTCCCACCTCACCCACCCATAAGGCCCAGCCTGCTTGATAAGCGCGTTCACATTATTTCGCAAAGTCTCTAAGGTCCATGGACCCCAGTTTCAGAAGCACTTCTCTATGTACATGCCAACCAGGAGCAAGTGTGTGCACATTCAGTCTTTGAGGATCTGGGTGTAATTTTAACCTAATCCACCCAGTGGAAAGCAAACAGATTCAGGCACAATGATTATTTTATACTTAACCCCATTGACTTCTCACTGAAGTCAATTGAGAATAATACCAGCCGGGGGTGAAGGGTGGGAGGGGGAGGGGTGTTAATCCAGTTTTCTATTCAATTCCATGGAATTCCATCTAATGAGATCAGTTGAAATTCCCCTCTGTTATCAGTGTCTGTGTTATTGTTTCTGCCTTTTAAAATTAGCATCGATTTTCCCCCAGTTACCCCCAAATTGAAACCTCTCTGTTCTCGGCCTCCAACTATCTGCCTAGACTTGGGCCCCAGAACTTGCCGTGCTCCTAGCCAAGCTGTTCCAATGCAGCTACAACGCTGGTATCTACCAGACAATGTTGAAAATTGCCCAGGTATGTTCTGTCCACAAAAAGCAGGTCAAATCCAACCCGGCCAATTATAAACACATCAGTCTACTCTGTGTCATCAGTAAAGCCGTGTAAGGGGTCATCAACAGTGTTATCAAACAGCACGCACTCACCAATAACCTGCTCACTGACACCCAGTTTGGGTTCTGCCAGGGACACTCAGCTCCTGACCTCATTAACAACCTTGGTCCAAACGTGGACGAAGTAGCTGAACACAAGGGGTGAGAAGTAATTGCCCTTGACATCAATGCATCATTTCACTTAGGCCCGGAGTTTCCGGCCCCATCATGGTGGGGCCCACCGTGGGAGATGCGGCAGCCCAAACAAAAGGCCATTGACTTTCGGTGGGACTGGACGATCCCGGCATCGGGCAGGGCCAGAAAATCCCACCCTAACTGTGGCATCAAGAAGCCCGAGGAAAACTGGAGTCAATGGGAATCAGGAGGAAAACTCTCCACTGGTTGGAGTCATACCCAACACAAAGGAAGATGGTTGTGGTTGTTGGAGGTCAGTCATCTCAGTCCCAGGACTGATGCTGCAGGAGTTCCTCAGGGTAGTGTCCTAGGCCCAAACATCTTCAGCTGCTTCATCAAGGACTTTCCCTCCCTCATAAGGTCAGAAGCGGGAATGTTCACGGATAACAGCACAATGTTCAGCACCATTCGCGACAACTCAGATACTGAAGCAGTCCATGTCCATATGCAGCAAGACCTGGACAACTTTCAGGCTTGGGCTGATAAATGGCAAGTGACATTCGTGCCACACAAATGCCAGGCAATGACCATCTCCAACAAGAGAGATTCTAACCTTCTCCCCTTGACATCCAATGGCATTACCATTGCTAAATCCCCCTCCATCAACATCCTGGGAGTTAACATTGACCAGAAACTGAACTGGATCAGCTATATAAATAGTGTGGCTACAAGAGCAGGTCAGAGACTTGGAATTCTGTGGTGAGTAATTCACCTCCTGACTCCCCAAAGCCTACCCATCATCTACAATGCTTAAGTTAGGAGTGTGATGGAATACTCTCCATTTGCCTGGATGAGTGCAGCTCCTACAACACTCAAGAAGCTTGACACCATCCAGACAAAGCAGCCCATTTGATTGGCACCCCATCCACCACCTTAAACATTCACTCCCTCCACCGCCGATGCACATTGGTAGCTGTGTGTACCACCTACAAGATGCACTGCAGCAACTCACCAAGGCTCCTTTGACAGCACCTTCCAAACCAGTGACCTCTACCACCTACAAGGACAAGGGCATCACATACATGGGAACACTGTTAGGAAATAGAGGTAGTTTAAGTAAGTTATATTTGTATTTGTGGGCATTAGAAATTAGTTTTAGCTTTAATATTTAAGTTTGACTTGTATTTCTGTATTTGTGTTGAGGTCAAGTTCAGTTTTAGTTTCCCTTTAAAAGGAGCCTGCAATTTCTAATAAGAGTTTTATGACTGTTGCAGCTAAGTTAAACAAACAAGAGTAGAGAAACCGGGCTGTTGCCTAGCAACAGGGGTCAAGAGAGGTAGATCCCTCCCACAGACACACAGAAGAAACTAGATTCAGTAGTTTGATTTGGAAGCTGTTTGAGTTCAGTTGATTTTGAAGACAGCTGCCAAGCAGAAGCAACCTAGAAGGGGCAGGTAGCCAGTTCCAAGCTAAAGTTGATCAAAAGTAGCTGCCAGGAGAGACTGGAGTAAAAGGGACAGATAGTAAGTCCCAAGCTAAAGAAGAAAGTCCCCAAGAATCCAAGGGAGTGGAGTAAGAGAAAGTCCCAAGCAGACCTTCTAGTCAAAGGAAGGACAGGAATCTGGAAAAGGTCCTGTTAAGTGAAGTTAAGAGCAAGGGGTAGAGAGGAAGGCTTCAAGTTTCAGATTTAAAGAGGCAAAAGCTGGAGAAAGAAGATTTAAAGCGAGAACAGCTTTTAAGAGGTCAGCAGGTCCATAGAGACAACTGAAGGTCTGTAACTCTGCTATGGGCATGTGAAGCGATGGTGTACTATTGACAGCTGAGTCGATGAGAGAGAGTGAGTGGAAAAAAGCTTGAATGCGTATGATGATCCAGGGGAGAGGAACATCAAAAGGAGAGTTTGAAACCCTGGAGGTGAATCCTTGCGGAAGGCACCTGAGGGAAAGCGTCGGTTTGGGAGAAGATTCCAAAACGAGTTCTTAGAGTGGAGATTGGAAACCCCCGTGTGAAAGACAGAGTTCAGTGAGACTGGGTGGCTCACGGTTTGACAAGCGTCTGGGGGGAGTTGAGGAGAGATCCATAGTATCTGTATGAGGTGGCATCGGTCACTTGGGCTCAGAGTGTGGTGTGTCTGACCACAGGTCGCTAATTCATTTACATGGACTGCGTACTTACTGTGAAAGTATAAAATAGTTTTTGTAGCTTGTATTATCCTTACAAATCTATATACATCTGTGAAGGTATAGTTGCGGGTGAAGGAGTATTGTAATAAAGCTCATCCTTTCTTGTTTAATAAATGTTTTATGCTTTCGTTAAAAGTCCATTAGCTGACTCCAGTGACTCTGTTCAGTAGCCACTCTCTGCGTATCTAAACAATCAAATAAAAGTCTATCAAGCTGGGTTCCACTCTGGGATCAGGTTTGTCCTGTGGTAACCTCAGCTGGGATCATAAGAACACCACCAACTACAGATTCCCCTCCAAGTCACTCACCATCCTGGCTTGGAGATATATCGCCGTTCCCTCACTGTCGCTGGGTCAAAAATCCTGGAACTCCCTCCCTAACAGCACTGTGGGTGTACCTACACCACTTGGGCTGCAGCAGTTCAAGAAGGCAGCTCACCACCACCTTCTCAAGGGAAATTAGGGATGGGCAATAAATGTTGGCCTGGCCAGCAATGCCCACATTCCATGAACGAATAAAAAATAAACAGAGTTGTTACACAACTTTATTTGAATGTCAAAGTTTCTGCCACTGCGAGATGAGGAATATCCACAGAATCACAGAATTGTTACAGCACAGAAGGAGGTCATTCAGCCCCCCCGTGTCTGCACCAGCTCTCCCAATGACCAATGCACATAGTGCCATCCCCTGCCTTCTCCAGTAACCCTGCACATTCTTCCTTTTCAGATAATAATCAATTCCCTCTTGGAAGCCTCCATCGAACCTGCCTCCACCACACAGTCGGGCAGCGCAAACCCTTGCATTAATTTTCCCAAGTTCTTTGATCGCTGCAACATCTTTTGATGATGTTTGGTACCTCACACACCTGAACATAAGAGCATAAGAAATAGAAGCAGGAGTAGGCCATTCAGCCCTTCGAAACCACTCCACCATTCAATGAAATCTTGGCTGATCTCCTACTTCAGTGCCATTTTCCTGCACTATCCCCGTATCTCTTAATGTTTTAATACGTGGAAATCTATTGATTTCTGCCTAGAACATCCTCAATGACTGAGCCTCCACAGCCCTCTGGGGCACAGAATTGCAAAGGTTCACCACCCTGTGAATGAAGAAATTCCTCCTCATCTCTCCGGAACCTTGTCCGGTCGTGTGGCACTGGTGACAGAACGCAGGGCGCATGCCATTAACCAGAAAATGTATAAGCATGGGGTGGGGTGGGGTGCTATCGTAGAGGCGGGGTTCCGTTAACTATTTTTAATCTTTGATTGGTGGAAGTTGACCTTCTGAGCTTGCACTCCCATTCGGGACCTTCATCAGCTTGGGGGTTCCCACCGGATTTACCAACCATTTAAGTCAAAGCTCAGAATGTGGTGCGTTGGTGACAGGCAAGGCTTCCCACTGGAATTGGAAATGACTGGAAAATTACCACCATGAAACTGGCAGAATAAGTCGATAATTTTTTTGGCAATTCCTGTTTGTTGTCATTATTGAAAGAAACATCGATTTCAGAACTTGGTGGAATTTTATCAGTTGAACCAGAGGCAGGAAAGAGGACAAGAACTTGCATTTATGTGCCTGCAAAAGCCCTTAACAACCAATGAATTGCTGGTTGTCATATTGGGAAACACAGCGGTTAATTTGCACACAGCCACGTTCCATAATTAACAAGAGGATAAATGACCAGATTATCTGTTTTAGTGACATTGGTTAAGCATTGACTATTGATTGACCAGGACACCAGGGAAAGCTGCCCTGATCATCACTGGAAAGTGCCATGTGATCTTTTACATCCACCTGTTGAGGGCAGCCAGGGGTCTCAGTTTAAGACCTTGTCTGTAAGGTGGCACCACACGTGGGCAGGAGTGTCAGCCTGCTTTATGGGGCTCATCGCTGGAGTGGGGCTTGAACCCCTCACCTTCTGACCCAGAGGTGAGAACGTATCAAGGCTCATAACTAATCTGTGTTTTAAAAAACCTTGCTCTCAGGTAGGACCTTTCATGCTGTCAGTAGGACACAGCTGATCAACTACTTTCGAATGGTAGTCGTTGTTATGGAAACCTGGCAGCCAATTGGTGCACAGCAAGGCCCCAAGGAAAGGGAGTGTGGGGCTACGCTGTATTCATTCAGCTAGCATTGGGAGATAGATACTTGGAGGCCATGCATTCAGCTGCCTAGGTTTCAAACACTGGAATTCTCTCTTTCTCCTCCTTTAAGACATATCTTAATACCTCAGCTGTTTGACACAACCTTTGGTCGCCTCTCCTTTTGAGGCTCAGTGTCAAATTTTGTCTGATAACGCGACGGTGAAACGCCCTGGGACATTCTTGTTACGTTAAAGGTGCTATATAAATGAAAATTGCTGTGGCAGGCAGGGTGTGACTTTGGTGCATAGAGTTGCCTTGGCCAAGCTCCCAGAGATTCCTGCCACTTAGCTGATTGTAAGTCTGGGCTCCCAGTGCCAGTTAATACTTATCCCATTAAGATGCGCTTTTAAGATGTCCCGCTTTCACTCGGGCCTTAGCTCATTTGATAAGACATGCTTTGCACTTGAAAAGCTTTCTATACTTGAATCTACATTAAGCCGGGGAGAAAGCAGAGAATGTAAACTGTAATCAAAGGGAAATTGTTTCACTAAGTGAACTCCCAGACGTTGCAATTAAAATAATGATACTAAAGTTATCGAAATATATATTTACTTTGCCTGCATGACTCAGCTTTTTTCCGAAGTTTACCTAGCGACGCCATTGAGTCTGTCAGGTCCAGGAAAGCGCCAGTTTTTCTGCAGCAACATCAAACAACATTGTAAATCGATGGAAAAGGCAAACTATCCAGCAGCTTCTTAAGGCTTCAGGTCATCCTAATCCAAAGCAGGATCAACTATTCAGTCTGGAGAGGATGGATCTTGTGATCTCTTCTCTCTTGTCAAAGTCTCACGTGTGATCAATGCCCATCAGATAATCGCGGGCACACTGCCCGCAGTTTTGAAATCGACCACTGGCCAGAAATCACAGATGGGTCCCAATTGGCGGAGCGCAAGGCCCCATCTGTGGTCAAAGGCCTCCCAGTTCACCCCACCCCTCCCCTCCACCACCCCCCCCAACCCATCCGCCTCAGAGCCATATTCACATTCTCCTTTACTCATTCCCAGGATGTGGGTATCACTCCCATGACTGGAATTTACTGGCCATTCCCAGTTGGTCGAGGAGCGGGTGCTAATCGTGTTTCTCACCCCGTTCCCTTTTCAAAGACGTTAATCTCGGCCTCAACGTCCACTTCTGCTTTCATGTTCCAGAAACCCTCTCGGTGAATAAAAATTCTCCTAACTTCGCTTTGTTCTCTGACTCACGTCTCCCCTGATTTGCCAAACAGCACAAAGGGGGCTCAGAAAGCCTTTCGTAGCTGATTCCTCTCACCCATCTCTGTTCCAGAGAAAACAGGTCCAATTTTTGAACCCTTTTTTTCCCCATAGCTGCAAGCCCATTCCTCGGATTTAATCTTCACCGGCTGCTTTCCATGAGCCCAATGGCCTTTCTACAAATCGATGGTTCTCAAAGTGGGGGAGTCCGCAGACCCCCTGGATCCTCCAGGGCCCCATAAGCTGGTCCAAAATGCAAAATATTTAGGCGCAGCACCACAGCCAAGGCCTTACCAGAGAACAGGTTGGAACCCTCAACGCCTCACATGACACCACACAACCAGACCAGCTCCCGGGTGCATCAGTTGTCAAGAGCGTGAGCAACAACAGCATGGTTTCATAGGGAAGATTTATGTTACTGTTACAACATACAGCCGCCAGATCAGATCTTCAACAGCTGTGGGGGCTGAAAACAAAGAGGAACCCAACTGAACGTGAAGCCTAACACGAGACTGAAACTCTCCAGCCCAGGCCCAGACATCATCTCACTAGGGGTCTCGGTAAAGGCCATTCTTCCTGTTGATTCCGATGGGTTTTTTTTTGTGGTGACCAGGTGAAGCGTGTGGGCTAAGATCAGTAGGTGGTCCACAGGGGGAGTCTTTTGCCCCGCTTCAGCGGTCTGTGGATGAATATTTTTCAGAAGCATCGCCATAAAACGGTGCCCAGGCCTACATGAAGTTCTCCGACGGTGTCTTGTACAATATCCATGGTCCTTCATATTAAACCCAGAGTCTCGTTTGCCTTTTTATAGTCTTCTCTACTTGTACTGATACATTCAGAGATCGTGGCACAGTAGTGCCTCAAATCCGGCTGTCCAAAGAACAGAATTGAACGAAAACCATACATTTTTAGAATGTCTCATGCATCAGTTTTAACTGAGTAAAATAAAAAAAATAACTTATCTGGACAATTTGGCCAGGCGCTGCATGCGTTGCACCTGACTAGTTATCCTCTTCGCCACTTGCACGCCGGTCTAGTCCTGCACTCTGAGTGACCCGACCCAGCTTGACCCGAACTGTCCGTGGCCCGAACTGCCTGATCTGAAATCCGGCAAGATCTGAAGACTCTGAAAGATCTACAGATCTGATCTAGACCTGAAGATCTGAAATCCGGCACAGCCTCAGTCCTGATGTTGTTGGTTTTGGGACACTTCTCCTCTCCCTCCAATTGAGATCTCTCTGATTCTCTATAGCACACTTCCTTGAATTCACCTTCCTGCCAAACTCTTCTGATTCCAACTGTAACACTGCAGCCTCGGAGAGTTCATACCCTGTGAAACTCCACATCTCCATTGGAGGACGAGACTCCTAGATATCATTGCAAAACTTCCTTTCTCAACGATTTCCTTCTCTCCCCTTCCTCTCATGCCAAGTACCTAGTATCTTACCCATTTTGACCACATCATTCACATTAGACTGGACATTGGGCTTTTAGAATACGGAGATATCGCAGATCAGTCCAGACCTAGGAACGATGCAGTGGGAGCTGGACTCTTGAGCTTTTGCATTTTTAAGTGTTTTTTTTCCTGTTTAGATTCCTCCCTGTTTCCTCCACCAATCGGGAATCACATGGACGGCCAGGTAACACCTTAACAGAATGCGCCATTATGCTGCTCTTAATCCGCCAATTCTTCAATGTGTTTTTATCTTCCTTTACAAACCTTCCACTTACAATGTTTCTCCAGCAACACAGGTAATATTTGGAACCTGCCCTGCGGAGAACCCTAGTTCCACCATTCCGGAACCGCTCTACCATTCCAGTGTGCTGCCTGTTAGCACATACGGTGCAGAGGCACTAGGTCCAACTACTGCCAACCTGACCGACATCAGGAACTCAGCAGAGACCAGGTATCAAGACAGAGACTCGCCCTGTCTAGTTGACACAATATTAAACCGCACGTTGAACTTGACACTCACATCAGGAGGCCTGTCATTTCACTGATTTTTACAATTCCAGTTCTGGGACTTCAATTAAAAGCACCATAATATTGATTTTGCTGATTTTTTTTTCCGGGCAAAGTTTAACATTGGCGCAAAGTGTTTTTTCAGACAAGGTGTGGGCATCGCTGGCAAGGGTGACATTTATTACCCATCCCTAGTCATCCCGAGAAGGTAATGGTTCCATACAACTGAGTGTGGCTTGTTAGGCCACTTCAGACAGTCGTTAAGAGCTGTTGGTATGGGACTGGAGTCACATACAAGGCAGACTGGCTAAGGATGCCCAGCTTCTCTCCCCTAAAGGAAAAGAATGAAACAGTTTTTTGTTTTTAATGACAATCCTGCAGCCTCACGGTCATTTCTACTGAAAATAGCTTTCTACGTCCAGATGTGCACCAATGCTAATCTTGTGTGGATCGCAAATTGGATGGTAAGGCCCAAGCTGACTCTGAAGCGAATTAGAGTGAGACTCGGGATTGCCAACTCCGACTGGATGTATTTCCGGAGATTTCATCACATGACCTCCACCCCACCCTCTACTCTCCCACCATTGGTCGCTGACATTGCCATCGTCACGATAACCCGCCTTCCCACGGCCAATTGGGAAAGCCGCCAGACTCCTCATTACTCGATTGGATGATTCTTGACTGTCAGTTAAGCAGTTTTTCTTTTCCCCCCCCATCTCTAATATTTTAAAGCCTAATAACCATGCCTCGAATGATTGATTCCGAATTAACGCAGAGCAGTACTCTGGAGATGAATCTTTAATTCCTGGAGACTCCGGGACAAACCCGGAGGGTTGGCAACTCAATGGAGCCTGCAGGCAATGCTCATCGGGGTGAAAAAAAACATGCTTGGGAAGCCTTGGATTCCATCAGAGTGTTTTATCATGCCCCTGTGAAGCACTTTGGGATGTTTCGTTATATTAGAGGTGCCATATGAATATAAGTTGCTGTTGTTGTTGTAGGTGGAAGACTGCGGGCAGCCAGCGTTCTGGCCAGCACCCATGGCAGGCGGGGTTCACCCGCCACAAGAGAATACCTGTGACTACAGCGGCACCTCAAAGCGAAAGCGCTTCACACCAACTCTACAGCAACAGTCTCCGTACCTGTAGAATGCGAATGGACAGTCCTGCAAGCGCTGCAATACAGGCCGAAGCCTTCAGTTAGTACGCGCTCCCCAAGAAGCAGCTTAAAGATGAAAGCAAAATGCTGCAGATGCTGGAAATCTGAAATTAAAACGAAAAAAGCTGGAAAGACATCTCTCCTCCCTCTTTACCCCTTATTTAATCCAATTTTAAAAAAAATTTTAGTGTTTATTTTTTAGTTATTTCTTTTTATTTATTTATTCATTTTTAGAACCTTTCTCCCCGCCCAGAGGCCCACCTGTCACTTGTTTCTATCTCGTGCTTTCACAGAGCGCCGACCCATGTTCTGCTATTAACACATTCTGCTTTCTTACCTTTATGCCACTATCAGCACCTTCTTTAGTCTTTAACACTACCACTAACACTCCCTCTGTCTAGTGTCCATGACATCTTTGTCAATCTCTCCTTAGCTCCCACCTATCCCTGACCTTCTATCTTACTCCACCGCCCCCTTTAACAGTATAAAATCCATCACGTTTCTACTTCTCTTTAGCTCGAAAGAAGGTTCATTTGGCCTTGAAAATGTTAACTCTGTTTCTCCCTCCACAAATGCTGCCAGACCTGCTGGGTTTTTCCAGTATGTTTTTGTTTTTGTTTTATACTATATATTACAAGCAGCTTAAAGCACTAGTGTATCCCAACCCTCTCCGGCAGTAAAATGATCTCATAGCAAAAGATTAAAGTACGTGCTGTAGAACATTGTTTACACGCCAGTCAGAGTTGATTATAAATCATCTCAGCAGCGCTCAAGGTCACAGTCAGTGCAGGAAAAGCAGCCACCTCTTTGTTTACTTTGCATTAGGCGTTTGTTAAAATCTGGTCTGGAACCAACTTTTCACAGGTGGTTTTTAAATCGCTTGCGGTGTTGAGTTAGCCTGTGCGACACGAGCGCTCAAATGCTTCATGCATTCCCTCTGTCGCACTCAACCTCGATGCATTTAGACGTTCCGTTAAAATGGAAGAGAGAAGAATCTCAGAAAAACGCGGGAACCATCTGTAATTGAGTACACCACCATGGGATTCTTGATCCGTAGATTTTGCGGTGAAATAAAGCCAACCCATCCTTTCAGAAATACAAAAAACAATGTTTATTTCCTTTTTAAAAAATTTATGGGGTGAGTCCGATCAGCAGCTTCCCTTTAATTATTATTTTTTGAGTGGGCGGGTGATTTATTTAAGTGCGAGGCCCCTTTAAGCGTTTTTGCACACAGCTGATAGGCAGTAATTTTTGGGTAGCTGTGCAGTTGCCCAGTTTACAAGGAACTTTGCCAATCAGTGGGCTGCACTACATGTTCACTTGCCATGGTTCATATCTAGCCTTGTCTTAGCAAGTGTTTTTGTCAGGCTGACTTTGAAAAGATTAGACAGGCACATCACGGAAAGACACAAATAGTCGTTTGGTCGCACAGAACTTGAGTATTGCTGAAAAAAGACATTTTGTCAAAGCTTTTCATCTTGCACTCATCAGGACAATCGCAAGAATATTAATGTCAAGGGAAGCAACAACCTTCTACTGTATGAGAAGAGAGTGCTGATTGGTTGGCAAGTGGACTCTGATTGGTAGGGGTGTTGCCATGGAGAATGCACCAGCTAATGATGACTGACAGTTAACTGCCCAGCGTCATTTGAAATTTAAACCAGGCAACTTGACTCTGATTGGTCAAGGCATTGCCCTGAGGAATGAACCAGCGAATGGCGATCACTTATTTTGCTTAACTAAAACAGGTGCAATGTGTGTACATGTTCTTTCTGTCTGCAAAGGACAGGGCCTTGTGTATTAATATATGTAGCATCTAGTACACGCAAATGCCCCACACTGTGAGCCCAACTGACAAAACTGACAATCTTGAATTGATTGTCAGTGTAATTTTTAATACATTGAGGATTATTTAGCAAATATTGTCCAAGCATGGAATCGCAACGAATGTTGCACACCGTGTTTTGAGTTTTGCAAGCACGGGCTGGTTGGTTTGTACCTTGCCCGTTGCAAACAGTGGAAGGAATGTGCTGTTTGATACAATCCCGCCAGTCTTTGGGATGTACAGTCTACATACCTAGCATTGAAATTCATATACCACAATACTCATTTCTGAGACAGTATAAAGTTGTTGCTTCCTTTGACATTGCTATTCTTGCCACTGTCCTGGTGAGTGCAAGATGAAAAGCTTTGACAAAATGTCTATTTTCATCAAAACTAAAGACACAAGTCTCAGGTTCCGATCACTGAGGTCCTGCTATTCACAACCCGGGCTACATGATTGTACAGTTGGATGTTGGAACTGGCAGTATTGATGCACTTGTGTAAACACTTGGCCACTCACAGGGACGGCCAGGACCCCTGCACCCAAGAGTAGAATCATGGAATACCATAAAATCGTACAACAGAGCAAGAGGCCATTCGGTCCATTACAGGGCATTGGTCAGACCACACCTGGAGTACTGTGTGCAGCTTGGCCACCTTACTTCAGGAGGGACATACTTGCATTGGGGGCAGTTCAGTGGAGATTCATTAGGCAGTTTCCTGGGATGAAGGGGTTGTCTTGAGGGGGAAAAGTTTAGAAGGATGAGATGGTCTTATTGAAACATATAAGATTCTGATGGGGCTTGACAGGGTAGATGCTGAGAGGATGTTTCCCCTTGTGAGGGAATCTGGAACTAGGGGGTACAGTTAAAAATAAGGGGCTTCCCATTTAAGATGGATATGAGGAGGAATTTCTTCTCTCAGGAGGTTGTTAGAGTTTGGAATTCTCTCCCTCAGAGAGCACTGGGACGATGAGTATATTCAAGGCTGAGTCAGACAGGCTTTTGGCTGACAAGGGAGTCAAGGGTTATGGGGACAGGTAGGAAAGTGGAGTTAAGGCCACAAGCAGATCAGCCATGATCGTATTGAATGACGGAACAGTCTGAAGGGGCCGAATAGCCAACTCCTGCTCCTATTAGTTATGTTCTTATGTGTGTTAACTAGAGCAACTAGGACTCCAAACTATGCAACTGGTGAAAACTAGGCTTTATTTTTTTATTAATGTCTGTTTCAAGATGAGGGTCTTCCCTCAATATTTTTTATATGTGAAATGGAGAAATTTGTAGGATTAGGGGGAAACAGTAGGAGAATGGGACTAATTTGCTGGATCTTCAAAGAGCCACCCAGACCAAGTGGCCACTTGCTCTGCTGCACAATTCAATGGTTCTACATACTTCATGCAAAGTGATTTTTTCGTTTATTCTTTCACAGGATGTGGGCGTCACTGGCTGGGTCAACATTTATTGCCCACCCCTAATTGCCCTTGAGAAGGTCATGGTGCGGTTGGAGGAGATCCAGGGTGGTGGTGTTCCCATGCATCTGCTGCCCTTGATCCCCTAGGTAGAAGAGCTTGTGGGTTCAGAAGGTGCTGGAATGTTCTAAGGCCGCCTTGACTACTATTTGTTACATTTATTTTCCCACCTATTTCCATTATTTTTAAATCTACAACTAATACCTTGTCAGTCTTTCCACCCCACTCCCACTAGAGCTGTACCTTGAGTATCCTGCCATCCATTCTTAATTAGCACATTTTCTTAGATAATATCACCACCTTCAACACCTCTTTGATCCTTTTGTCTGTGACATCTTTTGATTATCTGCTCCTATCACTGCTTGCTTGTCCCTACAACCACCCCACCCTCAACTTCTCTCCCCCCGCCCCCCACCTTAAACCAGCTTATATTTCAACCCTCTCCTAACTATACTCAGTTCTGTTGAAGGGTCATGTGGACTCGAAACATCGACTCTTTTCTTCTCCACCGATGCTGCCAGACCTGCTGAGTTTTCCAGGTAATACTGTATGTGTTACATTGTTGTTCTACAGATATGATGTTTAGTCCACATGATCTTTTCCATTAATCTGAACGGAATTTGTGAGACTTGTTACTTGTGTCTGCTTTGTCACCAGTTTTGAAAATGGGCACATTAGGCTGTTTGCAGTCTGACTGACTCCACCATAATAGTCAGTTACCTGCTGAATCTCCCACCTAATGTTCCTCTGCATCCTAATCATCTAACTCTGGGGAGCTATTTGCCTTAAACCCTTTCAGCTTGTCTAAGCCTCCACCTCCCCCTTTTCTCAAAGTCATTAATTTTGCTGTACTTTTGTTTTCTTTCAGAAGGTGTTTGTGCTTAGGAATGCTTGAAGGTTAATCATTTAGATATTTACTATTTCATACATTTCCCTGGCAGCCCAGCAAAGGCTAAGCCAAATCATTTGCAACCTACTGGATCCTGAGATGAGTTTCCAAACACATACCTGCTCCATCAATGAAAGTGCACCCGGTTACATCTGTAACCATCGCCCGACTCTGCCCCTACCTCAAACCCTCTATTGCTGAAATTCTCATCCATCCTTTTGTTACCTCCATAAGCTTAAACTCATCCAAAGCTCTGCTGTTTGTACCCTGCTCACCGCCACCCCTGTGCTCGCTGACCGATTGGCTCACTGTCCGACAACGCCTCAATTATAAAATTCTCATCCTTGTTTTCAAATCTGTCTGTGGTCTCGTCCCTCGCTTTCTCTGTAATCTCCTCCAGCCCCACAGCCGTCTGAGATACCTGCGGCCCCTCCAATTCTTGCCTCTCGCACATCCCTTATTTTAATCGCTCCATCTTTGGTGGCCATGTCTTCAGCTGCCAAGGAGGCAAGCTCTGGAATTCCCTCCCTATATATCTCAGTCTCTCGAATTCACTCTTCTGCGTTAAGTCACTCCTTGAAAACCAAACTTCCAATCACCTACAACAAAAACAAAAATAGCTGGAAAAACTCAGCAGGTCTGACAGCATCTGCGGAGAGGAACACAGAGTTACCGTCTCGAGTCCATATGACTCTTCATCAGAACACAAGAGTCATACAGACTCGAAACATTAACTCTGCCTTCCTCTCCGCAGATGCTGTCAGACTTGCTGAGTTTTTCCAGCTATTTTTGTTTTTGTTTCAGATTTCCAGCATCCACAGCATTTTGCTTTTATTCCAATCACCTACCCTAATATCTTCTTACGTATATTTGTTTGCTGATACTCCTTGTACTGCATTAAAGCCGCTAAATATAAATACAAATGCTGCTGTTTCCAGACTATTCCTGTTCATACAAGGCCCATTTTCTTGCTTGAGGAGAAAAAAGATTCAATTCTCCGGTTATTTCGATTACGCTGCACGTTTAAGGTTACACAGAAGGCATTGTCCACCAGAACCGTTTTTGAATTAACGGGTAATTTAAATGAAACAATTGAATTAAGATGAAGATTAAGACTAATAACAGTTTCCAGCATGCTGGCTGCACTTTGATCATTTTCTTTTGTTTGCCAGCTGTGCATCCATCTCTGTGAAACACGTTTGTTTTTACTTTATTCATAATATTTGGAAACGTGCATTATGTAACAGGTCAAATTTGACATTACATAGAGTTTAATACAGCTCAATTTCTTCCAATGCAGTACACGAGGTGCCTCACGACACTTACCATTTACAGGTTATATTTACAATGTACATTTACGTTTCACATCACACATATTCTCTGGTGCATACACAGGTTTACACAGGCTCCAGCCCCTCAATAAACTGTGGTGAGAGGGACTTAGACTGTGGCCTTTCCCCAGTGAGCCTTTGGGGTGGCTGCCCCAGCCTTCAGTGCGTCCCCCAGCACGTGGTCTTGGATCTTGGAAGGTGCCAGTCTGCAGCACTCAGTCATGGACAGCTCTTTGCACTCAAAGACCAACAGGTTTCTCTGTAAAGCAAGTGGCACACAGAACGGAACGGGAAAAAAAAAACGCTTCCTGTCTCTGGGTGTGGAGGAAGGCGGAAGGGCTAAGAACCAGTAATGTTCCTTTTCAATCAGTATGATGCCAAGCTTCCTGAGTGCTGGATATGTCCGGGTCATTCTGGGCAATTGTGCAGGTCTTATTTTCTCACCTTTCTTCTGTGTCCAACTCTAAACTTACCCAGAGCTCAGCTGGAGTCTATCTGGCTGATCCCTTATGTTGATTCACAAATGAATCCACAGGATGTACAGTCACACACCCTCATGAATGACCACTCTGAACATCACACCATTTTTACTCCTTTTGAAAAGACACTGAGATGGCCAAACTTGAATTAAATTATATTTGTAGTTACTTGAATGAATTGAATCATTGTAAATCTTGGATACCAGCAGTAACTAGAAAGGGACATTCTACTCATGCAGACCATGCTTTAGAGGAACATCTATAGTAACTTAATTTAATTGCAGAAGTAAGAAAGAACGTTCACTTATATGATGCCTTTCATGACCTCAGGACGTCTCAAAGCACTTTAGAGCTAATGAAGTGTAGGCACTGTTGAAAAGTAGAACATGTGAGAACAAGTTGGGCACAGCAAACAGATAAAAACAAAAAGCTAAAAGCTACTGCGGATGCTGGAAATCCAAAACAAAATAAAAACAGAATTACCTGGAAAAACTCAGCAAGTCTGGCAGCATCGGCGGAGAAGAAATCAGTCAACGTTTCGAGCCCTCATGGCCCTTCAGCAGAACTGAAGCATAGTTTCAACAAGGGAGAAATATAAATTGGTTTAAGGTGGGTGGGGGGGAAGAGACACATTGAGGGTGTGGTGTGAGCAGATAATCAAAAGATGTCAGAGACAAAAGGGTCAAAGAGGTGTTGAAGGTGGTGGTCTTTGTCTGAGAAAAGTGCTAATTAAGAATGCAAGACAGGATATTCAAAGTACAGCTCTAGTGGGGGTGGGGTGGAAAGACTAAAGGTTTTAGTTTTAGATTTAAAAATAATGGAAATAGGTGGGGAAAGAAGAATCTATATAGATTATTGAAAAAAAAGGCGGGTGGGGGGGGAAAGAAACGGGGTGGGGATGGGGGGAGGGGGAGTTTAAGATCTAAAGTTGTTGAATTCAATATTCAGCCCAGAAGGCTGTAAAGTGCCTAGTCGGAAGATGAGGTGCTGTTCCTCCAGTTTGCGTTGGGCTTCACTGGAACAATGCAGCAAGCCAAGGACAGACATGTGGGCAAGAGAACAGGGTGGAGTGTTAAAATGGCAAGCGACAGGGAGGTTTGGGTCTTTCTTGCGGACAGACCGCAGGTGTTCCGCAAAACGGTCGCCCAGTTTGCGTTTGGTCTCTCCAATGTAGAGGAGACCGCATTGGGAGCAACGAATGCAGTAGACTAAGTTAGGGGAAATGCAAGTGAAATGCTGCTTCACTTGAAAGGAGTGTTTGGGCCCTTGGACGGTGAGGAGAGAGGAAGTGAAGGGGCAGGTGTTGCATCTTCTGCGTGGGCATGGGGAGGTGCCATAAGTGGGGGTTGAGGAGTAGGGGGTGATGGAGGAGTGGACCAGGGTGTCCCGGAGGGAACGATCCCTACGGAATGCTGTCAAGGGGGGTGAAGGGAAGATGTGTTTGGTGGTGGCATCATGCTGGAGTTGGCGGAAATGGCGGAGGATGATCCTTTGAATGCGGAGGCTGGTGGGGTGATAAGTGAGGACAAGGGGGACCCTATCATGTTTCTGGGAAGGAGGAGAAGGCGTGAGGGAGGATGCGCGGGATATGGGCCGGACACGGTTGAGGGCCCTGTCAACGACCGTGGATGGAAAACCTCGGTTAAGGAAGAAGGAGGACATGTCCGAGGAGCTGTTTTTCATGATGCCACCACCAAACACATCTTCCCTTCACCCCCCTTGACAGCATTCCGTAGGGATCGTTCCCTCCGGGACACCCTGGTCCACTCCTCCATCACCCCCTACTCCTCAACCCCCACTTATGGCACCTCCCCATGCCCACGCAGAAGATGCAACACCTGCCCCTTCACTTCCTCTCTCCTCACCGTCCAAGGGCCCAAACACTCCTTTCAAGTGAAGCAGCATTTCACTTGCATTTCCCCTAACTTAGTCTACTGCATTCGTTGCTCCCAATGCGGTCTCCTCTACATTGGAGAGACCAAACGCAAACTGGGCGACCGTTTTGCGGAACACCTGCGGTCTGTCCGCAAGAAAGACCCAAACCTCCCTGTCGCTTGCCATTTTAACACTCCACCCTGTTCTCTTGCCCACATGTCTGTCCTTGGCTTGCTGCATTGTTCCAGTGAAGCCCAACGCAAACTGGAGGAACAGCACCTCATCTTCCGACTAGGCACTTTACAGCCTTCTGGGCTGAATATTGAATTCAACAACTTTAGATCTTAAACTCCCCCTCCCCCCATCCCCACCCCGTTTCTTTCCCCCCCCCACCCGCCTTTTTTTTCAATAATCTATATAGATTCTTCTTTCCCCACCTATTTCCATTATTTTTAAATCTAAAACTAAAACCTTTAGTCTTTCCACCCCACCCCCACTAGAGCTGTACTTTGAATATCCTGTCTTGCATTCTTAATTAGCACTTTTCTCAGACAAAGACCACCACCTTCAACACCTCTTTGACCCTTTTGTCTCTGACATCTTTTGATTATCTGCTCACACTACACCCTCAATGTGTCTCTTCCCCCCCACCCACCTTAAACCAATTTATATTTCTCCCTTGTTGAAACTATGCTTCAGTTCTGCTGAAGGGCCATGAGGGCTCGAAACGTTGACTGATTTCTTCTCCGCCGATGCTGCCAGACTTGCTGAGTTTTTCCAGGTAATTCTGTTTTTATTTTGTTTTGGGCACAGCAAACAGCTTTAGTGATAATGACCTGATAATCTGCTTCAGTGATGCTGGTTAGGGGATAAGTATTGGCCAGGTTGCCTGGAGAGGGGGGAAATCTCCTCTTTTCGCTTTCGGAATAGCATAGTGTGATTTTCTTTGCATCCACCTCAGGAAGCACGCGGGTCTCGATCTGAAGTCTCATCTGAAGGACGGGAGCTCCAACAGAGCGGGGCTCCCTTAGTACCAGGCTGAGGTGTCTCGATTATGAGCGCAGGTTTCTGGTGTGGGACTTGAACCAATGTTTCCTCTAAGCTGTGCAGCAATCGGCAACGTGCCATGCGGGGAAGAAACAGGCAGTGCACTAGCAATGTTCCCTTTAAGATGAGTGGCTGTGCTTCAATCTTAAAGGGCTCATGCAGTGCAACAGGCCGGCTGTGCATAGCGAATAGAAGTTAGAAGGAACATTGAGTTAATCTCCTGACTCAGTGGAGAGAATGTTACCCACTGAGCCACGGTTGATACCTAATTGTGACCTTTGCCATCTAGAAGGACAAGGGCAGCAGATACATGGGAATACACCAAGGTTCAAGACGGCAGCTCACCACCACCTTCTCAGACTGAAACAAAATTTTTTACTATTTATGCATTGGATGTGAGTGTCGCTTGCTAAGCCAGCGTTTATTGCCTATCCCTAATTGCCCTTGAGAAGGTGGGTGATGAGTCAACTTCTTGAACCGCTGCACTCCATGTGGTGTAGGTACACCCACAGTGCTGTTAGGGAGAGAGATCCAGGATTTTGACCCAGCGACAGTGAAAGCGATATATTTCCAAGCCAGGATAGTGAGTGACTTGGAGGGGAACTTACAAGCAGTGGTGTTCCCATCTATCTGCTGCCCTTATCCTTCTAGGTGGTAGTGGTCATGGGTTTGGAAGGGGCTGTCTAAGGAGCTTTGGTGAGTTTCTACAGTGCTTCTTGTAGATGGTACAGACTGCTGTTACTGTGCGTCATTGGGGGAAGGAGTGAATGTTCGTGAATGGGGTGCCAAGCAAATGGGCTGTCTTGTCCTACATGGTGTCAAGCTTCCTGAGTGTTGTTGGAGCTGCACTAATCCAGGCAAATGGAGAGTATTCCATCACACTCCTGACCTGTGCCTTGTAGATGGTGGACAGGCTTTGGGGAGTCAGGAGGTGAGTTACTCACCCCAGGATTCCTAGCCTCTGACCTGCTCTTGTAGCCATAGTATTTATCTGGCTAGTCCAGTTCAGTTTCTGGTCAATGGTAACCCCCAGAATGTTGATAGTAGAGGATTCAGTGATGGTAACGCCATTGAACATCGAGGGGCAATGGTTAGATTCTCTCTTATTGGAGATGCTCATTGCCTGGCACTTGTGTGGCGCAAATCTTAGTTGTCACGTCAGCCCAAACCTGGACATTGTTCAGGTCTTGCTGCATTTGGACATGGACTGCTTCAGTATCTGAGGAGTTGTGAATGGTGCTGAACATTGTGCAATCATCAGCGAACATCCCCACTTCTGACCTTATGATGGAAGGAAGGTCATTGCTGGAGCAGTTGAAGATGGTTGGGCTGAGGACACTACCCTGAGGAACTCCTGCAGTGATGTCCTGGACCTGAGATGATTGACCTCCAACAACCACAACCATCTTCCTTAGTGCTTGGTATGACTCCAATCAGCAGAGAGTTTTCCCCCTGATTCCCATTGACTTCAATTTTCCTAGGGCTGCTTGATGCCACACTTGGTCAAATGAGGCCTTGATGTCGGGGCAGTCATTCTCACTTCATCTCTGGAGTTCAGCTCTTTTGTCAATGTTTGAACCAAGGCTGTAATGAGACCAGGAGCTGAGTGGCCCTGGCGGAACCCAAACTGAGTGTCAGTGAGCAGGTTATTGCTAAGCAAGTGCTGTTTGATAGCACTGCTGATGACCCCTTCCATCTCTTTACTGATGATTGAGAGTAGTCTAATGGGCAGTAAATGACCTGGTTGGATTTGTCCTGCTATTTGTGGACAGGACATACCTGGGCAATTTTCCACATTGTCGGGTGGATGCTAGTTTTTTAGCTGTACTAGAACAGCTTGGCTAGGGGTGCGGCAAGTTTTGGAGCACAAATCTTCAGTACTATTGCTGGAAAATTGTCAGGGTCCATAGCCTTTGCAGTATTGAGTGCCTTCAGCCATTTCTTGATATCATGTGAAGTGAATTGAATTGGCTGAAGACTGGCATCTATGATGCTGGGGACCTCCGGAGGAGGCCGAGATGGATCATCCACTTGACATTTCTGGCTGAAGATTGTTGCGAATGTTTCAGCCTTATCTTTTGCACTGATGTGCTGGGCTCCCCCATCATTGAGGATGGGGATATTTGTGGAGTCTCCTCCTCCAGTGAGTTGTTTAATTGTCCACCACCATTCACAACTGGATGTGGCAGGACTGCAGAGCTTAGATCTGCTCAGTTGATTATGGGATCACCTACCTCTGTCTATCACTTGCTGCTTATGATATTTGGCATGGAAGTAGTCCTGTGTTCTGGCTTCACCAGGTTGACACCTCATTTTAAGGTATGCCTGGTGCTGCTCCTGGCATACCCTCCTGCACTCTTCATTGAACCAGGGTTGATCCGCTGGCTTGGTGGTGATGGTAGAGTGGGGGATATGCCAGGCCATGAGGTTACAGATTGTGTTCGAGTACAATTCTACTGCAGCTGATGGCCCACAGCGCCTAATGGATGCCCAGTCTTGAGTTGCTAGATCAACACACAACATGATGAAGGGTATCCTCAATGTGAAGACAGGACTTTGTCTCCACAAGGACTGTGTGGCGGTCACTCCTACCAATACCGTCATGGACAGAAGCACCTGTAGCAGGCAGGTTGGTGAGGATGAGGTCAAGCATGTTTTTTCCCCTTGCACCCATCACCATTTGCCACAGACCCAGTCAAGCAGGACTTGACCACCTCGGTCTGTAGTGGTGCTACTGAGCCACTCTTGGTGATGGACATTGAAGTCCCCCACCCAGAGTATATTCTGCATCCTTGCCACCCTCAGTGCTTCCTCCTAGTGGGGTTCAACATGGAGGAGCACTGATTCATCAGCTAAGGAAGGGCGGTACATGGTAATCAGCAGGAGGTTTTCTTGCCCATGTTTGACCCGATGCCATGAGATGTTGAGGACTCGCAGGGCAACTCCCTCCCGACTGTATACCACTGTGCCACCACATCTGCTGGGTATATCCTGTCCCACCGGCAGGACAGGGAGGGTGATGGCGGTGTCTGGGTGATCTGTAAGGTATGATTCCATGAGTATCACTATGCCTGTGAGACAGTTCTCACAATTTTGGCACTAGCTCCCAGATGTTAGTAAGGAGGACTTTGCAGGGTCAACAGGGCTAGGTTTGCCGTTGTCATTTCCGGTGCCTAGGTCGATACCAGGTGGTCAATCTGGGTTCATTCCTTTTTGTTGACTAACTAGGCCATTTCAGAGGGCATTTAAGAGTCAACCACATTACTGTGGATCTGCGGTCACATGTAGGCCAGACCAGATAAGGATGGCAGATGAGTGAACCAGATGGGTTTTTACGACAAGCGACATGGTCAAATTTTTTATTGAATTCAAATTCCACCATCCCACCACGGTCCCCAGAGCATTACCCTGGGTCTCTGGATTACCAGTCCAGCAACAATACCACTACGCCACCGCCTAGTGCAGTACAAACATCGTAAGGCACTGCCTATCTTGATTATCAGCAGGACAAGTCTACAGCAAACTCAGTTAATGCAAGTAGACTAGGCAGCAATGTAGTTCCAGCTTTTGATAAATTACTACAAATAGATAACACTTTAAAAAAACAATGTAATTAGACCGAGAAAGTTGTCTATCTGTTAGTTTGCTTCTGGCTGTTGTGAGCAAAAGCAATATGTCAGGCAGAACAAGCTGGAACAATGACGGCTGTGTCTAACAGGTATTCATTGTAAACTTAAGATGGTAGCTGGCCAAGTGAAATACCACCTAAACACTGTTAATTTGTCTCTGCTTTTTGTAGCAGATCAATGCAGTGTGACACGGCAGAACATCAACAGTTCTCATTAAGCAAACCCACGGTGGTGGTTGTCAGCTGCGGCTCTGAGTCAGAAGTTTTGTGGATTCAAGAGCCACTCCAGACTCTCAAGCGCACGATTTAGTCCGACACTCCCAGTGCTGCACTGTCAGAGGTGCCGTCTTTCAGATGAGACTTTACACCAAGGCCTTGTCTGCCCTCTCAGGTGGACATGGCACTATTTTAAAGGAAGGCAGGGGAGCTCTCCCTGGCCAATATTTATGCCTCGGGCATTATTGAAAAGGGAACAGAATTAATGTTTCAAGTTGCATATGACTTCAGAACTTAAGAAGAGCCATATTTGACTTGAAATGTTAACTCTGTTTCTCTCACCACAGCACTTTCTGTTTTTATTTCCGATTTCCAGCATCCACAGTATATTGCTTTCATTGTGCTAAAAAAAGAGGTTATCTAGGTCAGCAGTTCCCACACTGTGAGAAACAGCACATAAGGGACCGTGAGAAATTTCTAAGGATTGCAGTTTTTTTCCTGGTTATGCCTGCAGTCAAATAAAGGAAATTCCTATAACGTGACTGAATGCATTGTCATTCATGCAGAAGGTGTTCAGTTGTCATGGACTGTTCAAGAATTCAAAATGAGAGCACATTTTCAAAAAGGTTAACGATAAAAAGATCAAACCCTGAAGCTAGATGCAACACTACTTTGCTCCTATGTGACTGAACAGCGCAGATGGCCAAGTTCCTCCTCCTCAGAGACTGTGCCCCACACTGGCACTGGGGCCCAGGTGCCATCCAGCCCTGCCCTTGCCCTGCTCGTCTTTCAGTCTCTTCATCCAGGCCATGGGCCCATGTCCATGCCCGCTTTACTGAGTTTCAATGCCTGACCCAGGCAATGAGCCTCTCAGTGATGCTTCCACTGCTGAACTGTGGCCCATCAGAGCCCAACTCCGTTACCCTGGTGCTGTAGAATGAACTGGGTTCCATCATCAATAACCTCAAGACCATCAACCTGGACTTCCATTGCTTTCTGGCCAAGGTCCATGAGTGGCTCAGATGAAGCAATGGATTGGTGAGTACATAAAATAACAACATTTTTACTAAGTACTATAAAAACAGATTTTTATTTTTGTATGATGCATTATATGTTGATCTATAATATACCCACTTTAATAATTAGATATTGAATGTTACTGTGCTGCTTTATTGCTGTTGTGGTTTCATTGGCATCGAAGTTGTGTTAATTTTCAAATGCTAAAATGGGAATATTTGTACTGGAAAATATTTTGGGATGCTGTTCCAGATCATTATCACATTGCTGACTTTTGCTGTGTGCAAATTGGCTGCAGTATTTCCAACATTACAATAGTGACAACAGTGAAGGAAAGTCATTCCCTAAATGTCACTACATTGCAAAGCAGATGTCTGTCAGCTGATAATTGTAGTGCAATGGCCTGATTCTAACTGTTTAATATGCTAATCAGACACTGTGCACATCACCACAGGAAGTGACACAATTTCACATGATTTGCTTTCTTGTACAGCCTTGTGGAAGATGTAACTAGCAGTATGATGTGTTCTAATAAAGGCTATGTTTTACATATCTCAGCATACTCATTATATATTCTGCATGAGTTGAACAATACCAAGAATATGATGTAATAGTTAGACCGTACCTGGAGTACTATGTACAGTTTTGGTCCCCTTACCTTAAGAAGGATATTATTGCCATAGAGGGAGTGCAACGAAGGTTCACTAGACTTGTTCCCGGGATGGCGGGACTGTCCTATGAAGAGAAATTGGGGAAACTGGGCCTGTATTCTCTAGAGTTTGGAAGAATGAGAGATGATCTCATTGAAACCTACAGAATACTTAAAGGGATAGAGAGGGTAGATGCAGGTAAGATGTTTCCCCGGGTTGGGAAGTCTAGAACCAGGGGACACATTTTCAAAATAAGCGGGGAGCCACTTAGGGCCGAGATGAGGAGAAATTCTTTTACTCAGAGCGTTGTGAATCTTTGGAATTCTCTACCCTAGAGGGCTGCGGAAGCTCGGTCACTGAACGCATTTAAAGCAGAGATTGACGGATTTCTAAGCACCAATGATGTAAAGGGATGTGGGGATAGTGTGGGGAAAAGGCATCGAAGTGGACGATCAGCCCTGATCACATTAAATGGCGGAGCAGGCTGAATGGGCTCAATGGCCATTTTCTATAATGTTTCTATAATAATCAGGTGGGTTTGGTGTTTTATCCCATGAAACATGTCTGAAATTCAGCCCAGATGTACCTTACTGGTTTCAAATCTTCAAAGTACATAGAAATATTGAATATGACTTTGCAGATAAAGTAACTGGCTGGAATTTTATGACCCCATTGCAGTGGGGGGCATGGCCCTAAAATGCGGCGAACCATTCTAAACTCCATTGACTTCAGCAGGGATGTAAAATTCCACTGTGGTAAAATTCCACCCTCTGACTAAATTACAACTATTCTTCATCTTAACTGAATGAAGCGCGTAAAGGAAAATAGGTTTAAAAAGTCAAGGCAGTTTCTCATTACTTGAGTTCCCTACTGTAGCCAAGATCCATTAAGATTCCAGAAGTTTCTGCCATCTTCTGGCTCTTTATGCAATTACCTTCACTTTAAGGACCCAATCTACTGGAGTTTAACCCTCAAACCATGGTGAAGATCAATGAAGAATTGATCTCACTTTCATAATTTTAACATAATTACTTGCTCTCCAGCTGGAGTCATTCCAAAGATCCTGATCATTAACCCATACATTATTTTATTAATGATATTAAGGACTCTCCCCAATGGCTTCACCACCAATAGAACCTCTCTCTCTTCACAATATTAAACTCAGTTCCTCTCCACAACAGAGTAACACTTGCCAGCAAGACAGAAACTATTATGTTTCAATATGTACAATTATTCCTGTCCATATTATATCGCTGAAACCTTCCATTCCAGGGTAGGTATTTATCAAAGCAAAAGTTAATCAACGCTATACAAACTGCTTTTGCTATGGCACAACATGCCTAGAACTCGCTCAGTGAAAAGACTAATCTCTAAACTCCATTGAGGCTTTTTAGTTAATATCCCCTTAGTTCTACATTCATCCAATCTAAGCTAAATAAATGACTCTATACTTGACTGAGCTGGTCCTGGGTTCAAGCCCCACTCCAGGACCTGACCAGAGACTAAGCTAATGCTTGTTTGGCTTGTTGCCCTTTAATTGTGTTGTCTTCCGGCTCGATGAGGTTTCACTTAACTCTAGTGTCTAGAAGATGGTCAGTATTTAGTTTTTCTTAAAACTGTTTATTTACACTATTTACATCCAAGACCTCGTGTTATTCTCTGGATGAAGCCTGCTCAGCGCCTTGCTCCCTTGGTCATCTGACGCTGATGTCATGCTTACATTATCATTAACATCACTGTCTAATTAACATAACCATTAACCCTTTACTGTCCAACACTCAATGCTTTTCGATGAGACATTAAACCGAAGCCTAGTCCATCTATTCAGGTAGATGTATAAGGTTCCATGTCACTATTTGATAAAGACCATGAAAGTTGTCCTGGTTTCTTTGCCAATATTTTATTCAACAATGAACACCACCAAACAAAACTAGTCATCCATCACCATTTGTGGGATGATACTGTGCACAAATTAGCTGCAGTATTTGCCTACATCACAACAGAGACAACATTAAAAAAAACATAATTAATTAGCTCCAAGAAGCTATGGAATGCTCTGAGAATATGAAATGCACCATATTAATACCTTTGTTTCTTATTTTTTTTACAGTATCCATTTCTCTTAACACGTTAAAAACCCCAGTCTCTTCAATCTTCCTTTCTCCACCAAATGGACGTCCAGGCTTGTGAGTCTATTTTCTGACTTGGAGTCTTGGAAACAACCACATCCTCTCTTTGTAGGACTCGCCACACTAATGTCTTTTTGAAGGCAGAGTGTTCAAAACTGCTCAAGAGTTGCTAATGCAGCCTCATCAATGAATACATAGATCAGAATAACTTGCTTCAACCTAAGATCAGACAACATACAGTGTCCCACATCCCTGACTTTCAGAGTGCAAGGCCTGTTGCACAGCAGGCCCCACACTACCTTGGTGGGGTAGTGTCTTGTTTCAATAATCAGGCGAGCCAGGATAATTGAAGACAAGGCTCTGCTGCCAGCTCTCCTCCACCTTCACAGCCATCAGCCGATCCACCATTGAAGGATTTTGTTGTGGTGGGAACTTATTAAATGGCCATGTCACAGGGTGTTGTGAAGTGCGTTTGTAGGGGTTTTGACTGATGGGCCACCACCCTCTACCTCACCCCACCCTAAACACCCTGCCACTGCGGGCCACAACTGCCTATTCATCAGGAGAGGGGGGTTCCTGCTTATTTTGCAGCTATTTGGAGGTTGTTCTGGCAATTGACCAGTGCATACATTGAATGACCAACAAATACCCTCAAAATTATGCCATTTTCATATTTGCCAAAGTACACGTATTCACTGGGTAGCCATGTTTCGGTTTCCAATAGCCATTATGTTATGTAACAGTTCACACTATTAAAGCACAATTTCCCCATCAAGGGTCAGATAATGCATCCCGTGAGGAAGCCCTGCTTCTCACCAATAAAAAACACGCTTTGTGCCATCCATGCCCAGGCAGACTGGTACAGACAAAAATTGCCAGAAAATCCCTTGACACGTTAGACAACAGTGAAATGTGTGAGCAAGGCATATGTACATGAAGCACTCAAATCAGTTGCTAAATTAGTCCACAAGGGGTAAATTTACCCTCTCCAATAGGAGAGCTTGAGGCTTTCAGAAAGTACCATAAAAATGTGTTTCTGGATCAACTGCAGCAAACAAAGTTTCTTCATCCACCTTGGCACATTCCTGCGCAATGCTTTGATCATGACCCACTTCCTACAGAGGGCTGATCAGTTCACCACCCCATCCAGGGAGCAGCAACGATAGGGCAAATGTATGACTTCATTGCATGGGTGAGTGAATGGCGGAGTAGATCACTTGCCCGGTAACAGAACCCGGCTGGGTTTTTACTCCAATGGACCCAACACAACGGAAATCAGGTGGATTCTGTAACAGGGCAGGTGATTCGCCCTATCAGGTTAACATTCATGTCGTAAAGACAAAAATCCACCCCAATAACTCTTTCACCTGCTATAACGTCCACTTTATAAGCCCAAATGCTCTTTGATTTGCAGGTCCAAGTTAACACCATTACTTTGAGACACAAAGAGAAGGCAAAACCGAAAAATGATTCTAGAATGAAACAGCGTTATAAAATATTCTCTTAAAAAGTGCTGATGACAGCCCCAAGAGTCATCAGCCACAAGTGGCATTCTGATTGCTTTGTTTTGACTGCAACACTACAAAAGTGAAGATCAAAGGAAATATTCCCATTGGCTACAGAGTACCTGGCCATCTATTTTGACTGGCTAAACACTAGTGAGGATTTTTAGAAAATGAGCACACAAGCCTACATATACAAAGGTCTCCATTTTTGGCTCTTCCAATCCCGAGACCACACAGGTTGAAGTTAATTATTGGGCCCCAAATTGCTGCCCCTGGTTACTCCTCGCTAACAATTATCATTGATAAAGCACTCTTCATGTGAAGCAAGATGTCACACTGCACTTCAAGATAAGGGATCTAATGGACATGGGGCCTGGAATAGAGGAAGAGAATATAGCGGCTTCACATGGGATCATAAGCATGATCAAAGAGGAAGGTTTTGGGAAAGCTTCCAACTGCAGTGAGAGAAAACTGGGTAGGGAATTCAAGAAGGCAGGGGAGTAGTAGATGTACAAGCAGCCATCGATGGTGGAGCAAAAAGAGTAAAGACATAGACAGAGTAAGGGCACAGGGGGCTGAGGGTGTGTGCAGGAATATGAGGCAGGTGGCAATAACATAGAATAGAGCAAAGCCACAGAGAGATTTGAAAACAAGGATGAGAATCTTGAAATCATCATTATAGGAAATAGGGAGCAGTGTAGCTTGGAGAGAACTGGAGTGATGGGAATGCGGTATTTAGTGTTGGAGGAATGGGAAAACCGCAAACGAGAAGATGGTGGGACTTCATGAGTAAGTTGAAGATTGTGGAAGAAATGGGGGAAAAACTGCAAAGAGCTGGACAGGTGAGAGCACAGTTAGGTAGAGCACAGAAATTGAATCCGGGACTTTATCATTTATGGTTGGACTACATTAGGAGGTGCCTTTACCCAATAGGACAGAATGCAACTTGATGTAAGAGACTCAAATACTTTTACAGCTTATTGAAACATATCATATTCAATCTTGGTTGAAACCAAATGAATAAAAAATATACCTCTTCACTCCTGAGGTGTCGTTGCACCACCTTACCAGGACAGGGGCTAGGATCTGTTGATTTATCATTGTGTTGACAATCAAGCTGGACTAAGTCTCGGCAAAGAGTATGACAGGTATACTTGCAGTCTGGAGAAAACAAAACAAGAATAGTTTATATTAGTCGATTGCAACAATTCACTCTGCAACTAATGGTGATGGCTTGATGTATTACCTGACTCAGTAATATACAACCCAGTTTACAATGGGCGGAGTTTCACCCATGTCAGGCAGGGTCAGCGGGGGCGGTCAAGAGGCTAACCACCGCCCGCGATCAGGGCCGATTAAGGCCCGCCCAGCGTGAAACGCGAGCAGCAATGCTCAGCGTTGTCTGTGTGAGGGGGCGGGGAAAGAGCAAGCTGGGCGAGCGTGAGCTTTGCACTTGTGCACAGGGAGTGCACGTTTCATAATCTCCCCGAGGCACACAGCTGCCTCGGGAAGGTGAAGAGATAGGAAAAAAAAGTAATAAAAAATAAAAATGTAATGAAACATGTCCCCTCATGAGACACATGAGCAGGGACATGTTATTAATGAAAAATTAACGTTTTTATTTTATTTTAATTTGCTTTTGGAAACCTCATCTCGACTGTGGATGAGGTTTCCAAAAAAAATGCAAAGGCCGCTTGGCGAAAAACTGAAGTCAATTGATAACTTAATGGCCTTAACTGGCCTTTTAATTGTCAGCGGGCGCGCCGCTGACTCCAGCGCACCCCCGCCAACCGAACTATTACGCGACTGCGCGTTGACATCGGCACACTCGGCCTGTCGTCAACGCGTGTCATTTCACGCTCGAGCAGGCTGGGCGCGCGCTCGCCCACCGAGCAAAACTTTCTGCCCAACGTAAAGTTTTTAATCTTCAGTCAATATGTGGCCCGGCCTGGAAGACAAAAAGTATTTGGTTACCATCTTTAGGAAGAGGCATTCAGGCCTTGCTGGCAACTAATATTCCAATACTAAATAACCTAGGTTTTTTTTTATTCATTCATGGGATGTGGGCTTCACTGGCTGGGCCAGGATTTATTGCCCATCCCTAGTTTGCCCTTGAGATAACTTCAGCATTAATAGATACTCAATCTAATTTTCCTATTGTGAAAACTCAGTTCCCTCTACCGGATAAGATTATTTTCCCCCCCTTCCCAATTTAGAGGTAGTATCCCTGAAGCATTCGCCATTCCCAGAACCGGAGGTTTCATCACAATGACCAAATCAAGGTCTCAAACTTATACTACCTGGTCTCGATTAGAGGTGGGGCAAGGACAGGCAACTGTGGGCAACAGGTGAATGAAATGTTGGTTTCAAAGACACGAGTTTGATGATTTGTAGCAATTTTAAAATTTTTTTTATGGTATGAGACTCTGTTGTGTTAAAAAAAGGAAAAACTTCCACCACTGCATTCTTTTAATCATCTTGGGTTTGAGGTGCATAAATTATGGATTGATAGTTTCAAACTTATTTTTCTTAACATCACTAAGAAAACAATAAAGAGGAAGGAAGATGATGTTTGTCCCACACTTTCCTCAAGGCCCCCATTCTTTTCACTGATTTCTACGTGTTCCTGTGTTCCGACGTACACTATGACAATTCTGAGGAAATCTGAGTATAAGTTCTCCTGAGCAAGATCGGTGCGAAATTGGAGGAAGTGGGATCAAGGAAATTCTGGGCCAAAGTGTCATCGTCCATTCCGTCCTTCAATCCTTGCAGTGGAACTCGAACCCATGGCCATCCAACTCAGACAGGAGCACTATCAGCGAAGCCAACCTGATAACCGTGTCATGGAAATGTACTTTTAAGACCAAAAGCGTTGGAAAGATGGTACTTTTTCCAACAGAAAAGGTTGTGTGAAAGAGGCGACTACAGAGAGAATATAAAACATGGAAGGAAGCGGTGCTTCGCAGCCAATGAAAGACTTTTGAATTGTAGTCATGTAAAGACAGCCAATTTGCGCATAGCAAGCTCCCATGAACAGCAATGAGATTAATGATCAGATAGTCTGTGCCATGAATGTTGGCTTGAGGGATAAATATTTCCCAGGTCATTGAAGCTCCCCTGCTCTACTACGAATAGGGCCAAGACATCTTTTACATTTACTTGTGAGGGCAGAAGGAGACTTTGTTTAACGCCTGACCCGACAGACAGCATCTCTCACAGTACAGCACTCCTTCAACAGTGCACTGGGGTGCCAACCTGGATTATGCCCTGCAGCCTCCAGCTTGTAGCCAGATCTACAGCCTCAGAGGTGAGAGTGTGACCACTGAGCCAAAGGCTGAAAGTGTTGATGAATGTAAGTATTGGTATTGTCATTGGACTGGTAATCCAGAGACCCAAAATAACACTCTGAGGACCCGGGTTCAAATCCCACCACTGCAGATGGTAAATATCTGGAATTAAAAGTCTAATGATGACCATGAAACCATTGTCGATTGTCATAGAAACCCATCTGGTTCACTAATGCCCTTTAGGGAAGGAAATCCCATCCTTACCTGGTCTGGCTTACATGTGACTCCAGGCTACACAGAAGTGTGGTTGACTCTTAAAAATGCCCTCTGAACAAGGGCAATTAGCGATGGGCAGTAAATGTTGCCTAGCCAGCGACGCCTGCATCCCATGAATGAATTTTTTAAAAATACCTTACAACTGCTATTGCCTGGCAAACAGCACGACTAAGATAGTCCAAGTGGGACATATATAGCTTTGCATCTTAAGAGGAGTGATCTTTTACTTTCCTTTCTTTATTATGCAGCCTACCTAGCTAAAAACACACAAGTGCATTTAAATATCTCTGTACAGGTTATGGCAGCTTTGCTTTGAATAAACTGGAATTTACTGTGGCTGGAGGCAAAGAGGTCAGTGAAATAATCTTTACATGGTGACAATCAGGGATAATCTCACTATGAACTGAAACGCTGCAACGACACTTGTTGATCCCACCAATCCCTGGAGCCAGGGGTCAGTTTTGCAAAGCTAGCGTTATCCGCAAGTTTGGATGGGAGAGCATCAGACAGAGATTAGCATCAACAGGAGTTAACAAAACCCTCCCAACCTAGAGCACAATTGCAGCATTAGAGCTTTTGTGCGTTAAAATAATAAAGCAGGCATAAATAATGCAAAGGCATGTCATGACGGCAGAAAAAAGTCTTTAAATTCCACTTGCTGCCGTCAGGAGCAACGTTAAAGAAAAGGGCACGACCCCCCCTACCTGAAGGTTTCCTCCTCATCACCTGGAACCTGATTTTGCCCGACAGTTTGCACATAGCTAATCCCATCATGATATTCCAAATCACAGGAAGGCTGCTTCCCCAGCGAGGCAAGTCAATCTGATGTCGG